>NC_083346.1:100482939-101147465 GCF_019175385.1 Lycium barbarum | reverse complement strand
CCAAAAATATGAGAATTGGAAATTCAAGTCCCGTGATTGCTTCAGAACCCTTAATAAGGATATCAAAAAATCGAGCATCACAGTCCACGAAGAATAGACGAAGAAGAGGTTGTTTTGAAAGGTTTCGACCTAAGTGTAGTTACTGTAATGGGTTTGGACAAACTGGTGAAGTATGATATTCTCTGCATGGCCGGCCACCCAAGAATGCTCATGTTGCTCAGACTGCCACCACAGGTAATCAACGAGTTTATTTGTCCGAAAAAGAATATAATGAGTACCTTCAATATCGAGCAAGTAAGCAGACATCTCCACAAGTAGGACTACTAATCGTCTTTCTCACAATTTTTCTTCGTGCCATGTCCAAATTTGTGGCTCCTCTAAGCGGCACATCTCACTTATTGTCTGTTTACGATGTTTCCTTTCCACACTTTTTTCTATTAAACATACCCAGCAATTCTGACAGAATCTCCTTTACCATTCTTATTATTTACAGTCCGTATGCAGCAGATATCGACAAGACCTCACAGAACATACGGCTATATAACACGTTCTAGCTATCCAGAGCTTCCAGTTCTAGAACAAATGTCAATACTTACCCCTGTGGCTCTCCATATCGCCATTCACTTTCTTCCGTCGTATATAAGGCTTATGTAAGGAATTTCCATTTTCCTATGACTTGGCTCTATCGCACGATCTTAAGACAAAAAGAAGGTCAACAATCCCTAGATGCCCCGCAGCCTCCTGCTTATAAATGTGGCCGGCTTCACACCCATAAACAGGACTCTACTGGACACGACTTTGCAGACAACCCCTTAGACCGACCTGCTATGATACCACTTTGTCACACCCCGACTTTACTAGGGTGTGATGGGCACTCGACCCCACATTCGGAGCCGAGCGAACCCGCTGACTCTTATTACACATATTCTTTTGAACCAATTAAGAAATAAATACATAGTAAGCTCTTCAAATTATTTTTTTTTCTTTTCATAAGTAAAGTCTATAATCATGTAGGACCCGTGACATGAGACATAATAACATATCGACTGGCGAAGCCGTCTACAAAGCTGACACTCTATACCCACGACTCTGTCTGCAAAGTCTCTAACATAGAACAAAACATCATAGCATAGTACGCTGACTCGGCTACACTCCAGGGCCAAATGGAGCTCGCCAACTTCGCTGGAACATCTTCTATAATGGCTTCGGCTCATCTGGGTGTACCTGCGCGGCATGAAACGCAGCCCCCGAAGAAGAGGGGTCAGTACGAGCAATGTACTGAGTATGTAAGGCATGAACGACAATACAAGGAGAGATACCAGTGGATATAATCACAAGGGAATCATATGGCATCTCGTAGGGAACATATCATGTCATATCATATCGTGTCATATCATATCATATCATGTCATATCATATCCTATCGTATCATATCATATCAGGTCATATCATATCATATCATAGGGAGTCATATAGTGTATCATAGACTGATTGAAGTACATGTACATATGAATGCCACTTAGGGCGGAAACCATGCATGCTTATTGGGTCATATCATATCATAGCACCGAACAAGTCGGCTCGCCCACATAGCGCCGAAATATGTCGGCTCGCCCATATATCCCGCGTCCGGGATGATAATGCCAGCTGACCAGGTGGCGATGAAACATGTTTCCCTTCCCCATATCCCCATATACATGTATCCCTTCCCCCCGCCCATATACATATATAGCATGCATGAGAGCCCAAGGAAAGTCATGTGTCTATCGGAGTGACGTAAGGTCGGTAACCTCCGATTGTGTTATGGAATCATCACGGTCGACATGTCACGCCTTGAAGGAACAATTATAAGGCGATACTATCAATGAAGAACATTATCTTGGGAAAACATAAAACGGGATCATAACATATTACCTCGTGTACTTTAAAACCTTTAAAATAGTCATTATTCAAAAGTAGCTTAGCATTTCATATCGTCGTATTCATGGTAAGAACATATCCTTGGCATATTCGTCATAGACACTTTCTCATGTCTGGCTTCATTATTATCATCATAACTTCGTAGTCGTTGTTGTAGTTATAAAACTTTCACAATCGTAAAACTTGGATTTTGGAGAAAAATGTATATTTTGGAAAACATTTATAACTTTTGGAAAGGAAATCATGTTTTGAATTCATAACTTCTGGCTTTTGAAAATAAGGACGTTATGGGGAACATATAAAGACTCAGAAACATATTTCGGGTCAATCGGAATTAGTATACGAAAGTTATGAGCGTTTGAAGTTCGGAACCTTTCATGAACATTTCAGAAGTCATTTTTTGGAAAATCATTCTTATCATAATCATCATAGAACATTCTCAATCTTGACATCATCATCGTCATCGTGAAACATATCCATCGTCATTGCCATAAGGGGTTACGACACCATAACCTTTGTTTTGGAGAAATACGAACATTTTGGAAAACATTGACGGGTTATCGGGGAAGTAAGCATACCTCAGAATCATAGACATCTAACTTTCATAACAAGGACGATATGGAAACAATTACAAAATTATAACATCGGGATCATGCCATAGAAAGAAAGGGACCAGCCTTAACATACCTGTTCCACGTCCTATTAGCTACGCTTATGTGTCCGAGCTTGTAAGTCTACATTTAAGATAATTCACACTAATATTAGCCTTTTCATCATACACTTGTACCATAATTCAAATTATACTATTTTATATTCTGCCGAAAATCGGGCAGCATCTCCCCTGTTTATATGCCTAGCCCAAATTTTTAATTCAGCAGCCAACAACAACAACAACAATACCAACATCAATTATAATGTTTTCAACTCCAAAATATCTCATAAAACAGCCCACACGCTGTTTTTCAACTTTCATAACTAATTAACTCAGTATACAATTATTTAATCGCGTATTCTTCGTAAATAAACCGGTATTAGCACAAATAGAAAGAGATTTATACCTTTCTCCCTTTAATATTGCTTAATCTCCACTTTTCCACGCTAAATTTAGGCCACCACACACTGTTATATGATTCTGCACCAATAATTATACGCTACCCGGACTGAAATTTGGAATTTTATACCTGGTTTGGACAAAATTTGGTTTGGGGAGTTAGGGAGAACTCTCCAGATTTTTGGAGAGTTTTGGGGTGTGTTTTTCGTGTGTTGATCTGAAAATGAGAGGGGTTTCCCCCTTTTTATGGTGTTTAGAAGCTGCCAGAAGCAGCTGGAAAAATGCTCTGCGCGTTCGTGCTGCCTTCTGGAGCGATCGCGTAGAGTTAAATAATTTCCTTTGGGCGCGTTCGCGCCCCCTTTGGGCGCGTTCGCGCAGGGTTAAAATTTCTGACTGGATGTTCGTTCAGTAAACCGGTCATAACTCTCGATCCCGATATCGTATGAGGGCCCACGACCTATGGTTGGAAAGCTAATTCAATTATCTACAACTTCTATTTCTGATAGTTTTCCCAAATTCCAAACTTATAATGCCGTTTTTTCCCTTTCAAGTCAGATCATCCGAAAACGTTTCCTTAAATCGTCCTTTTGGAGGGCTTATGCCTATTTTTGGCTTATGGGTCCTTCTTAGGACTTGCTCAACTTTCCATATACTACTCGTATGTATCTTCATATGTCCTTTATAAAACTTTTACATGTGGGCCCCACTTAGCTTGCCGCAACGAGGGTTTTTCGTCAATTAACATATGATCTAATTTACACCATATGGTCTCCAAATGTCATATATATATATATATGCTATTATTACCTTCTTATAACACCACCTTCATTCCTAACTTGATTCTCGAATTTTCGTTGAGCGCGTTCGCGCCACGTAGGGGCGCGTTCGTACTGTATCGACCCTGTGGCCTGTACTAGCCGTCTACAGTTTTTGGTAACGCGAAATTTTTCCGGGGTGTAACAACAAATCCTCCCAGTTTCAGCAATTTACGACTCACCAAGGAATTATTCATCAAACATCTTGTCCCTACACCCTTAGCATAATGGGGTAGCAAAAAGGAATCATAGACACCTCATTGAGACTTCTCACACTCTTCTCATTGAATCCCATGTTCCGCTGCGTTTTTAGGGTGATACATTCCTCATGTCTTGCCATTTAATTAATTGAATGCCTTGAGACTGCTCACACTCTTCTCATTAAATGCCATGTTCCGCTGTATTTTTAGGGCGATACAGTCCTCACGTCTTGCCATTTAATTAATTGAATGCCCTCAACTTCTGTTTAGAATCAGATTTCATATTTCATAGTATATCCCAATCATCTCTATATTCTCTTCCTCCTTGTGTTTTTGGGAGCACATGTTTTGTGCATAACCTAGCTCCGGCAACAGATAAATTAGCTCATCGCTCTCTTAAATGTTTCTTTCTTGGTTATTCTCGGATTCAGAATGGGTATTATTTCTTCTCACATGATCTCCGTCGATATCTTATGTCTACCGATGTCACATTTTTTGTGTCTCAACCTTATTTTAGGTCTCCTTCTGATCATCCTGATATCTCTAAGGTCTTACCTATATCTCAGGTTTTACCTACACCGACCTTTGAGGAATATACAGTTACTTCTACATCTCCAGTCATAGTGCCACCACTTTTGACTTATCATTGTCGACTGCATCCAGAATTAGACCCAACATCAGGTCCAGATAATTCATGTCATACGTCGAACCCTGCACCTACTGCTGCGGACTTGTCTCCTCCTGATCAGCCAATTGTACTTTGAAAAGGTAAACGGTTCACTCATAATACTAACCCACATTACCTTTTTAAGTTATCATCGTCTATCATCATCTCATTATGCCTTTGTATCATCATTGTCCTATGTCCTCATTCCTAGGTCTACAGGTGAAGCCCTTTCTCATCCCGGATAGCGACAGGCTATGATTAACTAGATGTCTGCTTTATACATGAGTGGTTCTTGGGAGCTTGTTTCTCTTCCTTCAAGTAAAATCTATTGTTGGTTGTCATTAGATTTATGCAGTCAAAGTTGGTCCGAACAGCTAAGTTGATCGGCTTAAGACTCGCCGTTTTGCGAAGGGGTACACACAGATATTTGGGATTGATTATAGTGATGCTTTATCCCTTGTGGCTAAAATAGCATCTGTCCATCTTTTTCTATCCATGACTGATGTCCAACATTATCCTCTTTATCAATCGGACATTAAGAATGATTTTCTCCATGGTGATCTTAAGGAGGAAGTTTATATAGAGCAACCACCTGGTTTTGTTGCTCAGGGGGAGTCTAATATGGTGTGTTGATTGCGTCGGTGACTTTATGGTTTGACACAGTCTCCTCGAGCCTTGTTTGGTAATTCAACACAGTAATTCAGGAGTTTGGCGTGACTCGCAGTGAAGCGATCATTCTGCTCCAGATTTGAGTATTTATTTGGTGGTTTATGTTGACGATATCATTATAACTGGCAATGATCAAGATGGTATCACTAATTTAAAGCAACATTTCTTTTAGCATTTCCATACTAAAGATCTTGGCAGACTGAAGTATTTTCTAGGTATTGAGGTTGCCCAATCCACATAAGGTATTGTTATTTTGCAATGCAAGTACGCCTTAGACATTTTCTTGAGGAGACAGGAATGATAGGATGTAGACCCATTGACACTCCTATGGATCAGAATGCTAAACTCCTGCCAAGACAGGGGAAGCCACTCAATGATCCTGGAAGATATAGGCGGCTGGTTGGTAAGTTGAATTATCTCACAGTGACTAGAACTGACATTTCGTTTCCTGTGAGTGTTGTAAGTCAGTTTATAGATTCTCCATGTGATAGTCATTGGGATGCAGTTGTCTGCGTTCTGCGATATATTAAGTTAGCTCCAAGTAAAGGACTACTTTCTGAAGATCGAGGCCATGAGCAGATCGTTGGATATGCAGATGTTGATTATGCAGGATCACTCTTTGACAAACGTTCTACATTCAGATATTGTGTGTTGATAGGAGGTAATTTAGTGTCCTGGAAGAGTACGAAACATAGTGTCGTTGCTCGATCTAGTGCTGAATGAATATCGAGCAATGGTTGTAGCAACTTGTGAGCTAGTTTGGATTAAGCAGATGCTCAAAGAACTAGAATTTAGAGAAATCAGTCAATTGGAACTTGTGTGTGATAACAAAGCGGACCTTTATATCACATCAAATCTGGTATTTCATGAGAGGGCTAAGCACATTGAGATTGACCGTCACTTTATCAAGGAAAAGACACTCTCCAGAGATATTGTAAAGTTTCGCATTTTACGGGCGGGGTTAGTGCTCGAAAAAGCTACTAAGAACTTGTTGGTGCTCTTTCGTACTTGTTTGGAAAAAGAGTCGCCACCTAATTTTTAGGAAATTAGGAAAACCGGTTATGAAGGATTTATTCAAATACAGTAACAAAGTTTTCTTAATCCAAAGTTCTAGGTAAGCGTTCTGATGATCCCTAGAGAAGGTGTTAGACACCCTAATATTAAGGATTCGTACTATACGGTTGACCTTCGAATTCCAATTTGTGGCTATCTGCTTAAATTGCTTATTTAGTGTTTAATTTTTCGCATTTTTTGTAAAAGACTGTCCTTATTACATATCGTTAGTTTTGAAAAGAGTTAAATATATCCCCTTTATATATGGGTACTTTTAATTTTGGATTTATAATATCCAGATAAAGATAATCTCCCTTTATGTACAAGAATAGTGTATCTTGTCTTCAAATGTCTTTGGTTTTGAAAGGGAAAACACACGGAAGTGTATATATGTTTACATTTTAACTACACACCTCATTTTTGGATCAATTCGTATGATACGTTCTTTAGAATGTCTTGTCCCGAACTGTGTGTTTACGAGCATAATTATATTTGTTTGAATAAACCAGGTTCTACAAATGGCTTGATTTTATCTTACTTTTGAAATCAGCATGTATACTTTAAATGGCTCCTTTTACTTGAGTTGGGCTTGGGCCGCAAAAGTTAATCCCTTTTTTGGGTTTAAAATACGACAGGCTTGGCCCAATTTTATTTCTTGTTTGGACTGGTCTTAAGTTAGACAGGCCTCAGTCCTTTAAGGCATCAATTTGTGGTTGGGCCTGGCCCAAAATCGGGTTTAACTTATCAATAATTATCTAAGCTAGGTGTCATTTTTTCTTAGATCAGATTGCTTCTATTTATAGCAAAACTGGTTTGATTTTATGAAGATAGCTTGAAAAAACCTTTTAGCGTCCATTTCTCAACTTGTTTTCTAAAGAGCTTGTCTTTTCTTACGATCCATTTAAACCTCTTTGAAAAAAAATTATATTAGTGCGAGTTCATGTTTAAAGTCATTTGAAGGGGCCTAACGTCGACTAAACGGTATACACACCGTTGTCCTAAGACAGCTAGTTCAAACCATAATGATTCCAATAAGAATTGAGTATTTACAATTACAATACAAATACAATCATGAAACACAACTTAATCGAAAATTAAGGATAAGTTAGGCTAGGGGCGTACCAAGCCCCTAGTTAATCATTTTCACCCATTGTTGGGCCTTCAATACGCCTATGCCATTTATTTCCCCTTTTCTTTGCCAGGCTCGATTATTCCATGAAGGAATTGACCTGTTGGGCCTTAGCATAACATGTTTGGTTTCAACCCGGCTCAAGTGGCCATGCAGTAGAGCAGGAAGGAGAAAACAAAGGACCTCAATTAGAATCAATTGACTGATCTTGTCCCACACATGTATAAAATCACACATATATAAAGGAAAGAATATATATATATACACGTTATGCCAAATCATACAGCCCACAGTTGTGTTTAAAAGGGAAAATTTACCCGGACCATATCCCATTTCCTTTGCTTCCTATTTCTAATCAGGCCTGATCCATAGTCTTTTTTTAAGGTTCTGAAATGGGGTAGGCCCAATTGACTATTAAGTTAAATTGGACCAGGACTAAGGCCCAAGGCACTTTGTATATTCACAAAACGCAACTGCCCTCCTCTAATATTCTAATGGTATGTCCATAGTATATGTATGTTAAGTGTATATCCTATGTATACTTCTTCGTTCCTCAATGACTTAGTATGCTTCTTGTGTTTAATCTAGCTTTAAACATGCCTTGAACTAATAGTCCTACTAACAGTCTAAACAACTATCTCAAATTTTACAAGTAATGATACTGATCCCACACAAAGGCAAATTCAGGTTCAAGCTAGTTGATCCAACACTAGGCAGATAGGCTACTCACACAGGTTCGTTAAATCCTACTATCAGTTTGTGTAGCAACACACAGGGAGATTTAATTCAACATGTTGACTGCTTCATAACAAGATAGAGATACCATATTCATATAGAGAACCAACACAAAGGAGAACAAGGAAGGCCATGTAATGGGATTTGCTAAATTCAAAACAACAGGATGCAAAAGGGCAAGGTCTATAGTTCAAATAGACAGGTACAGCACAAGCAGAACAGTATGCAAACAAACTCAAACATTCAGAGATGGCTCAGGATTGATCTTTAAGCCTTAGTCAAGTCTTAGTAGGGTTAAAGCAGTAACAGAAAGACATACTAGATGTACATATGTTTTAGATGAGATGAAAGGAGAGACAAGTGAGGGATGGCTCAGTGGTTAAGCACCTCCACCCACGACCGGTAGGTCCTGGGTTCGAGTCACACTGGAGGGAAGTGTGGAAACACTATAAATCCTCCTAAAATGGGAGGGGAAAAAAAAAAGAAAAAAGAGATGAAAGGAGAGGAGGAGACAAACATGATATCCAGTTTTAGCAAGTGCACACAAAGGTAATCCTTTGGGATCCAAATCAGAGTTTAATAACATGGGAGATGCACACAGCATTCATATGTGTACTGCAACCTATATAAAAGGGCAAAAAAAGGAGAAGAGGGGGGGGGGGGAGGGAGGGGAACAATCAAGATTTCCTAATTCCAGCAAAATCCTTAAGGGGAAGAGACAATACAGGGTGTACAAGCTCTCCAATGATTTTGGATTCAGCCATTTTTTGTTTCCAGAGTAGCTTCACCATTCAGACTTCAATACAGACAATCCTTATTATGTAAAGGGAGTATATGAACTAGGAGAGAAGTAGAAAGCTTGTAAACATGATCACAAAGGGAAGGGGGAGGGAGTAAAGACTATGCAAGTCCTAATGCCTTAAAGAAACTGGCACAGAAATGCCTGCTGAAGTGTCCAATGGTCTGAATGACATGCCTATCTTAACATATTTATTATGAAGCTAAGACCTGATGTCAACAATCCTCAGAATACTCTTCTTTATCTTTTTGGAACAAAGGAAAAAGAAAGAAATCCATTACATATAAACAGGTTCCCTATTTAGTCTTGCAGATCATTCAAACAAAAGAGATATGACTATGACCCCTCAATCCTTGGTCTAATGGTAAAAGCAGTCAAGCCAAATGTATTTTCATGACAAGTGTATCCCCTATAGACATATAAGGTGTGCCATGGCACCCTTTATTCGGAGGAAAGGTACTAGGAGCCAAGTTAGACTTGACTCTTCCCAATCCTCTTTCAGTGCCCTTAAAAAGGCTCCTGTAGTTCAAATGGTTCACAACTTGCCTGTGGATACTCATAGCCATCCAGATAGTATCACCAAATCAAACCTATCCTGAGTACTTAATCATCCATGGACCCTGATTAGTTTCTTATTAATCTACCCTCAAAATTCTGATTGTGACATGACTCTTAACTTCAACTCTTTACTTTGGTTTAAAAGAAACAAACCTGTTGCACTTAAAGAAATTTCCTAGATACTATTAAGATGTTCTTAACCAACACAAATCCCTTATGTGTCGTATACCCATGGAATGGGGTTCATAAGTAAAAGAGGGCCTCAGGGTCCTGAAAGAGAGACATGATAGGATGAAGGGTCATCACCTCCCCAATCCTTCCCTGAATCTACTTTCAATAAAAGGGGAGCAGAGGTTCCATTGGTCATCACCTTCAACTCATGCCTAAGCTCACCCTTTACTCTCTTGAGACACCCCTACCCCTTTAACACATTCTCATGCTTTAGTGACAACCACTAAAGTTACTATAGTTAAGATTATCTTAATATATCCTTGAATTGATCAATAGTTAAATACCTGGCTGACATAGACAAACATTTTTAGTTAGTTAACTCAAGGTCTCAATCACAACTACTCTGAATCCCTCTGATCAAGATAGACTCAACACATGCATATTCTCATCTCTGGACCAAATTGTACATTTAAGCAGACTCAGGTAAACAAATCATTCACATCCAAATAGATTCAAACAAATCTAGCTTGTCTAGTGTCCCCAGACCTCTTCAGATATTGAAATCATATTTCAAGCATATTCAGCAGATTTAAGCAATATCCAAGGACAACCAATGCCTTATCTCAACATTTTTTGGTACCTTGATCTATTCTAAGGCTTATGCTGGCATGTTGGAACTTATTAAGGCTTGTTTGAGGCCAATTATGAGGCCTTGTCTATCCTGGTCCAAGTTTATGCAAATGCTAAATCATGGACAAGCATATTCAAATCAGCAGAGACAGGCTTAAGGTTTTCAAATTAGTAAGCTTTAGCTAAGGGATTAACATATTTTTAATCTACTTGGCTGAAATGGTCATAGATACATTATCAGTTTCAGATAAAACAATTAAGGCTAAGTGTCATCACTAAAGGATCTTACAAATCATTCATGTTGAACCACACAAGTAACATCATTATATTTAATGGTAGGAACAGTCAGGCAATGATTTTGAACATCATTTACAAGGGACATACAGGTTCACAACACCCTTATTAGTGAACTATCCTCAAAATTGTATTCAAGTAGATACATGTTTAGTCTGTCAATTGTTTGAAACAGCAAAGCAACTAAAACAAGATCAAACATCATGATTAACCAGACACATTGCTCGGACTAGGCCATTTAGGCTTATAGCAAGTTCAAACATATGTCCAGACGATGGGCAATACCACATAAGTAGTAACTAAGCTATAACAGAGGCAAACTAAAACAGGTAACCATAAGATGAGTTTAACTAAGTGTGGCCACATTCTTCAATCCAACAAATCATCATTCATGCTTAGTTATAGGTTGTAATCATTATGTATTAGTTTGTTAAGTTATGATGTTCAAAGGAGAGTACACTCAACCCCTATAGTTTCATCTCACTCGACATATTAAAGGTCTTGTGACCAAGTGTTAGATGCAGCAATGATTTCAGGGTCCAATCCAGATTCAAGCAATATCACTAGAGGTCCGTTAAGTCATTAATACCAAATCTCGTAGTTAGATATCATCAAATTAAGGAAGCAGATAATCAAGCAATAATCCAAGTACCGTTTAAAAGGGACATTTCAGTCTGTAGCATTCTTATTAATAGATTACACTACCCAGATTGAGCCTAAGTAATCATGTGTCACTGTATTTCCTCTAAACTACTAAGACAAGAGTTGAAACCTAACTACTTGTTCACAACAAATCCCTTTTGATCCCAACTACTTAGAACACACACTAGGGCAATAATTTGTACTTAAAACTCATGTCTAAACACTTATCAATTAAGCAAACTATATCACAGTTTAAGCAAAATTTACTAAAAGCAATAACAAGATAAAATGTTACCTTTTGTGTGTGCAGCCGTATCAAGAGTTGAATTTGGGGCCTTTATGCTTCCAATTCCCAAAACTCAAGCCATAAAACAAAAACAAAAAAAAAACAAATTTTTAACTAAGACCCTTAACTTTTGCAGCCAAGGATGATTTTTTTTACTAATAGCCCTAATTTCATGTGTGAATACTCGAAATCTAAGCTTTCTTTTCTTATCCAGGTATTCTCCAAACTTCTTAATTTGTGAAGTAGAACCCTAAAATTCGTCTTAAACCTTGAAGCATCGATGTGGGTCTTGTGGATTTTTCACAAGTCTCCACTTAACTCGTCAAATAGACGATCAAGATGCGTAGAAGGGTAATCAACGACTCGATTTGAGCCGGATTCACTCAACCCACTTGTAAATGCAAAAAAAATAAAGAAATGATAAATAAAATACCCTATAGGCTTAGCTGCGGCTGATGACATGCCTAAACAACCGATGGCACAGGAAGAGAGAGAGAGAGAGAGAACGGAAAAGGGAGGTGGCGCTAGGGTTTCAACCCTAGCGACCTTGGAAGAGATAATGACCCTTTAGGGTCTGTTATCTATGAAGAGGGAGTATTATAGATGCCTGTTTTGGGCCGGGTCTTGTTCGTTATGGACTGGGCTCGGTCCTTAATTTTAAGGACGAAAAAATGGGCCCTTTATTCGTATATATACACAATGTATATACATGGTATATATATGTGTATAAAGGGCAAAGTGGGTAGTCTAATAAATAGAAAAAATAAAAATATCCATCATTAGCACGACATTTTTAATTATAATCAAATTAGGCTATAATTAACCTACTAATTAATTTAAAATACGATCAATTATGCAAATGGGCTTAATTTTGCAAAATACAGCCTTAGTTAATTTAGTCCCATTGACTATTTCAATTATGGCCACATTTGGCTTAATTAGCCAATTTAAAGTTAATTTATATGACCTTAACCAATTTGAGCCAATGAAGTTGGTTAGTTCAATTAAGGCCATTAAAAGGCTATTTTTTTGCAAAAATGACCCTAATTGCCTTAAATCATGAATTGGTTAATTCAATTGTGGTCATAACAGAAACAATTAGAAGTTAATTTGCAAAAATGACGATACTCCTAATTAAATTCTTAGAAATAATTATGCCTAATTCTAACAAATATGCCAATAAACAAAATCAGGCTTGAGGGGAAATTGGTCAATTCTTTTAATTAATCAGATTCCTTGGATTAAAGGAAATAATATACTTGTTAATTTGATTTTTTTTTTTTTGATAATTTAAACAATTAAATGAAGGATTATTTGAAATTGCTTTTCCTTTGATTAAATCTAAAAAATATCTTATAGATGTCACAAAATGTACCAATTAATTCTTAAATGAATTATTATATATTATAGAGATTTTTTTACCACTTAGAAAGGGTAAATATTGACATAAATAATTTTATAAAAATCATTTTGACCTCTGAAAATGCATGGTTCACTTTGTTTGTGGTCCAAGGACTCTGAGTAATTAAAATAAATTTTGGGAGGTCAAACATTAGGTATCAACAGATATTGTTACAAAATTTGTGAAGTTGAGTGATCAGCTTGCAGATATTTTCACCAAGTCACTCGGTCGTCCTCGTATTAGATACATCTGTAACAAGGTTGGTACATATGACTTGTATGCACCAGCTTGAGGGGAAGTGTTAGAATAGAAATAGGATTTGTATATAGTATCCTACATGAAAAGGATTAGGACGTAGTGTCTATCGATAGGGCTCAATGTAATAATGTAAATATACAATTCAATAATAATATTTTCTCCCATATTTTCTCACAGATGCCTTGGAAGGTAATTCGTGATGCCATATCTTCTTAGCTGAGAGGGATTAGTTTTTAGTTGATCTGAGCAAATTCCAAGCTGATTTGCATGTGAAAGTTCCCCTAGCATCAAGTTGCCATATAGGCTAGTCAACTTTATTTGGTTCTATAGAGATCTTGTTAATCTGAATGTAAATATAAGCTGGTAGTAGATCACTGAGCATCTCAATACTCCAAATTCCTTCCTCAATGAATTCCGAGACCATAATCTTTTTTTATTATTATTTGTATCCATTAGGGGAGAACTTAGCAAGTGGCCTTAAGCATGTCCTATCCCCCAAAAAGACATGTAGCCCTTGCCAATTTTCAATAAAATGTGAGGTTCACATCTGTCCCTGATGTCTATCAACCATTTCCAAGCATAACAGTCACCACTAGCCCATTTCTTATCAATTAAGTGTGACCTAATGCAATATTTTGCTTCCAGGAACTTGGTAAGGAGAGAGGGTTTGGTTATGAAATTCCACCAACTTTTAGCTGCAAAAACATCACAAAAAGTTTGAATTCCCTTAAAACCTGCTCCACCTTCAGCTGTGGGATAGCATAAGTTCTTTCATGCTATCCAATGATATTTTCTCTGGCCTTCACTTTCACCCCAAAAGAATTTTGCTATGCTTTTCACCATCAAGTATATGCTGGGCTTGGTAGGTTGGACTATTGAGATGGTATAAAGAGGAATAGATGCAAAAACTACTTTAATGAGGACAACTTTTCCTTCATTGGATAGTGTTTTTGTGTTCCAGTTGATAATCATGTTAGTGACCTTAGCCACTAATTCACTGAAATAACTCATTCTTGCTAGTATGTATAGGGTATCCCAGGTATTTAAAGGGGAGGGCTTGATGAGAGGAACTAGTAATTGTTGCAACCTCTTGGATGAAAGTATCAATAGCATTTGGATGGATAATAAAGCCAGATTTCATCTTAAACACAAGTTGACAGAAACTCTCTCATAATCACTAAGTTTTTACATCATAAGAGTAGTGGAATAAAGAACACTTGAGGTGAATAGAATGGTGTCATCTGCATAGCATAAGTGAGTGATAGAAGGACCACTATCTTTGCATGCAAAAGGAAATAAAATCTCATTAGGGAGGTTGTTCATCATTTTGGAGAGTAATTCAGCTCCAAGGTTAAACAAAGATGGTGATAAGGATCACCCTATTTAAGATCCCTGGAAGATTTGAAAAAACCATTTCTGGATGCATTTATAAGAATAGAATACCAGTTGTTGGAGATCATGTTCTCAACTAGCTCAACCCAAGTGTCAAAGAGGCCAAGTTGTCTAAGAACTTGAAATAAGTACTTCCAACATACGCTATCCTATGCTTTAGCCATATCCAATTTCAAGGAAACATTATCATCAGGCTCTTCCTTGGTCATATTGTGTATAATTTCCTATGTGAGGGGTCATATTCTCAATAATGGCCCTACCCTTCATGAAGCCTGTTTGATTGGGTGAAATGATCTTTTCCAGAATGCTAGATAGTCTCCCATCAACAATCTTTGAGATTATTTTACAAGAGAAATTGCTAAAGCTAATAGGTCTTAGCTCAAATAAATCCTGGGGGGATTTGACTTTAGATATTAGGATGAGGCAAGAATTAGAGATTGCCCTAGATAAGGCGCCACCTTTGAAGAATTCAACTACCATGTTGAGGAGATCCTCAGCAATAGTATCCCAACATTTGTGATAGAATGTCCCTAACATACCATCTGGACTTGGAGAGCTATCAGTGTCCATAAAGAAAATTTTATGTTTCTGTTGTTGTATGTTAGGAATAGCATATAGATTTCATTGTCTTCCCTTGAGACAATATTGGGAAGACAAGAAAAAAGAGGAAAAAATCTGTATTATCATAATTATCTGTAAAGATTTTTCCAAAATAATTGATTGCCTCACTAGCAATCTTATCATCACTTTCCATCCATAGACTGTCCTCATCTTTAATCTTCTTAATGGTGAGCCTCTGTCTTTTTGAAGAAATTATAGAGTGAAAGAAATTTGTATTCAAATCCCCTTCAACATGACACTTAATACCAGCTTTCTTACTCCAAAAATCTTCTTCATTTTTGTAGTGTCTTATCAAACTAGCATTAGACTTATTCAAGTTGACCATGTTGGTAATAGAGCTGTCTTGTAAGAAAATATGCTCTAGGTCAGCCATATGTTTTTCCTTCAACTTTGATTGTTCAAAAATATCCCCCAAAACATTCTAAGATCACCAGCAGAGTTGTTTTGCTAACATTCTTCAATTTCATGTGAATCTGCCAAGTGTGATATCATTGAACTTTAATATCCCATGCTTGCTTGACAACATCTTGAAATCCATCTGACTCCACCCAAAAATTAAGAAACTTAGAGCACCTGATGGGGGTCGTATTATTGGCTTTGACTCAAGTAAAAGGGCATGGTCAGAACCAAATCTTACTAGCTGAGTAACACTAGCGTTAGGTAGTAACCGTAGCCATTTTCGATTGACCAGAGCCCTATCAAGTCTCTTTGATATTCTCTTCTCAAGTATTCTATGGTTGCACTAGGTGAAAGTAGATCTTATGAAGCCCAAATCATGAAGTTCACAATCATTAATGCTATCAATGAAAGGTAAACTTTTCTCCATTCTATGAGGTTTGCCCCCTTTCTTCTCACAAGGTTTAGTAATACAGTTGAAATAACCTATCACCATCATTCTTGAGTCTGGCTGGATGCAATAGAGCTAAGGTCCTCCCATATTAAAGGTTCTCTTAGGGGAATTTACATTTAGCATAGACTGCAATAATGATGATGAAATTATCATCTTATTTCGTACTACAAGTGATATGTTGTTCACTGTCAAACTTGACTGAGCATTCAACCTCTTCTTCTGTAAAGATCTATATTTGATTGGATATGTTGGCTCGAACCACTTGTCTTCGAATAAGAAAATAAATAACTGACAGTAATCTTACTCCGTGAATTTTTAACATTTGGTATCAAAGCCACTTGTCTTGAAGGACCAGAGACGAACTCAAAATTCTTGGAAAATAGGAAGAGAAGAAAACTGAAAAATTACCAGTGGTTCCAATGAGGACTTATCGATGACCATAAAAAAAAAAACGAGTACAATTATTAGTCTAGCTCGGAAGAAGATAAATGCCAATTTTGAAGAAGTAATTTAAATGAAGATAAAGATGATTCTGTGGATGACTTTAATCACATACTAGGGAAACTATATTGTTGAATCTACCAATGAGTTTTTTTGAGGAATTTTAAAGTGTGTCTTCTTGTAGAGGACATTTTTAAAACCTCATCTGATGTTATAAAACTTCAAAAGTTTCTACATCTGCAAGTAAAATTACTTTTGAAATTGATGAAGAAGAACTACTACTATATATTTAAAAATCTCCAAAATAAGAGAGCAACAGTCAAGGGAGGAAAGTTCTTTTTTTTTTTTTTGGTAACTAACGAGAGGAAAGTTTTAATATAATGTGCTTTCTAAAACACAATCAGTAAAATTGACAACCTCAATCTCAAGAGGAAACAATTTTCCAAAGAGACAATATAAATCATCCGAATTTCCAAAAATGATGCTGATAAGTGACAAACAATACAGGAAGAATTGATGGGAATTTTTTTTTTTTGAGTCAAGGAAGAATGATTCCCAATCACAAGGTTCAAGGAGGACTGTTGAAAGTTGAACTTTGGAATAAAAAATAGACTTTTTTAACTTTTGTGATATATGAATTATCTTAGTTCATAGATGAGAAATTTTCATTTATTAGTCTTAACATACATGTATTCTATCAACTAGTGAAAAGAAAAAGTTTAAAATTAAATTAAAAACATGCACTAAATTAGGTACACATATGTGTTGACACCTAATTTTGGCCCTCCAATAACTTTTATTTAATTGCCTAGAGTTCTTGGATCTCAAACAGAGCGAAATATGTATTTTATAAACCAAAGTGATTTTTACAAAATTATTTCGATAATATTTTTCCATTTCATTTGGCAAAATGAGTTCAAATATATATTGTAAGTCATTTAAAAATAATTTGCATATTTTAAAGTATTTGTCAAAATTAAATCAAAAAATAGTTCAAAACAATTATTCAATTAATTGTTTAAATTATAGACAACTATTTTACTCCATTAATTCAAGAAAATCGATTAATTAAATAAAATAATCTCTCAATATTACAAGTTGCATAACCATATATGCATCTGTGATTCAAAATTAACTTATAACTGGTTATGTGCTTAATTGTGGTTACGTTTGAAATTATTTGTTATATAGTAATTGTGGTTATAATTGAAATAGCCAATTAATGATTTAAGTCAATTAGGTTATATTTTGCAAAATTTGTCATTTTATGCCTAGAGCTGTTTCTTCTTAAAAGGGATTAATTGATTAATTGGTTTTAATTTGTTCACAATTGAAATGTTTTTAATTTTCAAGCTTTTAATTTGAGTTATTTATGAAAGTGGAATGTTTTACCCCTCCATATATACACGTATATACGCAAATATACACGACTATACGTGTATATACACGTATATCATCTATATATGACTTGGGCCCCCTTCCTGTTCTTTTAAAGTTGGTCGGGACCGGCCCAATTGGACCAACCTAGCCCAATTTTCCTTCTACACAAACACACACATAACACAAATCATAACCAAACAAACCCTTCCCGTGTAGAAGAGGGCTTTCTTCGAGAAAAACCCTAACCGCAGCTTGTTTTCTCTCTCTTGTTGTCATCGTCCGGCAAAATCATAGTTACAATAGCTTTTACAGAGGTTGTACAGCCATTTGAGGCAAGCAATTAATGCTTACCTCCTCTCTCCACTGAGATTCAACCCAAACGAGGTATAACTTTGAATTTTTGTTGCTTTTTCTACATTTCCACGGTTAAGAGACTGAAACCATTAATTGTTTTTGTTGTATTTGAATTCAAAGTCTGATTTTCTATTGGCTACCAACAAAACACAAGGATTCAAGTTGAATCCCTCAGAAATGTGTTGTCCTACATCGAAAATTAGAGCAAAGGTCCTCAGATTTGGGGTTCTAACCCCACATCTGATAATTTAGAGACCTATTATTCGATATACGCACACAGATATCACATATTGCTAAAAACTCAAAAACTAGGGTTTTTAAACAAAGCGACCGACTAGAATTGGGCAATTTAACCTAATTCTTTAGTTTTCGAGTTAAGTCTAAAATTTTCTTGATTTTGTGGCTGGGCATTGAGGTTGAGGAGACAATGAATCTCCAATTCCAATCTCGACAACTGGCTGCATTGAAAAGAGGTAAAAACTCCTCATGTTAGTTGTTGTTTAAGTGTTCATGTATGTTTATAGGTTCATGTTTAGGTGATTATGTAGTTGATTGCCATTTTTAGCATGTTAATAATGTTAGCAGCCCTTTTTTATGGTTAAACATAATGCTTGTAGATAAGTTAATAGTTGTGACATGATTATTTTGTTTAACTTACTGTCAATTAATATTCTTATAGTAGACCAGTCTTAAGCATGATTAGTTTAACTAGTTCATGTTTGTTTGAAGGTAGTTTAAATTTAGTCTTGTTTTAGTTAATTTATTAAGAGAAAATGCTAAAAAATAGCATCAAGACATTTATTTAGACCAGCTCAATCACTTATTTGTTAGTCATATATTTGTCTTATCCCTTTGGGTGTATTCATTAATAGTGTGTATGAGCATATTTATGTAGATTCAATTGGTTTAGTTAAACATATAGGGATTTGATTCCAAAAAATGTCCAATCTTGAAGTTTATAGGTGTTTAATATTATCACTAGCTTAATCCTCTCATCAGCATGTTCTAAAAACCTGTGGGATATTTCTTTGGTTTAAAGTATTGAACTGGTTTATCATTTAATGACTTATTAGTGGTTTAAGTCCAAACAAAATGTCTAAATAAGAGTTGGTTCAGTTATATGGAGTCTTTATATGTAAAACGCTATATGAAGTCTTTATATGTAAAACAAACTTGAAATTACATTGAAAAGCTTTTTGACATGATTACTTGAGCCTGTTTTCATTTAACTTGACACAAAAACTGTATAAACATTCTTGAATTGAATTAGTTTGCGTAATGTGCAACCTCCGCTTGTCTGCTTACTAATTCGAGTCTAAAAGTTGGATATGAACGCTTGTTTTAATTCTACAAAAACGTTCATACTAGTTAAGGAAGGTCTGTGCACTTGTATGATATTCCTACATGACTCATGATGCATTGATTATTGGTCACAGTCTGTTTAGCTTGTCTATGGGTCTGTTTGAACTGTCCTCTATTTGTTTTGGATCTTGCAGTGATCATTTGAGATCAAGAGTATGCTTTGTATGTCATTATGCTTTGTATGTTATTTTTGACAATTTATGCCCCCCGTTAAAACCTTTAATAGACTTGCCCTGCTACTTTCAGTTAATTTGAGTTTGAGTATAGTATAAATGCATGCGTTAAATCTGTAGAAGATTATGTACTGGTCTGTGTGCCCATCTAATGTTTTCATATGACTTTTGAGGGTATCAGTGTTGGTTTAGGTCATTTAAAAGAATTTGCATAACTGTTTTGAGCCGCTTTACCATGTCTTATATCCCCATAGGGGAAATTTAAGCTAATGTTAGTTTTGTATGCTCTTATGGTTATTCATGTGCATCTTGTTTCCTGATAAGTGACCTGTACATGATGTTTTAAAACCCCTATCGGTATCTAAAACTATCGGGCAAGCCATATCCCTGCTGAGGTTTTTTTTTTTTTTTTTTTTTAAGTTAATGGTCCTATTGAAGTTGGTTTACTAGAGGGTATTGGTTAGATGATATTTATCTTCAAGTACTGAATCCCTATATATCCCATCCCCTTAATCCCTTCTAAATTCTATGTGAGAAGTTAAAGGGTCTATTATATGAGTTAATTTCCCTTAAGCAAGCTCAAATTTGCATGTGTTCCTGTTTTTGACATTAGCCTATCTACCCTGTCCAGAATTGAAATCAGAGCATGATGTTAAGTACTGTTAAGCATAAAAATGAGTGTATATTGAAGTTGAATAAGATGATGTATTTTCCTCTTGCTGTTTAGCTTCAATTTATGATTTTGTATCTATTCTTCTACTCTTCTAAAAACTGCTACAAAAACGGAGGATATACATAGGTATACTGAATATATATAGTCTTTGTACACCTTGGTATATTTGGGCGCTATGGACTTTAGGATAAAAATGTTATTTGTTAAAACTGGGTCTGCCTTTGTTCAATTCATTCTTAATACATCTGGGCTTATTCTTTTGCCTTAATTAATTTGCTTGTATGTATGTGTGAACTGAAATATACCCTGATATATGTGTATGTATGACTGATTATCTTGTATATATTTTAGTTTACGTTAGATGAATTATTAAGTCTAGGTACTTTCTAACCGCTATTTTCCTTTTCCCCTTCCTTTGTTTGCATGGAAAAAACACGAGCCATTTGGGCCTCCTCTACGAACCAGTGTTGGGCCAAAGGCCGGGCAATTCGCAGGAATGCCCTTATTTTGGGGTGGTCTTTAATTTTTGCCTCTCAAATTGGTGGTCTTTATTTTGCCCTTCACCTAATACCATGAGGTTTGGGGTTCGAACCCCGACTCAATTAAAAAAAAAATTGCAAGGCAGGGTTTTATAGCAAACTTAGGCCTATTTAGGCCACAGTTAGGCCTGCAGGCAGAATTTTGCCTGCTTCAGGTAGAGTTTTCGGCAAAACTCTGCCTTAAGGCAGAATTTTACCTTCAGGCAGAATTCTGCCTTAAGGTAGAGTTTCGCATGCAAAATTCTGTCTTGTGAATCCAAGTTCTACCTGGTGAATTTTTTTAAATTTTTTGACTAAGGTAGGATTCAAATCCGGAACCTAGGAGTTTTAGGCGAAGGGCAAAAATTGAAGACCAACAATTTGAGGGGCAAAAATTAAAGACCAGTGCATTTGAAGGGCACTCCGCACAAAAAAAATAGTTCACTGGAATGCCCTTATTTTGGGCTGGTCTTTAATTTTTGTCCCTCAAATTGGTGGTCTTTAATTTTTGCTCTTCGCCTAATACCATGAGGTTTGGAGTTCGAATCAAGGCTCAGTCAAAAAAAAAAATCGCAACGCAGAGTTTTATAGCAAACTTAAAGCCTATTCGGGCCAAAGTTAGGCCTGCAGGCAGAAATTTGCCTGCTTCGGGCGGAGTTTCAAACTGGCTAAAACTCTGCCTTAAGGTAGAATTTTGTCTTCAAAATATAGCAAACTTTGCCTTGCGAATTCAAGTTCTACCTGGCGATTTCTTTTTAATTTTTTACTGAGCGGGGGGTTCTAATTCGGAACCTAGGAGTTTTAGGCGAAGGACAAAAATTAAAGACCAACAATTTGAGGGGCAAAAATTAAAGACTAGCGCATTTGAAGGGCACTTCGCACAAAAAAAACTTTTTATCGAGTCCGGATGAAATGAAATGCATAGAAGGCCCAACAATTCGCTAGGCCCACTAACCTAACTCTTTTCCTATTCATTCCTTTTATGTATCTATATGTATTGTATATGTAAACAAACACTTGTGATTATTGGAACCCGAATGTGTTAGAACTTAGGAATTTCGTGTAGAAGTTAGGAAAGTCTTTTCAAATGATTTTCAAAATCAAACACATTAAATTCATAATTGCATGAAATGGGTAATATGGATTTTATAAAGTTTTTCAGGAAAGTTCTATTAGAAAAAATTGATTGTACACGGTATATGTATGTATAAACGGTTTTGAGTTGGAAAATTGGATTCATTTTGGGCCTTTAAGCCTTAAAACCTGGCAAACAAATGGATCATTTTTTGAAGTGGACTTGGACTGTTTGGATCTTCAAAACTGTTTTGGGCTGAATTGATGCTTAATAAAACTTGGACTTAAAGCTGATTTATTTCAAAAGGGCAATTGGCGCGAATGCCCTTCAAATGAGCTGGTCTTTAATTTTTGCCCCTATAATGCGTGGTCTTTAATATTTGTCTTTCTGAGCTAAAAGATAATAAGAAAAAAACGTTACTATCCCTACCCATAACATATAAAAACCTGAAAGTCTCTAATGAACCCCAAACATTCAATTAAACATATCCATCATTCCAACAATAAACTTTTCAATCGTTTTATCGTTTCAACATTTCACCGAAGAAATCTCCATTGATTTTGCTGCTACAACGTCGGAAAGGTAAATACATAATATATAGCGTTTCAATTGAACGTAATTCAATTCAATTTGATGCTTTATTAAGTTTAGATTTGTTAATATTTGAAAATAACAACAAATCATCTTCTATGAACTAAACAATTGAGATTCAGTTGAGATTCAACATTGTGAATCATAATTTTACTCAACAATATAGAATTGATCAAATTTATTGCTTTGTTCTGATTTTGATTAGTTTATACGTTCCATTTGATTAGTATACAATGCTCAATGATTTAGACTTGAAATTACAGTAACTTCAGTTGACAAAAATAATCAAGCAAAGTTCTGTGCCGGAGGAGGCAGAAGTTCGCCTTGCAAAAGAACAAAGTATGCCGTTAGAGTCAAACTTTTATTTTCATAAGCAAAACATCAAGTATACAAGTGTTAAGAACAAGAAAAGTATGCCGGAAGAGGCAGAAGTTCACTTTACAAAAGAACAAAGTATGCTGTTAGAAGTAACATTCATTTTCATAAGTAAAATAAAAAAGTACACAAGTGTTAAGAATTAGCCAAGTCTGCCGGAGGAGGCAGAAGTTCACTTTACAAAAGAACAAAGTATGTTGTTAGAGGCAAATTTTCATTTTCATAAGCAAAACATCAGGTATACAAGTGTTAAGAACTAGAAAAGTATGCCGGAGGAGACAGAAGTTTACTTTACAAAAGAACAAAGTATGCTGTTAGAGGCAATTTTCATTTTCATAAGCAAAATAAAAAAGTACACAACTGTTAAGAATTAGACAAGTCTGCTGGAGGAGGCAGAAGTTCACTTTACAAAAGAACAAAATAAAAAAGTACACAACTGTTAAGAATTAGACAAGTCTGCTGGAGGAGGCAGAAGTTCACTTTACAAAAGAACAAAGTATGCTGTTAGAGGCAAACTTTCATTTTCATAAGCAAAACATCAAGTATACAAGTGTTAAGAATTAGAAAAGTATGTCGGAGGAGGCAGAAGTTTACTTTACGAAAGAACAAAGTATGCTGTTAGAGGTAACTTTCATTTTCATAAGCAAAATAAAAAAGTACACAAGTGTTAAGAATTAGACAAGTCTGCCGGAGGAGGCAGAAGTTCACTTTACAAAAGAACAAAGTATGCTGTTAGAGGTAAACTTTCATTTTCATGAGCAAAATAAAAATTTACGCAAGTGTTAAGAACTAGAAAAGTCTGTCGGAAGGGGAAAAACTTCAGTTTACAAAATTACAAAGTATACCGTGAGAGGCAAACTTTCATTTTTCATAACCAAAACAAAACATTATTAACAAAACAACACCAAAAACACATAAGATTGCATAAAAACCAAAATTATTAACAAGACAACACTAAAAAATCAAGACACACATAAATTAACTTAATTCATGAAGTTATGTCGGAACATGCATAACTTTATGCTGGAACCGGCATAACTTCAGTTTCAAAAACCAAGAACTCTACCGGACTCGGCATATGTTGCCTCAGACAAACACAGTCTTCATGAAAACACAGGTTACTAAACAAAAAAAACACCAAAAATCTTAAACTAAAGTTTATAATCAGGAAAACATATAAACTTTCATAAAAAACCAACATTATTAACAAAAAACAAAACACCAAAAAATCAAAACACATTCAACTAACTTAAATCACGAAATTATGCCGGAATAGGCATAAATTCAGTTTCAAAAAATAAAAATTCTGCCGGAACAGGCATATGCCGCCTCACACAAACACATTCTTCACAAAAATCAGATTATTAAACAAAAACAACAGCAACAACATAAAACAGCTGTTCACAGGCAAAACTTCAAAGATTCAACAAAGAGAAAACCAAAACGCATATCAAAATCAACTAAAACATATTACGACATTCAAAAAACCAAAATATATACATGGGGAACGAAACTAAAGTTCAAAAAATCATACAAACACTTTAACAAAACACTATAATTTTAAATAAAAAAGGATCAATTAAATATAAAAAACAACGAAGACAAAGATATCAATTCAACAAACAACAATTTAACATAAAAACAAATATTGAAACGAGCAAAAGATCTAAATTCGTACCTAAAGTTTAGAACAGATAAGACAGACACAAAACAGAGGAGGAACGAAGAAGCAAAAAAAGAAAAGAAAAGGGCAAATGACGAAATAGAAAGGATTTTAATGGGGTAAGGGTAATTTCGTCAAAAAACTTTCATTAAACAGGTGGCAGGGGCAAAAATTAAAAGAGGCATAAATGAGGGGCAAAATATAAAGACCAGCCCAAAAGAAGGGCACTCCGCGCAAAAAAAAAAGATTTCAAAAAATGATTGAAGTTGCAAACTGATTTTCACAAAATCCTTAAGGTCTTTTCCAAACCTTTTGGGCCCAAATCCCAAACCTTAAGTTACAAAAATAAGAGGAGATATATTTAAAATTTTATTTGAGGTAAAGGTTTCAAAGTTAGGATACGGTTGATCTTAGAATTGGAAAATGATAAATAATTACTAAACTCCTTTTATATACTTGCGAACCTATAATACACTCAAATTGTTTCAATAAATTCGTAAAGGATTAAAACATAAACATTTGAACTAGAATTAAGCCGGATTCTACCTAAGAGAAATCTTAAGCGTGTCTTGGTTCGGAAATGAAATGACTTTAAGACTTTATATATTACTTAAAGAAACACCTAGCCCTCTTTTATCAAATAGAGGACTTTTTTGCCAAAAAATGAGTTGTGATGTGCCATGACAAGTTTTACAAGAAAGAAAACTCTTTTAGCAAATAATCACAATTAATCACACATTGAAGCTTATAACTCAACTATATTGTACGGATCCTTAATACTAAGGTACTTAAAGCCTTCCCTAAGGGATCATTTAAACTCTGACCTCGAATTCTGGTTTAAAAGGATTTTTTTCTTGTTTAAATAAACCTTTTTAATTTGGTTTGCCTAATTTTCCTTATAAATTAAATGACGACTCTAAAAATATAAAAACCGAATAGAGTTCATAACCTCTCAGTAGCTTTTATGCACCTGCATAAAAGTGAAACGTAACAATATGTTTAACACGATTCAATTTACCTAAATCGCAATCAAATCTTGCCCCAATCCTGTAGGTGAACTCGAATAGCATATAAAGTACCATTCTAGTTATGAAGGACAATTATAAATTTGAAAGCGAGCAATAGATAAAAAACCATATTTAAAGTCATAAAGGTTTGCCCAAAAAAACAAAATTCTGTCAGAGCCAGGTGCTAAAACTCATGAGCTTCTATAAATAACTAATACTCCTCTCACTCCAATATAAATAAATTTTCGACACTTCTTTTATCAGTCAAAAGGAATGAATTTTTCAAAGTCCAAAAATGTATTGATTTTCTATTTTCAAAATTACCCATATCATTAATAACTATATCTAGTTTTAAAAAATGTTTGGGAAGAAGCAAAATGCTAATATTGACAAATTACTTTTTAATTTATATCTTTAATTAACATTCATAAGAGGTTTGTCACACCTCTAATCAAAACGTATTGTTTGAAGAACAAAACATTAACTCTGAGACTAAACTTCAATTAAAAAGAATGATTAATTACTAAATAGAGATCGTAGTGTAGGGAGTATAAATATAGAACTTGTAATGTAGATAAGATCCATTTGCTCTATTTTCATAGGTTGATTTATAAACAAAAGAATTTGGACTCATCTTTTCTTCAACGGCGTATTACTTGTCTCATTTTATTGGATGCACTTTCACCTAACATATTCTTTAATAAAGAAAGAAATACTTTTGGAGTTTGTCCTTTACAATAAGGTATAAATATTTATGTTGCAATAAATCTTCTCATTAAGAGTAAAATGAAATGTTTAAAATTAAATTATTACTAAATATAAAAATGTACCATTTATTAGGATAGGCTAAAACGGAAAACACACCACTATATATGAATGGTATTCTCTTGCTTGCTTCGATCTGATTCTACCATGTCTAAAAGAGCTTGACTGATCAACAACAAGCTAAGACTTTTATTAGAACAAGATTAAAGATGACACTAAGTCATCAATAGATGATGTAGTAGTAATCTGAAGCAACCTAACAATCAAGCAACCTAATAATCAATTATTCACTAGCTAGTAACACAACTCAGCCATAATAACAAATATCTAATCACTTGCTTTGGATGAAAGAAGCAAATTGCTTAATGAGATCTCTAGCTCTCTCAGTTTCTGGATCCTCAATAAAAAATGAATGACTTTCAACTTCAACCACAAAAAACACTAACTCTCCATTCCATCCATTTTTTTCACACCTTCAACAAATTGCACCACCATTTCTCCGGGAACCAATTCATCTTTCTCAGCAATACAGATAAGCAACTTTGGACATCCTAACCCTGATAAGCTAGGACTCATTTTACAAAGAGGATTAATCATTGGACAATCAAAAGGGGATTCTAATTTTGGCCCATACCTTGTAAGCCAACAAATTCTCCACATCAACATTTTCATCTGGGATTAAGAAATAAGGACAAGCAAGAATAGAACCCTTTATTTTAACGTCACCATTTAACTTTTCTCTGCCTGATCTCATAGTCATGTTGAAAACTATATTGGCCCCACCACTTTCCCCAGCTAAAAACACCTTATGCAAATCACCGTGACTTGTTAGCCACGAATCATATCCACTAGCGACCCATTGAAGGGCTGTCTAAGAATCTTCATAAACCGTTGACACGTCATGTTCTGGGGCTAGCCTGTAATCAACTGACACAACAATTGAGTTGGACTCAGAAACCAAGAGATTAAGGAAACAATGATACTTGTTAAAAAATGCTGATCCAAGAATGAGTCCGCCACCATGATAAAATACTATTATTGGAAGTTTTTGGTTTGTGGACTTGTTTGGTAAATAGAGTCTGGCAGATACATGAGAGTTGATGGTGAAATCTTTAGAGTAGACACCTGTGTCTGGATCTGAATCTGGTGCTGGTGGGACGTAGAAGATGTTGTGTAAATGGTAGAAACGGTGAACGCGGCGTTTTTGTAAATTCGGAGATGGGGGATAGAGATCAGTGACAACTTCGACAACTTCATTATCCTCACTAGCCATTGCAATAGAGAGTATAGTAGAATAAAATATTACTGTATCAACTAAGCAATATTCTCCTCTTTATACCAAGATATCATAAATTCCTTGAACCCTCACTATGATATTATTCAATCTCTCTAACTATTTTCCCTCATGGATTTTGGAATCACTCTCTGATATTTCGTGTCATTTTACATCCTATTCTTATGACTTTTATTGCTTAATCTATGATGAAATCGTCGTATTTGAGCTTATGTCGCTATATTTCATATGTATAGGTACGATGAGGACAAACATTAGGAAACCGAGCAACTTTGGTTGATTCTGGAGGTGATATTGCTCGCACGAGTAAACGAGAGGAGCGTACGACACTTAGAAGATTTTTTGGAAAGAATTGAAGGAAATTGTACCAGCCTCGCGTCGCGGATGCAACGCGAGGTGACACTCAGGCATAAGGCCCGCGTCGCGAGGCCATGACGAAAAATACGTGCTGCAAAATCTTTGACAATCCGTGTCATGCGGGCTCAGCACAATTGAGGGCCCAAATCACTGAAGACCCCGCGTTGGACCCGCGATGTGTGGCTAACGCGGAAATGCCCAGTTTTGTCCTATTTTAATTAGGATTAGGACCCTTTTATTTGGTTAACAACCCTAAACTATAAATAGATGTTTTGTTCTTTATTAGTGACGTACTGGGATTATTGCAAGACTTATAAGCCGTTATATTACGTTCTCTCTAGATTTTATTTCATTTTCATCTTTTTTCAACCCTAGTTTCTTCATGAATTCTTATTGTTCATTGAGAATCATGAGTAGCTAAACTTGTTAATTCTAGGGTTATGGAGAAAGACATGATAGTTGGTCTGACGATAATTATTATCTATTGATTTTTCATATTTTGGATTGCTTATTTATTCTTGGTCTTAATTATTTGATTATCTGGCCAATAGTTGAACACTATCTGTGGCGTGTGAATTAAACTAGGGATAGAGAATTTCCATGCGTAATAAGAATAAATAGGGCTTGTTCGATATAATCGTTTGGCTAATGAAGATAGAAATATACCCTTTAGCCTTGCTTAGTTGAATACGGAGAAGTAAATGCGTTCTTGTTACCTCTGGTGATCATAGGGATATAGGCGTTATAGTAGCATCTACAAGCTTATGAGCAACTCGGAAGATACTCATAAAGTTATAATTAACCCTTCAACTAGCAACCCAGGAAATAAGATAGGTAGAATTGACAGAAGATCAACTGGATTGTCGAAAGTCATGACCCTGGAGCTTTCTCTCATCTGATAAATCTTACAGTCTTTGTCAAAATACTCTCAGTCACAAAAACACCCATCACAAATTGTTTACTTTTCAGTTTTAGTTTAGTTACAACAAACACCTTGATTTTCACTTTCTTGAATAGTTTTATTCGAATTTGAATTAGTTTAACAGTAGAATCTAAGTCTCTGTGGGATCGATATCTGGACTTAAAAGTCTATATTACTTGTACAACCGCGTATAGTTGCGTGTACGTTTGGGAGCAACAAGTTTTTGCCGCTGTTGCCGGGGACTTAGAAAAAATTTCTGTTTTTCTAATTTGAGTTTGTTTTATTCAAGTCTTTATTTTTTTCGTTGGTCTACTTATGTCACTTCAGGTTTCTCTAGTTTATGCCAAGCACTAGAAGTTTAGGAAAACCGTTAGTTGATCTTGATCCCGAAATTGAAAGAACTTTACACAGACAGAAAAAAAAAGCTGATAAAGCAGCAAGACTTGCTCTCGAGGAGGCAGAAAGGGATAGAAGCAGAAACGGGGATGAACAAGGTGCAAGAGCGGCTGCAAGGGCACAAGAATAGCGGATTCTTTTGTCCAGTTATGCTAGACCTAGTCTGGCAACTATCGCTAAGGCTATCGTTAGGCCTGACATTACTGGAAATTTTGAGCTAAAAGAAGGAACAGTGCGGCTGGTGCAGCATATGTGCTAGTATATGGGTAAGTCTAGCGAAAAACCGCATAAACACTTGATGCGGTTTGTGGAGTTGAGCGAGAATTTCCAATATAGAGATGTTCCCGATGATTATGTGAAGCTGTCTTTATTTTCGTTCTCATTGATTAGTGAAGCGAGGGAGTGGTTGAAAAATCTGCCTGCAGGTTCTATCACTTCTTGGGAGGTATTATCGAATAAGCTCATCGACAGGTTTTTCTCACCCAAGAAAACTAAGGAGCTGCGAGGAAGAATTGCTAACTTCACTAAGAGAGATTCAGAATCTCTACCACACGCTTGTGAAAGGTATAAGGGTTATTTACGAGATTGCCTACATCATATACAGCCAAATGAGATCATTGGAAACTATTTTGTAGAAGGACTTAACCATGAATCAAGGGCCTTGTTGAATGCTTCAGCTCAAGGGAAGATTTTAAACAAAACATATGAAGAGATGGAAGCTCTCGTTGAGATGATGTCTGAAGGTCATCATGAGTATAACGAAACTAGCCGGGGGTTATCACAGAAAGCTGCTGGGATCCTTCAAGTTGATAATGTTACAACTATTCGGGCTGATATAAGTATTCTTACTAATGTGATGTTCAGGGCGTTTCCTCAAGTTTAGTAGATTCAACCAGTTCAACATATTCAGCAGGCAGTATGTGTAAGTTGTGGTGAGTTGCATGATTATAGCAATTGCCCATTGAATCCAGAATTTGTCTATTTTGTGGGGCAGCAGAACCGTGGTATTGGAAATCGGGTGAACTATTATGGAAATAATTACAACACTCCATTCGGGAAGCAGGACTTCCACAAGCCAAACAATGATCAGCAACCTCAGGCTCAGCCAACTAGCAATTTGTAAGAGATGATGAAGCAGCTTATCGCTCAAACACAAGTAATGCAACAGCAGAATCAGAAAATTTAGAGTGAGATGCAGAAATCTATTCATGAGCTTAAGCGTCAGATGGGGTAGATGGCTATTATGCAGAATGTCAGACCACTGGGTGCTCTTCCTAGTGATACTGAGAAGAATCCAAAAGAGTGCAAGGAATGGCAGAGAACTAGAAGAAGTCCCTCCGAAAAAAAAGAGCATAGCAGAAGCAGAACTCATCGCTGCTAAGCTACCTAAGCCAAAGTAGACAGTCGCAGAGCAGCATGTAGAGGAAGTGGTTTGACGACCCCCTCCCTTTCCACAGCGACTTCAGAAACAAAAATCAGATTTGACTTGCAAGAAATTTCTTGAACTCTTAAAACAGGTACACATCAACATACATTTGGTGGAGCTTTTGCAAGAAGTTCCAAAACATGCTAAGTACATCAAAGATGTGGTTACGAATAAAAGGCGTTGGACAGAGTTTGAGACTGTTTCACTTACTGAGGAGTGCAGTTCTAGAGTGATGAGTAAAATTCCTCCAAAGCTGAAAGATCTGGGCAGCTTCACGATTTCGATTACTATTGGCAACATTGAAGTTGGGCTAGTATTGTGTGACTTGGGTGCTAGTATTAATTTGATGCCCACTTCTGTGTTCCGAACGTTGGGCTTGGGTGAGCCTAGGCCAACGACTATTACATTTACAGCTGGCTGATCGATCGCTTTCTTATCCTGATAGTATTAATGAGGATGTTCTTGTAAAGGTAGGTCCGTTTATTTTGCCGATTAATTTTGTGATATTTTATTATGAGGCAAATAAGAGTGTTCCTCTCATCATGAGGAGAGGATTCTTGGCTACTGTTGATGCTGTGATTTGAGTGAGAGATGGGAAGATGTCTATGACAGTTGATTGACAAGAGGCTACTTTTGATGTGTTTAAATCTACCAAGCTTCCAGCCCATTATGAGGAGTTGAAGGTGATTACCATGGTGGAGCTCGAGCTCACTAATGTAGAGTTAGATTACGTTCTAGCTTCACGAGATCCTTTGGAGACAACTTTGGTGTAGGGGGAAGACTTGATGATTGATGCAAAAGTCGAGGAGTGTCTTATCATCCTTGACACTTAATGTGCTTATCTACGAGCAAACACACCATTTGAGGAGCTAGACAGACCAGAGTCATGGAAGAAGCCGAAACCATCTATTGAAGAGGCTTCAGTTCTTGAGTTGAAGTCATTACCCCCTCATCTTCGCTACGCTTTCTTGGGTAGTGAAGCCACATTGCCTATAATCCTCCCTGCTTATTTGACTGATGTGCAGGTTGAACGTGTATTACGAGTGCTAAGAGATCGAATCCGAGCCCTTGGGTAGTCGATAGCGGATATTCAAGGTATTAGTAGTTCGTTTTGCATGCACAAAATATTATTAGAGGAGGAAAGCAAGCCGAGTGTTGAGTTCCAGAGACGACTGAACCCGATCATGAAAGAGGTGGTGAAGAAAGAGGTAATCAAGTGGCTTGAAAGCTGCATTATTTATCCAATCTCTGACAGCAAATGCGTAAGTCCTGTACAATGTGTCCCAAAGAAAGGGGGCATGATTGTGGTAGAGAACGAGAAGAATGAATTGGTACCTCAATGAACTGTTACTGGTTGGAGAATATGCATTGACTATCGCAAGCTGAACAACGCCACCAGAAAAGATCACTTTCCTTTGCCATTCATGGATCAGATGCTCGATAGATTGGCTGGGCACGATTATTATTGCTTTCTATATTGCTATTCGGGTTACAACCAGATCATGATTGCACTTGAGGATCAAGAGAAGACCACATTCATTTGTCCATATGACACGTTTGCATTTTGGAGGATGCCTTTCAGTTTGTGCAATGCTCGAGGTACTTTCCAGCGATGTATCATGGTTATTTTCATCGATATGGTGGAAAACTATGTGGAGGTATTTTTGGATGACTTCTCTATTTTTGGGGATTCTTTTGATGACTGCTTGAACCATCTTGATGTTGTGTTAGCTCATTGTGAAGAAACGGACTTGGTACTTGACTGGAAAAAATGTCATTTCATGGTTCGAGAGGGCATCGTTCTTGGGCACAAGATATCGAGCAATGGAATAGAAGTTGACAAGACGAAGATTGAAGCAATTGAAAAATTGCCACCACATGTTTCAGTTCGGGGAGTGCGCAATTTTCTTGGGCATGTAGGCTTCTATCGACGGTTCATCAAAGACTTCTCTAAAGTTGCTAATCCAATGTGCAAGCTTTTAGAGAAAGATGTGAAGTATGTGTTTAATGAAGCTTGTCTAACAGCTTTTGATGAGTTGAAGCAGAGGTTAGTGTCTGCTCCTATTATCATCGAACCCGATTAGTCTTTGCCGTTTATTTTGATGTGTGATTCAAATGATTTTGCTGTGGGTACTGTCCTTGGTCAGAAAAGGGACAAGGATTTTCATCCTATTTATTATGCCAACAAGACACTTGATACAACCTGTTATACCCTATTTTAACCGAAGTCAAAATAGTTTACAACATTCCGGAATTCCGGGATTATTTAAAGTTAGGGAGTCGCCACCTAATTATTTATGGTGAATTAGGACACCTAAAGTTTATTAAAGTTATTTTTCTAAAGTTAACTCTGTGTTAAGGTCTACTAACTTAAGATTCTAGCTAAGGGTTCAACTAATCTAGAGGGAAGGAATTAGGCATCCTCTAAGATCCATTAATAATGGTTAACCGACCGGACTTACAATTAATTAGGCTAAGTGTAAAATGTGAACATTTTATGAAAGAAAGTATGTTGAAGATCTGTTTATAAATATAGTATAGAGTGTAAATTGGTTAACATGATGTTTTAACAAAAAGGCCGATATGAATTTGAAAGTAGAATTTTGGTTTGAAGACTTAGGAAAGTTTGGTAAAAAGGGGCTTAGGATTGAATACCAATTTTAATAATTGACTAACTTAATTAGATGTAGAAAGAAAAATATGTCTGGCTGTTGGAGTTGTTAAACGTCCCATAAAAAAATGATACAGAATAGAGTTTTGCAAAAACGTTACCTTTATACTTGCTGAAGTGATATATTACGGACTCCCTCTTTTAAACTAACTAGGTGTTATGCTCCTATGCGACAGATATCCTATTAATATCGAGAGTTAAATGACGCTAGATGATTAAATACAGTCTAATTGTTAATACCATAACGATCTGGTTTCAGCACACAAACACATAAATTAGCAAATAGAGAAAAGAAAAGAAAAAAAAAACGTAAGATGATAAGCATGTTCTTCATTCAGTTTTCCGGGGATGGAAAACTGTCCAACTTCGATATTCCACAGACGTAAAGGAAGAAATAATATCATGTTGGCTCCGTGCGGCATCGGCGTCGTTGAGTCTCAGGTGAAACTCTTCGGCTCCGATAATCATGCAAAATAAACAAAGTAAAAGAGGAGGAGTTAGAAATGCTTTACTGCGTCTTAATAATGAAGGAAACATGCAAGCAAATCCGTAACCACATCATCATTCAAACATTTAAATGATAGTAATAGCATTAGAGGAACACACTAAGCCACCACTATTCTTTTTAAGTAAAACAGTGAGGAAGAAACTGGAAAAAGAGGTATTGATCGGGTTGGTTGTACTCGTACTGGTCAGGTATAAAAATCACTTCTTGATTGTATCATATGCATATTTACTTGCTGTATAGTCTTGACATTTAGTTATGTGGTATATATTAGTATGAGGTTAGTTTAAATGGACTAATATGGTAACTGATACCAACTGTACAGGACCAAGGCATAGTTTTTATTGTTATGGTTTGCTAGTTTCCAATATGTAGGCATAAGGAGTTTATAGGGTATCCAATGTAAGCACATTCATGAGAATATGGGATCTTCGTAACTATCTAGCTTATTCATCAAATTCACAACACATAGCATAGATCTTATTCATCAAATGCACAACAACAAACATATTCCTCCAACAATGAAATAGAGTCAAACACAGAGGTATACTTCACAGATTTGAGTCACATACTAAAGCTGCCAGAAATATCCAGGTACGTTTAAAAGATATCTAGACAGATGGAAATATAAAACAACATCTAATCATCTTAATTCAATCGAATCAGATTCCATTTTTTTTAGACAACACAATGATGCTAAAAAATACACAAATTGGACTTCTAAATATAATCCTATTAGTAGCTAATAAAGTTCTTGCTCCAGATTCATTCTAGGACTACAAACAGTAAAACTAATATCTTAAACAGCCTTAGTCACATGCAAGCAACACAATTTACAATCAGATATTTAACAACATTAATAACCAAAATAGGATTTGAAGCTATTGCTACTGTATTTGTCATAATAGGAACTGACTCCTTAAACAGAATTGCAGAGAAATGCCACTATACAGAGTTTGAATTAAATGTACACTAAACCAGAACAAAATAGACAACCCATCAATTGAAATGCCTAACTACATGCTGATCCTTGATTAAACAGGTTTAGGCTAACAATACCACATGGAAACAAATCACGAAGGCTCTTTAAACATACTTAAACTCATCAAATAAGAACACACAACCTAAACAGGACTGATACACATTTCAACTTGACTAACAACACTAGCATTATACTATTCAATCTACATGGTTACATCCGAGAGGGTTAAGAAACAAGACCATAAGTCTGAATACATATTCGTCTTATATAGATAAGCAACAAGAATGTAAGACCCACAGCATTAACTAAACACAGATATCACGAATCCTATCAAGCTACTAATTAGAATTAGATTAACTAATAACAAAATACACATGAACGAACTAAACTGACAGACATATGGGAACACATAAACACTTATTAAATTACTAAAACTGAAATTAAACTAGTTAAAGAAGGATTGTTTCCCTTCTGTTGGTGCAGTGAATCGGGGCGTGAAGTCGCGGATCTATCCTCGACTCCAAAGTAAAAGCCGAATTTAGAAGAATGAATAATTTAACACTCCAAATGAGTGTTTTCAGATATAGTGATAATATATGAATACTTTAAGAGGGGTTAGGTATATTGAAAGAACTCTGGAACAGAATGGAATTTTTAACAAATCCCTGATTTAGAGTAGCTGTCGAGATCTATAAAAAAAATGTTGAATGTAGTAAAGTATCGGTGGTCTCAAAAACATCTCGTAAGGGGTGTATTTATATGAAATGTATGCTAGGGTTAGGGTTCCAATGAGCGGGAATTCGAAAATCGAAAATTTGAAATTGAGTCAATCCCGTACCAATCCGACGTTGAAATCCTTTCACGTGGTTGATTCAGACCTTACTCGAAATGGTTCGACCTTCTCTGGTTTGTGAAGGTTTTAATTTGTTCATATTCGTCTAGGAATGGACAAAGCACTTAGCAGTGTAGATTTATACGGAAACGGAAGGACAGTCTCTGTCCATGGCGAAAGAGAAACGAAAATTTAGCTAAAAACGGAGGGGGGGGGGGGGGGGGGGGGGAGAAGGGAGTGTGCGGCGGCGTGAGGGTTTCAACCCTAGTAGAGAGAGAGTGAAGGAGATGGACCTTTAGGGCTGTTCAGCTGAAAGGCTTAAGCCTTTTGTATTTCGTTGAACTGGGCCGGGTCAAATCCTTAAATGGATTGGGCTCGGTCCAGATTGGATGGAAACAAAATGGGGCATATATACAAACTTGATATACAGGTATACGCGTGTATATTAGTGTATATAGGTATATATGCATGAGGACTTGACATTTGTTTTAATTAATAACCAAAATTTAAGAAAAGACTCGTTAATTTAGACTCTTAATCATGACTAAACAAGGTTAATTAGATGGACCGAATTAATATTTTGGGCTTCTAAATTAGATCAAATATATTATGTAGCAATAATAATAATAATAACAATAATAAATTTCATAATTAGCATTAAAATAATAATCTCATCATTAGTATATAAAATATAAGCAAAGTGATAATAGAGTAAAAATATTACCTAAGTTGTATCTTATGATCAATACATAATAAATAAGTAGCGATGTGCGACGTATTAATATAATAGTGGAAATTATAATAAAGTAAAGGCGAAAAATAAGATATTTAATTTATTAATAACTTAGAAGCTCAAGGAAAAAAATGAATTGGAATAAAGGAGGGGCAAAAATTGGGTGTCAACAGATGCCCCTCTTCGATCGGAGACGATGTAAGAGTTTTTAGGCGAAAAAGTTGACGCAGTAGCCAATTTTGTTCCGATCGACAAATACGAACTTGGAAAAATTTGAGAAAATGGAGTTAGGAGAATTGGTAGAAAATATTATAGGGGTAGAATGGATGGTTGGCAAACATTACGGGATGGAAGGAATTATGACCGAACCTGTTTTGAATTGCCTACATATCTCGAGTTTTGTGAGAATCAAGCTGTATGTAGTTCGAAAAAAGCGGGTCGATACTGACGCTACGCTTTTTGCCCCAGTGTTGAATTATGGTGAGACTGGGATATAGAAAAGGCTACAGGATTGTGAAAGGAGTTGATTGAGTAGAGTTTTAGCGATGGATATGAAAGAATTTTTTTGGATAATCCACGTATTACATGTTTGTGGACGTAGACGGAGTCGAGTTCGAGAGTAGATCCGTGACCTTTGCTTGTGAGTTTGATATTCCTCTTCAGCATATTTTCCCCAGTTCACTGCGTAAGATAAAGTTCCACGTTGCGCTGTGTCTCTGTATGTAGGTTGTACTTTCTGTCATCATGTCAAAATTAGTAATAAAGTCTGGGGTAAAGTTGAAAATGTATAACTTATAAAGAATGTAAAATGATAGTAAATATGAGTGTGAGAATGAGGATGAAGCCGTGTGGCTTATAATGAGGCCGTGTGTCCAAATATTGTCTCTGGTTGTCTTCAGGGACTTGAATGAATGCGTGATGTTTATGCTGAAGATGTAATAATATCTCCAGTTGTATTTGGAGACTTTAATGATAATAATAAGGCCTACGGCTTTCTTGCGGGACTCGATGATAGATGATGTGTGCGGAATTTAAGGTAAAGTCGTTAAAGTAGGTAAAGTAGATGATGAAGGGAAGTGATAAAGTAAAGAGTAAAGTAAGTGTATAGCCGTTTGGCTTATGCAGGTGAGGCTGTGTAGCCGTGTGATGTCTCCGGTTGTTTTCAGAGACTTGATTGTAAATGATATGCCGATGAGGCCGTACAACCCAAACAATGTCTCCGGTTGTTTCGGGGACTCGATGATATCTGTGAAATTAAGGCAAAGTCATTAAAGTGAATGATAAGGTAATTGATGAAGTAGAAAGTGAAGTAAGAGTGCATCCGTCTGGCTTATGAAAATGAGGCTGTATAGCCATATGATATCTCCGGTTGTCTTCGGAGACTTGATGAAGATTCCCGTAAAGTCTGGGGTAAAGTCGTTAAAGTAGGTAAAGTGAATGATGTCTCTGGTTGTCTTTGGAGACTTGATGAAGATTCCCGTAAAGTCCGGGGTAAAGTCATTAGGTAAAGTGAATGATGTCTCCGGTTGTCTTCGGAGACTTGATGAAAATTCCCGTAAAGTTTGGGGTAAAGTTCGTTAAAGTAGGTAAAGTGAATGATGTCTCCGGTTGTCTTCGGAGACTTGATGAAAATTCCCGTAAAGTCCGGGGTAAAGTCGTTAAAGTAGGTAAAGTGAATGATGTCTCCGGTTGTCTTCGGAGACTTGATGAAAATTCCCGTAAAGTCCGGGGTAAAGTCGTTAATGTAGGTAAAGTGAACGATGTCTCCGGTTGTCTTCGGAGACTTGATGAAAATTCCCGTAAAGTCCGGGGTAAAGTCGTTAAAGTAGGTAAAGTGAACGATGTCTCCGGTTGTCTTCGGAGACTTGATGAAAATTCCCGTAAAGTACGGGGTAAAGTCGTTAAAGTAGGTAAAGTAAATGATAAGAATGTAGCCATTTGGCATATGCATATGAGGCTGTATAGCCAAATGATGCCCCAGTTGTTTTCGGAGACTTAATGACAATTCCTATAAAGTTCAGGATAAAGTCATTAAACTTGGTAAAGTAAATGATAATTGGTAAAGTAAAGTGATAATGTAGCCATTCGGCTAATGCATAAGAGGCTGAATAGCCGAATGATGCCTCCGGTTGTCTTTGAAGACTTAATGTTAATTCCTGTAAAGTTCAGGGTAAAGTGGTTAAGGTTGGTAAAGTAGATGATAAAGTGATTGATAAAGTATAGAGTAAAGTGATAGAGTAGCCGTTTGGCTGATGATGTTGATGGTATCGTGACAGGCCAACTTAATGACACGTAATCCTGATTTAATTCGCCTTCAATCTCGACAACCTACAAAAATAGGTATACTTGTCAATAAAGTCATAAAGTTATTGTGATTAAAGATAAAGTTGGAAATAAAGCCGTTTGGCTTTTAAGGCGAGGCCATAATGGGCCAAATGATGCTTTTCGGCCATGATTGATAGACTTGACTGTTGGTCTCGTGGCCTTTTAATTCCTGCACTCAAAGAAAAATTCTTAGTTTGGGAGGGGGAAGTTGATTCGTGTTGACTCGAAGCTTGACGTTGTTGGCGCTCCGTTCGTCTTGTTTGTTTGGATCTTGTGACCTCCGTTCAAGCCTCGGTAGATGAATAGTAGTGTAGTGAAAACGACTGAAAGAAAGTGTTTTATTTGAAAGCTATATATGTAAGTATATGTATAAGTAAATATATATATGTAAATTTATGTATGTAAGTTGTAAAATATTTTTGCCAACTTCGGATTGTGACACTTCCGAAACAATTGAAACGTCATTTGTCTAAAATACTTCCTGTCTAATAGCCTTAATCTTGTCGATGTCCAACTCTTCTCTTGTCTAATCTTTCAAAATATGCCCCAGTTTTGACCTCGTGAGAGTATACTAAACTTATGTTGTGGTGTGACCGAACCTTGTATAGGTTGCCTACGTATCCCGCCAAGGGAATCAGGTCAGAACGTAGTTCGTAAGGGTACATAAGTATGGTTTGAAATTTCTAATAAAGGGACCGAACCCGATGTGGATTGCCTACGTATCCCACCAAGGGAATCAGGTCAGCATAGTTCTGTTGTGTAAACGGTAAAAAGTTTGTTGGATTTCTACCTAAATATGACTGACCCGTATGTTGAAAGTCTATGAATCCCACCGAGGGAATCAGGCCATGTGTAGTTCATCCTTACATAAGGATTTTGGATTTTCTGTTATAATGCAACCGAACCCTATGTGGGCTGCCTACGTATCCCACCACGGGAATCAGGTCAGCGTAGTTCGTAAGGTGTTTTAAAGGAAAGGTTGCAAACTAAGCTGTCTAATCTAATGTTGTCTTTTGATTTTTTTTTCTTGACTTGATAGCTTTCATGCCTGTGTCGTTATCTATTGGCTATTTTAATTCTTCCAAGGGGAATCTTGTCTTGTCTCCTAATATCTTTGTTATTCTCTCGAGATGTATGTTGTCTCCCCATTGTGTCCGGGACATAAACTTCATTCATTCATTCGTGTCACAATCATAAAATTGGAAGATTTGATAAATAAGATAGAAAATAACAATAATAGATGATTAAGGAGAATCAGAAATGCATTCATAGATTTTGCAGTTTAAGCTTCCAAAAGATGAGGCAAAGCAACAAAAGTTTTGGGGCACGATTTAAGCCTCAATTTTAAAATCGTGCTATCACAAAAAGTTCAGTACATGTCAATCTACCAAGACTCTCGGCGAAACAGGGACGGAGTATAAGTCCAATTCTTCAAAGTTTCTCCTGGTTCGGCACCCCAGATGGTCGGTGTCTCGGTGTTATGAGTAGTTGTAGTAGCAATCTTCATTGGTGCTTGTTTTTGGATTGTTCCCACGGGAGCAACAAAGGTTGATGACATGCCCTTTTTCATTTTTCCAATGGACGTAATGTTTCTTTTCAAATCCCCATCTTCCTCAACAGTTATCATGTTCACGTTAGCATTGTCGTGAGTAGGTAAAGGATTGTTGTTCACATTGGTCCGAGCTCCAGTGAGTTGGATCGCTCCTTCCTTAATCAAGGCTTTAATTTTATTTTTGAGACCATAACAATCCTCGGTGTCGTGCCCAGCAACTCCAGAATGGTATGCACAACGTTTGGAGCCATCAAACCATCTTGGAATAGGATCGGGAATTTTCCCTTCAATTGGTTGTACCACACCTGCCGCTTTCAGTCTTTCGAACACTTGAGCCAAGGGTTCAGCGAACCGAGTGTAATTACGGGTGTTTTCGATGTCAGGGTTTGGACGGGCTTTAGGTGTGGTATGTGGTCGATTTTGGTAAGTGGGAGCTTGAACAGATTGGTATGGACGTGGGTTTTGATGATGAGGTGCTCGAGGTTGGTAGTAATTTGCTTGGGCATTGTAGATAGGGTAAGGAGTTAGTGGAGCTTGGTAGGGTTCGGTATAGTGGTAGGGGTAGAAAGGTTGTTGTGGGTGGTTAAAGTGTGTAACGGCTTGGCTTGGCTTATGTCCTTGGACATTCATGACTGCAGCGACATCTGCTTTCTTCTTTTTGGTCCCACTGATAGAACCATATTGAATAGCTTTGTTTACTGCTTGCAAAGCAGTAAGATCCTGAATTCTTCCTGATTTGATTCCTTCTTCTAAGGCTTCTCCCATTCGGACAACTTCTGTGAATTTCTGCCCCATCATGCCTATCATTTTCTCATAAAATATGCCAGCTTGGCATTCAATAAAGGTAGCAGTCATTTCTCTGTCATTCATCGGGGGTTAAACCGTGGCTACTTCTGACCTCCAACGCAATACATACTCACGGAACGACTCAGTTGATTTCTTAGTTAAATTGGTCATGTAGACTCTATCTGGTGTGATATCGATGTTAAAACTGAATCTTTCCATAAAGTTTTGTGCCATATCACTCCAACCACGCCATTTACGGATGTCCTATTGTGTATACCAAGTAAGAGCCTCACCAGATAAGCTCCTTACGAATAGCTTCATCCTTATATTCTGGTCTCTACCTACTCCCACCAGTTTGTCGCAATAAGCCCTTAAGTGTGTATGAGGGTCGCCTGTTCCATTGAATGTATCAAATTTCGGCGGCTTGTAGCCTACGGGTAAATTAACGTCAGGCTGAACGCACAAATCTTCATATTCCACACTCTTGTTTCCCCTGGCAACTTGAAGGTTTCTCATTGCTTCTTTGAGACTGTGGATTTCTTTCAACAACATATCATCTGCCCTTTCTTTTGCCTCCTTTTCCATTTCCTCGTATTGATCCACCTCGGGCTGGAACCTGACCGTTATTGGGTTGGTAAAGGCTTGTGTTTCCGCTGCATATACCGGAGGAACATATTGTGCATTAGGAGTGATAAAATATGCCCCTTGTATATGCTGGGTTGGATAAGTTTGAATGGTGGGAGTGTTTTGGACTGGAGGTGGTGTGTTATAAGTGGTGTTCGTAGGTGGTTGGTTTGGTGGGTTTAGAGGAGTAGTTGTAGGTGGTGGATTAGTATTGGTGGGTAAAGGAATGTAAGGAGTATGAACTAGTAATTGATTTGGTGGGTTGACGAGTGGTGGATTAGGAGTAGCATAGGTAGTGTAGGTGGGTGGTTGACTCTGTGGAGGAGTATAGACGGATGATGGATTTGGTGGATTTGCGAGGGTGATTTGAGGAAAGTTTTTGTTGGCGGGTGCATCATTTCGTGGAGGAAAATGTTCAGGAACCGGAGATTCAAGTGATGGAAAACGAGGTGGGTTTGGTGCGACATTTCTAGGTTCAGGAGGCGGACTTTGGAGTGTAACGAATAAATTGGTCAAGTCCCTAACCCGATTTAGTTGTCTACGTAGATCCTCAATCTCTTGAGTTAGGCGGGTGATATGTTCATCATGTTGAATAGTAGTTCGATGTTCAGACGTCTCGGGGGGATCACTGGAGATCACGATGTTTTCCAAACCAATTGAAATAGATGCGGCTGGATCAGACATGATAATTTCCTTTCCTTGAACAACCCAACTACGTTGTGGTAATGATGACGTCTTTGACCTTGTGAGGTAAGGGTGGTCGGCCAGCTCGAGTGTCAACACGAATCAACTCTTTTGGGAATAAAAATAAAAAGAAACATAATAAGAAAAAGGAAACATAAAAATGCAAATGATGTCAGTCTCATTAGCATATCTAGGTAAAGTCATGATCACGTAGAGTCAAGTAAGTCATGTTGCAAATAATTCATCAAATAAAGTCAAACAAGTTGTCAAACAAATATAAATGGGTATATCAAACAATAACGCGTCCTAATATGCACGTGACCCCTTTGTGCCAGAAGTGGGCCTAACGTTTGTTTGAAGGGTAAAAATTTGCCATAATATGTCATCCCATTGCTTTGATTAATTAAACAAATTCTATTTCCCAAAATAAAGTACAAAAGTAATGTAATATTTATTACATACCAAATGAACACAACATAAAATGTTTCCTAATCTAAGTAAAGTAAATACAATTTCCTATGTCTAACTTCTAGCTTCAGTTTGTGATGTCCTTGATCTTTGTCATTTGTTGTACTCCAATGCAAAGCCATACCTGTCATAGAAATGTTAGTCATTCCCTCCCTCCTAAAGTTTAATTAATTAGAGCAAATAATCTATATTTAGGCACAATTATCCCTCAAACATGCACATAAAGTATGATTATTGTCACTTGGGGTCGTGAACCCACTTGGACGTTTGAGTAAAGTCATCTAATGGGCTTAATACACCAAGGGTATTAAACCTCCTAGGTCATGAGATGTATGCTCCTAATGAAGGGTTTTGGTTTAGCTCTATCCTAGGTTGACTAAGAGCGGGTTTACTAGACGCAAGGTTCCCGAGCGGACAACTCGAGTGAGAAGGCTACGCAGTCACACGGAAAATTCGGACACCCCACGCATATGCCAACTCTCCTAAAATTTGGGATTTTGAAAGAAGTTTGCGGGTGCGTAAAACACACCTCGCGTGTACGTGTGATAGTGTGAATTTTTCAAATGTGGAGAAAAGTGATATGGAATGACAGTTTATATTAAAACAGTAACACTTAAATAATTTATAGCAAACAAACAATTAATAACATGTAGAACAGTTAAGAACAAATAAAGTAATTAAAACAAGCACAGAAAGCCTATTTTTACTAAGTCCGTTATGGTTAGAACCTAAGTGAATCCCCAGCAGAGTCGCCAAGCTGTTATACCCTATTTTAACCGAAGTCAAAATAGTTTACAACATTCCGGTAATTCCGGGGTTATTTAAAGTTAGGGAGTCGCCACCTAATTATTTATGGTGAATTAGGACACCTAAAGTTTATTAAAGTTATTTTTCTAAAGTTAACTCCGTGTTAAGGTCTACTAACTTAAGATTCTAGGTAAGGGTTCAACTAATCTAGAGGAAAGGTATTAGGCATCCTCTAAGATCCATTAATAATGGTTAACCGACCGGACTTACAATTAATTAGGCTAAGTGTAAAATGTGAACATTTTATGAAAGAAAGTATGTTGAAGATCTGTTTATAAATATAGTATAGAGTGTAAATTGGTTAACATGATGTTTTAACAAAAAGGCCGATATGATTTTGAAAGTAGAATTTTGGTTTGAAGACTTAGGAAAGTTTGGTAAAAAGGGGCTTAGGATTGAATACCAATTTTAATAATTGACTAACTTAATTAGATGTAGAAAGAAAAATATGTCTGGCTGTTAGAGTTGTTAAACGTCCCATAAAAAAAATGATACAGAATAGAGTTTTGCAAAAACGTTACTTTTATACTTGCTGAAGTGATATATTACAGACTCCCTCTTTTAAACTAACTAGGTGTTATGCTCCTATGCGACAGATATCCTATTAATATCGAGAGTTAAATGACGCTAGATGATTAAATACAGCCTAATTGTTAATACCATAACGATCTGGTTTCAGCACACAAACACATAAATTAGCAAATAGAGAAAAGAAAAGAAAAAAAAATGTAAGATGATAAGCATGTTCTTCATTCAGTTTTCCAGGGATGGTAAACTGCCCAACTTCGATATTCCACAGACGTAAAGGAAGAAATAATATCATGTTGGCTCCGTGTGCATCGGCGTCGTTGAGTCTTTAGTGAAACTCTTCGGCTCCGGTAATCATGCAAAATAAACAAAGTAAAAGAGGAGGAGTTAGAAATGCTTTACTGCGTCTTAATAATGAAGGAAACATGCAAGCAAATCCGTAACCACATCACCATTCAAACATTTAAATGATAGTAATATCATTAGAGGAACACACTAAGCCACCACTATTCTTTTTAAGCAAAACAGTGAGGAAGAAAGTGGAAAAAATGGTATTGATCGGGTTGGTTGTACTCGTACTGGTCAGGTATAAAAATCACTTCTTGATTGTATCATATGCATATTTACTTGTTGTATAGTCTTGACATTTAGTTATGTGTTATATATTGGTATGAGGTTAGTTTAAATGGACTAATGTGGTACAAGACCAAGGCATATTTTTTATTGTTATGGTCTGCTAGTTTCCAGTATGTAGGCATAAGGAGTTTAGAGGGTATCCAATGTAAGCACATTCATGAGAATATGGGATCTTCGTAACTATCCAGCTTATTCATCAAATGCACAACACATAGCGTAGATCTTATTCATCAAATGCACAACAACAAACATATTCCTCCAACAATGAAATAGAGTCAAACACAGAGGTATACTTCACAGATTTGAGTCACATACTAAGGCTGCCAGAAATATCCAGGTACGTTTAAAAGATATCTAGACAGATGGAAATATAAAACAACATCTAATCATCTTAATTCAATCGAATCAGATTCCATTTTTTTTAGACAACACAATGATGCTAAAAAATACACAAATTGGACTTCTAAATATAATCCTATTAGTAGCTAATAAAGTTCTTGCTCCAGATTCATTCTAGGACTACAAACAGTAAAACTAATATCTTAAACAGCCTTAGTCACATGCAAGCAACACAATTTACAATCAGATATTTAACAACATTAATAACCAAAATAGGATTTGAAGCTATTGCTACTGTATTTGTCATAATAGGAACTGACTCCTTAAACAGAATTGCAGAGAAATGCCACTATACAGAGTTTGAATTAAATGTACACTAAACCAGAACAAAATAGACAACCCATCAATTGAAATGCCTAACTACATGCTGATCCTTGATTAAACAGGTTTAGGCTAACAATACCACATGGAAACAAATCACGAAGGCTCTTTAAACATACTTAAACTCATCAAATAAGAACACACAACCTAAACAGGACTGATACACATTTCAACTTGACTAACAACACTAGCATTATACTATTCAATCTACATGGTTACATCCGAGAGGGTTAAGAAACAAGACCATAAGTCTGAATACATATTCGTCTTATATAGATAAGCAACAAGAATGTAAGACCCACAGCATTAACTAAACACAGATATCACGAATCCTATCAAGCTACTAATTAGAATTAGATTAACTAATAACAAAATACACATGAACGAACTAAACTGACAGACATATGGGAACACATAAACACTTATTAAATTACTAAAACTAAAATTAAACTAGTTAAAGAAGGATTGTTTCCCTTCTGTTGGTGCAGTGAATCGGGGCGTGAAGTCGCGGATCTATCCTCGACTCTAAAGTAAAAGCCGAATTTAGAAGAATGAATAATTTAACACTCCAAATGAGTGTTTTCAGATATAGTGATAATATATGAATACTTTAAGAGGGGTTAGGTATATTTAAAGAACTCTGGAACAGAATGGAATTTTTAACAAATCCCTGATTTAGAGTAGCTGTCGAGATCTATAAAAAAAATGTTGAATGTAGTAAAGTATCGGTGGTCTCAAAAACATCTCGTAAGGGGTGTATTTATATGAAATGTATGCTAGGGTTAGGGTTCTAATGAGCGGGAATTCAAAAATCGAAAATTTGAAATTGAGTCAATCCCGTACCAATCCGACGTTGAAATCCTTTCACGAGGTTGATTCAGACCTTACTCGAAATGGTTTGACCTTCTCTGGTTTGTGAAGGTTTTAATTTGTTCATATTCATCTAGGAATGGACAAAGCACTTAGCAGTGTAGATTTATACGGAAACGGAAGGACAGTCTCTGTCCATGGCGAAAGAGAAACGAAAATTTAGCTAAAAACGGAGGGGGGGGGGGGGGGGGAGAAGGGAGTGTGCGGCGGCGTGAGGGTTTCAACCCTAGTAGAGAGAGAGTGAAGGAGATGGACCTTTAGGGATGTTCAGCTGAAAGGCTTAAGCCTTTTGTATTTCGTTGAACTGGGCCGGGTCAAATCCTTAAATGGATTGGGCTCGGTCCAGATTGGATGGAAACAAAATGGGGCATATATACAAACTTGATATACAGGTATACACGTGTATATTAGTGTATATAGGTATATATGCATGAGGACTTGACATTTGTTTTAATTAATCACCAAAGTTTAAGAAAAGACTCGTTAATTTAAACTCTTAATCATGACTAAACAAGGTTAATTAGATGGACCGAATTAATATTTTGGGCTTCTAAATTAGATCAAATATATTATGTAGCAATAATAATAATAATAACAATAATAAATTTCATAATTAGCATTAAAATAATAATCTCATCATTAGTATATAAAATATAAGCAAAGTGATAATAGAGTAAAAATATTACCTAAGTTGTATCTTATGATCAATACATAATAAATAAGTAGCGATGTGCGACGTATTAATATAATAGTGGAAATTATAATAAAGTAAAGGCGAAAAATAAGATATTTAATTTATTAATAACTTAGAAGCTCAAGGAAAAAAATGAATTGGAATAAAGGAGGGGCAAAAATTGGGTGTCAACACAGCCCAGATCTATACTATCACAGAGAATGAGTTATTAGCGGTTGTCTACCCCTTTGACAAATTTCGATCATATCTTGTGGGCATGAAGGTGATTATATATACTGATCACACTACAGTTCGTTATTTGTTTGCGAAAAAGAATGCTAAGCCTAGGCTTATTCGTTAGGTGTTGCTGTTGCAAGAGTTTGACATTGAGATTCTTGACCGGAAGGGCACAGAAAATCAAGTAGCAGATCATTTATCGAGATTGAAAAATCGAGAACATGTAGATGAAGTAGTGGTGATTAAAGAGACTTTTCCTGATGAACAACTTTTTACTCTTCAATCAGCTGAGGTGCCATGGTACACAGACATGGTGAACTTTATAGCAAGTGAGATTTGGGCCACCCCCCCCCCCCCCTACTCACTAGAAGAAGAAGCGGATTTAGCATTATAGTCGTTTCTATGTATGGGATGAGCCCTATCTATATAGGGTTGGCATATATCAGCTGATTAGAAGATGTATCCCAGAGAAAGAGGTCCCCACGATTCTTGAGAAGTGTCACGCGTCACCTTATGGTGGTCATCACGCGGGTGACAAAACAGCTGCGAAGGTACTTCAGTCCGGGTTCTATTGGCCCACTTTGTTCAAAGATGCTCATGAATTTGTGAGAGCCTGCGATAACTGCCAAAGAACCGAAAATATCATCAAGCGTCATAAAATGCCTTTGAAGGGAATCTTAGAGATCGAACTATTTGATGTGTAGGGTATCGACTTCATGGGTCCCTTCATACCGTCCAAGGAGAATAAGTACATATTGGTTGCTGTAGACTATGTCTCGAAGTGGGTGGAGGCCATTACACTTCCCACCAATGATGCTAGTGTGGTGGCAAGATTTCTGAAGAAGAACATCTTTACAAGGTTTGGGACCTCTCGAGCCATCATCAGCGACCAAGGTGCGCACTTTTGCAATCAGCTCTTTGACAAATTATTTCTCAAATATGGGGTGAAACACAAGATAGCGACTGCTTATCATCCTCAGACGAGTAGTCAAGTGGAGGTATTGAATCAAGAAATTAAGAGGATTTTGGAGAAGACTATGAGCGTGAGTAGGAAAGATTGGTCGCTGAAGCTCGATGATGCTCTGTGGGCATACAGAACATCCTATAAAATTCCTATTGGCACATCTCCCTATAAGCTCGTCTTTGGTAAGGCATGTCATCTACCAGTTGAGCTTGAGCATAGAGCATATTAGCGCGATAAGGAAGCTGAATTTAGACATTGTTTAAGGTTGAGAAAAGAAACTGTTGCAGTTGCACGAGTTGGAGGAATTTCGCTATCATGCTTATGAGAACGTGAAAATGTACAAGGAGCGAACTAAGAGAATTCATGACAAGCGCATCCAATCTCATGACTTTGAGCCTGGGTAGTTAGTCTTGTTGTATAACTCTAGGTTGAAGATTTTTGGAGGGAAGTTGAAAAGAAAGTGGTCTAGTCCATTTGAAGTTGTTCGGGTAACCGTACATAGGGTGGTTGAGCTGAAACCGCTGAATGCAGAGCGAACATTCTTGGTAAATGGGCAGAGGGTCAAGCACTATTTTGGAGAGGTCATCAATCCAGAGAAGACCTCGGTGGATTTAGAGAAGCTTGAGTAAAGCCTACGTCGTGCCGCGACGCTAAATCAAGCATTTCTCGGGAGGCAACCCGTGTTTGTAAAAGTAGCATAAAGAAAAATGAAAAAGTGAGATAAATACAAAAAGGGTCATGCCATGACCTTAACTAAGGCGCTGGTTGGGAGGCAACCCAACGTTTTTGTACATATAGGTCACATTTGTTCATGTTGCAGGACTAGGGAAGGAGGAGGACCACAAAACAGGCGAAAAAACATGAAATTCGTTCCGGGTTTGATGTATGAGTTGGACCCTCGACGCAGGGTCAATGCTTGAACAAAAATTTCCTGCGGCTATTTTTTTCCAGCGTGGCACCGGCGACGCGGGTGTGATGCCTACTCTGATTTAAAAAAAATAAATCCCGCAACTGATTTTTTTGCGTGGCACCCGCAACGCGGGTGTGACGCCTACTCTGATTTTTTTTTTAAAATTCACACTACTCTATTTTTTTTTCAAAAATAAATATTCCGCGTTGGACCCGTGATGAGGGGTAAATGCGGATGAGGCGGTTTAAAAGGGCAGATCCGCCCCTCCCATTCCCATTCTCTCTTCCACTCAAAACACCTCTCTCTCTCCCTACCCCTCTTAAAAATTCGAATTCCTCCACCTCCCTTTCCCCAAAATCCATAGGAAACCCACATACAACTTCAAGAACTTGTGATTTCATCTCATAACATCAAGAGGTAAGCACCATCTTTTCTTCTTTTCACTTGTTCTTGAAGATTGAAGTTGTGAAAGTAGGGTTATTGGGTTTGCGCGAAATTGGGGCCGGGATTGGTATTGGTTGTTTGTTATTGATGTCTCGATCTAGAAAATAACTCCCATTGTAGAAGGGAGGGTTTTAAACCCACCATTGTTTCTTAAAATTCAAAGGGATGATTCTATGCCCGCAAGGTGTTCGTAAAAATGCTCGAATGATTTTTTATGTGGAATTGTGAAGTCTTGAGTAGCAATATGACATTAAATAGTTGTACAAACCCCTGGACATCGATTGTGCGTCAAAAATTGTGAATTGGGTTGAGAAAAAAATCATGAACCACCAACCCAACGTCCTAAAACATGAAACTAGTTTAGCTTCTTGATTTTTATTTATTCTAGTCAAACTTAGTTAACTTCTTTGTTTTCCTCTTTTGTAAGTAGTTTGAAGTATGAGGTCGGTTCAACCCCAACTTAGGTGTTAATTATGAAAAGGCTCGGAAAAAAAATGAATCAAAAAGTTGGGCCACACAACTCTAAACTTGAAAACATGGAAAAGACTTAAGTGTGGGGTCATTTCACAACTCCTTTGTTTTTTTATTGGATTAATTATTTGGTATTGTGTTGTTCTGTAGGCAAAACTGCTAAAGCCAAAGGTAAGGGAAAATCGGCTACCATTTCCACCTCCCAAGGCGCAAAATAAGGGAGAGCAAACCCCCCCCCCCCCCCCCCCCCCCCCCCAAGCTAAAAAGACACTCAAATCGCTATCGGCGGGGTAAGCAACCAACCGTCCCTATCCCTCGTGCTCCATCGTCCAGGCCCAGGCCAGATGTCCGTGTATCCGGGGAGGATTGGTGCGACACATTCAACCACACAGCCGGGTACATCCATGAGGGTGCCATCAATGGCACCCTATTCCAGCGCCACTTCAGGAATGTGTACAGTCGGTTTGTAGACATAAGGTGGGTGTTCATCTTTGAGACACCGGGGCTAGTTAAGATCGATCTTGTCCTCGAGCTACGCCAATATCACATTTACTCGACATGGCACATGGGAGCCGACTATCTATTTCAGGGGAGGGGATATATCCATCTCACCATCTCTCTTATGTGCACGCTTGGAAGTCCCTGATTATCCTACCCAACCGTTGTTGGACTTCATTCACTGGCCTGATTAGAAGGCCATTTGGTAAACCTTGTGTGGTGTTGATTCCAAAGCCTCATAGGCCCGTTATGCGGGAAAATATCGGAAGCATAAGTACATGAAGATGAGTAATTTCAATCAGGAGGTGCGGGTATGGTTGTGTTTGTTGAATTACCGAATCTGGCCATTGGAGCACTACTTTGAGGGAAAAAGGAGTGGGTCTGCATTGTATACTTCCTTATGAAGGGACATCCCGTTAACATAGGGTATTTGATGAAGAAGGTCCGATTACATACCCCGCCGAAGTTGAGTTTCGGCAGCACTCTCACAGCTTACTTGATGAACTTGAATGACAGATTAGCACAACCGTCTGATAGAGTGTTACCACCTCCGGAGGATGTCCTTGATATTTCAAATGTCTAGGCACCAAAGTTGAGCAAGAAGCAACAACTTACCCCCGCCGAGGAGAGGGCAGCCCAATCTACAGTGCTGGCCCACCTTTACAGAGGGATGACGATGGCCGTCGAGCACTTCGACGTCGATCTGTCCAGTGTGTTTGCTACGGTCCCACACACCCTATACTCCCAAGCTCTTATGGGAAAACAGGCTATGCGGCAAACTTGATTGAGGCCGATATAGCAGCTGGTGAGGATGTAGAGTCCTAGATGGGGGAAGAGAATGAAGAAGATGCTGCAATGGAAGCCAAGCCTGAGGATGGCGAAGCTAATGATTTTGATGAGGATGAATAGGCCCTAGTGGGCCCCAGGGAGTATCTCTCGCCTTACTTTTGTTTTTATCTTTCCATATGCATTGAGGGCAGTGCACGAAAGTAAGTGTGGGGTGCGAGTACGTCTCTAGATAGAGGATGCTTATGCCTTAGGATTTGTTTTTAGGATCTAATTCTAGTTAATCTTTCTTTTTAATTAGGATTACTTGAAAAAAAAGATTTTGTTTTTTCGATTAGGCCCTCAGTAGTGGCATGAGTCATCCGTTAGGATTTTCTTGTTGTTTTTACTTCTTAGTCATAGAAAGGGCTTTTCCTGATGACGGGTGGACGACAACCTGCTTGAGGGAAAATAAGTCCTTAAGATAGGCTTCTTCAAATGTGAAAGCATGCCTTGATATTGTATCACTTTTCTTGAAAGCACTTGCAAATTGTTTTTGTTTGACTCGTTATGACCCACTTGGCATTGTTGATTTTTATTGTTGTTTGATTCGAGGGACAACCGGATCCCTCTTGCGTTTATTGTGTGTCATGTGTGTGTAAGGTTTTGCATATATATCCATGTTTGGTATTGACATCTAGAACTTGCCTTGTGTGTTCGTGAAGCGAAATGAAGTTCGGTTGAGCCTAGAAAATGATAGAGGCCTTTCTTTGATTAGTCACTAAAAAGCCTAAAATGTTTATCCTACCAACTTCTAAATAGCACCCTAATTAACCCTTTTGAGCCTTTAGCCTTTTCTTTGATAGCAGTTAATTAGCCTTTACCCCTTCATTCTATAAAACTTAATTTTTGATCCAAATACTCTATGAGCACTTTAATCATTTACATATATAATGGGAGTTGGGATGTGATTGAAAAAGGGGAAGTAGTTGTTAACTGTAATCTAGGAATACTATAGGAGCACCGAATGAAAAGAACTAATTCACTTGTTAGTTGGGAATTGAAAAAAAAAAAAGAAATTTGAAAAAGAAAAAAAAATGTAGCGAAAAAGTTTCCCTTCTAACTTGTGTGACTTTTAAAAGAGTGGTGCTTAAACAAACAAAACTGGGTGAATCGGGAGAAATTTGAAGGTTGGTTGGTGTTAAATAAGGGCTAATGAAGAAATAGTGCAAGAACGATAGAAGTATATCTATTAAAGTGCTTAGGGAGGTTAGTCACTATTATCCAAATAATTCCTACCCCTCCCTTAGCCTACATTACAACCTTCAAAGTCCTACTTGATTCTAGGTTCATCTTACTTGTATTAGTGGAGTGGTTACACTACGAGCAAGCCTATGGGACATCGTACCTTGCATGTGATATTCTTTGTGAGAGTGAGCGTAATTATTGATTTCGGGTCCATTGATTTAAATATATGTGATTCTTGAGAGTTATGGACTACTTTCTTTTGGCGAGGGCACATAATTAGCAATAGAGTGGTGAAGTGTTGATTTCTTGATCATATGAAGGTTTACATGCTTTAAAGTGGTGTCGTTGGGTCAATTGGTTTTAAAAGTGAAGTGTTTTTCAGGAAGATGGTCATTGTTGCTAAAAATGAGATTTTAAATCTTTGGCATGGCTTTCGTGACTTGGCTCATTGTTTTAGTTTTGTAATCTTTCTTTTGGAGATAGCCATACTAGCTGAATCCCGTTGTAGACCTGTTTGAATGAGTTAAGCTAGAAGTGTAATTTGCTGTTGGTTTGTGGTTGCTCGAGGGCGAGCAAAGTCTAAGTGGGGGGTGGTTATATTTGACACAAATATCTATGTTTCGTGTCATTTTACATCCTATTCTTATGACTTTTATCGCTTAATCTATGATGAAATCATCATATTTGAGCTTATGTCGCTATATTTCATATGTATAGGTATGATGAGGACAAACAATAGGAAATTGAGCAGTTTTGGTTGATTCTGGAGGTGATCTTGTGTGCACGAGTAAACGAGAGGAGCGTATGACACTTAGAAGATTTTTTGGAAAGAATTGAAGGAAATTGTGCTAGTCCCGTGTCGCGGATGCAACGCGAGGTGACACTCAGGCGTTAGGCCCGCGTCGCGGGGCCATGACAAAATATACGAGCTGCAGAATCTTTGACGATCTGTGTCACGCCCGCGTCGCGGGCTCAGCACAATTGAGGGCCCAAATCACTGAAGACCTCGCGTTGGGCCCGCGACGCGTGACCAATGCGGGAATGCCCAGTTTTGTCCGATTTTAATTAGGATTAGGAACCTTTTATTTGGTTAACAACCCTAAACTATAAATAGATGTTTTGTTCGTTATTAATGACGTGTTGGGATTATTCCAAGACTTGTAAGCCGTCATATTACCTTCTCTCTAGATTTTATTTTATTTTCATCTTTTTCAACCCTAGTTTCTTCATGAATTCTTATTGTTCATTGAGAATCACGAGTAGCTAAACTTCTTAATTCTAGGGTTGTGGTGAAAGACATGATAGTTGGTTTGACGACAATTATTATCTATTGATTTTCCGTATTTTGGGTTGCTTATTTATTCTTGATCTTAACTGTTTGATTATCTGACCAATAGTTGAACACTATCTATGGCGTGTGAATTGAACTAGGGATAGGGAATTTGCATGCGTAATAAGAATAAATAGGGTTTGTTCGATATAATTTTTTCGCTAACGAGGATAGGAATATACCCTTTTAGCCTTGCTTAGTTGAATACGGAGAAGTAAATACGTTCTTGTTACCTCTGGCGACCATAGGGATATAGGCGTTATAGTAGCATCTATAGGCTTGTGAGCAACTCGGAAGATACTCATAAAGTTATAATTAACCTGTCAACTAGTAACCCGCGAAATAAGATAGGTAGAATTGTTAGAAGATCAACTGGATTGTCAAAAGCAATGACCCTGGAACTTTCTCTCATCTGATAAATCTTACAATTTTTGTCAAAATACTCTCAGTCACAAAAACACCCATCACAAATTGTTTACTTTTCAGTTTTAGTTTAGTTACAACAAACACCTTGATTTTCACTTTCTTGAATAGTTTTATTCGAATTTGAATTAGTTTAACAGTAGAATCTATGTTTCTGTGGGATCAATATCTGGACTTAAAAGTCTATATTACTTGTACAACCGCGTATACTTGCGTGCGCGTTTGGGAGCAACACTCTCTTCAACTTGGAATTTAGATAAGGGAAGAAGCTCACTCTATATATGGGGAGGAAAGCTTCCTCTTGTGTACTTAATCACTTCCAAATTGTTATTACTCTGGGAGATGTGTGGCACTTGGTGGGTTAATTTCAACACAATTTTGGTCACTTTCACGAATTTAATTTGTTAGACTGTTCACACTTTAATTTTAATGTGGTATTTGCCTTACTTTCCAATCACCACTTTAATATTCCCTTCCATCATCACTAAAATATTACTTTCAAATTAACATTTTAAACTTTGTATACTTAGTCAAGCATATTTATTTATTTCGACACTTGAGGGAAGAATTGATCCTTTATCTATTAGTGTGGTGGGGTAAAAGTGAACTACTTGGTAATGACGAGGAGTAATTTGAGGCCAAAACCGAAATGAATGACAAAGAGCCTGTTTGGATGGGCTTATGCCTATAAGCTGTTTGCAGCTTATAAGCTAAAAAAAATAAGTTAGGATAGTTTAACTTATTATTTTTGGTTTATAAGTTGTTTTCAGCTTATAAGCTGCTTTAGATAAGTTAAGTCAAATAAACCCAATTATTTTTTTGAGCTTATTTTAAGCACAAAATGACTTTAAGCTGGCCAGCCAAACACTCAAAAAAGTTGAAAACAGCTTATAAGCAACTTATAAGCCAATCCAAACGGGCTCAAAATTATCTATTTCAAATAATTAAAATAGAAAAATAAACCAATTACTGTAAAATTAAATAGGTTGATATGAGGGCCTTTATTTTTAATTTAAATGCCCAGTTGCCAAATTGTAGCTTTTTTCTCTCTTGAGTTTAGACACCTTGTCTTCTTTGTCTTCTCCACCTAATTGTTTAATCTAGAAGAGTAAAATGTGAAAGTAAAGACCAAATCTATGAACTGACCGTTACTCGAAGCAGTAATTTTACAATTTTCCTTAATGTCCCTTGTCTCGACTTACACGTGTTATTTTAAATTTTGGTATAAGTATACATCGGAACCGGCATAAACATGAAAAAGACATCAATAACGTACAGACTAAGAGCCTGTTTGGATGAGCTTATGCCTATAAGCTGCAAACAGCGTATAAGTTAAAATAAATAAATTGGGGTATATTTTACCCAAAAACCCAAGGCCCAAAGTAAAAAACTTAATGCTTTATATATATATACGGTTCGGTTCGGTTCGGTTCGGTTCGGTATTTTTTTATAAAATAAAAAACTAACCTAATTATTCGGTACGGTTACAAGTTAATATTACAAACCTCAGCTTTATTTTAAAAAATCTGAAAATCAATTCGGTTAGGTTCAGTCGGTTTTTGAAATAATTTTAACACCCCTCGGACTAGGAAACATCTATTAGAGCCCGTTTGGATTGACTTATAAGTTGCTTATAAGCTGTTTTTAGCTTTTTTGAGTGTTTGGCTGACCAACTTAAAGTCATTTTTTGCTTAAAATAAGCTCAAAAAAATAATTGGGCCCATTTGACTTAACTTATCTAAAGCAGCTTATAAGCTGAAAACATCTTTTTTTTTTTTTAGCTTATAAGCTAAAAAAAATGAATTGCACGTTATTTGTGTTTACTGCTTAGAATTTGAGATTATGCATTTCGTCTTAAATCTCAACTATAGTTTTTTAGTTTTTATCCTCAACATTCTTGTTTTGTGTTCAACAAAAAGGTAACTGTACGAAAGTAAATTTTTACTCTTCTTCCTTTTCTTTCCTTTATATTTTGTGATATTTAGTCAAATCTCATCATATACTGTCCCTCCTATATAATCATATTTCGATCATATTTTGTTTATAATCGCACTCTTTGATTTTTCATTAATTAATTTTCTTTATACAAAATAATGACAACTTCATTTTTTTTTGTTCTTTAAAAATGTAGAATTATAAGTGCAGTTTTCGTAATGGCGTAAAGTATGACTATTGTTGATTTGCTGTTTGATGTTGTACTGCTTTGCTACCTTCTAGTTGCTAGTTACATTTTTATTCCTTTAATTTATATAGCTTTTAATTACTTTATGCTAATTGCTAAGTATATTTTTTTGGAAGAAACAAAAAGGATTACATAAGGCTTAAGGATCGAGATATGATGACAAAAAGTTAAATTACACATTTTATTATATTAGGAATCAGCAATATTTTTTTATAATATTATATAAGTTGATGTTTTAAAAATAAATTACCGAAAATTAATCGTACCGAAACCGAAGAGAAACCGAGATGATTGGTACAGTTTCGAAAAGTTCAATTTTGGTTATATTCATAAATTAACCAAACAATTGGTATGGTATAATTTTTACAATAAAACCGACCCGAGCCGTACCATTGACCACCCTAGTCGTCGGTGTTGTGTTTTTTTTTTTTTGGGAGTTTTATGTTATATATTGGCATAAACCCTAAATCTGTATCTATGGTGGTTTTCTTATAATTTCTTGTGTGGAAGTATTTCTTCTCTTTCCTGTTCTTGAGAAAATATTTCTCTCTTTCCTTTAATTTACATAACATTACTGATGGAGAGCATATTCGAGTTTGACAGAGAAAGGAACCTTATATATTAGGGGGCTTAATACCTAGATGGACCCTTAAACTTGACATGTTTTGTAAGATGGGCATATAAACTTATAAGGTGACCAGATAGACACTTAAACTTACTCAAAGTGTATTTTTCAAGTTTTTCAGTTGTTTTGAAAACAAAAACTATATTTTTCAAACACTCACAATTTTCATGGCCAAACAAGCCCTAAATATATCACAAAATATTTTTTTTAAAATGCAAAAATAAGGCAAATGCATATACATGAGACTATAAATGTGCACTTAAACCAATAAATACTCGCTAATCACAATTTTGCAGCTTTCAATTAACTCGGATTTTTTTTTTACACTTGAATAATTAAAAAACAATAACTTTAACCAATAAAAATCCTTAAAAAAAGAAATTTCAAATTAAGAAATTTCTAAGTTCAGTATTTCAAGTGTAAAAGAAATTTCAAATTAAGAAAACTTTAAAGCCGAGAAGAAAATCCTTAAAAAAAAGAAATTTCTTAATTTGAAATTTGTTTTTTTAAGGATTTTTATTGGTTAAAGTTATTGTTTTTTAATTATTCAAGTGTAAAAAAAAAACCGAGTTAATTGAAAGCTGCAAAATTGCGATTAACGAGTATTTATTGGTTTAAGTGCACATTTATAGTCTCATGTATATGCGTTTGCCTTATTTTTGCATTTTAAAAAAAATATTTTGTAATATATTTAGGGCTTGTTTGGCCATGAAAATTGTGAGTGTTTGAAAAATATAGTTTTTGTTTTCAAAACAATTGAAAAACTTGAAAAATACACTTTGAGTAAGTTTAAGTGTCTATCTGGTCACCTTATAAGTTTATATGCCTATCTTACAAAACATGCCAAGTTTAAGGGTCCATCTGGTCACCTTTTGGAACTTTCACTACACGTGCGGAAGTTGGGAGGAAGTGGAAGTTTTATAACTCGTTAATAACTTCTCTATATTTAATGACTTAATTATTTATTGATCCAAAAATAATATATTACACGTGGCTATATATTCTTACAAAATGTCGGTGTCAAAATAGGTTGTCCCGTAATTGTTTTAACAAATTGAGTGAAATAAAGAAGGATCATTTCCTCCGCTTATCTTCAGGAGAATTTCAGTGATTTAAGTGTTTATCCTCCCCAATTTTCCCTCAATTGTTATTATGAGAGCTATAGTTGAACTTGGATAAACCTGATTCCGAGGATACAAGTGAAATACAGTAGCATTTGTTCGTAGATTTACAAAAATGCTGCTATCACCGAGCTATATCGACTACAACAATTGTGTACATTTGGTCCCACCAACACAAAAAATGATGATGCAATCAGTGGCGGAGCCACACTATGCCGAGAGTGTTCATCCGAACCCTCTCGGCGGAAAAAAAATACTATTTTTATAAGGTTAAAATTATTTTTTATGTATATATATTAGATGTTTAACCCCCCTTAGGCTTCTTCGTATGTTTACTTTTTTATATTTTGAACTCCATCGGCGGAAATTCTGGCTCCTCCACTGGATGCAATTATTAAACATTTGATCTGCAAAGGATTGAGATCTTCCGTTGATATATCATATTCAGTAGTCCTAGATGTTTTATCTTGAATTTAACAAGACAAGTAATGGTGGTAGCATGAAGACGACAGAAGAAGTAGGTGCCATTAATGAAGCCTTATCTACAACTACTTTCTCTCAGTTCTTCTTCAAGAAAAAAATTGACTACAGTATTATGGAACATGAAAAAATCGTTATAAAGGGTTATTGGATGTGGCGTGCACTTATGAGTATTTCTTTTGGTTTAGACGCAAGTTCGGCATAAATTCGTAATGTAGAAATTGACGGTAGGTGTTAATTATAATGCGTGAATTGAAAATGTAGAGATCTTAATGCAGGGGTTATAATATGGGAATTGTAATGTAGACAAGACCCATTTGCTCTATTTTCATAGGTTGATTTATAAACCAGATTGAAAAGAAATTTGACTCGCCTATCATTCAATTACGTATTACTCCTTGTTTTTGTGATGCATTTCAATTGAACAAGTAATTTAACAAAAAAGAAAAAAAAAAAAGAAACTTCTGACTAAAAACAAGTCCTAGATATTTTGTGTGGCTATAAATCCTATTATTAAGTGTAAATATATATTTACAGTTAAATTATTTCTAAATATGATTTTTTTTTTTTAAATAGACTAAAAAAGAAAACATATCACATAAATTGAAACATATCGATAATATATATGAATGTGGATTCTCTTGCTTGCTTTGATCTGATTCTACTATGTCTAAAACGAGTTTAATTGTTATTAAGCAAGCTAAGACTTTTATTAGAACAAGATTTAAAATGACACTAACACATTAATAACTATCTTTGGCGCTCTCTTCCGGGGGACTTGGGTCGGTCCACTAAGAACGCTTCTCCGGACTATAATTCAAACAACGGAGCTAACAATCAATTATTCACTAGCTAGTAACATAACTCAGCAATAACGAAAAACAAAATCACTTGCTGCTTTGGATGAAAGAAGCAAATCGTTTAATCAAATCTCTAGCTCTCTCAGTTTCAGCATCCTCTAGAAAAAAAGAATGACCTTCTCCTTCTACCTCAATGAAAACCAACTCTCCATTCCATCCACTTTTCTTCACACCTTCAACAAATTGTACCACCATTTCTCGGGGAGCCATATCATCCCTCTCAACAATACACATAAGCAACTTTGAGCATCCTAGCCCTGATAAACTAGGTGCCATTTTACAAAGAGGATTTATCATTGGACAATCAAAAGGAGATCCTAATTTTGGACAAATAATATTGGCCCATAACTTGTAAGCCAACAAATTCTCCACGTCAACATTTTCATGTGGGATCAAGAAATAAGGGCAAGCAAGAATAGAACCATTTATTTTAACATCGCAGTTTGATTTTTCTCTGCCTGCTCTCATTACCATATTGAAAACTATGTTGGCCCCACCACTTTCACCAAATATAAACACCTCACTAAAATCACCGTGACTTGTTAGCCATGAATCTTGGCTACTAGCCACCCATTGAAGGGCAGTCCAAGAATCTTCATAAACCGTCGCTACGTCATGTTCTGGGGCTAATCTGTAATTAAGAATGGCAAAATTAACTCATAAAAAATATGATCGCCCAATTCAACCCATCTAGAATCTGTGTTGATATATAATCCAAATTGACCAATGAGAAATCTCAGTCATAATATTTTTAAAAAGACGTTTGATAGTTATATATAGTCATAAAAGAAGAAAAAGTTTTATTAAGTATTTAAATAAATTAAAAGTTTTATTAAGTATTTAAACAAATTATAAAGAAACAAATAAAGAAATTAAAACTTACTAAGAATTGTACGGGTTGGGTTATGACTCGTTTCTTAGCTTATTTCTGCCCAGGTAATTTTTGAAAGGGTAATTGACCAGCCCATTTATTAACATAACTTATATCGGCATGCTCAAATTTAATCCAACCTGTTCATTTGACACCCTTACCTGTAATCAGCAGACACAACAATTGAATTGGATTCAGAAACCAGGAGATTAAGGAAATGGTGATAAATGTTAAAAAAAAGCTGATCCAAGAACGAGTCCGCCGCCATGATAAAATACTATAATTGGAAGTTTGTGGTTTGTGCACTTGGTTGGTAAATAGAGTCTGGCAGATACATGAGAGTTGATGGTTATATCTTTAGAGTTGGTGCTGGTGGAACGTAGAAGATGTTGTGTAAATGGTAGAAACGTTCAACGCGTCCATTTTTGTAAATTCGGAGATGGGGATAGTGATCAGTGACAATCTCATTATCCTCACTAGCCATTGTATAACACAAGAATAGAATCCACAGGAAAATGAGACCAGATTTTGTTTCACTCTCTTTGACTTGCAATTTAGATTGGGAAATAAGTTCTCTATATATAGGGAGGAAACCTTCCTTCTGTGTACGTTACAATTTTTATTACTCTGGGACCTTCCAAGATGCGTGACACTGGTCTATTTATCACTTGTCACTTTCAAGAACTTAATTTATTAAACTATTGACACTTTAATTTTGATGTGATATTTGCCTTACTTTTCAATCACTGCATTAATATTTCCTTCCATTCAAATTAATACATGTTGAAAATCTTACGGAAAATACTTGATCACGAACCTTGTCGGAAAATACTTGATCATGAACACTGTAGCGAATTCTTGAAAGCTTGAGGCGCGTCAATTAAGTCACTATCCTTAAAGATATTTTACCCAGTATGGGTGTATTCCCAAGATTCAACAAGTTTTTCTAGTTTAAAACTATGAGTCAGAATCTAATAAAGATTTATCTTATAGAAAACCCAACACACGAAATAAAAGGAGTTAAAGGAAATTTTTGAAGGATTTTTCTCTGTTGTTCCATCCTTCACAGAAAGCCAACGAGAATATAGGCAGCGAAATGGTAGAGATTAACATATGATATTGATATGTGTAACCTTCTCAGACATAGTGAAAGTCATTCAAGTCTTATTCAAAGCTAATGAAGAATATGAAATTAACGTTAGGAACATAATGACTAGTAATAGCCATTAAAGAATTTGTTACAAAGAAAAGCTAACGTTGGAGTCGGGCTATTCAAAGCTTTGTATATTTGACAATGAATTATAACATTAAATCACATAATGGCTAATTAAGAGTTTGGTCAATTTGAATATAAGATTCATTTTAATGGAATGAATTTAGATAAGATTTTCTTTTTGATATATCACATGAATTTCTTCAACAATATACACTCTCAAATTATTACTAATATTTTAAACTTTGTACTCAATTAAGCGCATTTTTGTTCTATCTCAAATAGTTTAAGGCAAAATTGGCCATTTTTTTTATTTGACCTAGATGTCAGTTAGCGGGGTGGGAGAAAGTGAGCTACACTTGGCTAATGATGACATAATTTGAAGCCAAAAACGAAATGAAAGACAAAGTTATCCTATTTCAAATAGTGAAAGAGAAAAATAAACCAATTTCCCTAAAGTAAAATAGGCGGATAGGAGTCTAGGACATCAGTAGCCCCTTAAAATCTGCGGAATTTTTACCAAAATAAGTCATTATTTCAGCCAATTCACTAAAATAATGCATTCTTTTGAAAATTTGCAGAAGTAGAATAAACGTATTTCGCAGTAACGTATTAGGCATTATTTTATTCAAAAAATTTAACGGGCAAAAAAGTCAATGGTTAACGGTGTTAAAGGGTAATTCGTTATTGTGAGTAACGTTTTATGGTTAATATATTACTGTGAGTAACGTTTTATGGTTAATTAATTTGGTTTCAATGTTCCACTGATTGGAGTTCTTTATTTTATCGTAGCTGATTTGAGTGCTTTATTTTATAGAGTATATATGATTCACTAAGGTCTCTTAGTCTATAGCTTGATGTACACCATTCTTAGCTGTTGTTGTGCTTCATACAAATTTAGTTCCAGCGAAGTGAATTGAGAGACCAAATTTAGCTATTGTCATGCTTCTGAAAAATGTAGTATTTTTCGTTAAGCAGTAGATATGAAAGATGATTTCTTCTTAATTTTCATATATGAAAAGACCGTGATATATAAGTATTAATTACTAGTAGTTATTATTGTAAACTTTAAGACGTATCTTTAATTTCTTTTGGGTCTTAACCATCTTGCACTTTAAAATGTATAAGAACATGCTGAAAGGGAGAATTAATCAACTTCTGCTCATATAGTTTCTCGGTGTTGTTTTGAAATTAAAAAAACCGCTACTTTATTTAGCTAATCAGTATTTTTTTTTGTAAGACTGATCAATACTTTTTTTATCCTAATCAGTACCTTTTTTTAACGGTAATCAATATTATCGGTAATGTTTTATAGGTACATCAATTAGAAGGGTTCGCAATTTGCAGAATTCTTTGCAGGATTTGACTGCTCGTGCTTGGATTTTGTGTAAACGTTACTATCAGTTACGTTTTAGCCCAAAGTTGTAACTCTGAGTTACGACTTTATAATCAATCAATGTCAACTTTTGTATTCTTTAGAGTCGTTACTCACAGTAACGTATTAATCATAAAACGTTACTCACATTAATGCATTAACCATAAAACGTTACTCACAGTAACGAATTATCCTTTAACACCGTTAACCATTAACTTTTTTACCCGTTAAATTTTTTGAATAAAATAATGCCTAATACGTTACTGCAGAATACGTTTATTCTATTTCCGTAAATTTTCAAAATAATATATTATTTTGGTGAATTGGTTGAAATAATGGCTTATTTTGGTCAAAATTCCTAAAATTTGAATGCCTAGTTGCCAAATTGTAGCATGGTCCAATCTTTTTTCTCTCTTAAGTTTAGACACCTTTTCTTCTTGGTCTTCTCCGCCTAATTGTTTAATCTAAAAGAGTAAAGTGTGAAAGTGAAGACCAAATCTATGAACTGACCGTTACTCGAAGTAATAATTTTACAATTTTCATTAATTCCTTTTGTCTCGACTTAGAGCGTTACTTTAAATTTGGGTATAAGCATAGATCGGGAACCGGCTTAAACCATGATAAATACATCAATTACTTTGATCCCTTTTTACTTGTCCAATTTTAAAAAATTAGGATAGAATTTATCACTTAGTTTCTAATTCTCCCTTATTGTTAACTTTAATCATTTTCTAATGCTATTTTTCAGGATATTGAATTTATTATAGCCAAAGGTTGATATAGTAAACTTATCATTTCTTAATTACTCCATATCTCAATGTATGTGGCACAGTTCGAACTTTGAAAGTCAAACCCTTTAGTTTTTACCTTGAATTGCATGAAATCTTTAAGTTTTTTTTAATTAAAATTTATATATTTGAAAAACTACATAAAAAGTAATATAAGTCACAATAATTGATAATTCAAAATATTTAAAAGACAAATGAAAAAATTACGATCAAAGAGAGACTTGTTTGAATCTCGAAATCCGAAAGGTACCATATAAAATGGGACGGATGAAGTACTTCTTTAGGATCTCTTATGAGTAAAAATGAATATATCTTGTAAAAATGTCATAAAACTAAAACAAAATTGTAAAGAGCGAAAAATTCATTTCTCCCACACTTTTTAAGGGGCGTGTCAAATCAAATATAAACAAGTAAAAATGGAGAGAAGGAGAGAGTACCAAGATGTTCCGTCATGCTGCTTTTGTTTTTCTCGAAAAATTGCGCTATTGGAGTGGATTCATTTATTAGTAACTAACTAACATTAACATATAAGTATATTGGATTAAGATGGTGTTTGGATTGACTTATTTGAAATATTTTTTTGATTTTTAAGTTCTTTTCTATTTTTTGTGATGTTTAAAAAAGATAAAAAGTTCTTTCAAGCATCTGCTTTTAGACCAAAATGGTACAAAAATAAGCTAAACCTCAAAAAGCAAATCCAAACCCCCTTTGACTAATTTTGCAATTGTTTATAATTTTCTAAAAAAATTAATATCTTTTTTAAGAGGTGACATAGAATCTTATCTCCTTTTGTTCGAGTGGGATGCCGTGATGTAACAAAAGCCTAAGAAATTACGCAATATTATCATTTAAACTATTTGGAGTATCCAAAGGTTCTGGTTTACCAAAATTTTAAAATATGCTTCTTTTGGAAATTTATTTGAATAACTGGACTTTAAGAAAAATTAAGGCCTTGGGTAAGAGGGGAGGGGGTTATAGTAATTGTTTGTATTTAGTCAAATTCCTTGAGAATGCTCTTGTTAGTATAACATAACTAGTTTGCATTTGGGTAATTTTTCAAAAATGCTTTTGAGGGTCGAATTACGAAAAAAGACTTATAAAGATTCATTAAATTATTCAATCCATTTTCTATTATTGATATTCTATGACTTATTGTATGACCAATTTCTGGCCGACCTATCACTTGAATAGACATTCTTATCACTCCTAATTCTAATAATTTTTCTTATTTGTATCTTATGATCTTCTGAATCCTGCTCAGTATAGTAGCTTCTATAACTGCTGGTTTATAGTATATTATGGCTTTATAACATCTAATTTACAAATCATCTCATTATTTTCTCAATGCTTTAAAGGTTTTCTCCTATAATCTCTAGTTCATTCAAAATTCTAACTATTTTATCTTATTAATTTTTCATATCTTTTCTATTCTCCTTTTAAATCATGAAGCATATATGTGTTGACACCTAATTTTTGACCTCCCGGGATTTGTTTTAATCGCCCAGAGTCCCTGGATTCGAATAGAGCAAAATATCTATTTTTTCTGAAAGCTGAAATAATTTTTATAAAATTATTTAGAAAATACCTGCCATCCCTAATTTGGTAAGGTAATTTCTAAAAAAAAAAAAATCTTATAAATCACTTATAAATTAATTGGCACATTTTACAAAATTATAACAATTATTTTACTTAATTTGTAAGCTGGCCAAATGGACAAATTGCAAGTATTTTACTCTATTCAAAATTCAAGGAATTTGATTGATTAAAATAAATTAATCATTTTTTCCCCAGTTCTCATTTAGTCAAAACTATTAGAATTTTTGCATATTTAATTGAGCAGTTAATTGTGGTTAATTTTATAAATTACTTATTTGATGGCTATAATTCAAAATAATCAATTAATAGCCTAACAATGTCCCAATTGGAAATCATTTCCCATAAATGAGGTTAATATTGCAAAATTACTTCTAAATTGTTTATTTAATTGAAATATAACCTAGCATGAAAGGACCAAAATTATTGGTCTAATTAATCAAGGGTGTTACTGCAAAGTCACTTTTAAAAAGATGGTCAATTGGACCAAGAGGTTAAAATTGAAATAGCCTAGTCTTAAGACTAAGTCAATTAAAGGCCTCATTTACAAAAGTAGACTTTGCTTGTTCAATTAACTCTAATTAATCCTGATTAAGGGCCTAAACTAGTAGTCTTTTTATAATATTGGTTATTTATTGAAATTAGTGTCAAAATCCTGCTTATATACGTATGTATATTCTGATATACATATGATATACAAGTATATCATACGTATACACATGTATATCAGATTCAGGCCCTATTTCTCTTAAAATTTGGCCAGGCCCAGTCCAAATTAGGACCGGACCCGGCCCAATTCCGTTTTTAAGGGGGAAAAACCCACCCACCCACCCTTTTCCCATTTACCACAAAACCAAACGACCCTTAGGTCTTGGTCTTCTCTCTCCCTCTGGAGAAACCCTAGCCGCCTCACCTTTCACTCCCTCTCTCCTGCGTCACTCTTGCTGGAAATGGCAAAGAAAGGGGTCCGCTGGAAGGGTAAGGTATTTGTATGGCCGCGAATGGCAAGAGCATTAATGGCTCTGCCATTTCTCAACCATTTCCACCCAAAGACAACCCAAACACGGTATTATCTTATGCTTTTTCACTTCTTCTGCATCTTCACAATGTTCACTACTGAATTTCTTTAATGGCGTTTGTTTCTACCTCTTTTGAATACTCGTCTTTGATTGGCTCTTGAGAGGTTCTTTGGATTGTGCTAGTTTAAAGTCAAAATCTGACCCTTTATCCTTCCCTACACTCGAATCTGGACCATTGATGCTCATTGTGAGATTTGAATCCCACAAATCTGAGCTTGTCCCACATCGATTCAAAATTAGGGTTTGGAGAATTGGGGATTCTATAAATACAGGATTTATTTTTCGTTATTGGACACACTTTGACATCTTAAAACTTGAAAAACTCTGATTTTTCGCTTGTTATACATTGAATACCTAGGGTTTCTAGCTTAAGTGCTCAAGACCCTTAATTTTCAGTGAGTTTAAGTTTTAAAGTTTTAATTGGTTTATTTGCTTTGTATGGTCTGTTGATTCGAGTTTTGGGGGAAAGAATTGGAGTCTCCTAGTCCAATCTCGACCAAGGCTGCACCAAAAATAGGTAATTCCCTTTCTCTTTTATTTTATTTCTTTTTATATTATTACATTCCCTTTTTGTGCTTAATTATTGGTTCATTTCAGTTTAGCTTGCTTGTGTCTGTTTCTTGTTTGTTTGTTTTAGTATAATTGTTATGGTTTAGTGTTTTAAGTACAATAATTATATCATGTTTATCATATCAGTTGGTTCAGTCTAGTTGTCATGATTTGGAGTAGGTTTTATCCCTTGTTTGGTTTAGTCACTATGGCAACATAGTACTAACTTCATGTTTCTCTTTGACTGGATGTTACCATGTAAAATCAGTATGAACACTTGTTTCTTTGCTTAGTCCAGTTATTTGGTTTGATCAACACCATGTCTGATACTGGTTTCCCTGTTTGTTAAGTTGCATTATAACTAAGCTGTGGGGGTTGATCCTGTGGAAGAATCAGCCTAGTTTCAGCTGGTCTAAAACATGTCCCAGTTGGCCTAGTCTCATCTAACTCAATTCAGTGCACTTAATACCTTGCCAAACTTGTTTTACTTACCTTATCTTAGTCTAGTAGGAATGATGCAATTTCTTGCTTCTTGAATCTGTTAATCTACCATGCTTGGTTATGTTATGTTATTTAGCTGCCTGAGTCAAGCCATTGAATTCAACTACGTTGTGCAATCACTCTATGTATTGAGACCACCATGTTTACTCATAGTTGAGTTTCCCTATTCTTTTTTTTGTGTTAGAATGGTTAAATATCTAGTTCTTGTCATGATATCTAGTGCCAATGGTCTTTGTTTAAACTTAAAATGTTAGTTGTTCATTCTCCTGTTTTAACTTCCCTTCTAAAAAATAAAAGCATCTATATAGGAATAGTCCTAGTTGTTGTATAAACATACTTGACTCAATACATCTTGTTGCTTGATGATTATGGATCTCTGTCTCCCAAAAGAGACATGACATATACCTGATCTAAGTGTTCAGTGTTTACCAATTGGCCTTACCTTAGACCTGTACATGTCTATATGATACTTGATACACTTCACTTGGTTTGTGGTTGTAAGAATAGGTTAATGTGTCTGATTAGGACTTATAGGATTCAAAATATTTCAAGTATACCTTGACTGAGTCTTATATGTGTTTGAATGATATGATTACATCTTGTCTAAGTCTTAACTAGAATATTGAATACATGCAATTTAAAGTCCTGTGCTTGTTGGGTTTGTCAATCTATCTTATTTGATCATGTATGTGCTCAGTGTTACAAAACATGTCCTGCCTGAATTATGTCTATGTTGAGTTTGCAAAATTCCTTTCTCTGAGTCCTATATGTTCACTGCATAATCAAATATGCTTGATAGGTCATGTATATATGTGTATATGACCAGCATACCTTGGTCTAAATACATTGATGAGGAATTTATGGGGTCAATATAGATTAAGCATGAGCCTTTCCTAGTGTTAGCCATGCCTGGGATTCCTGGAAACCCTTGGAACTTGTGCAACATTGGGAAAAAGGGGGCAAAAGCTTTCTAATATTATCCGTCTAACTTTCTTCATGAATGTATATACTGTGGTATACTCAAATACATACATATATCATGCAAATCATCGCTGACCTTGGTTCAAGCAATGAACTTATTAGGCTGATTGGGCCTTAGCCCAGTTCTGTGCAATTTAAAGTTATCTAATTGCATGCCCCTAAATGTGCATGGTATTAATTTTTATCTCCTTTGCTATGTGAAATCCACTTGCCTTCCTGGGTCCTCCTGCATGCATACAGGTATTGGGCTGAGGCCCAATTCCAATTCCGTTCAAGGCTGGATGATTATTAAAAGGGAAGCTAATATATTTTGAAGGCCCAACCATGGGTGAAAATGACACTAATGGGGTGGGTAGCCCATTAGTTGAGATTCCCCTCCCTTTCTTCATTTGATTATTTGATGTATGGGTTGTAAAATTAAACCTTATTATTAGTGAAACCCTTATGAGTGTAGAGTAGGATTAACACTTAGTTTAAATAGGCATTTAAACTAAAATTGGTACAAATCTTTTTTTTCTTTTAAATCCTAACTTGATAAAAAATAATCTTAACATGAGCACTCTCGGATTTTTAGATCAAATAAAAGTGATTTTGTAGCACAAAAGATGGTAAAGATTTTGCTGAAATATGATCACAAAAACTGGACGTTGGTTGATTGGGATAAATTGGTTTTAAAACTGGTCATGACAAAGGTGTATTTTGGACGAAAAATTGAGTGTCAAACCTGAAACTAAATGATATTTTCTGGGCTAAGGAAAATGGTACGTTTGAGGAAACACTTTTGGCTAAATCGACAATTCAATTTGGACCTGGAAGTCTGCTTAACATGAACTAAAAATGGGGACAATTTTTGACATTGGGTCTGAGATTAAAAGCTGGAAACTATTCTTTGACTGCTGATTACTGGGCTTGGACCGAATTGACATACATTTGGACTGATGAGTTGAAACTTACGGCACTTTGGGCCTCAAAAGGGATTCTGAACGGAAATAAATTCATACTGGGCCAAATGGAGGGTTGACGGATTTGGACTTGAGGAGTATTGGTTGAATTATGGGCTTCACTTTAAAATTTGGACTTAATATTTGAATGACTTGTGCTTTATAAATATATATATGTAAAAAAACGGCAATATATCTCATACTTTATATATATATATATATATATATATATATAATAAAATCCGTAAGTACTAAACTCATCTCGTTAGGAGTAGAATAGTAGTGACTTTATATGGGAGCGATCCCGAGTGTGTCCTAGTTTGAAAACGACGTGAATTGAACATTTGTGCGGATTTTTGAACCAAAAAATCCTTATTCGTAAGGGGATTGTTTGCCAATTTTTTTCAAAAATACTAGGGGTGTTCATGGTTCGGTTTGGGTCGGTTATTGATTAAACCCATAACCAAACTAATTTAGTCGGTTTTTAAATGTTGAAAAACATAACCAAACCAAATAAAATAATAACCACCGGCTTGGTTATTGTCGGTTTGGTTCAATTTTCGGTTTATGACTTGCGCTAGCAACCATGAGACTTATCAATAAAACATTAAAAAGTTAAAAAAGACATGTTTTTTTTTTGTTCAAATGATAACTTTTATTTATAATTTAAGGTGGAACATACATCATAGAAACATTTTCACTATTAGTGATAGTGTACTACTGAAGTTACCCAAAGTTGCTAAACTATTACATATAGAGTTAAAAACTAACTTAGTAGTGGCTGCACCATTTTTGTCATCTTAATACACATACCTGGAAATAAAGTAGAGCATAGGAGCTTTTGGTTGTTGTTACAAACATACATATTAATTAAACATAAAAACTACCTAAAATTAAAATTAAAATATATGAAATAAAAAAACTTTGTGTAATGATCCCAAACTTTGGGGCAGTACTTGCATTTTGCCCTCAATTCTCCCATTTTATTAAAAAAAAATTGTGTAATGATCCAAAACTTCAGATGTTTTTCTAACATTATCCCCAAGGCTAAGGTCTCGACTATAAGGAGTTGTTTTTTTCTGCTTTTTAGGAGGATTACCTACGGAAGAAGTATTAGGGCATTACCATGTGCATGAGTTGCAGCAAATGCTAATATTATGGAAGTATCTTCTATGGGAACCTCCAAATCTACAATCTCTGTCCTTTTCATATGAAAAATATTAGAAATTTAGGGCCCATTCAGACAAGAAAAAAGAAAGGTATAAATTCGAAAAAAAAGAAGAAACAACCTAAAATCAAATGGCTGACAAAGAAAGGCTAAAAATTTAAGTTAAAGACATTAGACTCTAACGTGAGCTTCTGTTAGTAGGTTTACACTTAATACTTAAAGAGTTAAAAGACTTAAAGACATGGGCTTAGACATATTCTTAAGAACATGACCTTAAATAATCATGTAAAATAAGTAGACCAAAAATTAAATTAATGATTAAAAGGTATAAAATATTTATAATTATTTATGAAAAACTAATATTATACATATAAATAATTATAAAATTTATGTATATAATTTATCGGTTTGGTTCGGTTATTTATTCGGTTATTTTTTAATAGAACCATAACCAAACCAAATATTACCGGTTTTTAAAATTTAAAACCAAATCAAACCAAATGTCGGTTTTTTTATTCGGTTTGGTTAAATTTTCAGTTTGGTTTTGGTTGTAACCAAAACCGTGAACAACCCTACTTATATGATGCTAAGAAACTTATATTTTTGCGAAAAATATTTTACAGATACATAATCAAATAACATAACCTTATAGTGAAGCTCGTAGGTCAACCGTATTATACGAATCCTTAATACCAAGGTGCATAAAACCTTCTCTGGGGGATTACCAGAACCCTTACCTCGATCTTTGGTACGTTATAAGAATTTTTCTCGGTCTGAAAAACTCTTAAACCTGGTTTTCCTAATTTTCCTTTTGAATAAATTAGGTGGCGACTCTAAAAACTAAATATCCAATTTAGAGCACCAACAACCTCGGATTACTTTTATGCCTTAACCCGTGTAAAAACGAACCGTAACAATATGTATGAAGTTTGGTTCGGCAGTCCCCAACTTAAAGGCCTATATGTTTTAAGGTTGAACGATCTAAGTTAACTTTAAATGACTTATGAAGTTGGCACGGCCTAGTTTGAAGTTACATTTGTATTAATCGTAAGGCCAGTGCGATATAAACTACACTTTAAAGACACTTTATCAGCTTTTGTACGTAACAATAAGAAATAACCTCCGGAACATAACTAGTTATGCATTTAGTTAACATGCTTTATCTACTAGAATAGTATACTAAAACTGGCCAGGTCCATGATAATTTTATGGATAGTGGCTGAATATTTGTTAAGTCTATCTCTAGACTATTGGAAAACTTAATTAATAACACAAGATCGCAAGTAAATTAATAGACGATGATCAACAATAAGGGCACTAACCTTGTTCCGTTGGAAGAATTGATTGAAGGAAACAAGATCTTCTAAGTCTTGAAGAATGCACTTTTTAGTCATTCTTTTCTGAGATGGAGAAAAAAGAAAAGTAGCATCTCTTCTGGTTTAGTGACCATCTATATTTAAAAGGTACTGAAGTGCCTTTTCAGATTTAAGGTACCTTTTCAATATATTTCCATCAAATATAAAAGATAAGAAATAATAGATATTTCCTAAGCCCACATAACAATACTTTATTAGATCATAAAATGGGTTTCTTTAATGATAGCATATCTATGTATAAATATACAAATACATTAGGAACCCCCCGTGGCCAAAGATACGGGGTCCCGTCTGTCTGTTGGACAAAGATCCGGGATGGGTGACACTTAGACTTCACGAGTCACGCCGGGTTATGTTACCGAAACGTCGATATTTCCGTCCGAAGTACATGTGTACAACTCATTTGCATGGCATTGCATGGCACTACATTGCATTCATACCATTATGGCATTACATCGCATTATGATTTGATTAAGATGCTTGATGATTGGATTGTGATGTTGAATTGGATCGGATATATTCAGACTTGACATATTTGGAATTAGATGCTTACATAGGCGATGACGGATACTCGATTGTGACTATATTGTCTTATGCTTGGTTGGTTTATTTGCTTAGCTGCTTTATTATCTGAATTGTGTTAGCTATGCTTAGTCGGCCGATGATGACTATCAGTACTGTTGTTTGTACTGACCTGCATTTGCTGCATTCTTTTATGAATGCAGAGTATTAGGTCGGATCCACTTCCGTAACCCGTGGCTAATAGACGTATTCAGCTTTCTCTCGAGTTTTCAGGGTGGGCATGGCCGTACGCTGACCTTGAAGACCTTCTTATCATATGTCCTATTTATTTCAGAGACATAGACATTTTCTATATTAGTATTCCAGATTGTATTATTCCCTTTAGATGCTCTTGTATTATTCAAACTAGACCCTGGGGGTGTTTATTGTCTTCCGCATTTTCTACTACTTTCTATCGTGAGACTTACGCATTTATTCTATTCCGCTACTTAATTTTCATCCTTTTATGTATTGGTTCATTGTTGGGTGAGGGTTCACTTACCGAGGTGGGAAGGTAAGTGCCCACATGGCCTAGGCTAAATGGATCGTGACAGTTGCTGATTCATTGTGGTTTGTCGCCTTGTTTCGTTCTATTTGTATTGTTGCTTTATGTGTTCGGACTTGTGGTATGTTAGAAACTCTAGGAATCATGCTAAGCATTTCATATATGATCTGGAGGATTCTATGTATCATGGGAGACTAGTTAGATGGAAACTTGACTTATGACTTACTGTTGATGATGACTTCATGCATGGTTTGCATCTTCATTTCATATGTTATTAATATTGAACCATAACTTGGTACCGATGATGTTAAAAGAGAATGGAACATTGAATGACTCTAGAATGGATGCTTAGTGGTTGACCTTATGAGTTGTAGACTGTATTTTATCATATGTTTATGTCGTTGGAAGAGTAAGGAAAGATATGATATTGTTGATGTTGTTGTTGTGATAAGTGTCCTTGTGTGGTACGACTAAAACGAAGATGTTGCATTCGATATTCTCTTTGCATGACATATATTTTCATATCCATGCTATGTTGTTATGATCTTGATAGTGGTGCGACGGTGATAATTGAGAAGGGAAGTAATTATGATTCTTATGACATTATTATATCGCGGAGCCATCTCTATGATGTGTGATGTGGAGTGGCTAGCAGGGAGTTTGGTGGAGGAGTCATTCTAGGCTGCGTGATACGGAATGACGATACATGAACTTAGCTATCCTCCATGGGTTATGACTGTCGGACGGTGGACATCGTACTCCCGGAGCATATGTGTATCAGGATGGATGAGTCATTCTAGGCCGTGAGATACGGAATGACGATACATAGACTTAGCGGTTCCCCATGGGTCATGACTGTCGGATGGTGGACATCGTCCTCCCGGAGCATGTGTGTATCATTGCATAGCATTGCATTCATATTTCATCCACTCATACCCCTGATTTTTGCTTGTGATTATTAATTGTACCATGTGGTGTTCGTGAATATTGATTTTCTATTTGGTTCCTGACTTGAGATCGTCTTGGGCCTGATTAGTATATACTTGAGGAATGATGGATTCGAGGAGTAAATACTTTCTCCTAGGATAAGACTTGAGGTTTCGAATAATATTGTAGGTGGTACTAGTGTTCGATTATTCTGAGAAATTGTGGAGAACTTGGCAGGACTTGAGTTTAGATGCTTCATTATAGGCTTGATCTAGATATAACTCACTGAGGGCTTCTTGGATATTTCGATACTTGAACTGTTATTCTTGGATATGTGATTATGTCCTATATCTGATTGCGAGCATATCTATTCTACAATCTCTTTTCTTATATATGTTCATTAACTGTTGTCGGGCTATGATGCCTATTCAGTACGTGTTGTTTGTACTGATGCTATCTTGCTACACTTCTTTTCAGGGAGTAGAGTTTGAGACAGGTTCTACCCCTACTTCTTGAAGCTGAGTTCCGAGGCCTGGCTTGCAAGTATCTAGGGTAAGCATCTAAGAGTCACTATCGTGTCTTTATACTCCATCATTCAAACAACTTTTTATTTGACTTTCAGACTTGTGTATTAGACATTCTTTTGGTTGCTCTTGGACGAGTCAGACTAATTCTTTGGGGATTGTAATGTCTTTCGCACTTATTCATTTTTAAATGATATTGAGATTTATTGTTATTTACATAGTTGTTCTGCATTTCTAGTTGTATGCTAGTTAAGGGAAGGGTTCACCTACCAAGGTGGGCAATGGTAGGTACCTATGCGACTTAGTAAAATTGGGTCGTGACAAGATATTTCCTAGGCCCATATAATAATACTTTATTAGATCATAAAATGAGATTCTTTAATGATAGCATATCTATGTATAAATATATTAATATGTGAGTCCATAAAATAGAAATTCACTAACAATTTTCCACTTGGACCACATATATTTCTGAACAATCACACATAGCTAAAACTTTAGTGTGCACAAACTTTTACTATCTTAATTGAAATATCTCAAACAATTTGGTCCATCGTTAATACTAATATAGGATCAAAACAGTTTTAGTAACATATAGTCGTAACCAAACCCATCAATGGTCACATATATTAGCAATACCAATACGAAAATTACATGTAAAATGATCTAAGTCATGTCTATTTTCAACTAGTCCTACTTTATGACATGAATAGTCCAATATCGCTTTATTATACCTTATGCAAAACCACAATAGAAAGTTAATATCTTTATTTTCAGAGTTATAAATGAACACCCGAAATTCATAAATTTTGTAAAACTTCAATCTGTACAGGAAAAAAACTTTAACATGTCAAAAACATAAATATAATAACAAACTCCCACTAAACTGTCTCATCAGAAAGTCTAACAACACCTATATGAGTGACATTCTGAGGAAATACTTTAGGTGGTAAACCCTTAGTGAGCGATCCGCAATCACCGAGTTTGTACATATATGTTCAATCGACATAAGACAACTCTAAACTATTTCCTTCAGAACCAGAATTTTAATGTCTATGTGCTTTGACTTTGACGAACTCTGGTTGTTCTTTGTATATAACTTAGCAGATTTATTGTCACAATAAATGTTCAATGGTCTGTCTGCGCCACTGACTATCTGCATTCCGGCTATAAAATTCTATATCCATATTCCCTGACTTGATACTTCGTAGCAAGCTATAAATTCAACTTCCATAGTAGAAAAAGCTATTAGTGTTTGTTTGACACTTTTCCAAGAAATAGCTACTCCAGCCATCATAAAGACATAACTTGATGTGGATCTCCTACTATCTAGACATCCAGCAAAATCTGAACCGAAATATCCCACGATCTCCAAGTGATCTGACTTCCGATCAGTGAGCATGTAACCTTTAGTTCTTTGAAGATACCTTATAACTTATTTCACTGCCTTCCAAACATCCATTCCAGGATTACTTAAATATCTGCCAAACATTCCCACTATGTACGCTATTTATGGACGCGTACAAACTTGTGCATACATGAGACCTCCCACTGCAGATGCATATGGAATTTTGTCCATCTCTTTCTTCTTTATATCCAACTTTGGACATTGCTGCAGACTTAATTTATCGCCCCTTGCGATAGGTGTATCTATTGGTGCACAATTTTGCATACCAAATATACTGAGCACCTTATCAATATAAGTCTTTTGCGATAGTCCAAGAGCGCCTCCGGTATGATCTCTATGAATCTGTATACCCAGAACAAAGGACGCCTCACCAAGATCTTTCATTTCAAATTTACTTGATAGAAATATCTTAGTTCCATGCAATAAATCTATATCACTACTTGCTAGTAGAATATCATCAACATCTAGCACGAGGATAATAAATTTGCTCCCACTGAACTTGAGATATATGCACTAATCAATGGTGTTTTCCTTAAAATCAAAAGAGGTTATCACCTGATCAAACTTCCAGTACCATTGATGGGATGACTGTTTTAAATCGTAAATAGACTTCTTAAGTTTACATACAAGGGGTTTTGAATCTTCGGACTCAAAGTTCTCCGGTTGCACCATGTATATCATTTCTTCAATGTCTACATTGACTAATGCAGTATTTACCTCCGTTTGATGTATCTCTAAGTCATAATAGGCTACAAGTGTCATAATGGTTCTAAATGAGTCTTTCGATGAAATTGGCGAAAAGTCTCTTTAAAATCCATGCCTTCCTTCTGAGTGAATCCCTTGAAAACTAGGCCTGTTTTATATCTTTCGATGTTACCTTTCGAATCACATTTGGTTTAAAATTCCATTTACAGCCAATCGGTTTTGATCCTTGCGGTAACTTGACAAGATACTAAATGCCATTGTTTTTCATAGACTTCATTTCATCTTTCATGGCTTCGATCCATTTATCAGAGTTGCGACATGATTTTGCTTGACTAACAGTGATAGAATCAGATCATTTTCTAATCTCATGTCAAAATCATGCTCTTGGAGATAAACAACATAGTCATTCAAAATTGCATTTCTCCTTTCTCTGCTAGATCTTCTTTTAGGCGCTTCATCTTGAGGTTGTTGGGATACATCAACTTAAATAGATGATGGTTCCTCAATTGAATTGGGATTTGTCATAGGTATAATTGTGTTTTCGTTAAAGTATTGATTTATTGATTGAAAGGTATCAGGTAAAGCTACTTGGTCACGTTCAATTGTAATTGTACAAGGAATATTAACAAATTCTTCTTCAAACACAACTTGTCTATTTTGATCACTCCCACTGTAATCAGCATCCTCAATAAATTTGGCATTTGCGGTTTCGAAAAAGGATCTATTTGAGGGGTCATAAAACTTGAAACCTCTCGATCTTTCTGAGTAACCTACAAAGTAGTAGCTAATTGTCTTTGTAGCCAGTTTCTTTTCATTAGGATTGTAAGGCCTAGTCTCAGTTGGACACCCCCAAACATGTAAGTGCCTAATACTAAGCTTCCTATCTTGTTCCATTGCAAAAATTGATTGAAGGAGACAAGATCTACTAAGCCTTGAAGAGTGCACTTTTTAGTCGTTCTGTTCTGAGATGGAGAGAGAAGAAAAGTAGCATCTCTTCTGGTTTAGGGATCATCTCTATTTAAAAGGTACTAAAGTGCCTTTTCAGATTTAAGGCAACTTTTCAATATACTTTCATCAATTATAAAAGAAAAGAAATAATAGATATTTCCTAGGCCCATATAATAAATACTTTATTAGATCATAAAATGGGCTACTTTAACATTTTTTTTTGCACGGATTGCCCTTCTTTTGGGGTGGTCTTTAAATTTTGCCCCTCATATTTGTGGTCTTTAAATTTTGCCCTTCGCTTGGATACCTGAGGTTCTGCGTTCGAACCCCCGCTCAGGCATAAAATAAAAAAATAATTTCGCAAGGCAGGGCTGGGGGGAGTGTATGTCGGATCCGGCATAAAGTCTTTAAGGAAAAACTAAAGTTATGCCGGAGGGGGCATAACTTTTCCTCAAGGCATAGTTTAGTTATGCCTTATAGGGCAAAACTTTTCATTAAGGAACTATGCCTTATGAGGCAGACTTTTAATTACGGCATAACCAAAAGTATGCCCCATAAGGCAGAACTTTTTCTTAAGGTATAGACTTTGCCTTATAAGGCAAACTTTTAGTTATGCCTTAAGGAAACATTCCGCCTTATGTGGCATACTATAAAAGTTTGCCCATTAAAAGTATGCCCACACCGGCATAAACTTGTGAACGGTATAAACTTGTGAAGGAATTACCAAAGTTATGCCGGACCCGGCATACTTATGCCAAGTCTGCCCATAAGGCATAAGTATGCCGGGTCCGACATAAGTTTGGTAATTCCTTAACAAGTTTATGCCGGTGGGGGCATACTTTTAATGGGCAAACTTTTATGCCGGACCCGGCATACTTATGCCAAGTCTGCCCATAAGGCATAAGTATGCCGGGTCCGGCATAACTGTGGTAATTCCTTTACAAGTGTATGCCGATGGGGGCTTAGTGAAACTCTGCCTTGCGATTTTTTTTTTAAAAATTTTGACTGTGTGGGGGTTCGAACCTGGAACCCATGAGGTTTAGCCGAAGGCAAAATTTAAAGATTTCAAATATGAGGGACAAAATTTAAAGACCACCCCAAAAGAAGGGCAATTCTGTGTGAATTGCCCTTTCTTTAATGATAGCATTTCTATATATAAATATATTAATATGTGAGTCCATAAAATAGAAAATCACTAACATTGACTCTACAAATGAGGGCCAAAGTGCACATTTAAAGCATAACCTAAGTTTATAAATTAACTTTTGTGAGTTTAGCCATATCAAAATCAGATTTTATATATATATATTCAGACCTACAGGTCCGAAGTTGAAAACAATTACCAGTATGAAGTTACAAACTTCAAACATGCGGGTCAGAAATCATGATGTACTCATTTGAACCAAGTCTGCAAGTTAGTATTTTTGATTTTTTGTCTTTTTGGCGTTTTTTTTTCTTCAATATTTCTTATAATCATCTGTCGTAAATTCACCTTTGATTTTAGGCATCACTTGTCCATCCGGCTTGTTTTACTGATAGTCAAAGATCCATCAGTGACAATCCTATAGTTAGTATAATACTCAACCTGTAAGAAGTTTTCCAAATATTTTTTCCACCAGATATATGTTGACTATTGAATAGATTGCCCTTCATAAATTTTTTAGGATCAATCACCGCATTAATATTTCCTTCCATTCACACTAATATATATTCTCAAATTATTACTAATATTTTAAACTTTGTACTCAATTAAGCGCATTTTTGTCCTATCTTGAATAGTTTAAGGCAAAATTGGCCATTTTTTATCTGACCTAGATGTCAGTTAGCGGGGTGGAGAAAGTGAGCTACTTGGCTAATGACGACATAATTTGAGGCCAAAAAATCGAAATGGAGAACAAAATTATCCTATTTTGAATAGCGAAAGAGAAAAATCAACCAATTTCCCTAAAGTAAAACAGGTGGATAGGAGTCTAGGACATCAGTAGCCCCTTAAAATTTTAATGCCTAATTTTTCGTTTTATCTAAAAGAGTAAAGTGTGAAAGTGAAGATCAAATCTATGAACTGACATAGATCGGGAACCAGCATAAACATGACATCGATTACGAACCGACTACATGTTTCGTTTGGCATTAGTAACTACTCTCTCCGAATAAAAAAGAGTGTCCACTTAGTCATTTGTATACTTTTTAAGAAAATATTAACTCATAAGTAAAAATATGTAATTTGACTAAACTACTCTAACTAAATAAGTGTTGAGCAAATCTAGAAAAAAAAGGTTAAATCTTTCTTGATTTGGTAAGTGAACACTCTTTTTTAATCAAAAAATAAAGGCTAAGTGTGTAATCTTTTTTATCTGGAGGAAATAACATATAAGGGGAGCGGGGTAAGGTGAGATATTATGAGATTTTGGTATAAAATTTATACCTTATTTGGTTAAAGAATAAATTTAACCTTCAACTAAATAAGCTACAATATAAAATTTATCCAAATTTAGTCTTGGATACCCATCTTATACCGTGGTATGATTTTATTCTACCTCCAAGGTGGGATAAATTAATCTAGACATTATAATTCAAGACTATAATCCCAGATAACTTAATCTCCATACCAAACGACTTAAGGACACTCTCCACTAGGATATGGCACACCCCTTAAGAAACTTACTCCTTCCGTTCCAAAATAAGTGTCACTTTAGCTCATTTCACGCTTATTAAGAAAAACATTACATATAAGGTATAGTTTACTCCCTCCGTCCCAATTTATTTGACACTATTTGACTAGACTTTTGAAATGTATGGTCCAAAACAAGTCTTCTATAAATGTATGGCTGTAAATCATCTCATAAAATTAAATTGTTTCTAAATACAGAAATGTGACATTCTTTTTTGGGACAAACCAAAAAGGAAATGGTGCCACATAAATTGGGACAGAGGAAGTACTAAGTTACCCCCTATTTATTATTAGATGTTTCTTGAAAATTGACACTATTAAGAAGTAGTCCTTTAATATAAGGGTATAGTTGGAAATGATTGCTATTTTTTGTCTTGTATTCTTAAAGCGACACTTATTTCAGAAACAAATTCTTTTTACTAAAGCGACACATATTTTAGGACGGAGGAATCAATTAAAGACATTAATTAAAAAGTAATTTGTCAATATCACCCTTTTACTTCTCCCCAAACTTTTCTTAAAACTAGAGATAATCAATGTTGGAAAATGTAAAATAGTTGAAAAACATTAAAGAGAAGGATAATTTTGGAGAAAACTAATTAATACATCTTTGGAATTTAAAAAATTCATCCATTTTGGACTATAGAAAAAGAGTCAGAAATTCATTTATATTAGAATGGGGGAGTATATTGGATTAGCTGATTTTGCAATTCTTTATATTCTATATAAATATTATATCTTTTTTAAGAGGTGACAAAAGTCTTAATCTCCTTTTTGAGTGAGATGCCGTGATGTACCAAAGCCTTAAAAATTTACGCAATATCATCATTTAAACTATTTATAGAGTGTCCAAAGAATTTGGTTGAACAAAATTTTAAAATATGCTTATTTTGGAAAATATTTTTGGATAACCGGACTTTAAGGCCTCGGGGATAGTAACTGTTTGTATTAGTCAAATTCCTTGATAAGGAATCTAGGTTTAAAATTAAATTTTGTTAATTTAGCCATATCAAAATCAACTCCAGACTTGCACAGGTCTAAATTTAAAAACAATACGAGTATGAAGTTAGAAACTTCAAATATACGAGTCAGAAATCATTTGAACCAAGTCGATCAACAAGTTAGTAGCATTTTTTTCCTTTTTTGACAGTTTTCTCCAATACCTCTTGTAATAATTATATTCACCTTTGATTTTGGGCGTCTCTTCCAACCTTGTTTGTCTTACTGAGAGTCAAGGATCCATTGGTGACGATTCCCCCTAGTTGGTATAATTTTCAACCTGTAAGAAGTTTTCCAAATGATTTTTCACCAGCTATAGTGTTGACTATTATATATATTCCCAGTGTATGTTCATAACTAAACCTGTTAACCGGTTTGAACCGGACCGGACCGGTAACCGGTTAACAAACCGGCCGATTTCCGGTTAAAAAATCGGAACCGGTCACCGGTCACCGGTTCCGGTTTACCGATTAAAAAACCGAAACCGGAACCGGTCCGGTTCAAACACGTCCAAAACATCTTTTTTTTTTTGTTTTTTGTATAGTATATATATATATATATATTATAGTATTTATTAGTATATTGTAGGTATATTTACATATGTTATATAAGTTTATAAGTAAAGTTTATATATTTACTGACTAACAGGCTGACAGCAAGTCAGCAATACAACATATACGTGTATATATATATATTATATATATATATATATATATATATATATATATATATATATATATATATATATTAAGTTATATGCTTAAGTTATACTACATATACCTAAAATATAGTAAGAATATACTTATATATATCAATTTACTTAGGTTATATAACTTACACACACACACACACACACACACACACACACACACACACACACACACACACATATATATATATATATATATTCTTAGTATATTTTAGGTATATTCCTAACTTAATATAAGTAAAAATATGAACACAAGTAAATAGAAGAAAGCTCAATGAGCCATATATTTTATTCATTCTTGGATAACATTTATTTGCAAGTTGTAGTTTTTTTTAACTTGCAAATAATACATGAGTTGCAAAGAAATAGTAGAATAATAAAATCACCAATTCTCAATCATTTGGTTAATTTCCCCCATATCATATTCGGCCATGGAGATATCTTCAAAGTCTTCCATTTGGTCCGGTCCACTTGCTATCAAATCTTCAATCTCTTCCTCTTCGCTTTCCTCCGCTTCTAAGTTTTGGTTGCGTCGCTCCGATCTAATCCAATCGCGAATGCACACTAGTACGTGCAAGCTAAAGCCGGATAATGAGTGTCTATGGTCTCCAATTTGTTCTCTTCCTTGGCTAAATGCACTCTCCGAAGCCACGGTTGATACTTGAACCGTAAGGATATCTCGAGCCATTCTTGAGAGTATCGGATGACTTGCCTTGTATTTCTTCCACCATGCTAAGACGTCCAACTCATCTAGTTCCTTGATATACACATTTGGCTGCATCAAATAAAAGTAATATTCATCAAAGTTTGCATTACAAGAAGGAGTTGGATGTGAATGTAAAACTTTTAGAATAATGAGTAAAAACTTTTCCAAACTCGTCAGCAATAGCGAGTTCGACTTCAGCTAAAGATGGTTGAACTACCTCTTCAATTTCTAAAAATGTATAAATTTGACCAACCAATGCTTTAGTATAAGACACTTTTAAACAAGGATTTAAAAGAGAACTCAATATTTGGGATGGGAAAAAAATACTTCTTAAATTTTGTTGTCATATCAAAAATAGCCGCTTGATAACCGAGTTTATATTGATACTCTTGTAAAACTCTAGCTATTTTCTCTAAGTAGGCTAAAATTTCGGTTACCGTGGGATAGAATTGTTTAGAAAAAGCAAGAGTTGCATTATAAAAAAATTCTAAGAGTTCAACACATTCCTTAACATCTTCCCAATGCGTAAAATTTAACCAATCATCATTATTAATATTATATTTGTTGTGAACTTGTTGTATGGGAATCCTATATTCATACGCTTGCTGTGGCATAATGTAAGTGTAGTCCACCTAGTCTCAATTTCTACTTGAATTTTTCTAGGTCTAAGGTTATTTTCCACACAACAATTCTTAAAATCTCTAAGTCTTCCCCTATTAGCATTACAAAAAAGAAACGCAACCGCCTCTCTAACTTTTTGAATAGAATCGTCAAAACGCACAAGACCATCTTTAACAATTAAGTTTAAAATGTGACAACTACATCTCACATGAAAAATATTTTTTAGTGGAGGGTTTAATTCTCTTTTTAAAAGACCAATCACCTTTGTATTATTAGAAGCATTATCTAAAGCAATACAAAGTGTTTTTCTATAAATGTTAAAAAATCGCATAATAGTAGACATTGAATCCGCTAATTTTTTTTTATCGTGATGACTTTTTCCTTCATCATATAAAAAGATATAATTCTTTTTTGCAAAGCCCAATTGTCATCAACCCAATAAAATGTAATAGCAAAAAAATCTAACTTGTTAAGACTATGACCCAAATCAGCGGTAAGAGAAATATTACAATTTAAAGAATTAAATACATGGCGCAAATAAAATCTATATTTTTTATATAAATCTATAACATCCGCTCTACAAGTACTTCTAGGAATACCCTCAAATAACGAATTATAACAACGTTGAATGTAAGTAACAAACCCCAAACTCGAAGGAAAGGAAAATGGTAAACAATCATAAGCTACCATTTCAGCTATTTCTACACGCTCTTTTTTCTTGTCATACTTAAAACTTTTACCGGTTCGTGGGTCTATCGTCATTTGAATACCCCCCACATTTGAACCCGTTTGCTCTCCCCAAACATCCATATGTTTCTTTCTCATATGAGCATTTAGTGTACCCGTTCCACCATCCTTACTAGTTTCTTGCCTAAAAGAAAATACTTGTCCACATAGGGTACATTTAGTTGTTTGGCTTTCCCTATCCTTAGTCATAAATTTCCAAATTTTAGCGGTTGACTTACGAGTTCTAGGCGTTTTGTCTTGTGTATGTGAATGTGCAGGACATGTATCTCCTATGGGATTTTCGGGGGCTTGTGTTTCATCATCATCATCATCAATTTCATTAAAAGTGTCGGTATAATGTTGTTGCATTGCCTCATGACCTAAAAGTGGATTATTTCCACCAACATCAATACCTAAATTAGGTGTTTCTTCCACAAATGTTTCCTCATTAAGCCCACCCTAACAATATCACTACTACCGGCACCACGTTTAAATCTCTTTGCCATTATTAAATAGAATTAATTTAAATCACACTCAAATAAATCACAAGAAAATAAATTGCAACAAATTAAATTGATAGAATTAAATTGCGAAAAATAAAGATAGAGTTGGAACGAAGGTACCAAATTGCCGGACTAATTTTCAACAAAGTGAAGGCGGCTAGAATTGCAAATCCACCAAAGCTACTTCGGATTGTTGCAAAATCACCAACTTCACCAACAATATTATAATTGAAAAATTAATAATTGAAACTATAATAAGACTTTATAATATTTATTTGAGAGAAATTTAAAGTGGCTAATTGTTGCAAAGTAACTATAATGGAGAGATTGAGATTTGAGAGAAAGAGAAGAGTGAATTGGTGTGAATTAAAATGAAAATGGAGAGGGATTTATATAGGGGTGGGGGATGGGTTAAAGTGTTAAAAAAAACGTTTGGGAGGTTTTGGGGGGGGGGGGGGGGGGGGGGAAATGGGTTTGGGACCGTTTGGCAACGGCCATTTTTGCAAATGGACCGTTGGCCAACGGTCCAACAGAGCAGCCCAACGGCTCTATTAATTTTTTTTTAATTCCACCTGTTTAACCGGTTCCGGTTCCAAAAAAATTGAAACCGGACCGGTCTATAATAAACGGTTAACTGAAACCGATTAATCGGTTCAACCGATTCCGGTTCCGGTTCCGATTTACCGGTGCGGTTATCGATTTGAACCTGTTAACCCGAACCGGTTGACGGGTTTATTCTTAACTGGATCTGCTTAGGATATTAGCCTAGATAAGAGTAATTGTTGTATTAAGTAGCATTATGATACAAGAAGTTGAAGGAAAGGGGGCCAGCGGGGTGAATTTGGTCGCTACTACTTTAAAAAAAATTCCACAGTTTTTTCTAAACTTCGCTAAACCTACAGAACTCAGATGATGAATTTGGTTCTTGTTAAGCTTCTACCTAGTAATTTACAAGCAAAAATAATGTGGAATATTGTAAGAATACACAAAATATTTATGTGTGTGCAAAAATCACAATCTACCTCTACAAGATTTAACTCAAACACCAACATAACAACCACAAATAATCAAATTACAACTAAAGAAGAACAAAATTTTTAAGGATGGTCTAGAAAAATAAAATAAACTGGCACAAGTTTCCTCACATTAGAGATCACTAAGCTAGCTACTAACTAATGCATTGATGAAAAAGAACTAAAGATGGATGGCAGTCTTGACCTGCAACCTATCTTATCCCATTTAAATTTTTCAAAAATAAATTTTGTTCAGCCATGTCATGCCCTGACCCTTCTAAGTGTTACCCTATCCTACCTTATTAAGAGTTCACCATTAAGAGTTTGTCGGCCGTTGCTACCTATCACCCTTTTTTTTTTTTTTTTTTTTTTGCGTGGATTTCCCTTCTAACGTGCTAGTCTTTAAATTTTTCCCCTCGTATAGGTGGTCTTTAAATTTTTCCCCTCTTATAGGTGGTCTTTAAATTTTCCCCTTGCCCCTGTCCCTGTTTTAATGAAACTTTTCGGACGAAGTTACTCTTACCTCATTAAACCCTTTCTATTGCATTATTTTCCCGTTTTTTACTTTGTTTCCTCTCTCCTCTCTTCGTTCTCGTATCTGTACGAAAATTTAGGTACGAATTTCGATCTTTTGCTCGTTTCAACTCATAGTTGTTAACTTTGTTGTCTGTTGAATCGATTTTGGTGACTGTAGGCATATTTTGCGTTTGTCCTATGTTTTTTGTATGTAATTGATGTTTTTTATTTTAAACTATCTTTTACGTGTTTTGTCAAAGTTTCTATAAGATCTTTTAACTATTAGTTTGTTTTTTCATGTTATATGTTGGTTTTTGAATTTCGTATTATGTTGTTGCTATTTTTTTGTGGAGTTTTGATATGTGTTTTGGGTTTCTTTGTGTTGAATCTTTTAAGTTTTGCTTGTGAATACCAATTTTAGTTTTTTGGTGTTGCTTTGTTAATAATGTTGTTTTTTTATGTAGAGTATGTGTTTGTGTGAGGCAAAGTATGCTTGGTCTGGCATATGTTTTTTTTTCTTTTTCTGAACCTGAAGTTATGCCTATTTCGTCATACATCATGAATCAAGTTATTTTGTATGTTTTTTGGGTTTCTTTGTGCTACCTCTTTTAAGTTGTGCCTGTGAACACCATTTTTAGGTTTTAGGTGTTGTTTTGTTTATAATGTTGGTTTCTATGTAAAGTATGAGTTTGTGTGAGGCAAAGTATGCCTGGTTCGGCATAGGTTTTTGTTTTTGGTGTTGTTTTGTTAATAATGTTGGTTTTTATGTAGAGTATGTGTTTGTGTGAGGCAAAGTATGCCTAGTCCGGCATAGGTTTTCTTCTTCTGAAACCGAAGTTATGCCTATTCCAGCATACTTCATATGTTAATTTTTGCCTGTTGACTACCAATTTTAGGTTTTTGGTTTGATTTTGTTAATAATGTGAGATTTGATGCATATTATGTGGTTGATGAAACTAAACTTTCGGCTACTCCGACATGCTTTATTAATGAAGTTCTTTTTTCTATGATGCAGCTGATATTTGTTTTGTGTAACAATCTAGTAACTGATAGTATTATGGTACATGTTAATTTTTTTTGTTTTCATTTTGGTTTATTCTTATATAAATTCTTGGTTTCTCTTGACATTAATTTTTATTTTATAGGAAGAAGATCGTTTGGTTAAGTTTGAACATTGGTTTGAAGGATGTGGAATGTGGAGTGGTGATTTTCAATTTAAGGATTTGATTATGTTCTTTTTGAGCGTTTCTCAATTGGACTTGTTGAAAAAGGGTGTTTTTGCACATTTTTTGGAGTTGGGTGATATCCACTTGTGTGATAATATTTTCCATTTTCTTGGTCTTATCCCGACTTGCCTCTAGTACTGATAGTGTGTTAAAGTTTAAGATTTTTGGTCGTATGTGTGTATTTGATCGCGACTGTTTCCATCTTATTACTGGTTTGGATTCTTTTGCTGGTGATTTTAGTGTTGTATATAGCAGATCAAATAGATTGTTGAAATGCTATTTTCCAAGTGAGGACAGAATAAAGTTTTCTGATCTCAGGAGGTTCTTACAGATTCGTTCAAGTAATTGGGCTGGTGGTTTTTGGGCAAAATATAGTGACATTGTTAAGCTCATTGAGGTGTATATAGTGGAGAGAGTGTTGTTGGGTCGTGATGACCAATGTTTTGTTAAAGATCAACTAATAAAGATAATTGATGATGATAGTCTCTGGGTGTCTTATCCTTGGGGTACTCTTAGTTTTAATTAGTTGGTATGGTCACTTCGTGGTCGTTTGAGGACTTTCAAGACCATGGCATCTTCTAGTCATTTGAGTTATATGATTAATGGTTTTCCTTATGCTTTAAATGTGTGGGCATTGGAGGTTTTCCCTATTTTCCTAGGGTTTCAAAGTACAAGGGTCTGAAATTTCCTCATATGGTGTGTTGGGGTCCTTCAAAGCAAGCTTTTTATAGCGTTATTACTGAGAATTTCTTCCATGCTGAAAATGTATGTTTTCTTTTTGTTGTTGTTTCCTTATTTTTGCTTTTTTTGTTATTTTCTATTTTTGTAAGTGTGTTTTGCATTGTGTCATAGAGATTCAAGAATTTTGGTGTCCAAACTGTTGTTGCTAAGGAACAAGAGAGGCACCATTATCCAAATGCTCTTCAATTTTCCTGCGGATTCTGGCTCTTGTTCTTCCAGTACGGTTTTGTCATCTCAACTTATTGATCACATAGTTGATGTAAGTCTTACTTATTTTTTTTTTCTTTTTTAGTGAATTCTGAGTTACGGCATTGTTCAAAAGTTCCTATTATTATTTCCACAAACCGGGGAAAGAGTGCGTATTGCTTTTTCTATGCAAGTGTGCCTGCATTGTAAATTTATGCGTTAAGGCCTAACTTGACTAACTTTGGAATCTAAAATTATGCAAACATCTGCCTTAAGGCAGACTTTTGCCTTAAACCTCTGCCTTATGGAAGACTTTTGGTTTTTGTCGTTAAAATGAAAGTTATGCCCCTTCCGACATACTTTTTCCTTTTGCAAATGTAAGTTCTGCCTCTTCTGGCACACTTTTTCCTTTTGTAAACTTAAGTTCTGCCCCTTCCGGCATACCTTTCCCTTTTTGCAAACTTAAGTTCTGACCCTTCTGGCATAATTCTTGAAAACTAATGCAAACCTTTGCCTTAAGGCAGACTTTTTTATTTCTTTTTTATGGTTGTTGTGTTGTTTTATTTTATCTATTATATAGGGTGTTTTGTTCTTTCACGACCCAACCCTTCGTGATGCATCGACACTAACTCCCCTGGTGGGCAAACCATCCCCTAAACCAATCATTCAATCAATAACCCAATTATAAATCAATAATCATAAAGTAAAACCATAAACTGTCTAGTCAGGCCATAAATAAATAAAGATGCGGAAGTCTAACTATTACAATCCCAAAATCCGAAAGTCATCGTACAAGGACTCTAAAACATGAAGTTGTGTAAGAAATAATATAAATGTTTGAAATGAAGTGGACATCAAGATAGGAAAGATCTTCAGGCGGCAAGGCATGGATAGGAGCTCACCCTCTGATTTGGATAGAAAATAGCCTCAAGCTATATGTGAAGTCTGGACGAAGTCTCTGGCACAGTATCAGCACTCAAATAAAAAATGCAGCAAGGTAGTAGCAGTACAAACACTATGTACTGGTAGATATCATAGGCCGACTAAGATTAGTATCATGCATGCGTTCGTAAACACTATGTACCGAAAGATATCATAGGCCGACTAAGATTAGTATCATGCATGCGTTTGTAAACACTATGTACCGAAAGATATCATAGGCCGACTAAGATTAGTATCATGCATATGTTCATAAAATCAACATAATAGACAGATAGGCACATCATCACAACAACACAACAATATCAAGAATCAGTCATCAACCAGTCCACAATACACCACAAGAATAAGATAAGATACAATGCAATGCAACCAATGATAGTATCTGAACCGTACACACACGCCAATGGCTATTTTCGCTCATTAGTCATGACCTGCAGGGGATCCATGGTATCCAGGTGGTGGTATCCAGGTACCACTCGCTCCGGAACTGACCTGGGATCACGAGCCCTTATTTATCCCACATCCTCACCCCCTATCAGATATGCCTTTATATATATATATATATATATATATATATATATATATATATATATATATATATATTTATTTATTTATATGTCTGATCACAATATGTGTCACGACCCAATTCGGGGTCACGCGGACACCTACCTTTCCCACTTAGGTAGGCGAACCCTCTCATTGAAAACATATCAATTAAATAAGGACGATTCGTTTAAACCAATAGATATTTAGAAATAACAGCGGAATATCATAATATTTATGTAATAAACTCAAGTGTTCATGTGATTAGAACAAATACATGATTACATACTCAGTCCAACTTCCCCTGACCTGGTCTAGACTAGTGCAAGAGCGACTAATGATTTTAGATTACCACTACATTCTAAGACTCAACCTCCGTCCCGAAATGAAATGGGAGAAGGCCTTCCAAATAGGCATCGCATATTTCCACATATGCTTCGATCAATCACCAGAAACAATCTACACCCCAAAAAGGGTTTAGCAAGTGCAATATCAGTACAAACCACACATACTGGTAAGTATCATAGGCCGACAATGGTTAGTAACACATATCAGTAAAATAATTCACAAATAAACATGATAACAACCCAATCAAGTCATACGACGATCTACCACACACTGTATATCAATACCCTTAAGCATTAATTTCACTCTAATAATTCACCAGTCACGCTCACAACGATATCGGAACTCACATATCATTAAATCGATCATTCAGTCTAGTAGTCAACTCATCATTAAGACACCCGTTATCCTATATCACATAGAGACCAAACATATAACTAATCTTACGGACGGTCTATAGGATAACTCAACAAGTTCAATCCATAAGTCCAGATCCAAGTACACATCATTGCCTAAGTAAAGCATCTAATCCCAAATGTGCCAAGTCTAAATAAATCAATCTGAATCCAATCATCACAGGTAAACACCAATCATCTCAAACAAGCCATAATGCAATGCAATACATGATGTATCAATGCAATGCAATGCAAGATGTATGGATGCAATGCCATGCCATGCAAATGAGGTGTACACATGTACTCCGGACGGAATATCGACGTCTCGGTAGCACAACCGAGTGTGACTCTCGAAGTCTAAGCGCCACCCGTCTCGGAACTTTGCCCAACAGGCAGATGGGACCCTGGATAATTACTCACAAGGGGAGTCTCACCGGCACCACCCTAAGGGACCCGCGGAGTCCATGCACTAACAACAATTTCGGGATAACATCGGAATCGGCCATGCAACAACGATGCGAAATAGCTCATCCGACATCGGTCACCTCACAGTCACTCAAGTAAATATTTTATCAAAATATCAGTTTCGCTCAATTAACGATACCGGATCATCACCGGGTATCGGTCACGCATCATGAATATGAGAGAATGCGTGCAATGCATATGTCAGCGATTCCAAAATTAAACCTCAGACATCGGCCTTCTCACAATCATTCAACTAAAAGAGTTTGTCAAACACCAATTTCATATAATCAACGATTCCGGAATGGATCTTCGGACATCGGCCTTTTCATAATCACTCAAGTAATAGAGTTTGGCAAATATCAGTTCCGCTCAATCAACAATACTGGATCATCATCGGGTATCGGCCATGCATCATAAATATGAGAGAATGCGGGCGATGCATATGTCAATCATTACAATCAAGTTCAACATCACAAGTACCAACAACGGGGTACGCCAACAGCGTATCATATCACAATACCAACAGTGGGTATGCCAACAATATACCAATATCACAATACCAACGGTGGGTATACCAACAATGTATCTATATCACAATACCAACAGTGGGTATGCCAACAATGTATCTATATCACAATACCAATATGGGGTATGCCAACAATACATCCGAACCACAAATACCACAGTGAGTATGCCAATAATATATCCGAACCAAGACGGATAACGAGATCTAATCTTTATCAACAACTCATGGCATCGAGCCAACACAATAGAACTGTCAAGCATAACATAACGGGGTGGATAGTCCTAACACACAGCAGGTCAATCAATCGATATACATTATTACCACTTCCTTAAATTAGCCTATTAGCTTAGAACAAGTAATGGCACCTTACACTCACAATCATTCGCCACAACTCTTTTTAGAACTCAATCACAATCGTTGGTGTATTTTATCCTCATATTTATCAACTAGGTTCACTATTAATGGCATAACACAATAATACCATATTACGGGAATTTCTCATCATTAGACACAACAATAGGTTTCACCCGCTACTTCCAAGTCATATATATCCACCGATGTTAAAGAAAAATCACATCGAACAACCTAAGGAATCTACAGACCACAAGCCCGAACACACAAATCACACAACAATACCATCCTAAGATTGCATCCCAAATCTCTAATTCCTATACATGCATTCTCCGTTCCTTCTAATACACGAATATATGAAACTAACCAGAGTCTACCGAAAGGGAAGCCATAACCTACCTGGCAGCCAAGCAGATGCCATGAACCCACATCTTGTTTCGTCTTTCGAAGCGTATCCAAACAATCAAACTCTATCACATTTGAATTCTGTGTAAGAAACCATGAATAATGATACCTATAATGAGCATATTCTATTCGGGTCAAAACCCACTACTTAATTTAGGAAAAACGGGACTCAAGGGTAAAACAGGAATTTTATGGTCAAAATACCAAATTCAATACCAAAAGGTCAAAACCCTTTACTATAATCATAGGAATACTCGATTAATTCTCAAAATTATCATTTATATGAAAACCCCCAAATTGGGTCTAAGAACCCTAACTTTGATTCATGAATTTCAACTCCAGCATGGAAGATTATTGGTTAACAAGCCTAGATATATCATTATCTAGCATAAATAGCAACATTAACATCGTTTATTCACAACCTAGGAAGCTAGTTTGATTTTAGAACTCAACTCAAGAAACCCATTTAATGACCCATTAGATTCTAGGGATTCTAGAATATGCTAAGTGATTAAGAGAGGTTAATGAAACTATAATAAGGTAGGAATGTTGCCTTAGGGAAGAAACCACTAGAAAACCCTCAAATTCGCCTCCACAAAGCTCTCAAGTCGGAATAGAAATAATGACTAGGGTTTTGGGGTTTTAAACTTATAAAACTGCTCGTCGACCACTCCAGCAGTCGAGACACCGCCCAGCGGTACCGCTCCAGCGGTCAAGCAGACTGCTCCAGTGGTATAGTCACAATTGTTCTTCACCGCTCCAGCGGCACTATCACCGCCCCAGCGGTGCCACTGTAGCGGTACTGGTGTCGCTGCAGCGGACACCAGCAAATTAGACACCAGATTTTTTTTTCAAGTTTCACCATTTGATCCGATTTTTTGACTAGTTCCCGAGGCCATTTTGTCTTATACCATACACATAGACACAGTTAAAAGCACACTATGAACGCGCCCGTGGCCTCGAAATTTCCAAAGGAGCTCTCGTTGACCGAGTCAACTTTGGGTCAACTCTTTTTCACTTTAAGCCTATGTTTCACAAAAGTTGCCCGAATTCCAGTCTAGACACCTCGGGAAGCATGCCAACGGTTCCCTCGGGTAAAAAAAAATGAGCTAATCACTGCTCGGGAAAGGGCAAAAATATCAAAAAGGCCGTAACGACCAAACGGGTCGTTACATTAGATACCAATTAAATAATCGCTCGTCCTAGAGCGAATAACGAGAGTAGGAAAAGCTTACGGTAACCAAGGAAATCATATCACAACCAACACGAAACTCTTACAACGAGAAGGAAACCCAAGTCGCAACTCGCTCGCACTTAGCCAAAAGATCCAATTACCATACCTCTAAAACAAACACGGATCTCATATACATAAATCAAATGGCACGAAGCTTCAGACATAACTAATCATGAAACATTCTGAACTGGTAAGATATTTTGAACTAGCTAACCCTTTTTGTTTCACCCTTTTTCCAAGTCGTTCCTTGAATCACAATTCTTCGAAGTGCACAATACAAACCGAAACCATGACTTACTCTTCCCAAAAGAGGATCCTAATTCTTCCAGAAAACTCTAAGCTATTTCATTGAAACTTATCTTTCTCGTAGCCAACTTGGTCAGTCATAAGCCTTCTTAACTCTTCAAATCACTTATCTAGGAACTTCCATCGAGTACCGTATAGAGCAAGATTTGCCATCATCCAATGATCAGGACGGAGCCTTATCACAATCCTAGAATCTCTTCAACGCACAACCATTATCATTACACCCCATTGTACTAACCGAAAGGTTAACTCTGGTGAGATACCACAAGGACTGCTAATAACAAACCTCAAAATCAGGCGCTCCTTATCATACCCATTAAACCGATTTACTTGTAACCCATAAGAGCTCTTGGAGTTACAACCTCGATTTAACCATTTCCATTCAAACTGTTACACCTCGTAAATTTTCCCGCGAATGCACAACGAATAGACTAACGGAGAATACGAGTATATGGTGTTCTAATCAGAAGGGAATGACGTTTGACGACCCTAAGTAAGATTTAAAAGGCCATGGGAATAAGAGATAAGGTTATGCTCCACAAAGACTAATTATAGGTTCTGAAGACGTGGAAGATGCAGATGTGCACTTTGGCCAGTTGGTCGTAAAATGAAATACGGACCGTAAACCACCATGTCGTATTCCAACTTACAAAACTTCAACTTTCTGCCAAATGACCAAATGGTTAAATACGACTTGGAATACGGACCGTAAATTGAAATACGGCCCATAAACCGCGATCGTTAATCACCATGATCCCCAGCATACCTTTCTGGTTTTGATATGCTTAAATACGACCACGAAATACGGCCAGTAAACTGGAATATGGACCGTAAACTGGGTTTACGACCACTGTGCACATCAGCTACTGTTCATTCCGGATCAGATTTTAAGTCATTAAAAGGGGGACCCAAGCTCATTAAATTCATTTCATTCCATGATATTTCTCTCTAGAAACCTCTAGAAAACTCCTGACTCTTCATCTACAAGAAAAAATCAAAGGAAATCCATGATCAATAACACCAAATCCATGAGACAAAGTGTATGAAACCTAGCTAAAGTTCATCCCTCTCAAGAAAACTCAAAGGAAGTGAAGTAGGGTTTTGATGCTAGAGGAGTAATTCCATTCGAGACTTGTTCTACCATCATCTAAGGTAAGTTTCATGACTAAACCATGTTGTTTAAGGTATTGGAAGGTTAAGATACTTGAATTGTAAAAAGACATAGGAAATGGGTCATTCATGAGTGAATAGTGTTATGGTTGGATAGTAGTTAGGTTGAATCATGAATGTTGGAGTGTTGTGATTATGAATACGTTATAAATGACATTTAGGCCATGAAATAAGTATTATATATGAGGAAACACGATAGTAAGCTATAACCATAAATATGGAGAAATTGAAGAGAAATGGTGGATTGTGGTCAATGTATATGAATGATGATTGTTGATTGCGATATTGTGGATGCTGTTGTGAACGTGTGGGAGTTGATATAGAATATGGGAAAAGTAGTACAAACAAAGGAAGTACTGCCCAAATTTCCCCTAGAATTAGTAACGCGTTCTTATGATCGAATTAACTAACGATAGTGCGAATTCTCTCTTGAAGGTAGAAACGTGATATCGAAGGAGAACAAGCCAGCGATAGCTTAGTTAAACGTCAAAGATATGTGAGGCTAGTCCTTTATTTCTAATGGAATGAATCTCATAGCATGATTTCCCTTTCTCTTCATGAGTTTCTATATTCCGGATAGTTAAAAGCCCATATCCATAAGTAGTAATATAAGATAAGAGATATGATATGATGAGTCCTATAATGATAGTGATGTTATCTATTGCTTACACTCACCTTATATGCTACTACCTTCAAGGTGAGGCAGAATGTCAATGATTACTCCATAATGAAATCGGGGGATCACGACCTTACGTCACCCCGATAAAGTAAAATTGTTCTTAAGCCTTATGCATGTATTATGATAAGCATGTTACGATAAGCATATTATGATGAGCATGTATGATGATGATATAACATCGCGCCTATTTGGCCAAGCAGTCACCGCCAAGGCGGGCAGCTATATGATACACCATGGCCAAATGGCATGGGCAGACACCACTAGTGGGCGGCATGAGATGGTACCCCAAACGCGGGAGGCCTGGACGCAGGCTAATGTTATGATTATCACACCGATCCGATATGGACGGACAACTTATATATTACTACACCGTACCTATATGGGCGGGCAGCTTATATATTATGCATATATGACATGATGATGATTATGAGTGAGTCAGCATGCATTATTTCTTGTACACTTGACAGTCAGATACAGTTATTCCATAGTGATACTTATTTTATATCATTGCCTTATTTCCTTGTTTATGCCTCTCATACTCAGTACAATGTTCGTACTGACATCCGTTTTCTTTGGACGCTGTGTTCATGCCCACAGGGAGGAGAGCTCGACCCAGACCAGTAGTAGCTGTCAGCTGATTGAAAGCACTCCTTTGTTCGGAGGTGCTTATGATGATTCTCTTATGTATAGTCATATATATGTATTTTGGGCATGACGGGGTCTTGTCCCGTCCTTATGTTTAGTACTCCAATAGAGGCTCGTAGATGCGCAGTGTGGGTTAGATGGTCTCACGAGATGCTATTATATGTATATATTATTTTGATGGCCGAGAGGCATATATATATAAAAGTATTTATGTTTCCATATAAATTATGATTTTCCTACAATTTGAGTATAAAGTTGATAAAAGAGCATTAAATGAGTAAGATGAGTAGTAGAACGAGTGGTGCTCGGTGGCTAGCCCCGGGTACCTGTCACGGCCCCTAGCTGGGTCGTGACAAAAACCACAATGGTCCACAATGAACACACCATTTCAGAATATATTAACAACCACACAAACTGATTCTAAGATCCGAAACCCATCACATTCTTACCGCACCTAGCAAACCATAAGTTACTGTTCTCGGGTCTAAAAGCTGAAACTTATTCAGATTGTTCTCAAGGTACCGGATAACTAAATCTTGCAAATGCAACCTCAAATTTCTTAACATTATCCAATACGCATACCTAGTAAAACCCTAATTTTTCGATACTGAGAACATATGTACTCATAAATCCATCTCTTAACTGACAACTTCCATTGTAGTACCTCAATAACCCATAATACTTCTGAAAACATCAAAACCTCATAATCTCTTGCGCTAACAAGCATGATCACATCGGACCCATAATACCCGAAGTCATTCTGTCAATGTTGTTCATAACATAAAACACTTAGCACAACACGATCCCATCTCAGAAACACTGAGAGCCATAGCATACTAAGAATTTCTACAAATCCTATCTCTTAAACACACACTAACTCAATCACTGCAAGGTACTGCGAAACTATCCAAAGGGTGTACCACAGAAGTCACGACTTATAAATTCAACAGGTCGGTTATCTGAAATTTCACTTCTCACTTAGCCACTGATCACAACTTTTTATCACTTATCTATTTCGTAAGCTTACTTCCTCAAAATCACACAACAATCACAACTCGTCTATTCCATACTAGACAACAATACCACCATTTGAATCGATCCAAGTACTCCCAAGGCGCACCTACTTCTTGCCATTCTCAACTAACACTAACCAATTCTCGAAGCCACTAAACCAATTACCATACATTATGAGTCTTGCATGCTACCGAACTAACCTTGGAGATAGAATCAGAACACACATCTTTCATATTAGAGTTACCTTTCAACGCATCAGAGTCTAAACCGACTAAACTCTAGATCCAATGAAGCACATACTTGGTCTATAATTTTGGATGCTCCACAACAACCTGCAACAAAAGGTTAGTTTCCTTGAAATATTTATCTATAGAGTATTAGGTTCACATAATCCACATATTTGTCCTTCAAATAATGCACATAAATAGTGAATAGTGTCACTTAGAGTCATAGACTCATTTGGACATTTGGTAAGATTGACTAATGAACTTAATACTCCAAGGGTATTAAGCCTCCTTGGTTTAAAATGATGCATGTCCTTACAAGGTTTTGGTTTTCGCTCTACCTAGGTAGACTAAGAGTGGTTTTCCTGTGACACAAGGCTCCCCCAAGCGGACAACTTGGAAGTGGAAAGTCCGTGGCCGTCGACTGCACCGCCGATCGACTAAATCCACAAGACCAATCCAACTAAAGGGGTAATTTAGTAGTGCACGGGCGCAAACTGCGAAGCCGCTTTAAGTGTGTGAATATGTGTGAGTTTTCTAGGAGTGGAAGAAATATGAGCGGAATGCCAATTTAAGGAAAGCAATAACATACATATTACATAGAAAATTTACATAAGGAATAAAATAAAAACAACCAAAAGCATATAAGGAAAAAGCAATAATAAAGGCAAAAAAATAAAAACAAACAAAATATCCAACAAATTAACTATTAACCTAAGTTGTTGTGGTTAAGAACCTAAGTTCCCCAGCGGAGTCGCCAAGCTGTCACACCCCATTTTAACCCGGATGGATTTAGGGAGTATGACGTATTGGTGATTCCTATTTATTTTGTTTTAAGGAGTCGCCACCTAATTAATTTAACGGTGAATTAGGACACCTAGATGTTAACTAAGGCAAAGTTAAAACTAAACCTCAATTAGTAGTCTGCTTAACCAGTGTGATTCTAGGTAAGGGCTCTATATTATCCTAAAGGGAAGGGGTTAGGCATCCTTTAGAATCCGTTAACTTACGGTTATCCGACCAACCTTAGGTTAATTAATTGAGAGTAAATATAATGCTTAAATTTTAGAAAAATGATTTTAAGATATTGCTAAAGTTTTAAAAAGAAAATAATGTTAGTTAAAATAAGATTTATAGAGAATATAATAATTTGTATAAAAGGGACTTAAAATGCCATTTTTTTAAAATACGATTTATGAATGTTGTTAAGGTTTTAGACGAAAGTATAATAGTGTTGTTTAAAATGTTGCTAAGGCTTTATATGAAAGTAATAATGATGTCGTTTGAAATAATACTTGTAGAAAATATGATGTATTGCATAGAAGGAAATTTCAAATGCCATTTAAAATAAACTTATGAATGTTGATATGATTTTGAATACTAGTGCTGTTTTTGCAATAAAACTTGCAAAAGATAATTTACATATGAGTAGACGAAAATGCGAGTTTATGCAGCGTTTTCACAAAATACTTGAAGTAATTCAAATGGTGAGAAGTTCATTGATTTTTAGGAACAAAAATACAAAAAATAGCTATTGAAAGTTTTCTTTATTCTCTTCATTATTTTTTATTAACTATGCTTAGCTAAAAATATATATATGATTGATTCAAACTTAAAAGAGTTATTAATAAAATATACTTGAGTTCATATTTGAGTATTAATGATGTTTTGAAGTGTCTATAATAGTAAAATATGCTTGCCTTTACTTGAATATGCTATTTAAAAAAAATCAATTGTTCTAATGAAAGATGAATGTTATAAGCGTTATAAATAATTTTAACATAAAATAAATAAGGATGAAACCTATGTAATTAATTATTGGTTTATTACCCATTACTAAGACTAAACCTCTCTAACTTCACTAAGGATCATCTAAATTAACAAAACAAAACGTTAGTCATGCAATACAAATTAAATGCATAAATAATAAAATAGAGGAATAAATCAAATTGAAATGGGTTGAGCCCCTTCTTTGGACTGCTGCAAATCTGTTACTGTTGGGCTTTGGCCCAACTATATTTTAGCCTGCTGCGGCTGTTGCTGCTGTCCGTGCTTATTGGGCTTTGGCCCAGTACTTCTTTTTTCTGCTATGGACTGTTGCTACTGCTGTGTGGGCTTAGGCCCAATAATAATAACTCGAGAGGATTTCGTTGGGCTTTAGCCCAACATCGAATGCGGAGGAAGAACGAGTCCCTCAGACTCGTATGTGAGGTTCATGCGAAAAAAAAAAACGAAAGAAAAGGATTAGTATATAATCGATGAATAGGGCTAAATATGTAGAATATGAATTCAAAGTAGATCAGTAGACTGTGTATATTCTCTGTATATTTGGGTATATTTCGTATATATACACAATTCAGCCACCACATACTTACGGCATGGAAAAACAAGGCAACATTCAAGATTTATATTCCACAGCATAGGGAAAACATGCCACATAAAAGGGAACTACTATTCCATACATCAGTTTTATTATTTTTAATAAGAGAATACACACAAAGAACCCATCTTACACTTTGGGTCTATTCAGGATATGGATAAACATGGCTATCTTCTCTGAAACCGACACCAGCTCAAAGGAATTTGATAAAAAAGACAAATAGGATAACTTATGACAGAAGGGTCTTTCTCCCTCAACTATGATTACAACTTCAGATTGAGCAAACAAACGAGGCCACTTTGAGTGTAATTTTAGACTAATTACAACACTAAGCAGAACAGACTCAACAACTCAACATGGTTTCATACCAACTACAAGACTAAACAAACACACTAACAGGCTAAATACAGCTTCTTACCGACTGCCACACCAAGCAAAAAAAAAAAAAAACAGACTAAATAACTGAGTACAAGCTCCTTACCGATTACAACACTAAGCAGAACCGACTAAATGTAGTGTAGGCAAACCAGTTAATCAGGGGGCATCCAAACATATCTTAAAACTGAATTAACATATAGTGCAGGCAAACCAGCAACAAGCAACCAAAGGAGACAGTGAAACTATGTTACATACGCATTTAGACATGCCCTAGTGACATGTTGAGCCAAACAACAATTTAAGCATAGAAACAACCTACATACCAGCACTGGAAGACAAAAAAATATGAAGTTTCCTGTCCTTGGACTAAAGCAAACATCATTCTAAAACCAGCAGGCTAACCATACATGACTTATTAACATATAATCCTTTAAACTATGGATTTGTATTAATATTCAGCTAAACAGACTCATGATTTACTGAACTAAAGAGGAATCATACTAATATGGAGGATAGCTAACAGGAGTTTCACATAGGCGCCAATGACTCAAGCCACTACTAATCAAACTATTTTGCAGGTTAAAATGACCATTGAACATGATTTAAATTTATGGAGTGAGGATACATGACTAAGACGATTTAAACATGAACACCATTCAAATAGGATACTAGACAGCATCCGTAAACACATGGTTTAGTGATATCCAAACTTACATAAGAGCCAATAACATACTTAAGGACTGATCAAAACGACAAAACTAACACCAAACTGAAAACTGGACTATGTTAAAATAATAATGTAGTAGCAGCTAAGCTAGCATATAAGCAAACGACACTACATTAAACTAAACGGAAACAGACTTATGATGCTAAGACTGCATAACAACACTGAACTAACCATTAATTTTAACCATCGATCACAAATATTAACAAACACATAACAAACAGAGAATAAGATCAGTACACAAACAAAACTAAAACGAGCTCCTCTCAAACACCAAACAGAGTAGACATATATGTAGACCTGACTGTAAGCAAAAAATGGCTTAAGGAGAAGAAGTTACTTTCTTCGGGTGCAGCGAAGTGAGACTTCGGATCCTTCGATCTACCTCAAAAACACCGCAAAAATCGAACTCGCATACACTTGGACTCGCAATAATTCCAAAGGCAAATGAAAACAAAATACGACTTAAAATCTTTTAATCGATATCAAGTAACGCTGCAACTGATATTTTTTCTAAAAGGGTTTCTGAGTTCAAAAGCTATTTTTTTCAAAAGATTTCGGGTTCAAGATCTCGTGATTTTGCAGGGGAGATTTTCGATTCGAAAGCTTCAATTATTGGGGGAATTTCCTGAATCAAAAAAATCTTTCAAGTTCTAGGGGAATTTCGTGAATCGAAAGACCTCTCTTTCTTGGGGTTCGTCCATGAATCAAAAAAAATCCCCCCCAAAATAACGATTCAACTAAACAACTCTTTATAGGTTTTTTTTGGTTTTGTGCTGAAGAAAGGAGGAGAGGAGTGGGGCAAAGAGAAGTGGGGAGACAGAGGAGCGTGGGGGGACAAAGATGAGTGGAGAGAGGGAGATGAGGCGCGGTAGGGACGAGGAGCGTGGTGGGGTAGCGGTGTGGGGGTCGTCGGCGAGGTGGGGACGAGGAACGTGGGAGTGGGGTAGCGGATCGGAAAAAAGGGGAGCGGCGGGGGTGAACGAGAAGAGGAGAGAGGCGGAGAGAAAAGAAAGGGAAAAGAAAAACGAAGGGAAACCCTTTAGGGTTCCCTTATTCTGAAACGGGAATGGGCTGGACCCAGTCCATTTGTGGACTGGGTCAAATTTTGGACCGGGTATTAAAAGAATGGGCTAATGAATTAAAACCTGGACTGGTCTAAAAATTGGGATCAAAATATGGGCTAGTCAAAAACATTTATGAGTTGATTGGACTTTGATTCGGGGTCCGATAAATCAGAAATACGGACTGAGTACACGAAATAACTTGTGTTAAAATATTGCTAATATGAGATTATGCTCATTAATGCTCAGATAAAAAATGGCGTTGTAATAGCCGTGCAATAATATTTCGAAAATCCACAGTAAAATAAATACTATTATTTAATTATGCAAAAATAAATGCGATGTGTGTGCGTAAGCTGGTAAAATGTTGAAATGATAAAAAAATTGTGAATTATAGTACTAATAATAATAATAATAATAATAATAATAATAATAATAATAATAATAATAATAATAATAATAATAATAATAATGATAGTAATCGTAATAGAATAATGAAGTGCCGGTATTGATAAGAGGCTAATAATTTAGTAAAATATATATATATATATATATATTTTTTAATTTTCTAAAAATATTAGAAGCGTAAATAGGTATTTCGGAGGAGAGGCGGGACAAAATTGGGTGTCAACAACTTGTCCCTCTTTGCCCGGTAATGATGAAAAGAGTTGTCGGGCAAAGACGTTGACTCAATAGCCTATTTTGTCCCGGCTAAAGGAAACTTGAGAGGATTGTGACCGAACTCCGGCCTCTGAGTTGCCTACATATCTCGGGTTGCACGAGAATCAGGTCGAGTTTAGTTCTGGAACAATTACGACACCTGAACCCGATTAGCGCGAATCTTGCAAAATATTGTCCCAGTGTTGAATTATGATAACATTGGGTATTATGATAGAAACTTGAGAATTCAATTGCTGGAATGCAAAAGAATACTTGTGATTAGAGACGAGTGTTTGAGGTAGATCCTTGACCCGTGTCGGGAAGTCTGCTTATCCTTCCCGACAAATTGCCCTAGTTTGCTGCCGAAGAAATAGTTCTACGAATTGATGTGTGATGCCACTTTAATATTGTCAAAAGCCACAAACTAAAAACAATTGTTAGCAATAAAGAAATATATGTGTAAATAAGACAGGGTTGGAGAAGTTACACTTGCAACCCTTGTTTCGAAAATTGAATCCACATTCGGAGGTGGGTACCTGAACTGAAATATAAAATACCCGCATTCGGAGGTGGGCGCCTGAACTGAAATATAAAATACCCGAATTCGGAGGTGGGTGCCTGAACTGAAATATAAGATACCCGCATTCGGAGGTGGGCGCCTGAACTGAAATATAAAATACCCGCATTCGGAGGTGGGTGCCTGAACTGAAATATAAGATACCCGCATCGGAGGTGAGCGCCTGAACTGAAATATAAGATACCCGCATTCGGAGGTGGGCGCCTGAACTGAAATATAAGATACCCGCATTCGGAGGTGGGCGCCTGAACTGAAATATAAAATACCCGCATTCGGAGGTGGGCGCCTGAACTGAAATATAAAATACCCGCATTCGGAGGTGGGCGCCTGAACTGAAATATAAAATACCCGCATTCGGAGGTGGGCGCCTGAAATAAAATATAAGATACCCGCATTCGGAGGTGGGTGCCTGAATTGAAATATAAAATACCCACATTCGGAGGTGGGTGCCTGCACTGAAATATAAAATACCCGCATTCGGAGGTGGGTGCCTGAATTGAACATTGAAATACCCGCATTCTAAGGTGGGTGCCTGGATTGAAATTGACATACCCGCATTCTAAGGTGGGTGCCTAAATTGAACATTGAAATACCCGCATTCTAAGGTGGGTGCCTGAACTGAAATATAAAATACCCGCATTCGAAGGTGGGCGCCTGAACTGAAATATAAAATACCCGCATTCGGAGGTGGGCGCCTGAACTGAAATATAAAATACCCGCATTCGGAGGTGGGTGCCTGAACTGAAATATAAGATACCCGCATTCAGAGGTGGGCGCCTGAACTGAAATATAAAATACCCGCATTCGGAGGTGGGTGCCTGAACTGAAATATAAGATACCCGCATCGGAGGTGGGCGCCTGAACTGAAATATAAGATACCCGCATTCGGAGGTGGGCGCCTGAACTGAAATATAAGATACCCGCATTCGGAGGTGGGCGCCTGAACTGAAATATAAAATACCCGCATTCGGAGGTGGGCGCCTGAACTGAAATATAAAATACCCGCATTCGGAGGTGGGCGCCTGAACTGAAATATAAAATACCCGCATTCGGAGGTGGGTGCCTGAAATAAAATATAAGATACCCGCATTCGGAGGTGGGTGCCTGAATTGAAATATAAAATACCCGCATTCGGAGGTGGGTGCCTGCACTGAAATATAAAATACCCGCATTCGAAGGTGGGTGCCTGAATTGAACATTGAAATACCCGCATTCTAAGGTGGATGCCTGGATTGAAATTGACATACCCGCATTCTAAGGTGGGTGCCTAAATTGAACATTGAAATACCCGCATTCTAAGGTGGGTGCCTAAATTGAAAATTGATATACCCGCATTCTAAGGTGGGTGCCTAATTTGAACATTGAAATACCCGAATTCTAAGGTGGGTGCCTGAATTGAACATTGAAATACCCGCATTCTAAGGTGGGTGCCTAAATTAAATTTTGAAATACCCGCATTCTAAGGTGGGTGCCTAAATTTGAAATTGAAATACCCGCATTCTAAGGTGGGTGCCTAAATTAAATTTTGAAATACCCGCATTCTAAGGTGGGTGCCTAAAATAGAATATAAGATTCCCGCATTCGGAGGTGGGTACCTAAATTAAATTTTGAAATACCCGCATTCTAAGGTGGGCGCCTATATCATGTCCACTTCCCATGGTGCAAAAAATGTAAATCCATATCCATTTTCAAAGTGCAGAAAAATAAATTCAAGTCCACTTCCACAGTTCAAAATATAAATCCACGTCCGCATTTCACGGTACAAAATATAAATCCACGTCGACTTTCACGTCCGTATTATACGGTACAAAATAAATCTACATCCACTTTCACGTCCGTATTATACGGCGCAAAAAATAAATCCACTTTTACTTTCGAAAACATAAATCCGTATCCCCTCTCTACAATTATATGTATATTTTTTGTAATATAATCCTATTTCCACTTCCATGCTCGCATTCACAATGTAAATGTAAATCCACGTCCACTTTAGAGATAATATTATAAAAAGATATCCACATCTTACTCCATGTCCCATTGTGACGGGGGTTAAATCTATAATTAACCCCACAATTTGATATACGATGCCATATTTCGATCTGGTTATCTTATTAAAATACCTCATTCTAAAAGAATTTGATAATGATTTGAACATGTATGAAGTGATGACGAAATTGAGGAATTCTAACCAATAACAGGTGATCAAGGTCAATGTCCATGATTATATGTATTCGATCCATCGAGGGATGTCACGAACTAAAACAACTATTAGTGATAAGAATAAATAGCTGGGTCTGAAAGAATTATACTTACAGCCCTTGGTTGAGAAAATGAACTTGTGTCCACTGTTGCAATCGAAATTTTCGTGATGAGTGGAACGACGTCCGCCGTTCGGCATAAGCTACCTTTGCATCCACGTTGAAGAATATTTGCATTTTGAAGAAAGTTAACTCTTTGATCATGCTCATAATTTAATATATGCACCATGTTCATGTTAATTGGACCTGTCTCAGCAAAGAAAAATTGTGAATTTAAAAGAAAATTGGTTGACTTGTGCATGTCGGGGAACTTGGACCTTGGATTGATTTTTGTCTTGGTCGCGTCCACGTTCTTCGATGTTTAACTACATATCTTGCTTTGCCGGGAGTTTCAGTTATACAAAAATGTATTTTGAAAATAAAAGTAATGAGATTTGGATGACTTTGAAAGGAAATACTTAGTGACTCTAATCTGTAAAATGATTAGGAAGACTCAATTTTTGAATTTATTCGCACTTTAGAAACATGGATCGACTTTTATTTGAAAAATGGTTAAACATTTAAGACCACTTTTATGCTACTTCTAAAATTTGTCCCAGTTTCAGTCCTAGAGATGCTTGATTCTGGACAATTGAAAAGTAAGAACTCATGATGAGAGTTTTTGAAAGTGATTTGACCGACTTCAAAATTTGTCCCAGTTTCAAGTCTTGGAAACGCTTGGTTCTAAACAATCGAAAAGTGAGAAAATTGTAATGAAATTTTTTTGAAAGTGATTTGACCGATTTCAAAAATTTGTCCCAGTTTCAAGATACTAAGACACATGAATTTAAGCGGTGGGGAAGACCAAGTTTTGTATAAAAATCCTTATGTATTTTATAGGAACCAAAATGTTTGGACAAACTGAAAATTTTTAAAATAGAAGGGCCGAACCCGCCTCGGGTTGCCTACGTATCCCCAAAGGAATCAGGCCAGACGTAGTTCGTGATGAACATAAAGATTTTTGAGTTTGTTTTGTTTTTTAATAAAGGGGCCGAACCCTATGTGGGTTGCCTACGTATCCAAAAGGAAATCAGGCCATACGTAGTTCCAACCACAAACAAAGATACTGAAATGATTTGAAAAGAGTGGCCGAACCCGATATGGGCTGCCTACGTATCCAACAGGAAGTCAGGCCAAACGTTGTTCGTTACAAACAAAATGATAGAATCTTAATTTAAAAAGGCCGTAACAAAACATAGAGGCAACATGACAAAAGGAACTAAATGTTCTAGTTGATGCCTCCGGCCTACTACAAAAGGAAATTTAAACTTAAAATACTGAAACTCCCGGCGAACCGGGGCTAAGATAGAAGTCCAATTTTGCAACTCCGGTCCTGGCTAAGCAGCCTATAAAGTCAATATTTCAGCAAAGTCTTTGATTATCACCGCATGATCATCTTCATTTTCCACGAACAGGTTCTTGACTCGCTCCACGATATCATCATAGGCAACTTCAACAATCAGATCTGAAGGTTTTGAGAAAGTTTGATCAATGGTAGGAATGGGTTTTGGCAATGCAATCTCTTTCCTTTTATTCTTTCGTGCTTTCTTCACTTCTTCCTCAGTTAGCTCATATCCCAAACCGAATGTAAACTGTTGCGTAGGGAGAACGACTGGCTCAACCCGCCCATTTAGTGTTTTCCCTAGCCCAAAGCCAGGTTGGTACCCATTTCTCAGCATTTCTTTTGCAACCATAATTGCGGCGCATGATCTTTTGAACTCTTGAGTTTGACACACTTCACTCTCCTTAGTGACATTCACAACCTCCCAAGCGTGATAAGCAGCTCCGTCGAACCCTCCTTCTGCCTCGATGAATGGGGTGGATTGCTCTAGATAGAAAGACGTGTCACCTTCTCCATGTATACATATTTGTTGCTGATCCCACTCGAATTTGACAGTTTGGTGCAAAGTAGATGGTACAGCCCCAGCCAGATGGATCCACGGCCTACCTAACAGCATGTTGTATGTCGTGGAAATATCAAGTACTTGAAAATCCATAATGAATTCAACAGGGCCAATCAACACTTTCAACTCTATTTCCCCAATAGGGCGCCTTTGAGCCCCATCAAATGCTCGAATATTCATATCACTGGTCTTGAGCTCACTAACATTATATCCGATCTTCTTCAGACTTGTTAATGGACAGATGTTGAGTCCAGACCCCCCATCAATCAATACTTTAGCCACAAACATGTTACGACACTTGACAGTTATATAGAGCGGTTTGTTATGCATGCATCCTTCTGGCGGCAGTTCTTCATTATCGAAACTGATTTGATGGCTGTCAAGTACGCGCTCAATCATCCCAGCTAACGCGTCACTAGTTGTTTCGCTTGGGACATATGCTTCATTCAAGATCTTCAACAGTGCATTTCTGTGCATATCCGAACTCAAAAGCAAAGAGAGAATAGGAATTTGTGCATTGGTCTTTTTCAACTAATCCACGACCGAGTACTCACTAGCTTTAATTTTCCTCAGAAATTCTTCTGCTTCGAATTCAGTCACGACCCTTTTGGGAGGTACATTGATTTCCTTAACTTGCCCCAATCTAACTAGCTCTTCTGGAGAATAGCATCTTCCAGACCCTGTCATTCCTGATGTCTTAACCTTGTCAGTGATCGTGTCCTTTCCTCGACATTCCATCACAGTTTGTTGATAATTCCATGGTACGGCTTTTGTATCGAGCACTGGTAACTGATTTGGTGCTTGAACTACTTCCACAGGAGTTGATGAAGCTCCTAATATCTCGACAGACACACAACCCCTTATCACTACAGCCGGAGAAGCAACGGCTACAAGATCATGATCCTCCACACGATCCACAGGCACTATAAATTCTGCCGGGTCATCAACATTTTCATCTATTCCAATCATATTTATCGTGGCCCCATCATGGGTCGGGAGTGGATTGTTAACCACATTTGGTGTTGGTGGTTTGACCGTGATCTGTTTTGCTTCAATAAGATCCTCAACCTTATGCTTCAATGCGTAACAACGATCAGTGGAATGGCCTTTTACCCCCGAATGATATACACATGTTTTTGTGGGATCAAAGCTTCTGGGTAATGGATCTAGAATTCTACCTTCCACAGGATATACTAAGCCTGAAGCCTGCAGCCTTTCAAAAACAACGCTCAGTGGCTCTCCCAATGGTGTGAAATTGTGAAACGGTTTATTTGGGCGAGGTGCGGGTGCAATGTTTGGTTGCTGAGGTTGTGATGGTGGAGCTGGATATGTTGGTGGTCGTGGAGCTCGGTGTGCTAGTTGTGTGTGGTAAACAGGGTAGGATATTTGTGGTGATTGAGGTTGGTAAGATGACAAAGCTTGGTTGTATGGATGTGGAGAATATTGGAAATATTGTGAGTGGTGAGCGTTAGGCTGGTATCGTGGTGGTTGTTGATGGCGGTATGATGTGTTTCGCAAAGCCATTACCGATGCTGCTTCTTTTTCCTTTTTCTTTCCGTTTCCGAGAGCACCAATTTGTAAGGACCTGCTAGTAGACTGTAAAGCCGCAAGACTTGTTATTCTTCCTGTTTTAATTCCATCCTCGATCATGTCCCCAGCTTTGATCACCTCTGCAAAAGTTTTTCCGCCCATTGTCACCAAACGTTCATAGTATTCCGGTTCTAGTGCTTGAATGAAGAAAGTAACCATTTCTGTCTCCTCCATGGGTGGGTGTACCCTAGACGCTTCTTCCCTCCACCGTATAGCATATTCTCGGAATGATTCGATCGTCTTCTTCTTCAACTTTGTAATCGAAATTATGTCAGGAGCAATCTCAACATGAAACTTGTAATGATCCACGAAAGCATTTGCCAAATCATCCCAAGTACGCCATTTGGTTGTATCTTGCTTGGAATACCATTCCAAGGCTTTCCCACTCAAACTTTGATTGAATAGTTTGACTCTTATCCCTTCATTCTTTCCTACGCCAATCAACTTTTCACAATAGACTTTCAAATGAAAGAAAGGATTTCCTGACCCATCAAACTTCTCAAATTTTTGAATCTTGTAACCTGGTGGCAATTCTACCTTGGGGAATGCACATAATTCTTCATATCTCACGCTTTGATTACTACCCAGTCCACGCAAACTTCTCATGGCATCCTCCAAACTTTTGAGCTTTCTATTTATCATTTCATCATTAATTGACCGTGCTTCATTTTCGACTTCGACATAATGATCAACATCTGTGCGACATTGCCCTTGAATCTGTGTCATGGGTGGAGCTGTGGTATAAGTATACACTGGCGGAACTTGATGTGTATTGGTAACATCATGTGCCGGCGGTATGAACTGAGTTTTTGAAGAGGTGGTTGTAAAGAAAAGGGGAGCATTTTGAGTGAGGGGTTCGGAACGAACCGGCTGAGAGGTGGTAAAATAATTTGCTTGGTTAAATTCGTCCAAATTTGGGAATGGAGGTGGCATAGGCAAAGTCTGACGAACCCCATGAGATGGAGTCATATGTGGTGGCGTTTGAGAAAATGACCGGTTGTGAAGTACCATGTGACTTAATTCAGCAACTCGTCGCTCCAAACGAGCAATGATCTCCAAATGTGTTTCTGGTTGATTAGAAGATGTGGGATCACTCGTGATCGGTAAACTAAGAGATGGCTCAGATGAAGTGGTTGAGTCAGAGTCTGATTTCTTGGCTCTAGACCGTGTGAAATATGGATGCTCCGCCAGTTCCCCTTTAGCACAAGTCAACCTTTTTTATTTTGAAAATAAGTTTAAAAGAAAAAAAGATAAAAGAAAAAGAAAATGAGTCAGTATATGGTAAGGACATATTATTGCATATAAACACATTATTGAACATAATACATCGCGTTCTATAATGCAAGGGACCTCTTTATGCCAGAGGTAGGCCTAACGAACATTTGAAGGACAAACATGTTTTTTATGTGTCATTCCATAACTCTTTCTAAACTAATTTACAGGAATAATAAAAATTTATTACATGCCAGTCAATAATACAATTCAAAGTTAATCTAAGATATCTAATACTTCAACTCCACTAATTTCCTTTGGCTGTCTTCAAACCTCCGGCATTAATTTTGGATGCTCCACAACAACCTGCAACAAAAGGTTAGTTTCCTTGAAATATTTATCTATAGAGTATTAGGTCCACATAATCCACATATTTGTCCTTCAAATAATGCACATAAATAGTGAATAGTGTCACTTAGAGTCATAGACTCATTTGGACATTTGGTAAGGTTGACTAATGAACTTAATACTCCAAGGGTATTAAGCCTCCTAGGTTTAAAATGATGCATGTCCTTACAAGGTTTTGGTTTTCGCTCTACCTAGGTAGACTAAGAGTGGTTTTCCTGTGACACAAGGCTCCCCCAAGAGGACAACTTGGAAGTGAAAAGTCCGTGGCTGTCGACTGCACCGCCGATCGACTAAATCCACAAGACCAATCCAACTAAAGGGGTAATTTAGTAGTGCACGGGCGCAAACTGCGAAGCCGCTTTAAGTGTGTGAATATGTGTGAGTTTTCCAGGAGTGGAAGAAATATGAGCGGAATGCCAATTTAAGGAAAGCAATAACATACATATTACATAGAAAATTTACATAAGGAATAAAATAAAAACAACCAAAAGCATATAAGGAAAAAGCAATAATAAAGGCAAAAAAAGAAAAACAAACAAAATATCCAACAAATTAACTATTAACCTAAGTTGTTGTGGTTAAGAACCTAAGTTCCCCAGCGGAGTCGCCAATACGTCATACCCCTTAAATTTAACTACCCGGTTAAAATGGGGTGTGACATTGACCCCTTCCTTCCAATTCATAACAAGTACACCTCATGTTCAATGCATAAAGTAATGGCGACAAGCCCACATAATCAGAAGTCGTACCAACCTAAGTAGTATCCAGCAAGACTTCATGCCCGAAAGCCTAATCATGCTTTCTCCCGTCAATTCTACTACATATACAATAAACTAATCAAATTCTAACTCAAGTAAGTCATAACCTATCTCAGATAGAAAATTGGAACAATGCAGATTACTCCGCAAGAGCTTTCACCTTTCATAATGCTTCGGAACGCTCAAAGTATAGCAATATAATCCTAAGTAAGAAATAGACCTTCTAATCAAATAAGAACAACAATTGGGGAAGAAGTCCCAACTACTTCCACCCCTTTCAAATGGGTGAACTATAATTTAATAAAGAAGTTGTCATAATCTCAATTGCAACAATCATAATCTTCCTATTTGTGGGTTTCTAACCAATGTACCCTTTTCGAAATAGATTTTAGGTCAAAGTTCCCATTTTTAATGTAACCCTAAGTCTCAATGCACAATTCTCATCATAAATGATCAATTTCTTATCCTAGAAAGTGATCATCTACACTCCTAGATGAATAAGTAACAATAAAATTAATAACCCATCAATTATTCAAGGGTTCAACAATTCTAGGGTTCTAGTCTTTTCATCCACCATTAGAGAACCTTAACTAGCATATGAAATTAGAGATGATGATGATGATGAAATGAACTAGGAAAAAGGTTAATTTATGTGGGTAAATTCACCTCTCACTTTCTTGGGAATAGTTTTTGGAGTTATGTGGGTAATGCCTCGAATTTTGCAACATAAAAGCGAGTTTCTATCTCTTGTCGATCGTTGCAGCGGTCTCGCTGTCGCAAAAAATCCCACTGCTACGTCAGTCCTCATTAAACTCGAAATCCCGCGGCAGTGACCGACGCCCCGTTGCGATAGACTTGCTACCCGCTGCAGCGGTCGCATTCAACCAGTGACCTCTGGTTTTTCACCAATTTTTCACCTAGCATCCCAACATCAATCTGAGGCCCTATAGAATCAAACCAAACATGCACACACATGTAAAAATACACTACGGACTCAACCGTGGCCTCGGAATTCACACCCGAGGTGTAATTTTCTAAGTCAACCCCCCAACAAATTAAACTAAGTTTTCAACTAAATGCACAAATACAATAAAATGCCTTTGTTTTGGAATTCTATTTTGAAATTCTGAATCTTTAAGTTATCACTAGACTAGCTCCTAGTCTAAAAAATGAACTGGCAAGGGTAAAATGGTTGAAATGCACATAACGACCTAGCGGATCGTTACATCAAATACCAATTAAACAAATGTCCGTCCTCAAACAAACAAGGAAAGGAAACAAGAGGAAAGGTACCTAACTCAGTGAAAAGCTGGGGATACTTATTACGCATATTAGACTCAGTCTCCCAAGTAGTCTCATCAACGGGACGATTCTTCCACTGAACATTCAGAGACGCTATCACTTTAAACGTTAACTTACAAACCTCTCTATCTAAAATAGCGATAGGCTCTTCCTTATAAGACAAGTTCTCATCCAAAAACACCGAATCCCAACGAAAGATGAAAGAACCATCACCATGATATCTCTTTAACATAGAGACGTGAAACACTAGATGAACGCTAGTCAAACCTGGAGGCAAAGCCAATTCATAAGCTACCTTCCCTACATGGTCAAGAATCTCGAACGGACTTACGAACCTAGAACTGAACTTGCTCTTCTTCCCAAACCTCATCACACCCTTCATGGGTGAGACCTTCAACAAAACCTGCCCCCAATCATGAACTCAAGATCTCAGACCTTTCAGTACACATACTCCTTTTGTCTACTCTGAGCCGCTAAGAGCTTATCTTGAATCACCTTAACATTATCTAGTGACTCTCTCAAAAGGCCAGTACCCCATGGAGTTACCTCAAATGCATCAAACCACCCAATAGGAGATCTATATCTCCTCCCATACAGAACCTCAAACGGAGTTATATCAATACTCGAGTGATAACTATTATTATAAGCAAACTCTGCCCAAGGTAGGAACGGATCCCAAATCACACAAGCTCAAAACATATCCTCGAGAACCTGAATCATCCGCTCAGACTGACCATCTGTCTGAGGGTGAACAGTTATACTGAGATCTAATCGAGTTCCCAACTCAGCCTGCAAAGTCCTCCAAAATCGGGATGTAAATTGCATGCCTCTATCAGATATAATGGAAATAGGGACCCCATGCAAATGGACAATCTCACGGATATAAATCTGGGCAAACATCTGAGCGGTGTAGGTAATCTAAACTGGTATGAAATAAGCACACTAAGTCAATTTATCAACAATGACCCAGATCGAACAAACTTGCCCAAGGTCTTTAGAAGACTAATGATAAAGTCCATGGCTATCCTCTCCCACTTCCACTCAGGAATGGCCATTCTTTGAAGCATATCCCCGGGTCTCTGGTGCTCGTACTTAACCTGCTAACAATTTAGACACTGCAAAACAAAATCAACAATATCATGCTTCAATCCAACCCACCAATAGTGTTTCCTCAAGTCACGATACATCCTGGTAGCACCAAGAAGAATAGAGTATCTAGAACTGTGAGACTCCTTCAAAATCGTCCAAATCAAGTCATTGACGCGAGGAACAAAAATATGCCCCTTAATCCTCAAGATCCCCTCGCTATCAATCATGGCCTCCTTGGCCCCACCACTCAAAACCTTATCACAGATCTTACACAAGCTTCGATCCTCGAATTGCCTTGGCTTAATCTTCTCTAGAAACGACAACCTCACCTCCACACAAGCCAACACTCGGCCCGAATCAGACATATCAAGCCTCATGAAATTGTTAGCCAGAGTCTGGACCTCCATGGCTAACAGACGCTCCAAAATGATCAAGCGAGCAAAGCTAACCATACTAGCTGACTTACTACTCAAGGGATCCGCTACCATATTTGCCTTACCAGGATGATACAAAATAGCAATATCATAATCCTTAAGCAACTCCATCCCTCTCTGCTGCCTAGAATTAAGATCCCTCTGAGTAAATACATGTTGAAGATTGCGATGATCGGTGAAAACCTCACAATGGACACCATAGAGATAGTGCCTCAAAATCTTCAAAGCAAAAACCACCACTGCCAACTCCAAATCGTAAGTGGAATAGTTCTTTTCGTGGATCTTCAGCTGTCTGGAAGCATAAGCAATAACTATCTTTTCCTGCATCAATGTAGCACCCAAACCAGAACGTGAAGTATCACAATAAACGACAAAATCCTTGCCCTCCACCGGCGATGCTAGAATGAGCTGCAGTCAATAAATTCTTGATCTTTTGAAAGCTCTCCTCGCACTCATTGGATCGCTGAAAAGGTACTTCTTTCTGAGTCAAACGAGTCAAATGCGAAGCAATACAGGTAAACCCTTTCACAAACCATCGGTAGTAACTAGCTAAACCCACAAAAATGTGAATCTCTGACACTGAAGTGGGCCTAGCCCAATCTCTCACAGCCTCAATCTTCTTAGGATCAACCATAATCCCCTCATTTGACACCACATGGCCCAAGAAAGATACAGACTCAAGCCAAAACTCACACTTAGAGAACTTACCATACAACTCCTTGTCTCTAAGCAACCTAAGAACAACCCTCAAGTATTCTCATGATCCTCCCTACTTTGCGGTAAACCAGAATGTCATCAATGTACACTATCACAAAAAGAGTCTAAGTATGGCTTAAAAATGCCATTCATCAAGTCCATAAAAGCAACTGGGGCATTAGTGAGCCCAAAAGAGATAATAAGAAACTCGTAGTGCCCATATCGAGTTCGAAAAGCTATCGTAGGAATATCTTCAGCCCGAATCTTCAACTGATAGTAACCTAATCTCAAGTCAATCTTGGAAAACACAAAAGCCCCTAAAGCTGGTCAAATAAATCATTAATACGGGGAATAGGGTACTTGTTTTGAATAGTGACTTTATTCAGCTAGCGGTAATCTATGCACATCCATGTAGTCCCATCCTTCTTATTCACAAAAAGCATAGGAGCGCCCCAAGAGGAGACGCTAGGACTGATGAATCCCTTACTCAAAAGATCCTGAAGCTGCTTTTTCAACTCCCTCAACTCTGCTTGTGCAATCCGATATGGTGGAATAGAAATAGGGCTAGTGCCTGGCTCTAAATCAATACAAAAATCAGTATCACGGTCGGGTGGCATACTTGGCAAATTCTAGGGAAACACCTCTGCAAACTCATGCACCAAAAAAACTAACTCAAGAGATGGAACGTCAGCACTAGTATCATGAATATGCACCAATTAAGCCAAGCACCCTCCATTAACTATCTTTTTGGCATGAAGAAAAGAAATGATCTTCTTTGGGGAGGGACTAGGGGTACCCTTCCACTCAAGTCTAGACATACCTAGCATAGCTAAAGTAACTTTCTTGGCATAACAGTCCAGAATCTCATGGTAAGGAGCTAGACTACTCATACCCAGAATAACATCAAAATCTACCATGTACAGAATCACTAAACCCACCCATGTACCATACCCCATAAATGTGATTGTACAAGACCGGTATACCTTATCTACAACCACAGAGTCACTAATTGGAGTAGATACACGAACAGGAGCATCAAGCAAATCAAAGACCATATAAGACCTATAGAGAAATATGTAGACACATAAGAGAATATAGACCCCGGATCAAACAATACAAAAGCCAGTGGCAGACTATGATGTTACCTGTGATGACTGTATCTAAGCCCTCAGCCTTTGACCTGCCAGGAAAGGCATAACAATGGACACGTCTGCCACTAGCCTGCGAACCTACACGATCAACCTGTCGTGTCTGAGATCCGCCCCGACTGGGCTGATGTCCACCACTACATGACTGGGATCAGCCTCTGCTGGGCTAGGTGCCACCTCTACTAGTTGTGTGACCACTATGCCCAATCTGAGCACGGTTCCCACCATAAGATCCTCATCCTTCTCTAGTTGATGAAACTGGAGCCTTGGGAGGCTGATACTGAGCACGTTGGCTGCCCTGTCGAAGTCTGGGATAATTTCTCTTAAAATGCCCCAGCTCACCACACTCAAAGCAAGCAAGGTCAAGAGTAGGCCACTGAACAGAAATTGAAAAAGTCGAATACACCACAGTCTGGGAATCTGACCTGTAAACTCTCTGGCTGAATAGCAGAGTACTAACTGGCCCTTGATAAGTCTCTAACCGAAGTCTGCATGGCTGACTGAATAGGACGTCCCGAGTAGACCTGTGAACTCTCTCCCCGGGAAAATAAACCATTGAAACTACCACCCTTGCGGGCTATTTTCTCTACATATTTATTATAACCATCCTGCCTAAAACCTTCGACTGTCCTAACATGATCCACCACCTCCGGGAAGGAAGAACCTGAAGCCACAATCTGAAAAGCTAAAAACTGAAGAGCAGTGTTCAACCCTTTCACAAATCTCCTAACTCTCTCCCAGTAGGTATTAGCTAGAGAGCATACCGAGACAACGAATGGAATCGGGCCTCATAAGCAACAACTAATAAATTATGCTGCTTAATGTTACTGAACTCATCACGTCTCTTATCCCTCAAAGTACCCTGGATGTACTTCTCCAAGAAAACTGAATAGAATTGGTTCCAAGTCAATGGAGGCAACTCGGGTGATCTACACTCCATATAAGCCCACGCACGAGTCCTCACCATCGGCGAGAGATTAGAATGAAAAGTCAGATATCAATTTGAATCATCCAGATACCAATTGGAATCAAGTAGCACGAAGGAAATAAAAGAATTTGAATTTTCCTAGTGTCTCATAGCCTCTGGAAGATAAGTACAGATGTCCATGTACCGATCCCCAAGACTCTACTAGACATGTCCTTGTATAATGAGATTGACGAACCCAAGGCTGATACTAAATTTGTCACGACCCAACCTATCGTGATGGCAGCCACACTAAGCCCCCTGGTGGGAGAACTATCCCATTAACCAATCATTCAATCAATAACCCAATTATAAATTAATACTCATTAAGTAAAATCACAAACTGTCTAGTAATGTCATAAATAAATAAAGATGCAGAAGTCTAACTATTACAACCCCAAAATCCGAAAGTCATCGTATAAGGACTCTAAAACGGAAAGTTGTCTAAGAAATAATAGTTGTCTGAAATAATATAAATGTCTGAAATGAAGTAGACATTAAGTTAGGAAAGATCTTTAACCGGCATGGCATGGATAGGAGCTCGCCCTCTGATCTGGATAGGAAATAGCCTTAAGCTAAATGTGAGATCTGGACGAAGTCCCTAGCACACAATGTTCACTTAAATAAAAAGTGCAGTACGGTAGTATCAGTACAAATACTATGTACCGGTAGATATTATAAGCCGACTAAGATTAGTATCATGCATACGTTCATATACACTATGTACCGGTAGATATCATAAGTCGAATAAGATTAGTCGCATGCATACGTTCATAAAATCAACAGAATAGATAGATAGGCACAACAACACAACAATATCAAGAATCAATCATCAACTAGTCTACGATACATCACAAGAATAAGATAAGTCCAATGCAATGCAATGAAACCAATGATAGTATCTCAACCGTACACACATGCCAACGACTATTCTCTCATTAGTCATGACCTGCAGGAGACTCATGGTGTCCATATACCACTCGCTCCAGAATTGACCTCGGATCACAAGCTCTTGTTTAGGCCATATTCTCACCCCCTGTCGAATATGCCTTCATATATATTTATATGCCTAATCACAATATACATCTCAACGTATTTCCAATCCAACAGTCAATATGGAATATGATCAGTCAATAAACTCAATGTCAATAAATATAAGGAACCATGCCACAAGTCATAACAAGACTCACAGAAATCAATCCACAACACCATAAATATGCAACCATCTCAATCAACAAGAAGATTATATATTGACCCCTTCCTTCCAATTCACAACAAGTACACCTCATGTTTAATACATAAAGTAATGGCGACAATCCCACATAATCAGAAGTCATACCAACCTAAGTAGTATCTAGCCAGACTTCATGACTGAAAGCCTAATCATGCTTTATCCCGTCAATTCTACTACATATACAATCAACTAATCAAAGTCTAACTCAATTAAATCATAACCTACCTCAGATGTAGAACCGAAATAATGCAGGTTACTCTGCAAGAGCTTTCCCCTTTCGTAATGCTTCGGAACGCTCGAAGTCTAGCAATATAATGCTAAGTAAGAAATAGACCTTCTAATCAAATAAGAACAACAATTACGGAAGAAGGCTCAATTACTTTTACCCCTTTCAATTGGGTGAACTATCATTTAATAAAAAAATTGTCATAATCTCAATCCCAACAATCATAATCTTCCAATTTGTGGGTTTCTAATCAATGTACCCTTTTCGAAATAGATTTTTTGCCAAAGTTCCCATTTTTAATGTAACCCTAAGTCTCAACACACAATTCTCATCATAAATGATCAATTTCCCGTCCTAGATGATTAAACAACAATAAAATTAACAACCCATCAATTATTCAAGGGTTCAACAATTCTAGGGTTCTCATCTTTTCATCCACCATTAGAGAACCTTACCTAGCATATGAACTTAGAGATGATGGTGAAATGAACAAGGAAAAAGGTTAAGACTTACCCTCAAAGAAAATTCCACCAAGACTCTATGAAATTCGCCTCTCACATTCTTGGGAATAGTTTTTGGAGTTATGTGGGTAATGCCTCGAATTTTGTAATATAAAAGTGAGTTTCTGTCTCCGGTCGACCATTGAAGCGATCATTGCTTTGCTGCAGCGGTCTCGCTGTAGCGGAGAATCACACCGCTACGACGGACCTTATTAAACCCAAAATCCTACAGCGATGATCGGTGTCCTGCTGTAGTGGACTCATTACAGGCCCCCTCCCCCCCGCCGCTGCAGCGGTTGCATTCAACCAGTGACCTCTGATTGTTCACCCAACATCCCAACATCAATATGAGGCCTTACAGACTCAAACCAAATATGCACACACATGTATACACTACATACTCACCCATGGGCTCAAAATTCACAACAGAGATCTAATTTACTAAGTCAACTCCCCAACAAATTAAAACAAGTTTTCAACCAAATTCACAAATATAATTAATTTCCTTTGTTTTAGAATTCTGAATCTTTAAGTTATCACTAGACTCGCTTCTAGTCTCGGAAATAAACCGATAGGGGTAAAATAGACAAAACACACATAACGACCTAGCGGGTCGTTACAATCCAGTATGAAAAGCAACTGGATAATGAACGTTCTACTATTATCAATCAAGTCACAGTATTTTTTTTATTTTTCTTTTTTTACTTTGTTATTATTATCTGTATACATGTATTGTTCTTCTTTGTTTATTCTTTCTTACTTTCTTTCTTCTTCCTTTTATATATATATATATATATATATATTTGTAGTGTTTGGATAGTCATTTTGAACAATTGGGTAAACAATTTGTTGGTGTGATTAATGATGTTGATAGCTTAGTTCGTGTACACGATGAAATCAAGTCATGTGCAACAGCTACTGACAATGTCCAAAAGACTTGTTTGGAAAGTAGATTTGTTTCTGTGATTGATACAATTGAGATTTTCATTGAAGTCCATCATGAAAACAAATCTTGTCTAGCTTGTGGGCTTGCTAAAAGACAATCCATTCGAGGTGATCCACTGAATAATGTGGTCAAGTTAGATCCACATTATCAAGAAGATTTGCAGCCATTTCTGGAGGATACGGTTTGTAAAGACGACAAATGAGCATGCCTCCTTGCTGCGTATACTTTATGATGTTGCTGGCTCTACATGAAATAAGTTGGCTGGGAAGGCTCAAACACTTTCTAAAGTCGAAATGGAACTTGCGAGAAAAGAGGAAGAAGAGCGTACAGAACGTCATGCATTAATTTGGGCAGAATTTAATGACCAAGTTAGACGCGGACTTGTTGTATTGGATACACCTAGTTATAATGAAGGGCTTCCATGTAAAAATGTACTTGAAGTAGTAGCAGCTGATGACATTTTCTGTGAAGATGATTATCCTTGTCGGAATTAATTACACCGGATGATAGTGTAGATGAGAAACAGTTGAGTTTTGGGACTGATATATACTGTATTGCAGAAGATTGTAGGAATGTTAATTGATTTATTTTGTTTTGTTTTAGTTTTTTGTGTTATGAATACCATAATACTGTACACCAATCTGTGTTTTTTTTTTTTTTTTTTTGTAAATAAAGATTTTTATTAATACCAAAAGTGCAATAGTTACAAAACCAAACAGGGATGACCACCTGTTTCCCAAAACAAAAGAAAACCACAAAACCAACTCCTAGTTATAGATGGATTCTAACAACAAGACTCATGTCATATAACTAGAAGCAGAAAAAAAAAAACAGAAACTACTCTATATTGATACTTACATAACTTGTATCAACACTAAAACATCCACTATATCATCACAAAGACAGTCTGCATCTGATAAACTTCCAGTGAGTCATTACCAACATCCAGGCCAGGTATTCTACATCAGTTGAATTTCAAGGATACTGCAAGAATTGGGCTAAGAGTGGCTACCAGTTACTCAATGTGTTATCTCTAATGTGGATGAAGAGTGATATTTCCTTGCATATTCTCCCAGGTTGATAGCAGCTACATTGAAATATCATCAAGTTCCTTTCTCTCCATATGATGTTCACAAAAATATCAAAATAATAGCTGATAATTCCCCCCATTCCTGATTTTTGCTTTGCCTTATTATTCACCCAACTTACCTCTTGTTGCTAGCGTCCAATTTGTCTTTGTTCTCCTAACCACACTAGTACCCTATGCCACAGATTTTGTGTAATAAGGTAGCTGAAGAAGAGATAATCCATAGTTTCATCTGAGCCCATGTAAAACACACAAGTAGTGGGGACCTGCACACCAAACTTCAGTAATCTATCAACAGTAGTCAATCTTTTATGCAGTGTAAGCCATAGTATAAACTTATGTCTTGGGTAGATCTATGGGTGAAGCAGCAAATTTTTCCAGGTTGCTTTTGGTTAGTGTGGCCTCAATAGCACATATATTTTCTTGATGGAGTATTTTTGGTTCACCACCACCGAATCGAGTTTGCTGAGAAGATCTCCTTGTAAAGAACCAAGCTAATTACATTGTCTTGCCTCTATAATCTTACTCACTACCCAATTAGCATTCTTGGGAGGTTGTCAATGTCCAAGTGACTCTTGATTTATATAGTAATTGTGTACCCATTTAATCCATAAGCAGCTTTTTTCCTTTGCTAAAGCCCATAGTTGTTTCAAAATTGTTGCCCCGTTCTAACATCATAGATGTAGAATATTTAACCCTTTTGCTGCCTTGGAATGACATGTTTTCTCCCAAGAGACAAGGGCTTTTTTTTAGAAAACACCAGCACCAATCCATAAGAAGAACTTATAAACGCTTTCAATCACTTTGAGTATCTTTTTAGGCAAGGTGAAGATCTGATCCAAAAATGTTTATGTCACGACCCAGCTAGGGGCCGCGACGGGTGCCCGGGGCTAACCACCGAGCACCGCTCGTACTATTACTTCTTAGACTCATTCAACAATCATTTATCGATTTCATGCTCATTTTACAAAAGAAACTGCTTTTCATTACAAAACATAATGCTTTTATATAATAGCATATATCAATATATTCACACAATATCCACGTCGTGAAACCACATAACCCACATTGAGTAACTACCTCTTTTGGGTTACACATACAACTGTACACCAAAGATTCATCATGAGCACCTCCGGAACAAGGGAGTGCTTTCAGTCCGCTAACAGCTTCTAAGAGTCTGGAGCAAGATCTCCTCCCTGTCTACCTGTGGGCATGAACACAGCGTCCAAACAAAACGGACATCAGTACGAACATTGTACTGAGTATGTAAGGCAGGAATGAAATGAACAATGTCATAGAAGCATCATGAATCATAAGAAAAGATATAACCTGCTTGAGTGTTATAAGCAACATACTTTTTACATATATCATATTTTACATCATCATAGTATGTGTTTTGTCATATCCCATATATCACCACATTCATCATCACATACATCATCACATACTTTATCACGTACATCGTCACATCGTACTCCGCATCATTACCCGCGTCCGGGTAATCCTCATATGCCGCCCACTATTGGTGATCATGCCCGGACCTCTAGGCTCGGTGTAAACATAGCAGCCCGCATTAGCGGTGACATGCCCGGACATATAGGCGCGGTGGAATCATACGCAGCCCGCATTCGCGGTGACATGCCCGGCCAAATAGGTACGGTGGAATCTTATCATCACAAAATCAATCATAACACATCACTATTACACATCTCATAACGTAGCATCATCTTATCATTTCTTGGTATCTTATACATATCATCATCGTATTACAAACTAGCATTGTTAATCATCTAATAGACATAACATATATTAGCATTAAGAGCATACGTTAAGCTTTAAGGGCAACCACACTATGTCGGGGTGACGTAAGGTCGTGAACCCCCGATTATATTATGAACGTTTATGAGTATCGTGCCTCGCCTTGAAGGAAATAGAGCATAAGGCGAGTGTTAACAAAGATAACATCATTAGCCTTATAGGAACATCATGCCACAATTTCTTTAATCGCTATACTCTAGCTCATTATCATCACCATCATATTCATATGTAATTCAATATATTGAAGGACTCATAGGCTTCGTTTTGTAGAAGGATTATATAAGACTTGAAGGGATTCATGCCTTTTGAAAGAAAATTTAAGCCTCACATACCTTTTTCATTTAACTATGCTATCGTTTGCTTGATTTTCTTTGATGTCACGTCTCTACCTTCAAGAGAGAATTCGTACCATCGTTAGTCAATCGACGAGAAGAACGCGCCACTATTTCTAGGGAAAATTGGGATGCATTTATTTTGTTTCTACTACTTTTCCCATGTTTCATTCCAACTACCAAACATTCACAACAACACTCACTATCAACAATCGTCATTTATCTACATTTACCACATTCCACCATTTTTCTCCAATTTCTCCACATTTATGGGTTTTAGCTCATCATCACATTTTCTCATACATCACACCTATTTCATGGTATACACGTCATTTATAACATATTTATGCTCCCAACTCATCAACATTCATAATTCAATCCAACTATCATTCCACTAGGGCACTATTCACATTTTATGACCCATTTACTACACTCTTCTATAATCCAAGTGTTTCAACGTATAAATACTTCAATCATCATGAGAAAGTCATAAAACTTACCTTAGATGTGGTAGGAACGAGCCTTGAGTAGCAATACTCTTCTATACCAAAAACCCTACTTCACTTCCTTTGCAATTTCTTGGTGTAGATGAACTTTGATAAGTTTCACACTCTTGATTTCATGGATTTAGTGTTGTTGATCTTGATTTTTCTTTTCTTCTCTTGTGGATGAATATTAGAGAGTATTATAGATGTTTCTTGAAGTGTGGAGTGAAAATGAAATGAATGGACTGGAAAAGTGTCCCTTATACTTAACTTAAAATCTAATTTTTATGAACAGTAGTCGAAGTGAACAGTGGCCGTAAACCCAGTTTACGGGCTGTATTCTAGTTTACGGTCCGTCTTTCACGACCGTATTTAAGCATAACAGAATCAGAAAGGTTTGTTGGAGGTCATGGTGGTTTACGGTCACAGTTTACGGGTCGTATTTCGATTTACAGTCTGTATTCTGAGTCGTATTTAACCATTTCGACATTTGGCAGAAAGTTAAAGTTTTGGAATGTTGAAAGACGATAGCAGTTTACGGTCCGTAAACCACTTTACGGGCCGTATTCTATTTTACGACCAACTGGGCCGAAGTGCAAATCTGCAACTTTCGCATTTTCAAAACTCATAAGTAGTCATCCCCTTCTTTGTAAAACATCGTACACTCATACTCTTCGTTGGTCTATTCATTGTACGTTCACAGAGAAATTTCCGAGGTGTAACATTCTTCCCCCCCCCTTTTAGAACATTCGTCCTCGAATGTTAAGTCAGTGACGATTCTAGAAAATTTTTGCCAGAGTTTCCTTTATAATATGGCACTACGATCCTATCACAACAACCCATAATATCACATCACTGCCTCACAGGGCCATAACATAATAAAATTCTAAGAAATGATGGGAGTACGGGTGTTCAGATACTCTAATTATTACACTTCATTTATTGCATACGCACCTCATATTGTCGGCGTTCCATCTTGAATCTCCCTTGAGGATTGGAATAAATGTGGGTACTTCGACTTCATACTCTCCTCCGCTTCCCAAGTCATTTCTTCCCGATTGTTGTTTCGCCATAAGACTTTGACTGATGTTACCTCTTTATTTCAAAGTCTTTGCACTTGCCTGTCTAGAATAGCAATAGGCACTTCTTCATAAGTTAGCTTTCCTGTTACTTGCATATCATCTATCGGGACAATCTTTGTGGGATCTCCAACACATTTGCGGAGCATCGAAACGTGGAAGACTGGATGAACTGATTCAAGCTCCGAAGGCAAGTCCAATTCATAGGCTACATGACCCACCTTGCGGATAACTCTATAGGGTCCAATGTATCTAGGACTTAGCTTCCCTCTCTTGCTAAATCTCATCACCCCTTTCATTGGCGATACTTTCAAAAATACCCAATCATCAACCTGAAATTCCAAGTCTCGTCGGCGATTGTCTGCATAAGACTTTTGGCGACTCTGGGCTATTAGCAATCGATCTCAGATCGCCTTAACCTTTTCCACCGCCTGCTGAATCAATTCGGGGCCTACTAGCTGTGCTTCCCCTATTTCGAACCATCCAATTGGGGATCTACATTTTCTTCCATACAAAACTTCATAAGGAGCCATTTGAATGCTGGAATGATAGCTATTGTTATACGCAAATTCGATTAACGGTAAATGATCATCCCAACTTCCACCGAAATCCATCACACATACTCGTAGCATATCTTCCAAGGTCTGAATAGTACGCTCGGCTTGTCCATTGGTCTGCGGATGAAATGCCTTGCTAAGCTTCACTTGAGTGCCTAGACCTTCTTGGAAGGACTTCCAGAACTTGGGTGTAAACTGTGCTCCTCTATCTGTAATAATAGATAACGGAATACCATGAAGTCGTACAATTTCCTTGAGATATAACCTCGCATAATCTTCTGCTGAGTAGGTAGTTCTAACTGGAAGAAAATAAGTCGTTTTTGTCAATCTGTCCACGATCACCCATATAGAATCATACTTGCCACGAGAACGAGGTAACCCCACAATAAAATCCATGTTGATCACTTCCCATTTCCAAGTAGGGATTTCCATTGCTTGCAATAAGCCTCCTGGCTTCTGATGTTCAACTTTTACTTTTTGGCAATTTGTACACTGTGCTACAAGTTCCGCTATATCTCTCTTCATGCCATCCCACTAATACATCATCTTTAGATCACGATACATTTTGGTTGCACCTGGATGAATGGAATACCGAGATTAATGTGCTTTCTCTAGAATTCGCTGGCGCAATTCTGCCACATTCGGCACACATAGTCTGCCTCGGTGCCTAAGAATTCCATCAATAGAAACTTCAAATGGAGACTTCTCCTTTTCATGAGATAGGTCTCTGTAATGGCACAATTGGGAGTCTTCACATTGTCGCTCCTTCACTTCTACATTCAAAGATGAAACTGCAGGATCGTTAATGCTGACCCTCGCACTACCTGAATCGACTACACGTACTCCAAGATTAGCTAATTGATGGAGCTCACGAATCATTTCTTTCCTTTTTGAAGGAACTTCACATAGACTACCCATGGATCGGCGACTAAGCGCGTCGGCTACAACATTCGCTTTTCCGGGATAGTACAAAATGTTCACATCATAATCTTTAAATAATTCCAACCACCGCCTCTGCCGCAGGTTCAACTCCTTCTGCTTGAAAATATGTTTGAGACTCTTGTGGTCTGTATAGATATCAACGTGCACACCATACAAATAATGTCACCATATCTTCAACGCATGAATCACTGCAGTCAATTCAATATCATGAGTCGGATAATTCTTTTCATGTTTCCGTAATTATCTCGAAGCATATGCAATAACTCTCCCATGTTGCATCAATACGCATCCTAATCCCATTCCGAAAGCATCACAATACACAACATAGCCATCCGGCCCATCTGGAAGTGTTAAAACTGGATCTGAGGTCAATCGGTCTTTCAAATCTTGGAAACCACGCTCACAAGCATCGTTCCACTGAAATTTTGCTGAGTTCTGGGTTAGCTTCGCCATTTTGACGGTTATAGACGAGAAACCCTCTACGAACCTTCTGTAATAACCTGCCAACCCCAGAAAACTACAGACTTCTATAGGTGTCGTAGGCCTTGGCCAAGTCTTCACAGCTTCAATTTTCTGAGTATCGACTCGAACGCCATCATTTGAAATGACATGGCCCAGAAATGTTACAGAATTCAGCCAGAACTCACACTTTGAAAATTTCGCATATAATTCCCGGGCTCGAAGAATGCCAAGAACGATTCACAAATGATCTGCATGTTCTGATTCAGTGTGAGAATATACCAGAATATCATCAATAAATACTATTACAAATAAATCCAAGAGTGGCCTGAACACATTATTCATCAAGTTCATAAAAACGGTCGGGGCATTAGTTAACCCAAATGACATTACTCGAAACTCATAATGGCTATATCTTGTCCTGAAAGTCGTATTGGGAATATCCGCTTCTCTAACTCTTACTTGATGATAACCCGACCTCAAGTCAATTTTAGAAAACCACTTGGCACCCTGCAGCTGATCAAACAAGTCATCAATCCTCGGAAGAGGATATTTGTTCTTTATCGTCACCTTGTTCAGCTGTCTGTAATCAATGCACATTCGTAGGGAACCGTCCTTCTTTCTCACGAACAAGACTGGTGCTCCCCACGGCGATGAACTGGGTCTAATAAACCCCTTGTTAAGCAAGTCTTTCAGTTGTGCCTTTAGCTCTTTCAATTATGCCGGAGCTATTCGATAAGGAGGAATAGAAATGGGCTCGGTGTCCGGCAACACATCAATGGCGAAATCAATTTCTCTTTCGGGGGAAAGACCTGGGAGTTCATCTGGAAATACATCCGGAAATTCATTCACCACCGGGACAGATTGAAATGTTGGCGACTTTGCTTCTGTGTCATGCACCCGAACTAGATGATAAATATGGCCTTTCACTATCATCTTCCTCGCCTTAAGGTAGGAAATAAACCGACCTTTTGGGGATGCCGTGTTACCCTTCCATTCAAGTACGGGCTCTCCCGGGAATTGAAATCGAACCACTTTTGTGCAGCAATCAACATTTGCATAACACGAAGCCAACCAATACATACCCATGATTACACCAAAATCTATCATTTTCAGCTCAATCAAGTCAGCTTTGGTCTGTCGATCACATATCACAATGACACAATTTTTGTACACTTGCCTTGCTATCACGGGATCACCAACCGGAGTGAGAACCTCAAAAGGTTTAATTGACTCGAGTTTCACCCTAATACAACCAGAAACATATGGAGTAATATAAGAGAATGTAGAACCGGGATCTATCAATGCATACACATCACGGGAGAATATAGACAATATACCTGTAACCACATCCGGGGAGGACTCGAGATCCTGTCGTCCGGCTAAAGCATATACGCGGGGCTGGGTGGCACCTGAAGTAGATGCTGCCCCTCTGGCTCTACCTCGGCCTGCGGACATCTGGGGAGCCTGCCCTACAGGGCGCGCTGACGAGGAACCAGCTGCTGAGCCTGTGGGCTCAACCCCACCTTTACCATACCGTGAGGGACAATCTCGCATTATATTCCCAGTCTGCCCACAAACATAACAGGCATTGGTGTCCTGGCGACATGGCCCTGAGTGTAATTTGCGGCACTGACTACATCGTGGAACTGAGGGTCTCCCTTGACTATAATCACCCTCAAACTGGGAACCTGAAGCCCTCGAGCTCTGACTCTGTCCCGAGCGAAAAGAGCGGTCAAATCTTCTATCTGGAAATCTGGGAGGTGTGCTAGTCGCTGTCTGTCCTGACTGCGTAGAATAATTCTGCCTCGATCCCCCTCTGTACTCGCTGCTCGCTCACATAGATCTAGTCCTCTTGCTTTGCCTCCTGTCCATATCACGATCACTCCTCGATGGTTGATGTCGCCCCTCAAAGTTCTGGGCATGGGCCTGTATACGGTAAATGCCCATCCCATTCTTGCAATGAAGCCGTCAAACAATCTTTGAATAAATGTGGTCCCAAACCACTCACAAATCTGTGAACACGATCTCCCATGTCAGCCACCATAGCCGGGGCGTACCTGGCCAAAGAATTAAATTGCATACTACACTCCCGGGCACTCATACTTCCTTGCTTCAAACATATAAATCTATCTGCCCTAGCTCGACGAATCTCGGGTGGTAAATAGTGACGAATAAAAGCATCCACAAATTCCTGCCATATGGGTGGAGGCACATTCTCTCCTCTTGATAATACCCAATTATTATACCATAAGACTGCCACATCCCGGAGTCTATAAGAGGCCAACTCCACAGATTCAGTCTCAGAGGCATGAATAATCTTTAAAGTCCTCAACATCTTATTGATAAATCCTTGCGGATCCTCATCCGGCTTTGACCCAAAGAACTCCGGAGGGTTTAAATTCATGAAGTCACGAGCTATAGTACTGGCTGATCGATCACTCGGCCCCGCATTTTGCCGCTGTGCCTGGGCGGCAACCAACTGTGTCAATAACTGAATGGCCTCGGTCATTTGTTGACCCGAAGCAACCGACGGAGGAATTGGAGCTGGAGCTCCTTCTTGCTCTTCCACATTAGGCAGGGTAAAGAAATTCCTAGATGGAGTCTCATTTTGTGACTCGCCTTCCCCAATATTCACCGGAGACCCCCTTTCTACCCGCCTCTTTGTCGTAGTCTTGCCCTTCTGGGCGGCTATAGCTTTTCCCTTGGGCGGCATTCTGAAATCACAACACACTATTAGGGAGGATAAAATCTTATACGCGGCTCTATCGCACGATCTTATAAGAAGAAAAATGGTCATTTTTCTAAATGCCCCGTAGCCTCTTGTTTATTGATGTGGCGCGCAACATACCATAAACAAGACTCTACTAGACATGGCTCGTAGACACTTCGTAGGACGAACTGCTCTGATACCACTTCTGTCACGACCCAGCTAAGGGCTGCGATAGGTGCCCGGGGCTAACCACCGAGCACCGCTCGTACTATTACTTCTTAGACTCATTTAACAATCATTTATCGATTTCATGCTCATTTTACAAAACAAACTGCTTTTCATTACAAAACATAATGCTTTTATATAATAGCATATATCAATATATTCACACAATATCCACGTCGTGAAAACACATAACACACATTGAGTATCTACGAGCCTCTATTGGGTTACACATACAACTGTACACCAAAGATTCATCATGAGCACCTCCGGAACAAGGGAGTGCTTTCAGTCCGCTAACAGCTTCTAAGAGTATGGAGCAAGATCTCCTCCCTGTCTACCTGTGGGCATGAACACAGCGTCCAAAGAAAACGGACGTCAGTACGAACATTGTACTGAGTATGTAAGGCAGGAATGAAATGAACAATGTCATAGAAGCATCATGAATCATAAGAAAATATATAACCTGCATGAGTGTTATAAGAAGCATACTTTTTACATATATCATATTTTACATCATCATAGTATATGTTTTGTCATATCCCATATATCATCACATTCATCATCACATACATCATCACATACTTTATCACGTACATCGTCACATCGTACTCCGCATCATTACCCGCGACCGGGTAATCCTCATATGCCGCCCACTATTGGTGATCATGCCCGGCCCTCTAGGCTCGGTGCAAACATAGCAGCCCGCATTAGCGGTGACATGCCCGGCCATATAGGCGCGGTGGAATCATACGCAGCCCGCATTCGCGGTGACATGCCCGGCCAAATAGGCACGGTGGAATCTTATCATCACAAAATCAATCATAACACATCACTATTACACATCTCATAACATAGCATCATCTTATCATTTCTTGGTATATTATACATATCATCATCGTATTACAAACTAGCATTGTTAATCATCTTATAGACATACCATATATTATCAATAAGAGCATACGTTAAGATTTAAGGGCAACCACACTATGTCGGGGTGATGTAAGGTCGTGAACCCCCGATTATATTATGAACGTTTATGAGTATGGTGCCTCGCCTTGAAGGAAATAGAGCATAAGGCGAGTGTTAACAAAGATAACATCATTTGCCTTATAGGAACATCATGCCACAATTTCTTGAATCGGTATACTCTAGCTCATTATCATCACCATCATCTTCATATGTAATTCAATATATTGAAGGACTCATAGGCTTCGTTTTGTAGAAGGATTATATAAGACTTGAAGGGATTCATGCGTTTTGAAAGAAAAGATAAGCCTCACATACCTTTGTCGTTTAACTATGCTATCGTTTGCTTGATTTCCTTTGATGTCACGTCTCTACCTTCAAGAGAGAATTTGTGCCATCGTTAGTCAATCGACGAGAAGAACGCACTACTATTTCTAAGGAAAATTGGGCAGCATTTCCTTTGTTTCTACTACTTTTCCCATGTTTCATTCCAACCACCAAACATTCACAACAACACTCACTATCAACAATCGTCATTTATCTACATTTACCACATTCCACCATTTTTCTCCAATTTCTCCACATTTATGGGTTTTAGCTCATCATCACATTTTCTCATACATCACACCTATTTCATGTTCTACACGTCATTTATGACATATTTATACTCCCAACTCATCAACATTCATAATTCAATCCAACTATCATTCCACTAGGGCACTATTCACATTTTATGACCCATTTACTACACTCTTCTGTAATCCAAGTGTTTCAACGTATAAATACTTCAATCATCATGATAAAGTCATAAAACATACCTTAGATGTGGTAGAAACCAGCCTTGAGTAGAAATACTCTTCTATACCAAAAACCCTACTTCACTTCCTTTGCAATTTCTTGGTGTAGATGAACTTTGATGAGTTTCACACTCTTGATTTCATGGATTTAGTGTTGTTGATCTTGATTTTTATTTTCTTCTCTTGTGGATGAATATTAGAGAGTATTCTAGATGTTTCTTGAAGTGTGGAGTGAAAATGAAATGAATGGACTGGAAAAGGGTCCCTTATACTTAATTTAAAATCTAATTTTTATGAAAAGTAGTCGAAGTGAACAGTGGCCGTAAATCCAGTTTACGGGCTGTATTCTAGTTTACGGTCCGTCTTTCACGACCGTATTTAAGCATAACAGAACCAGAAAGGTTTGTTGGAGGTCATGGTGGTTTACGGTCACAGTTTACGAGCCGTATTTCGATTTACAGTCTGTATTCTGAGTCGTATTTAACCATTTCGACATTTGGCAGAAAGTTAAAGTTTTGGAATGTTGAAAGACGATAGCAGTTTACGGTCCGTAAACCACTTTACGGGCCGTATTCTATTTTACGACCAACTGGGCCGAAGTGCAAATCTGCAACTTTCGCATTTTCAAAACTCATAAGTAGTCATCCCCTTCTTTGTAAAACATCGTACACTCATACTCTTCGTTGGTCTATTCATTGTACGTTCACAGAGAAATTTCCGAGGTGTAACATTTTGGATCCCAGATACTACAGATTTTAAGAGTTGTACTCTTCTTGCATATTAGGGAAGCTTGGATTACCAACATTTAATTCTTTCTATAATCTTATCAACAAGTGGAATACATTGTGCACTAGTGAGCTTCTTTGAGGTCAAGGTCACCCCTAGGTATTTGAAACGCAGGGAGCCTTCATTGAACCCCAGTTGTTGAAGGATAGCTTGTTTCAATTATGCTTTACCCCAGACAAGTAGATTGAACTCTTATCATTTCTAGCTTGGAGTCTAGAAGCTGTAAAACAAATTTGGAAGGCCCCTTGAATGAGCCTAATGGACTGAATAGCTGCTTTGCAGATTATCAATAGGTCATCTGCAAAACAAATGTGCATTACTTTCAAAGACTTGCATCTGGGATGGAATTTGAATAATTTATTTTATCCACCATATCCAATTCCCTTTTGTTATGTCCCGTGTTTTCGCATATTTGGAAATCGAGAAAAAAAATGAATAAGACTTGTGTGTTATAAGGAAATATTTTGATTCTAGATAATATGACTATGTTGGTTATGAAACTATTGGTGCTAAGTCATTAGGGAAGGCCGAGGGTAAATTTGGAATTTCAGAAATTAGTTTCGGGAATTTCAAAACGAGATTTTTTTCGAATTGGGCCAAGAAAAAGATTGAAGAAAATTGAAGCCCAAGTGTTAGGGGTGGCCGGCCAAGAGGCCATGGCCCAAGCCCCATTTGTAGGGTCATGTGATTTCCATGTGACCCATTTAATCAAGTATATATCCATGTTTATCTCTAAGAAATTCAAGGAAAAATCAAAACATATCATTGAGAGCTCCAAGCCCCTATTCGGCCGAACCCTCTTAGAAAAAAAAAATTCCTAGCCTTGATTTGATCCTAAAAATCTTGTTCTTTTTGTATTAGTACTAAGTTCGAGACGCTCTCCGACGTGATATAATTAGTGTGGCGAAAGAGCGACGTTTGCGGCAAGTCGGAATTTCAAGAAAAAGGTAAGATTTCTATGTTTTTATGTTAGGGAATGGATATATATGTTATAGTGATTAAAGTGGCATGAAGATTATGGAATTTTGTGGTGTTTGTGAATGGCGTGTGTGTGTATAGGGGGTGTGTTTGGCCGTGAGCCATGATAGTGTGGAAGGGAGGTGAATTTGATCTTGTTTAGTTGCTTATTGTGTCGTTGTGACATTTATGACGTAAATGAACGTTTAAGGAATTGAATTGGCGTTGGAAAAGGATTTCGGATCATTACGGGAAAGTGTATACCTTTTGTATATTTGCATATATCATTGTATATCTTTGATACTAAAGACTTTAAATATGACTTATGGTTGTTGTTAATGAATTCGGAATGAAATAATGCAAGTTAGTATGTTCGTCGGAATTGTTGACGTTTTGAAAGGAATATGGAAAGTGACGAACTTCTTGAATCTATGTATAATGTTGGAACATAATTGGGATGTGATTGAATAATTTTGAATGATTGAATGAATACAATAATGTGGACATAAGTTAGGAATTGTGAAGTTTGAATGAAAGTTGCCAACTTTTATAGTAAAGAGGAATATTGAAGTTAGAACGATTTAGTTGTGGTTTATGTTGTTTGTGACGTTTGGGTTGTTGTTGTTGATGTTCATTGAGCCGAGCTAAGTCTCAGGGGTGCTAGATTTATAGGGGAAATGCTGCCGAAATTTCGGTAGACAAAAATCAAGTTAATGGAAATCTTAAGCCTAAGAATCTCTAATTGGTAACTTTGACCATTTGCAGATTCTGGACGAAACGGGACTTGATTTTAAGGAGAGCATAAGACGTCCATAAGGTATGTAAAGCTTCCCACTTCTTCGTTTGGCATGTCTTAGTATGTTAGGTGAATATTGGAACCTCCGGAGAATTTCTGCTCCTCGAAACCCGATCTACAAAACGACTACTATTCATTCAATTCAATTGAAGCCGAAAGGCTCTATTTTGGCTAGAATGCAACCAAATGTCCGAAACCTATCGAAATGTGATCGGGTCACTTTGAAATCATTATGTATGATCTTTAGCCTCTAAATGTTCGTAAATTATGTTCGCCACCTCAATTTGACTCGAGGTGGGCCTGCTAACCCCGAGACGCCCTATTTGTCCTATTGGGCTCCCTTTTTGGATGAAGTTCGACATGAGATCTTCGACCGTGAAACTTCCCTCTATGAAATATGTTTTGACTATTATGATATGTTAAGTTTTGTTTGAGCCATACGTACCACTTTGGAAACAATTTGTGAGATAAACTTTCGTATGAACCAATCATTCGACTATTTTGGTTTATGAAATGACTTATGAGATTATTAAGTTTTGAAAGGCTATTTTGAAATATAAAATTGCATTTGTTTGCTCACGACTCTGCTCGTGCCTTATTTTGACTTCGCTCACCGGTTCCCGGGCCGGTTATGATTCGTGCGCCATATGATAATTCGGTCGTATGCTGTGTTACGGTTCCCGAGGCCTCGCCATAGGGCCGGGTTCCGTTTGAAGTTATGCTGTGATATGGCTAGTGATGCGATACGCTCACTTATGTTTGTGTTCGGGGATGTATGGAGATTCGAACCTTCTGGTGTTATGCTGTGTGTGGCGCCAGCGTCGGAGTGGCGACTACGTTCTTGAGCGTTTGCATGATTTCGTTTGCATTATGTATATGTATATGATTTGATACGGATTTTGATATACTGATTGGTACTTCCCTTTGATATCCGGTTTGCATTCAGTTTTGGCTCATATTTCTGTACTCCGTGCTTTACATACTCAGTACATATTTCGTACTGACCCCCTTTCTTCGGGGGCTGCGTTTCATGCCCGCAGGTACAAATATTGGTGATCCTCCACTGTAGGCTTCACTCTCTGCTATTTCGGAGTACTCCTTCTTGACTCGGAGTCCACTTTTGGTACAGACTTCTTTTGCTATGTATATATTTTGTACATTTGACTATTTGGGTACGGCGGGGCCCTGTCTCGCCATATGTCTTTGTTTTGGATTCGTAGAGGCCTGTAGTCATATATGTGGGGCGAGGGTCCTATGTATGTCTGTTTGATTTTGTTTTCTGGTCTTACAGCGGTCAGTTTGTTATGATGGCCCTAAATGGCCCTTATGCTTATATTTGCACTTATGACCGGCGATGTCTATTCCGCCGCTCCGTTTGGATTCGATATGACATTTTGATTTGTGCGACCGCTTAAGACATATTTTGATATAAGTTATGTTCGATATGATTTTTATGAAATCTTGAAATAAGTTTGGATTTGGTAAACGAATATGCGATTTGGTCTGGGTACCCAGGTAGGGTGCCAGTCGCGGCCCACGGGGCTGGGTCGTGACAAAAGTGGTATCAGAGCAGTCTGTCCTCGGAATGTCTACAGGCCGTGCCTCGTTGAGTCTTGTTTATCGATGTGTTGTGCACCACATCTATAAATAGGGAACTACAGGGCATTTAGGATGTTACTTTCTTTGGAATCTTAGATCGTGCGATAGAGCTGTGCTATTAGGATGATTCTGATCTGACTCGCTATTGTGTTTGCACTGATGCCTCCGAAGAAGGCAACAGCGGCCCAGAAGGGCAAAGCGAGGATGGGAGAGACTAGTCAGGCACAGCGATCTACCCGGGCTCGTGTTTATGATTTGCCTGAGGTTGTGCCTCATTCTGAGGGGTCTGCTACACCCCCACTAGTACAGCCTGGAGCAGGACCTTAAGCAGCTCCAGAGGTCCGTGTACCCGCTCCTGAGACTCCAGCTCCTCAGCCAGGGGCGGAGGACAGGACCCTGAGAGAGGCGGTACAGTTGCTGACTACACTGGTAGCAGGACAGGCTCGCAGACGCGGGCGGAGGGACGATGATGATGACGGCAGGCGGGACAGCCTGAGAGTTCGGGAGTTTTTATTATTTGGCCCTCCAGAGTTTTTCGGGTCTAAGCCCGACGAGGACCCCCACGACTTTATTCGGGGGATGCGGCGCTCACTGGACTTGGTCAGGGCTTCAGAGACCGAGTCGGTCGAGCTGGCTTCGCACAGGCTTAGAGATGTTGCCACTCACTGGTATGAGACGTGGGAGTTATCTAGGGGTGAGGGTGCTCCCCCAGCTACGTGGGACCAGTTTGTGACTGCTTTCACCCGCCACTTTCTACCCCCAGAGTTGCGGCGGGCACGGGCCGACCGATTCTTACATTTGCAGCAGAGGGGTCGGAGTGTTCGCGAGTATAATCTTGAGTTTGATTCTCTGGCCTGATATGCACCGGCCGTGGTAGCAGATATGTCCGATCGGATGCACAGATATGTTATGGGATTGGATCGGTATTTGATCGACGGCTGTATGGCAGTGTCATTGCAGACAGATATGGACATTGCCCGACTTCAGGCCTATGCGATGGGTATGGAGGACCGTCACAGGTCTGATCATTCTGGTAGAGACCGGGACAGGAGGCCGCCCAAGAGGGCTAGGTCCGCAGGTTATTCCGGGGATTCTCGAGGCGGACAGCCTCAGCAGCAGCAGTCAGGCAGACAGCTACCTCCGTCCGACCAGAGTACTTAGTCAGGCAGCCGGAGATTTGATAGTGCGGGACCGTCTGGGGCCGGTCAGAGCTCCAGAGCGGCAGGTTCACAGGTATCCAGAGGCCCCAGCCAGGCCAGACCACCCAGGCCCCGTTGTTCTCATTGCGGGAAGTCTCATCCTGGGGAGTGCTATCGAGCCACTGGAGCTTGTTTTTCGTGTGGTGGTCAGGGCCATTTTATGAGAGATTGTCCGTTGGCCAGCGGTTCTGGTAGTGTGGCTCAGCCGACAGGGTCGGCCGCCGGTTCATCATCTGCTCCATCTGTTGCACGCCCTGCAGGGCGAGGTGCGCCGACACCGGCGGGACGCGGTCGAGGCCGCGGTCGAGGCCGCGGTGGCGTTTCAGGTTCTAGCGGTCCCTCGAACCGCATATATGCTTTGGCCAGCCGCCAGGATCAGGAGGCTTCGCCAAACGTCGTCACAGGTACATTACTGGTTTTCTCCAGATCTGTATATGCATTGATTGACCCTGGTTCTACTTTATCTATATTTCCCCGCTCGTTGCTAGTAAAATTGGGATAGTGTCTGAGCCTATAGAGCCATTTGAGGTAGCTACGCCAGTTGGGGATTTTGTTATAGCGAGACAGATCTATAGGGATTGTTCTGTGACTATTTATGATCGTTGCACTAGGGCTGATCTGATAGAGTTAGACATGCTTGAGTTTGACATCATTATGGGTATGGACTGGTTGTCTTCTTGTTATGCTAATGTTGACTGCCAGAAAAAGGTAGTCCGTTTTCAGTTTCCGGGGGAACCAGTTATAGAGTGGTTCAGATCCACAGCATCGCCGAGGGGTAAGTTTATTTCATACCTCAAGGCTAAGAAGATGATCCAGAAGGGTTATATCTATCATTTGGTTCGTGTGCACGATACTGCAGCGGAGATACCTACCCTTCAGTCTGTTCCGGTCGTCAGTGAGTTTCCAGATGTTTTTCCTGACGAGCTTCCTGGCCTTCCGCCTGAGCGAGAGATTGATTTTACTATAGAGTTGATGCCGGATACGCAGCCTATATCTATTCCTCCGTACAGGATGGCACCGGCTGAGTTGAAAGAGTTGAAGGAGCAGCTGAAAGATTTGTTGGATAAGGGCTTTATCAGACCCAGCACATCATCCTGGGGAGCACCGGTATTGTTTGTCAGAAAGAAAGATGGGTCATTGCGGATGTGTATCGACTACCGGCAGCTAAATAAGGTGACTATAAAGAATAAATATCCCCTCCCCCGGATTGATGACTTGTTTGATCAGCTGCAGGGTGCTAAATATTTTTCAAAGATAGATCTGCGCTCAGGTTATCATCAGGTGCGAGTACGGGAGTCAGATATCCCGAAGACCGCTTTCAGGACCCGGTACGAGCATTATGAGTTCAAAGTTATGTCTTTCGGGATGACTAATGCTCCAGCGGTATTTATGGATCAGATGAACCGTGTATTTCGGCCTTTTCTGGACATGTTTGTTATTGTGTTTATTGATGATATTCTGATTTACTCGCGATCAGCCGAGGAGCATTCAGATCATTTGAGAACGGTACTTGGCATTCTCCGTCAACAGAAGTTATATGCTAAATTCTCTAAATGTGAATTCTGGTTGACTTATGTGACATTCTTGGGCCATATTGTCGGCGCAGACGGTATTCGGGTCGACACGCAGAAGATTGAGGCTGTGCAGAATTGGCCCAGGCCTACTACACCGACCGAGGTGCGCAGTTTTCTGGGTTTAGCTGGGTATTATCGTAGGTTTGTGGAGGATTTTTCTTCTATTGCAGTACCACTGACGAGGCTTACTCAGAAAGCAGCGAAATTTCAGTGGACAGATGCCTGCGAGCGCAGCTTTCAGATGCTGAAAGAAAGATTGGTTACAGCACCAGTTTTGGCTCTTCCAGAGGGATCTGACGGGTATGTTGTCTATTGTGACGCCTCTGGTATTGGGATAGGTTATGTATTGATGCATCACGGTCGAGTCATAGCCTATGTTTCCCGGCAGCTCAGACCGCACGAGAAGAACTATCCCACTCATAATCTTGAGTTGGCCGCGGTAATTCATGCCTTGAAGATTTGGCGGCATTATTTATATGGGGTCCATGTCGATATTTATACGGACCATAAGAGTCTCCAGTATATTTTTAAGCAGAAAGAATTGAATTTGCGGCAGAGGAGATGGCTTGAGTTACTGAAGGATTATGACGTTGATATTCTGTACCATCCGGGGAAAGCCAATGTGGTAGCTGATGCGCTTAGCCGCAAGTCCGTAGGCATTCTGGCTGGTGTACCATCTGATAAGATAGATTTGGTTCGTGATATTCATCAGCTGGCCAGCCTCGGAGTTCGTTTGGCGGATTCTGGAGATTCTAGGATTTCTGTTCGTGCAGTTGCTGAATCATCTATTATTCAGGAGGTAAAGCAGCGCCAGTTTGAAGATCCTCTTTTGATTCAGTACAGAGATGTGGCTCTTAATAAAGCAAAGACTCAGTTTGAGATCTCGCCTGAATGAGTATTATTATATGACGGCAGATTCTGTGTACCGGACGTTGCGGGCTTACGGCGGTAGATTATGGGCGAGGCCCATAATGCATGATATTCTGTTCATCCTGGTTCCACTAAAATGTATCGGGATCTCAGGTGTTTGTATTGGTGGGACGGCATGAAGAAAGATATTGCTGAGTTTGTTAGTCAGTGCCCGAACTGCCAGCAAGTTAAGATCGAGCATCAGAAGCCCGGTGGATTATTACAGGAGATGGAAATTCCAGCCTGGAAATAGGAGATGATTAATATGGATTTCGTCGTTGGGTTACCGCGCACTCCACGCAGGTATGATTCTATTTGGGTTATTGTTGACAGGCTGACGAAATCAGCCCATTTCCTTCCGGTTCGGACTACTTATTCGGCTGAGGACTATGCCAGATTGTATATTAGAGAGATAGTCAGACTTCACGGAGTCCCTATATCTATTATTACTGACCGAGGTGCCCAGTTTACAGCTAATTTCTGGAGGTCATTTCAGGAGGGATTAGGGACTCAGGTGAGCCTTAGTACAGCTTTTCACCCTCAGTCCGACGGGCAAGCCGAGCGTACTATTCAGACGCTCGAAGATATGTTGCGGGCCTACGTTATTGATTTCAGGGTCAGCTGGGATGATCATTTGCCACTTATTGAGTTTGCCTATAATAACAGTTATCACTCCAGCATTCAGATGGCTCCGTACGAGGCCCTTTATGGCAGGAAATGCAGATCTCCTATTGGTTGGTTTGACGTGGGCGAGACTAAGCTGATTGGGCCAGATGTGATCCAGGAAGCTGTAGATAAGGTAAAGCTTATTTGAGAACGATTATTGGCTGCTCAGAGTCGACAGAAAGCTTATGCAGATAGACGACGTCGACCGTTAGAGTTCCAGATTGGCGACTGGGTATTCCTGAAGGTGTCGCCCATGAAGGGTGTCATGAGATTCGGTAGAAAGGGTAAGTTGAGCCCCCGGTACATTGGGCCGTATCAGATCGTTCGAAAGATAGGCGAGGTCGCCTATGAGCTAGACTTACCATCCGACTTGGAGGCCGTACACCCAGTGTTTCATGTGTCTATGTTGCGGAAATGTATTGCTGATCCTTCCAGGATATTCCCAGTTGATGACATTCAGGTGACGGAGCAGTTATCTTATGACGAACAGCCTGTATCTATTCTGGATCGACAGGTGCGGAGACTACGCACTAAAGAAGTGCCCTCCGTCAAAGTCCTGTGGCGCAACAATAATCGGGAGGAGATGACTTGGGAGGCGGAGGACGAGATGAAAAGGAAATACCCTCACTTGTTCCCGACGTCCACAGGTAATCTAAACCTTTCAGTTTGTTATGTTGGTTGAGAAAAAAATAATTTTGTACGACACTAATAATAAAGAACTCCCCCGTCATGATTATAAGACTTTATAAGATTAATTTAACATTCGGGGACGAATGTTCTTAAGGGGGGGAGAATGTTATGTCCCGTGTTTTCGCCTATTTGGAAATCGAGAAAAAAAATGAATAAGACTTGTGTGTTATAAGGAAATATTTTGATTCTAGATAATATGACTATGTTGGTTATGAAACTATTGGTGCTAAGTCATTAGGGAAGGCCGAGGGTAAATTTGGAATTTCAGAAATTAGTTTCGGGAATTTCAAAACGAGATTTTTTTCGAATTGGGCCAAGAAAAAGATTGAAGAAAATTGAAGCCCAAGTGTTAGGGGTGGCCGGCCAAGAGGCCATGGCCCAAGCCCCATTTGTAGGGTCATGTGATTTCCATGTGACCCATTTAATCAAGTATATATCCATGTTTATCTCTAAGAAATTCAAGGAAAAATCAAAACATATCATTGAGAGCTCCAAGCCCCTATTCGGCCGAACCCTCTTAGAAAAAAAAAATTCCTAGCCTTGATTTGATCCTAAAAATCTTGTTCTTTTTGTATTAGTACTAAGTTCGAGACGCTCTCCGACGTGATATAATTAGTGTGGCGAAAGAGCGACGTTTGCGGCAAGTCGGAATTTCAAGAAAAAGGTAAGATTTCTATGTTTTTATGTTAGGGAATGGATATATATGTTATAGTGATTAAAGTGGCATGAAGATTATGGACTTTTGTGGTGTTTGTGAATGGCGTGTGTGTGTATAGGGGGTGTGTTTGGCCGTGAGCCATGATAGTGTGGAAGGGAGGTGAATTTGATCTTGTTTAGTTACTTATTGTGTCGTTGTGACATTTATGACGTAAATGAACGTTTAAGGAATTGAATTGGCGTTGGAAAAGGATTTCGGATCATTACGGGAAAGTGTATACCTTTTGTATATTTGCGTATATCATTGTATATCTTTGATACTAAAGACTTTAAATATGACTTATGGTTGTTGTTAATGAATTCGGAATGAAATAATGCAAGTTAGTATGTTCGTCGGAATTGTTGACGTTTTGAAAGGAATATGGAAAGTGACGAACTTCTTGAATCTATGTATAATGTTGGAACATAATTGGGATGTGATTGAATAATTTTGAGTGATTGAATGAATACAATAATGTGGACATAAGTTCGGAATTGTGAAGTTTGAATGAAAGTTGCCAACTTTTATAGTAAAGAGGAATATTGAAGTTAGAACGATTTAGTTGTGGTTTATGTTGTTTGTGACGTTTGGGTTGTTGTTGTTGATGTTTATTGAGCCGAGCTAAGTCTCGGGGGTGCTAGATTTATAGGGGAAATGCTGCCGAAATTTCGGTAGACATAAATCAAGTTAATGGAAATCTTAAGCCTAAGAATTTCTAATTGGTAACTTTGACCATTTGCATATTCTGGACGAAACGGGACTTGATTTTAAGGAGAGCATAAGACGTCCATAAGGTATGTAAAGCTTCCCACTTCTTCGTTTGGCATGTCTTAGTATGTTAGGTGAATATTGGAACCTCCGGAGCATTTCTGCTCCTCGAAACCCGATCTACAAAATGACTACTATTCATTCAATTCAATTGAAGCCTAAAGGCTCTATTTTTGCTAGAATGCAACCAAATGTCCGAAACCTATCGAAATGTGATCGGGTCACTTTGAAATCATTATGTATGATCTTTAGCCTCTAAATGTTCGTAAATTATGTTCGCCACCTCAATTTGACTTGAGGTGAGCCTGCTAACCCCGAGACGCCCTATTTGTCCTATTGGGCTCCCTTTTTGGATGAAGTTCGACATGAGATCTTCGACCGTGAAACTTCCCTCTATGAAATATGTTTTGACTATTATGATATGTTAAGTTTTGTTTGAGCCATACGTACCACTTTGGAAACAATTTGTGAGATAAACTTTCGTATGAACCAATCATTCGACTATTTTGGTTTATGAAATGACTTATGAGATTATTAAGTTTTGAAAGGCTATTTTGAAATATAAAATTGCATTTGTTTGCTCACGACTCTGCTCGTGCCTTATTTTGACTTCGCTCACCGGTTCCCGGGCCGGTTATGATTCGTGCGCCATATGATAATTCGGTCGTATGCTGTGTTACGGTTCCCGAGGCCTCGCCATAGGGCCGGGTTCCGTTTGAAGTTATGCTGTGATATGGCTAGTGATGCGATACGCTCACTTATGTTTGTGTTCGGGGATGTATGGAGATTCGAACCTTCTGGTGTTATGCTGTGTGTGGCGCCAGCGTCGGAGTGGCGACTACGTTCTTGAGCGTTTGCATGATTTTGTTTGCATTATGTATATGTATATGATTTGATACGGATTTTGATATACTGATTGGTACTTCCCTTTGATATCCGGTTTGCTTTCAGTTTTGGCTCATATTTCTGTACTCCGTGCTTTACATACTCAGTACATATTTCGTACTGACCCCCTTTCTTCGGGGGCTGCGTTTCATGCCCGCAGGTACAGATATTGGTGATCCTCCACTGTAGGCTTCACTCTCTGCTATTTCGGAGTACTCCTTCTTGACTCGGAGTCCACTTTTGGTACAGACTTCTTTTGCTATGTATATATTTTGTACATTTGACTATTTGGGTACGGCGGGGCCCTGTCTCGCCATATGTCTTTGTTTTGGATTCGTAGAGGCCTGTAGTCATATATGTGGGGCGAGGGTCCTATGTATGTCTGTTTGATTTTGTTTTCTGGTCTTACAGCGGTCAGTTTGTTATGATGGCCCTAAATGGCCCTTATGCTTATATTTGCACTTATGACCGGCGATGTCTATTTCGCCGCTCCGTTTGGATTCGATATGACATTTTGATTTGTGCGACCGCTTAAGACATATTTTGATATAAGTTATGTTCGATATGATTTTTATGAAATCTTGAAATAAGTTTGGATTTGGTAAACGAATATGCGATTTGGTCTGGGTACCCAGGTAGGGTGCCAGTCGCGGCCCACGGGGTTGGGTCGTGACACCTTTGTAGATATTCCATAGTAATTACAAAGAGGTAGGGTGACATAGGATCACCCTCCCTAATCCTTTTTTTCCCCTGAAAAGGAGTAGGACACGAAGGAAATGCATTCCATCACCCACTAAATAAACTTGAAAGGAAAGCCTAACATTACTAGCATACTCCTTAGAAAACACCATTCAATAGAGTCATATGCCTTTCTCAAGTCTACTTTCATGATACATTTAGGGATAGACCTTTTCTGTCTACCGGTACATAGTCTTTGTACTAATACTAAATTGTTGCACCTTTTTTTTAGTGTAGATTGTATGCTAGAGACTTCTTCCAGACCTCACATCTAGCTTGAGGCTATTTCCTGTCCAGATCAGAGGGTGAGCTCCTACTATGCCATACCATCTAAAGATCTTTCCTATCTTGATGTCTACTTCATTTCAGATATTTATGTTATTTCAGACAGCTTCATATTTTAGAGTCTTTGTACAATGACTTTCGGATTTTGGGGTTGTAATACTTCCACATCTTTATTTTATTCATGGCATGAATAGACATTTTTAGGGTTTTGTTTCTTTTTATGGATTTATAATTTTACACATGAATGAGTAATTGGTTAAGGGGATGGTTCGCCCACTAGGGGGGGTTAGTATGCGTGCCATCACGACGAGTTGGGTCGTGACAAGGACACCGTTGTATTTTGATATCAAGAACATTGTATCCACCATCAATACTGATCTGCAGTGTTTCCAAGCATCAATGGATGCTCCATAAGAGAAGAAAGAATACATAAACTTATTTATCATCTCATTTGATGTTAACAATTGTGCCAGGATTTCTTTCGTTCATCATGTGAAGATATTGCGGTAGAAGTTTGAAGCTATTTTCTGGGCTCCGTATTATCACATTGTAGTGTGTTGGAGGGAACATCATGCTTTGTGGCAACCAATGTGCAACCCATATCTGCTTCTCATTTCTTCAATCACAAACTTGGGTGTATCTCTTGTAGTGTATGGCATACTAGGTCTGTAATGTACTCTAATATGACTTTTGATGTTGCATTCCTCATGTTAAAGGTGATGAAATCAATTGAACAACTATGTCTCTTTTCAAAGTTAACCACTTTTGAAAAGTTTTGATCCATTCAACCTTGAAATATGGAAATGCCAATTGCAGTTTGAGTCAAGACATCTGATGTAATACCGTTATGCGCACGACTTTTCTACTTTGTACTTTTGATGACGTGTAATGGCAATGTTATTCATGCACTTCTTCACAGCATCTTTGTCTTTGAAAAAAATACCAACTTGTATTTGATCCATGGGTGCACTAGGTGTAAAAAAAAATTGTTTCATTTTGTATCCTCTTCCTCTTTATTGTCTTTCTTCATTTGGTTGGCTGTATTTGTGTTTCTTCAACTGTCGGACTTGGAGTAAGCAATACAATATTTATTGAAGTGGATGCTAGGAAGTGCGTTGGTCATTGTTTACAACTTGCGCAATATTGGGTGGTTGTTCTTGTGGTTGTTCAGGTGTTTGGTTTGGAGTTAGCATTTCACCCTGGTAATGTGGAATTCCAAAGTTCTATTCAGTAGGCCTGGGTGTTCCTCATCAAATCTAACTATAGACATGTCTTCTACAAAAGCAATGTAGAGTTGTCTGTCAATTTCTTCTATGGTTTGCCCTTCTGTCATTTGCACAAAGTTGTTATGATGTTCTTGTAATGGGTTGTGCTCCGCATCAGCTGTATTGAACTCTACTATGAAATGGGAATTTCTGAAGTTCTCGTTGTTGTTGAGCAGGTACAATCAAGTGTAATGATCTTTGTCGTTTGTTACCCGCATTCCTTTGGATGTTTTCTCACTAGTTCCAACCATATGTTGGCCTCTTTGTGCTGAGTATGTTGTGCATGTGTCACGCCTCGAACCATGGCTTGGGCATAACACAACACTCGATGCCTGACTGCATGTGACCGAGCAAACCACATGGCATGTTGACTCAACATGGGCATGAACTGATGCGGAATATACTATGAACATGCATAATTTAAGTAAAGCATGGGACCATAAATCGTAAGTCTGAAAATATCATAATATCATAATGCGGAATAGTCTGAATAAACATAATAATAATAAGCCAAAATGGCTAGACGACTCTTAATATTTGTCATAACATAACTGATTGTGGTCTCTGCCCGACCAGCTAAGCCATCTTCTACCTAGCCGGGGTACAAGACATGAATATGACCATGAATGAATCCTAACTGGATGGATCGATACTTATCTTACGCTGGCATACGTAGTTTCAGGCTATCTGAGCCTTCTCGGTAATCTGTGCAACTCCCAAAGCATGAACATGGATATAGTTGGCTTAGTAGCCCATGAATTATATAACTTGCTTGTAAACATGATTCTTGCTTGTATTACAGCATGAAGATCATATATAATATAGCTTGTATGAAAACATGGAAACATGTAGGATTTTCATGAAAATAAGCATAATAGTTCATATCTTGCATGTAAGAACCCATGGAATGTAAGGTATGAATTTTCATGGATTACGGACAGATTCTCGATAACCAAAAGGGAATATTAAGAATGCAATAACGAAGTAATCATTGAAATATGATATATCATGGTACATGTACTTAGGGCTATCATGAATATGTCTAGAACCCTAGTTTTGGTAAACTTTCGTATAATCCTGGAAGAACGTGGCGTGGGGAAGAAAAATAATGTTCTCATACGTAGATAGAAACCCTACGTGCCTGTTAATGCTCCAAAACATGTAACTAATTGTCTGAATTTGAGAAGAGTCCCAAAAGCTTAAATTGTGAATCCTAGTGATGGGTTTTCTTGAAAACCCTAGGTTAAGAATAGTGGAGCTCGCTAAGGAATTGATTATACTATCATAGAATCTCCTAAACATACGTGGAATGGACTTATCTTGATATAAGAGATGGTTAGAAAGAGAAAACCTCCGTTCTAGGCTTGGAAATTGTGTAAACTCATTATCTAGAATGAAGTGTTGTATTTATGTTGTTTGTTGTTCGACAATCTGAGTCTGGGTAAGTACTGGATCGTCGTTTGTGCAAATCAGAGGAAATCAGAGAAGGGTATTTTGTGAAGCAAAAGTACGATGGAAAGGACGGTGCATCATTGATGGTCCGTCGATTCCGCCATACTGTTAGTAGTCTAAGAAAGTCCAGAGAGTTTACAAAACAGGGTTCCTAGGGACGGTGCATTTGGACGGGCCCTTAATCACTCGACAGCCCATCCCTCTTGTCACGACCCAACCCCGTAGGCCGTGACTAGTGTCCAAATTGGACACTCATATCACCTGTTAACTATAATCTTTTATAACCAGCATATTATGAACTTATTTGTATAAAAAAAACAGGACGTTATTCTAAAATTGCCACAATTCTGTATGTCGTAGGCACCTGTCTCCTGAGGAGTTACGATCTTCAACAACAACATATATATATTTACGCAAGCCGACAAGGCTGCCACTACCCGCAACATCCCAAACATATATATATATATATGCAATCCAACAAGGCTGCCATTACGAATGGGTACGCCCCAAACATAAGTCATATTCATACAACGCAACCACAACGATATACAGACCCACACATGTGTCCACAGACCTCTAAGAGTAATGACAGTATCATATGACGGGACAGGGCCCCGCCATACCCCAAATAACCACATACATATACAACAAAAGGGAGTTATACCACAAGTTAGGCTCCGGAACAAAGGAGCACTCCAAAGTAGCTGAATAGATATCCTAGGCTGGCGGATCTCCGAAACGAGCGTCTGTACCTGCGGGCATGAACGCAGCCCCCCAAAGAAAAGGGGGTCAGTACGGAATATGTACTGAGCATGTAAAGCATGAAATATAGTAATAGACTCATACTCAGACAAGGTGTGTAGGACCCAATGCAACAAACAGAATTTCATAAAACTTGCCTTTGAACATATTTCATCTGTATCGTTCTCATATCAATATCAATATAGAGTTCTGTAACCAAGGCTGAATAGTCATTCTGTATATAACATATATAACGTGTCCCGGCCCTTTAGTGAGGGACTCGGTAATTATAATCATAGCATCATAACATAAACATATACGTGTCCCGGCCCTCTAGTGAGGGACTCGGTAATAAGGAATATATGCCCTCCTGGCCGCCATCTCCATATCATCATGTCATCATGTCATCATATCATCATATCATCATATCATCATATATATATAACGTGTCCCGGCCCTCTAGCGAGGGGCTCGGTGAGTAATATAGTAAATATGCGCACGAAAACGTGTCCTGGCCCGAGACTCAGTGAAGGATATAGCGGTAAGCACGAGCAGAATAATAAGCAACCATATATATGCAATTCATCTTTTGAGACTCAATGGATAAGTAACTAACCAGCTCTAAAGTGTCAGGATAATAATCATATTCAGTTCTTTTTAAATCTCATATACAAGTTATAGCAAGGAACGTTTCAGATTTCATGTACATGTATCAATTTGACAAGGTGTAACTTTTGGTAGTCAAGTATGCCTTTAATTATGCAATTCTTTAAAAGTAGGAACTTCTATACATCATTCATTAGTCAATCATATAGTAGGCTCGTGACCATAACATTACGGAATGAATAGAATCATAAGTCATGCTTGGAACTAGAGAGTAGAATTTACCCCAAGGTTCATATCATTTCTTACTTACGTCTAGGACATGCCAAAAGAAAGAAGGAATAGACTTTACATACCTTTAGCGTTTAGTCGTATTATAACTTGTACTTGCTGCCCAATAGTACTTATCCTATATCAAGAAATCAAAAGCTACAATTAGTCTACGAGGGAATTCAATATGTATTTTAATGTTAACCATCCCCATCCAACATTTATATGACGTTTCGTTCGCATTCAAACCAACTAGTACTACAAGCTAATATTGTTAGTCATTCTTTCATGTATCAATCCGAACTTTTTTAAACATGACTTAAGGGAACTTTGGACAGCTTGTACATCATTCAAAACTGTCCCATACTCACGGTCAAACAGCACACACCACACTACCATTTCTATTTCGCAATTTTCCAACTTCAACTACAACGACAACAACACGTTTACAACATTACTTATACGATTATTAGAACTGTTTTAGCATCATATTACTCTTACAACAGCCCACAAACCATTTCAATTTCAACTTGAATCATTAAACTTCACTTTCACTATGCGTTCATAACAATAATCAACATTCAACATACACTAATTCACTCCTAACATTAAAACAGTCCACGGTTTGGACTGTTTTCCCCCTTCAACATGATTCATTTCTTTAACACCTCAATTCACATATTCATAATGCATACAATACACCACAATGTCCATAACAACAATAATCAAAACATGACACAAAAAAGTCCATAAATTCCTCTAAAGCAGTCCCCTACACGGCTTCAACACAACTACAACAACTTCATGATTTTCATCCAATTATCCATACTACAACACATTCAATTCATTCCCAATACATGTACAAGGAGATTAAGCATCATTTCACCTAAGTCTACATCACACGGCCCACTTCAACTTCAAGAAAAACATTCCAATGCCAACATGCAACATCATAAACATTCAATTCACCACTAAACATATGAAAAGGGATCAACTTCTTACCTTATCACCCAATGCTTCAATCGGCTAAGCCTTCAAATCCATTTCTTGAAATTTAACACTTGTTCTTGCTATACCAATGAATGCTACACGTTATTATACCTCTATAAGGGAGTTAAATTGCTTGAAAAATCGATTTTTGGATCAACTTTGGGGCACCTCTCTCTCGGCCAGCTCTAGCCGAGAGACCCTCTCTCTCTATCTCTATATTTCTTGCTTTGTGAATGTTGAAATGAGTTGCTTAGTGATGTATGAATCATAATTTTGCCTTATATATTCCTTCCATGAATTGGACATGTATCCCACTCAAATTTTTGGGTCAAAAACCATTGACCACATCACTAACCTACACGGCCAACTATGGCGTATAATAATGGACTGATTTTTTGTTTTCCAATCCCACTTAATAATCCAATCATGGTTAATTAAATCCCAATTTTCCATTAATGCTTCTATACCAAACGAAATTTGTAGGTAACTTGTGACTTGAAGCGAAACCGGAAGTTAAAGTCTCTACTTCGTATCTTAAAATAGTCTTGTCTTTAACTTGTCGCGTTTAGTTTAAAACGTCCCAATGTATGAAAATATGGGGTATAACACCTCTATCCATCGAATGACACCTATAGAACTGAGCCTGGTTTTTCTACTTAAACTCCCCTTTTTGGCTTTCGAGATCCCTGAGTCATAGGCGCGACTTAGTTTAAAGGTACGAGGTGTTACAATATCTCCCCCTTGGGATCATTCATCCTCGAATGATAGGTCATGCTTAAGAGTGGGACTGGACATGGCTTGAATACATGAACGTGAAGGAAACATGACATGAAACATGGAAACTGAATTAACATGACATGGAAACATGAATACTGATACATGGAACATGAGCACTGGATACAAGAGCGTGAGACATGAGATATGACATAGATTATGGAAAGGTTACCTTAAGTGTTCTCTACTTGTTCTTCAAATAAATAGGGATATCTGGATTTCATGTCCTCTTCGGCTTCCTATGTAGCCTCTTCGACTTTCTGACTCCTCTATAAAACCTTTACTGAGGCTACTTCCTTAGTTCTCAACTTGTGAACCTGATTGCTACAGTGATATCTTCATAAGTCAGACCATCCTTAACCCTTATGGTGTCATCAGGAACAACCAACGACGAGTTTCCCATGCACTTTCTCAACATAGACACATGGAATACTGGATGAACAGCAGCCAACTTTTGTGGAAACTCCAGCTCATAAGCTAATTGACCAACCCTTTGCAGGATTCTGTAAGGTCCAATATATCTGGGGCTAAGCTTCCCATTCTTCCCAAATCTCATAACACCATTCATGGGTGGGACTTTAAAGAATACTCAATCATCAACTTGAAACTCTAAGTCTCTTCGCCTCACATCAATATAAGACTTCTGGCGACTCTGATGTCACGACCCAGCTAGGGGCCGCGACGGGTACTCGGGGCTAGCCACCGAGCACTACTTGTTCTACTACTCATCTTACTCATTTAATGCTCTTTTATCAATTTATACTCAAGACATAAGAAAATCATCTTTTCATTTGAGAACATAAAATACTCTTATATGCACAAGCCTCTCGGCCATCAAAATAATATATGTACATAGTAACAATCCCGTGAGACCATCTAACCCACACTGCGCACCTACGAACCTCTACTGGAGTCCTAAACATAAAGACGGGACAAGACCCCGTCATGCCTAAAATACATATACATGAATATACACAAAACAATAATCATAAGCACCTCCGGGACAAAGGAGTTCTTTCGAATCAGCTAACAGCTACTACAAATCTGGATCAAGCTCACCTCCCTATCTACCTGTAGGCATGAACACAACGTCCAAAGAAACGGACGTCAGTACGAATATTGTACTGAGTATGAGAGGCATAAACAATGAAATAAGACAATGACATAGAAGAAATATCAATATGGAGCATCTGTATCTAACTATCAAGTACAAAGGAAATAATGCATATTGGCTTACTCATAATCATCATCATGTCATGTATGCATAATTGTATAAGTTTCCCGTCCATATAGGTACGGTGTGATAATGTATAAGCTACCCGTCCATGTCGGATCGGTGTGATAGTCATAACATTAGCCTGCGTCCAGGCCTCCCGCGTTTGGGATATCATCTCATGTCGCCCACTAGTGGTGGTGCCCGTGCCATATAGACACAGTGTAATCATCTATAAGCCGCCCGCCTTAGCGGTGCTGCCCGACCTTACAGGCGAGGTGTAATGTCATCAACATGTACTCATCATAATGCATGCACAATAACTCAAAGTTAATTATACTTTATCGAGGTGACATACGGTCGTGAACCCCCGATTCCATTATGGACATTTATAAGTATTCTACCTCACCTTAAAGGAAATAGTATATAAGGTGAATATACACAACGAATAACATCATCAACTTTATAGGAACATCATATCGTGAACGCTAGAATCTTTATACTTAACTCATCATCATCATTATTGAACTCATAATATATCTCTCATCTCATAAGGCTATTCATGAACATGGACTATTAGTTTTCCAGGATATAAAGGATTAATAGAGAAGGAGGAAAAATCATACCATAGGATTCATGCCATAGAAAGAAAGTACTAGCCTCACATACCTTTTTCATTTAACTAATCTATTGCTTGCTTGTTCTCCTTAATGCACATGTTCTACCTTCAAGAGAATTCGTATCGACATTAGCTAACAATTATAAGAACGGCTTACTAACGCTAGAGAAAATTGGACAGCATTTCCTTCGTTTATACTACTTTTCCCATATTCTATATGAACTCTCAAACGTTCATAACAACATTCTCAATATGATAGACAACACTCATCATTCGTTTACAATATCCATATTTCACACTTTGTCTTCAATTTCTCCACAATCATGGCCATGGTTCTTTGTTACATTTTTCTCACATAGGATACTTACTCCATGTTCTAAATGCCATTCATAACATTTTTATAATCACAAATTATCAATGATCATGGCTCAATTCAAACCTTTACTCAATAATGCTACTATTCACACTTTCATGACTCATTTCTTACATCCTTCTATAATCCAAGTGTTTCAAATCTTCCATATCCTAAATAACATGTAAATGCCATAAAACTTACCTTAGATGTTGTAGGAACAAGCCTTGAGTGGTATTACTCTTCTTGCACCAAAACCCTAGTTTGCTTCTCTTGAAATTTCTTAGCTTGGATGAACTTTGATGAGTTTCATACACTTGATTCACTTGGATTCTTGATATTGATCTTTGATTTCCTTTGTTTTCTTGTAGATAAAGAGTGGAGAATATTCTAGAGGTTTCTAGAGAGAAGTATCGTGGAAATGAAATGAATTAATGAGCTTGGGTCTCCTTTTTAATGACTTAAAATCTGATCCGAAATGAACAGTAGTTAAAGTGTACAGTGGTCGTAAACCCAGTTTACGGTCCGTATTATGTGGGCGTATTTAAGCATAACAGAACCAGAAAGGTAGGCTAAGGACATGGTGATTTACAAACTCAAATTACGGGCCATATTTCAGTTTACGGTCCGTATTTCAAGTCGTCTTTAACCATTCAAGAATTTGACAGAAAGTTGAAGTTTTGGAAGTTGAAATACGACATGGCAGTTTACGGCCCGTAAACTACTTTACGGTCCGTATTTCATTTTACGATCAACTGGGCCAAAGTGCAAATCTGCAACTCTCCACATTTTCAGAACCTATAAATAGTTGTTGGGCTCATAACCTACCTCTTATTCCCATTGCCTTTGAAATCTAAATTAGGGTCGTCAAACATTATTCCCTTTTTATTAGAACATCGTATACTCGTATTCTTCGTTAGTCTATTCACTGTACGAGATCGAAAATTTCCGAGGTGTAACATCTGAGCCATTCTCAAATGCTCTCGAATCAACTTGACTTTATCCATTGCCTGATAGATCAAATCTGGTCCTAGCAGTTCTGTTTCACCAACCTCAAACCAACCAATGGGTGATCTATATCTTCGCCCATAGAGAGCTTCAAACAGTGCCATCTTGATACTAGCAGGATAACTTTTATTATAGGCACATTCAATAAGAGGCAAATGGTCATCCCAAATACCTTTAAAATCTAGGGCACATGCTCTCAACATGTCCTCAAGAGTCAGAATAGTGTGCTCTGCCTGATCATCTGTTTGCGGATGAAAAGTTGTGTTGAGGTTTACCTTGGCACCTAATCCTTTCTGAAAGGAATTCCAAAAGTTTTCTTTGAACTAAGCACCACGATCTGAGATAATGGACACTAGGATCCCATGCAACCTAACAATTTCCTGAATATACAACTTGGCGGTGGTCTTAACAGGTGACAAGTGCACTTGACTTAGTAAGTCGGTCCATAACCACCCAAATCGAGTCATGTCTCCAGGATGAACGAGGTATAACTATTATGAAGTCCACGTTTATCATCTCTCATTTCCAAACAGGAATGTCAATATTCTAGGCCAAACCACCAGGCCTCTGGTGTTTGGTTTTCACTTGCTGATAATTCGGACACTTAGCCATAAAATCTGCTGCATTTTTCTTCATATCATTCCACCAATAAATCTCTTTAAGATCATGATACATCAAAGTGGAACCTGGATGAATGGAATACCTGGAATTGTGAGCTTCTGACATAATTCACTCTCTGAGCCTATCTACATCTGAAACACATAATCTGCCTCAGTACCTTAAGGTACTATCATCTCCTCCTTGTTCGAAAGTTGTTATCTTATGCGTGTGAATCCCCTCTTTCAACTGTAAGAAGTAGGGATCACTAAACTGTTTTTCTTTAACTTGTACCGCTAAGGAGGAATGAGCTCTGTTCTGAACGATAACACCATCATCTTCGGAGTCCAAGAGTCGAACTCCTAGATTATCTAAATGGTGAACTTCCTTGGTCATAGTTCTTTTATCTGCCTCAATGTGAGATAAATTTCCCATGGAACACCGACTAAGAGCATCGGCTACTACATTCGCTTTCCCAAGATGATAGAGAATATTCACATCATAGTCTTGAAGCAATTCGAGCCATCTTATCTGCCTAAGATTTAGCTCCCTTTGCTTGAAGATATACTACAGGCTTTTATGATCGGTGAAATATCAACATGCACTCCGTACAAACAATGATGCCATATCCTAAGTGCAAAAATCACGGCTGCCAACTCTAAGTCATGGGTGTCACGACCCAACCCCGTAGGCCGTGACTAGTGACCGAACTGGACACTCGTATGTACCTGTTAACTATAATCATCCACAACTAGCATAATATAGACTTATCAATACCAAGGCAAGACGTCGTCTCAAAACAGTCGCATTATTTAGACGTATCACAACAACCTGTCTCCTGGGGAGGTACAACTTTCAACAGACATTATAGTACATAATCCGACAAGGCTATCATAACACATTACTTCTCAAAACATATATATATATATATATATATATATATATATATATATATATATATATATATATATATATATATATATATATATATCTACGCAAGCCGACAAGGCTGCCACTACGAATGGGAACGTCCCAAAACATAAGCCATATAGACACAACTGAACAACATCGATACACAACCCACACATATGTCTACAGACCTCTAAGAGTAACAACAGTATCATATGATGGGACAGGGCCCCGCCGTACCCCTGGATAAAATACATATACACCACAAGAGATTTTATACCAAAATCTAGGCTCCGGAACAAGGGAGCTCTCCAAGATAGCTGAATAGGACTCCTAAGCTGGCGGGTTACCGACGTGAGCATCTCTACCTGCGCGCATGAACGCAGCCCCCCCCCCCCCCCCGAAGAAAGGGGGTCAGTACGGAATATGTACTGAGCATGTAAACCATAAATACAATAAACAGGATCATACTGAAGTGAGGAGTATAGAAAACCAGTACAATAACCAGAAAACCACAAGGCTTACCTTTGAATCATAAATCATGGTGTCAATATCAGACTTAACTAGTTATGAAACTTAATGTCACCATTAGAGAATCATCTTGTTCATATGCATATGTATAACGTATCCCGTCCCTCTAGTGAGTGACTCGGTAAATAAAATCATATCACCATCATGTATATATATAACGTGTCCCGGCCCTCTAGTGAGGGACTCGGTGAATAAGATCATCATGTGCCATCCTGGCCGCCATCCCCATATCATCATATCATCATATACATATATATAACGTGTCCCGTCCCTCTAGTGAGGGACTCGGTGAATAATGCAGTGGATCTGTGCACGAAAACATGTCCTGGCCCGGGACTCAGTGAAGGATGTAACAGTAAGCACGAGCAGAGTAGTGAGTAACCATATACATACAAATCGTCTTTTGAGACTCAATAGATAAGTAGACTAATCAGCTCTCAAGTATCAGGATAATATCCATATTAAGTTCTTTCTAAATGTCATTACGAACTATATCAAGGAACGTCTCTGGGATCATGGACATGTATCAAATTAATACGAGATAACTTATCAAAGTCAAGGACACCGCTCATTATGGAATTCTTTAAGAATAGGAACTTTTATACATCATATACTAGTCAATCACATAAGAGACTCGAGGGCAATAGCTCGACTATCATGAGAGTTCTAACATCAAGAAACGAATAAAAATCATAAGTCATGCTCGGAACTAGTGAGTAGAATTACCCCAAAGCTCATATCATAGCTTACTTACATCTAGGAAATGCCAAAAGAAAGAAAGGACAGCTTTACATACCTGCTGAAGGTTAATCGCACTCTCGTTTGTTTCGTCGTCCCTCTTAGCCTATTTCATATAAAAGTAACATAATCGTCAGTACCTATACTTTCTAGTTCATAAATCTGCAGCCCATCGCTTATAGAACTTATTATATAACTTATACTTTCTCAATAAGGGTTTTTTTTTCATTATTTAAGGGCTTAACGAAAGTCGGGCAGCATTTCCCCTATATATTCGCCTAACCCGAATTTCCAATTATCCTCCTGTTACACAGAAATACCAACAATAGAGATATACATATAAAATTCCCACAATTCATCCCATAACAATTCTAAAAACCCAACAACTCCTCTAAATTCATTTCAACCCACAATTTCCTATAATATCAATTTTATGCATTTTCTTACTTCCAATTTCGTCCAATCTAATTTTAATAACTCCATTACAACACTACTAACACAATTACAACTTCAACTTTAACCATTTGATTCCTTCATTCTCATCACATAATCCATGACAACAACAACCAAAATATTGATAAAAATCAGTTCACCAATTTCCACTAAAACAGCCCCTACACGATTTCAACATTAATATCCATAATTCCATAGATTCAATTCACATATACCAAAATATACAAGTCTAAACCACCTCTAAAACATGTAGAAGAGATTTAAATCTTACCTTAACAAGATTGATTCCTCCAAATTAATTCCCAAATTGCTGCCAACGTTTCTTCTTCTTTCATATTGCAACATTGTTGTTTGCTTAATATTTTAAGATTTGAGCTTAATGTTTATGGAGCAGTTCGTTGCTACTCATAAAATTCAATGTTGCTGCTCATAAATTTCAATGTTGCTACTCATGAAGTTAAGCTCCCCTTTTTCTTTGTTCTTACGTGTAATAAAATGAATTAGCCACTTAAGGGTCCCTTGCCCTTTTACACGTATACTTGGCTGGCCTAACTTTTCATTAGTCATCAAATATTCAAGGCACAACGTGCATGTGTACTGGTAGTTCTTGCAGCCCATTTAAATTATATCCATTAATTTAATCACTAATCCCCACTTAATAATCTAATCACGGTTAATTAATCCCTAATTTCCATTAATATTTCTACACCAATAGAAATTTGCAAGCAAGTCGTGCCATTTTAATATCGGGGATTAAAAGTCCTTTTCTCATATCCAAAAATAATCTTGTCCTTAAATTTATGTCGATTAACTTACGAATAATCCATCGTATAAAAATACGGGATATAACATCCTTCCCCCCTTTAGAACATTCATCCTCGAATGTTAAACTAGCCTCATAAGGTATTACAAGGATTTCGGGGAAGTCTCTTTTATTGCGAGAACATATAGTCTCAGCTACCAATCAATACAATCAAGTGAGGAATTTAGAATACATGTAGGCATAGGGAACAAGTAAAGATACTCATTCCTTATCTTCTCTTCAGCTTCCCAAGTCATCTCTTCCCGATTATTATTTCGCCGCAATACCTTAATGAAAGCCACATCCTTAGTACACAACTTCCTCACCTGACGATTAAGTACAGCTATAGGGTTCTCCTCATAAGATAATTCCTCCGTTACCTGGACATCGTCCACGGGTAATACTCTAGAAAGGTCACCAATTCATTTACGAAGCATCGACACGTGAAAGATTGGATGCACTGCTTTCAAGTCAGATGGTAGGTCTAACTCATAGCAAACCTTGCCTACCTTACGAATAACCCGATAAGGCCCAATGTACCTCGGGTTAAGCTTCCCTCTCTTGCCGCATCTCGTTACACCCTTCATGGGTGACACGTTCAAGAACACTCAATTACCAATCTGAAACTCTAAGTGTCGACGTCGATTATCTGCATATGACTTCTGTCGACTTTGGGCTGCTAATAACTTTTTCTGAATAAGCTTTACCTTACCAATAGCTTGCTGATTCATATCTGGGTTAACTAACTTAGTTTCTCCAACATCGAACCAAGCAATAGGTGACCTGCACTTCCTGCCATACAAGGCCTCATACGGTACCACCTGGGTACTAGAATCGTAAGCAAACTCAGTAAGTGGCAACTGGTCATCCCAGCTACCTCTGAAGTTAACCATACAGGCCCGTAACATATCTTCTAGCGTCCGAATAGTACGCTCGGCCTGTCCGTCAGTCTGAGGGTAAAATACTATGCTAAGACTCACCTGTGTTCCCAATCCTTTCTGGAATGATCTCCAGAAGTTAGTTGTAAACTGAGCTCCTCTGTCTGAGATAATAGATGTGGGAACCTCATGAAGTCTCACTATCTCCTTGATGTAAAACCTTGCATAGTCCTTACCTGAATAAGTAGCCCTGACTGGGAGAAGATGGGCTGATTTTTGTCAGCCTACCCACAATAACCCACATAGAGTCATACTTTTGTGGAGTGCGAGGTAAGCCTGCAATAAAGTCCATATTCTGGAATCTTCAGCCTCATGCAGTACTTCTCGACTTCTTTAAAAGACTTTAACTGTCATTCTATTTTTTTAGCTCTTAATCTCAATCCTTAGAGTTGGCTACCCAGTAGCGCTGGAGCTCCCTCATATAACAACTTTACATAGCTGCTCTGTGCTTTAACCATCTTCAACTGGTATCATTCCGAAAGAATTTTTAATTCAACATATAAATTCACTGTCGTCTAATAACCTGCTTATTCTGATCGTCTCACTTAAATCATTTCACAATTTCTCTTAATATAACTTGTAATACTTTAGGCATATTATCCCGTGTCATTTCTTTTATTTTTAACTCAAACTCTTCTATTGTCTCTTTACTCAGATTTTGCTCCTAACTTTCCTGTCACCCATCATGTTGCAATCTTCACAAGAATATGCGAAGGTGCTCAAATTAGCCCAAGAAACCTTAGCATCATTTCACTAGCCTTCATGCTTTACCTTGTCTTCTCACCTTATATCTTACAATCGGTATCGGGGTAAATCTTCAACTCAACTATGGCCATGTCCTATTTTCCATCAGTACAAATTCTATCTCGGTAATTTGGCTTAGACCATCTTTACATCTTTCTCTAATGTACCCAAAATATTACCATTGCATTGTTATTACTAAATCCTTACTCTTCTTATCAAGTACTCACTTCGTCTCCTTCTTAGTATACAAATATTCGTAGGTTGCATAACTATTCATGTACAACTTGTATAAAGTATATTCAATCTTAGACATAGTCTTGCCTTCTCCTGGTTCATTCTATTTTACATATCCCCTCCGTACTAGAATTCGCTCGCAGCCTATCTTGTCATATTCCTTTCCCTTCCTTTACTCACCCTTTGACTTCATCACTTCCTACTATAGGATATTCTCTATCCCTTCTCCTTTGCCACTTATAAGTCGCAATATCCTCAGTGAGCAACTCTATTGGCAACATCTTAGCCTTTAATCCAGCATAGCATTGCTACCTTTTACAATATCTCTTAAATTACTCGATACCATTCTTTTGTCGTATTCTTTCTTTTTATACGCACCCACTTTCTAATGTCATGCCATTCAAAATCTCTACAATTAATCCTCAGCACTGTCTCAATTACCATCCTGGCTTCTATCCATTTATTGCTGGCTTTCAGATCTTATTAACTAGTTTCAGCAAGGGATCTCAATTAAAATTTCAACATCTATATCAAATATATTGCAGTGTAAATTGTCTCCATCTTACACTTGCATTTCTTGCACCCGCTTTCCCCCTTCAGGGTGTATTTATACCATTATCCGTTTATACTCTGCTCTATGTCCCTATTTCCAGTCTCAATTTCATCCGATCCTCTTTTTCCAATCCACTTGGTACTGTACCATATCCACATCCTTTCTTTATGATGTACAACCTTGACTATCTAGGTATGAACCCTTAGCAAAATCACGAAGCGACGAGAACCTTTCTGTATATAGTACAAAATCTCGTCTAATAGTCTGCACTCAAGTAACGCAACCAATATAGCAACTCATCCAAGGCCATGTTCCACTTACTTCAATCTGTAGTTAATTAGTATTAGTAGTCGTTCCAAATTCTCAATTAGATAGCACCTATTTTCTGATGATAAGTGTCCAAAGTCCTCTTGTAACATTATCTCTATCCTAACCTATATCATCTGTTTCCTTTAATAGATTTACAATACATCATTTGCTCCTCAAGCTTACTGTCTTGGTCCCTTAAGGATTCCACTATTCCCGAGGTGAAGTCGTATACACGCAGTACCCTTTCATGCCTTATGACCTTTTTCCCTTGTTGTGTACTCAGCACCGACTCCTAACTTACTCAAAATCATATCAAGTTCATCCAAATGACAATCTTACTTCATAACCTCGTCGTTGTACTTTACCTTCAAGTTCATAACTATATATTTCCCTTCCGTTCCATACTCATACTCAATTAATTATGTCCATCTTGGGTACTGCCTTTAGAATTCCCCGATCATTTCTCCCGTCTATGTCTATCTTTTATTTTGGGCACGAGAAACCTTATGCTACCTCGTTTCTCATATTTTCTATAACTTGGTTTTCCACAGTTCCGTCACTTATAGTACTCGTGTCCTCGGCTACACATGACCTATTACGACACTGTTATCTCGCTTTCTTCTTATTTCCTTCTTTCACTTACTCTTTCTTTTCTTGTGCTTGCTAATTTCCGTTATCATATAACCCTTATTCTAAACTTTCCCTACAGAACTTGATAAGTCTTTCTTATTCGTTCTATAGCTCGCTTTTCCGTTTCACACTTACCTTCATATTCGAGTCACATAGATCACGTTATATCTTTGGCCGCTTCCTCACTAGGCTTTACTTATTTTCATAGCAATCCTCATTATATTCACATCATACCCTGTTCGTATTCGATCTAATAGTGTACACTTCTTAACCTTTTCTTTTACCCTTTCTGGTCAATCTTGTCCTTAATATCTCACAAGCTGTCTTACCAATACATTCATATCCGTCACAATTCTTTTTCCTCTGTACTCTTTATCTTAATCACACTATTACTTCTTTCAACTATAACTCGTCATATGTTATCCCTGCTTAGCAATTCAGTTGAAACCTTAATATAACATTCTATCAAGATTTGGCAGCCTTTTCTAAATCATCTCTTAGTATCACTAGCCCTTTCCAAATTGTCCTAGCATTTCCTTTTTACTATATTGATATCGATCTCATAATTACTATTATCATCAATTCAACGATTAACTTATTTCTCGCAGTCAACTACACTCACCACTTAGTCAACTCTTATCTTTACTGTTGACACAACCTTTCAAAACATATTACAAACTAATATCTTTTTCCCTTTATATTAGTAGGAAATTTTGGCAGAGTTCCCTCTGTATTTCTTACTATTCCAGAACCTGCACGCAGGAAATACCAACAATGCCTCACAGGGCCAATATATATATATATATATATATATATATATATATATATATATATATATCATATCATATCACAGCCACACGGGGCTCCTAATATCAACAATAGTATGAAAATGATGGACTTACCTCGTGTGTCCAACTCAAACTACACTTTCCTATTTACTATCCCTTTCAATCTCCAACTTTATATTTCAATCATACTTCAAATACCTTGTGCGACATACATCTTTCATACCATTGCTTACCTACACACTTTGTAACTTCCAATATCATCAGTCACTTTCTTCTGTCGATGTCGTTTTTCAACTGAAATCAAAGGTTAGTATAAGGAGTTTCATTTCCTATGGCTGGGCTCTATCGAACGATCTTAGATATGAAAGAAAGGTAACATCCTAAATGTCCTGTAGCTTCATGTTTATATATGTGGTGCACAACACACCGATAAACAAGACTCTACTAGGCACGGCCTGTAGACACTCCGAGGACGAACTGCTCTGATACCACTTTTGTCACGACCCAACCCCGTAGGCCGTGACTAGTGCCCGAGCTGGACACTCGTATGTACCTGTTAACTATAATCATCCACAACTAGCATAATACAGACTTATCAATACCAAGGCAAGACATCGTCTCAAAACTGTCGCATTATTTAGACGTATAACAACAACCTGTCTCCTGGGGAGGTACAACTTTCAACAGACATTATAGTACATAAGCCGACAAGGCTATCATAACACATTACTTCTCAAAACATATATATATATATATATCTACGCAAGCCGACAAGGCTGCCACTACGAATGGGAACGTCCCAAAACATAAGCCATATAGACACAACTGAACAACATCGATACACAACCCACACATATGTCTACAGACCTCTAAGAGTAACAACAGTATCATATGATGGGACAGGGCCCCGCCGTACCCCTGGATAAAATACATATACACCACAAGAGATTCTATACCAAAATCTAGGCTCCGGAACAATGGAGCTCTCCAAGATAGCTGAATAGGACTCCTAAGCTGGCGGGTTACCGACTTGAGCATCTCTACCTGCGGGCATGAACGCAGCCCCCCCGAAGAAAAGGGGTCAGTACGGAATATGTACTGAGCATGTAAATCATAAATGCAATAAACAGGATCATACTGAATTAATCCCTAATCTCCATTAATATCTCTACAACAATAGAAATTTGCAAGCAAGTCGTGCCATTTTAATATCGGGGATTAAAAGTCCTTTTCTCATATCCAAAAATAATCTTGTCCTTAAATTTATGTCGATTAACTTACGAATAATCCATCGTATAAAAATACGGGATATAACAATGGGTTAGATAATTCTTTTCATGAGTCTTAAGCTGACGAGATGCATAAGCTACAACCTGACCATACTGCATTAAGACACATCCGATACCAATTCCTGAGGCATCACAATATACAACGAATCCTTCGATTCCCTCTGGTATCGTCAAAACTGGAGCAAAAGTCAACCTCTTCTTCAACTCTTCAAAGCTTTGCTCACATACATATGACTACTGAAACTTAACCTTGTGATGAGTCAACTTAGTCAACGGAGCAGAAATAGAGGAAAACCCCTCCACAAAGCGTCTATAATAGCCCGCCAGACCCAAGAAACTTCTTATATCAAAAACTGAAGTGGGTATGTGTCAATTTTTTACGACATCTATTTTCTAAGAATCAACCTTCACACCTTCACCTGAAATTACGTGGCCTAAAAATGTCACTGACTTAAGACAATATTCACACTTTGAGAATTTAGCGTAAACCTTACGATCCTGAAGTGTCTGCAACACTATTCTGAGATGCTCTGCATGTTCAGCCTTACTATAGGACTACACCAAAATGTTTTCAATGAAGACAATAACGAACAAATCGAGATAAGCTTGAAGACTCTGTTCATAAGATCCATGAAAGTAGCTGGTGCATTTGACAATCCAAATGACATCACAAGAAATTCAAAATGACCATAATGAGTTCTAAAGGCGGTCTTCAGAATATCAACTTCCTCAACTTTTAATTGATGGTATCTTGATCTGAGGTCAATCTTGGAATAGAGCTGGGAACCTTGAAGTTGGTCAAACCAATCGTCTATCCTGGGAAGAGGGTATCTGTTCTTAATAGTGACCTTGTTCAACTAATAGTATTCAATGCACATATGTAAGGAACTATATTTCTTTTGGACAAACAAGACTGGCGCACCCCAAGGTGAAACAGTTGGCCTAATAAATCCCTTGTCAAGGAGATCTTTCAACTGGCTTTAAACTCTAATAGAGCCATTTTGTATGCCAGAATAGATATCGGCTCAGTGCTAGGAAGTAGACCAATTCCAAAGTCTATCTCTCTATCGGGATGAACTCCAGGAAGATCTTCTGGAAAGACTTTTAGAAACTCATAAACAACTGGTACGGACTGGAGCGTTGGGGTTTAGGTGTCTAAATCCCTGAATCGAACTAAGTGATAAATATACCCCTTGGAAATCATCTTTCTGGCTGTTAGATAGGAAATAAACCTACCCCTGGGTACTACTAAATTGCCCTTCCACTTTGTTGCAGGTTCATTAGGAAACTCAAATCTCACTATTTTGGTTCTACAACCAACTGTAGCATAATATGAAGATAGTCAATCCATACCCATGATTATATCAAAGTCAATCATTTCTAGTTTTCCTAAATCAACTATGGTTCTGCGGTGATAGACTAAAACTGGGTAACCCCTATAAATACATCTAGTAAAAACTGATTCCCCAACCGGTGTGCACACTTCAAAGGGTTCATGCAATTTTTCCGATTTTATCCCAAATTTCTTTGCAACAAATGGAGTTACATAAGATAAGGTGGATCCTAGATCAATAAGGGAATAAACGTCGAAAGTGAAGACTGTTAGTGTACCTGTGACGACATCTACACAGGCCTCTGTGTCCTGATGACCTGCTAAAGCATACAAGCGGTTTCAACCTCAGCCCGCATTACTAGACTTGGCTGCCCCATGCCCTGACTGGGCTCGAGAATTACAAGGAGCTGCTAAATTTGTGGACTGAGCCACCTTACCACTGGTACCCTGCCTGGCGGATGGACAATCTCTCTAAAAATGGCCCTGCTGGCCACACGCATAGCATATATCAATGCCTATGCGACACTCCCTTGGGTGCCTTTTACCACATTTGCTGCAAAATGAATTATTATAAGCCTGTTAACCCACACTAGCCTGAGAGTATGAGTAAGTTGGCCTGAAATTCTGCCTCTTTTGATCATTCTTGAACTTTGGAGCTGGGGCACTGGCTACAGATGGAGCGGGTGCTGATGGTCTGTTCTTGAAAAGTTTTCTACCTCCACCTCCCTTATGACTGAAGTTACTTGTAGACTTAGCTCTTTTATTAAATTTTTGTCCTTTTCTTTCTGCAGAGCCTCCTCCTCTTTCATTCGGTCCTCAAAACCCTGAACAAAGGCAACCATCTTGGTGATAGTCATTTTGTCGTTCTGAGCAACAATATTCATATCACCATACAAGTCGGGTGTAAGGCCGAACACAAATCTCCTAACTATGGCCCTCATGTCAGGAAGCATATACTGAGCAAAGACAAGAAAACAAACTTGAGATGATATTCGTTCACGCTTATATTGTTCTGCCTGAGCCTCTCAAATTCATAGGTCTTCTCCTCTCTAACCTCAATTAGCTGGAAGTGATCAATGAAAGCATCAAAAAACTCACCCCAAGTTACTAAAGATGCATCCTCTCCGCGGGACTGTTCCCACGTCTCATAGCAAATATGAGCAACATCTTGTAACTGATAAGCTCCCAACTTTACTGCCTCTATCTCCGTAGCATGTATAACACGAAAGACTTTCTAAAGTCCATCGATAAAGTTCTGGGAATCTTCTCCCTTAATAGACCTGGTGAACACTAGACGCTTCATGTTCAGAAATTCCTTAGTCCTAGAGCTGTTCAACCCTCCACTAGCACCTACGCTAGGAGCCGTTTCCTGACGTTGTGCTTGATTCGTAATAATTTGGGTGAGCATCTGAATGGCTCCCTTAACATCCATGTTAGTAGCATTGGGCTATGGAGTAGCGATGGATGGACCTCCGCAAACCTCCCTATAGTTGGGGGTGTAATACCCGGTGCAACCCTCTGAGTCTAAGGCTCCACTTCTGGAGTAAATTGATATGGAATAAACTATGAACATGCATAATTCAAGTAAAGTGTGGGACTATAAATCGTAAGTCTGAAAATATCATAATGAGGAATAGTCTGAATAAACATACTAATAATGAGCCAAATGGCTAGATGACTCTTAATATCGGTCATAACATAACTAACTAGTCTATAAAACTCTGACATAAATCTGACTACTAAACTATTTACGGAGACAAGGCCCCCGGCATACATTAACTGCAAGACTGAAATAAACATATAAAGCTAAAACCCTGAATTCAATACAACTCACCAAAAGCTAATATGTGCTGAGTTCTAACGTGTTGGTCTGTCGTCCTGTAAATCTGCATCGTGAAATGAAGGCCTCCAAGAAAATAAAGGGGATGTAAGTACACTTGAATTGTACTAGTAAGTAAAGCAACGGAATGAAGTAAAGCATGTCATATGAAGTAATAGAATTGAAACTGAAACTGTAAACTGAATATGAACATGAATATCATCTGACATGAATATGTATGTATAACATGAGTAAAATATTTTAAGTCTGTAATGATATATGTGGGAGAGCATTAGTATAACCGACATGTAACCACCACGTAAGAACGTGGCATCTGATCTCTGCCCGATCAGCTAAGCCATCCTGTACCCTGTTGGGGTACAAGACATGAACATGAACATGAACATGAACATGAATAGATCCAATAACCACAATGGGCAAACATGAAGGTATCGTCCTAACTGACAGGAGCGATCATTATCCTACACTGCATATGCAGTTTCAGGCTATCTGAGCCTTCTCGGTAATCTGTGCAACTCTCAAAGTATGAATATAGATATAGTTGGCTTAGTAGCCCATGAATTATATAACTTGTTTGTAAACATGATTCTTGCTTATGTTACAACATGAAGATAATATATAATATAACTTATATGAAAACATGGAGACATGTAGGATTTTCATGAAAATAAGCATAATAGTTTATATCTTACATGTAAGAACCCATGGAATGCAAGGTATAGGTTTTCATGGATTACAGACAGATTCTCAATAACCAAAAGGGAATATTAAGAACACAATAACGAAGTAATCATTCAAATATGGTATATCATGGTACATGTACTTAGGGTTATCATGAACATGTTTAGAAACCCTAGTTTTGGTAAAATTTCGTATAATCTTGGAAGAACGTGGCGTGGGGAAGAAAAATAATGTTCCCATACGTAGATAGAAACCCTACGTGCCTGTTAATGCTCCAAAACTTGTAACTAATGGTCTGAATTTGAGAAGAGTCCCAAAAGTTTTAGATGTGAATCCTTGCGATGGGCTTTCTTGAAACCCCTAGGTTAAGAATAGTGGAGCTCGCTTAGGAATTGATTATACTATGATAGAATCGCCTGAAAATACGTTGAAAGGACTTACCTTGATGTAGGAGATGGTTGTGAAGAAAAAATCTTCGTTCTAGGGCTTGTAAATTGTGTAAACTGAATTTCTAGAACGAAGTGTCGTATTTATACTGTTTGTTGTTCGACGGTCTGAGTCTGGGTAAGTATGGACCGTCAACATGTCGACGGTCCGTCGATTGGATCGTCGTTTGTGCAAATCAGAGGGAATCAGAGAAGTGTATTTTGTGAAGCAAAAGTATGGTAGAAAGGACGGTGCATCATTGACGATCCGTCAATGTGTCGACGGTCCATCAATTTGACCCATTGTCAGTAGTCTTAACAAGTCCAGAGAGTTTGCAAAACGGGGTTCCTAGGGACGGTGCGTTTTAACGAACCGTCGATCTCTCGACAGTCTGTCTATTTGGCTATTGAATGACACCTGCAGAACTGAACCTGGTTTTTCAACTTAAACATCCCTTTTTGGCTTTCGGGATCCCTGGGTCATAGACGCGGCTTAGTTTAAAGGTACGAGGTGTTACAGTATGTGCCTAAAATATCTGTTGAGTGAATTCTTGAAAAGTTACACCATCATTGACAAGTATTAGCTTGGTCCATGATTGACATAGTTGTAAGTGGCATCCTATTTGTCATTGAAAGCTATGTAGATGCAGTTTGGCGCCATTTTTGTTAAAATTCCTGCATAATGAGAAGAAAAAAATCAATTGACTTATTAGTCAAATAGGTGCAAGGCATAATTTGCTCAAAACAATCTAGGTTCAAAACTCTGGCTGATCTGCCTTATCAAGTAGAGTTTATGTTTTTGTAAACTTAAGTTGTTCTTTTTGTAAACATAAGTTGTGCCTTTTCCTGTAGACTTTATGTTTGAAACAAAAGCAAGTTTGCCGCCAACAGCATGCTTTGTTCTTTTTGTAAACTTAAGTTTTGCCCCTTCCGGCAGGCTTTGTTTTTCTTAACACTAGTGTAATTTTTTATTTTTCTTATGAAAATGAAATTTTGTTACTTTGTTCTTTTTGTAAGCTTAAGATGTGCCCCTTGCGGCAGACTTTCTTATTGTTTAACACTTGTGTATACTCTTTTGTTTTGCTTATGAAAATGAAAGTTTACCTCCAACGGCATACTTTGTTCTTTTGGAAACTTAAGTTCTGCCCTTTTGGCAGACATCAAAATGGAGTAACTGTTTTTTGCTTAAAAAAAAAGAACAAAAAAAAAAGGAAAATGAAAAAGTGACTATTTTCCAATTAACTCCAGTAGGTGCAACAGTTACTCCAATTCAAATTGCAGTAACTGTTTTTTGTTAGGAAAAAAATTGTCTATATTCTTATCTAATTGAAAACCTGTAGAACTGCCTATATTCTTGTAACGACGCGCTAGGTCGTTATGGGCATTTTGACCATTTCACCCTTACCCGTACCTTTCCTAGATCAAGAATGAGCTTAATGGAAGCTCAAAGAGTTAGAAGTCTAAAAACTGAGGCTTTGATTTATTCTTCTTGTTTCGTTTCCGATGGAGGGTGACTTAGCAAATTTGACCTCCGCTGGGAATTCCGAGGCCACGAGGGAGTCTGTAGCATGTTTTTACATTAATGTGCACTTCTGGTTTATGTCTGTAGGGCCTCAGATTGATGTTGGGATTTTGGGTGAAAATGTGGTGAAAAACAAAGCTCACTGGTCGGATGTGACCGCTGCAACGGGTGTGATACTGTTGTAGCGAGCCTGCCATGGCAGGGCGATGGTCGCTGGCGCGGGGAGTCGAGGAATTAATGAGGTCCGCTGTAGCGGAAGAAGTTCCGCTATAGCGAGACCGCTGCAGCAAAACATTGACAGCTGCTATGGTCGATGGATGACAGAAAATGATTTTATATTATGGAATTTCGAGTCATTCACCACTTTACACCAGAAACTGTTCCCAGGAAAGTAAGAGACGAAATTCCTAGAGTCTTGGTGGGTTCTCCTTTGAAGGTAAGTCTCAACCCTTTTCATTGTTCATTCCTTATTCATCTTAAGTTCCTACGTAAATTGAAGGTCCTCTAATAGTGGAGGAAAAGGGTAGAACCCTACAAGCTGTAAACCCTTACATAATAGATGGGTGGTTGATTTTATTGTTGTTTATTCATCTAGAAGTGTAGATTATCACTTTCTAAGATGAGAACTTGATTATTAATGGTGGAAATTGCATATTGAAACTTAGGGTTCGCATAAAAATGGAACCTTTAGCCTAAAATCTATTTGCAAGGGTTGCATTGATTAGAAACCCATGAATTGGGGTAGTATGATCATTGGGATAAAGGTTATGAAGAAATTGCAATAAATGATAGTTCAACCATTTGAACAAAGGTAGAAGTAATTGGGTTTTCTTCCCCAATTGTTGTTCTTGTTTGAGTATATGACTCATTACTCACTAAGCATTACATTGCTAGACTTTGAGCGTTCCGAAGCATTACGGAAGGGAAAAGCTGTTGCGGAGTAGCTTGCATTGTTCCAGTTCTACATCTGAGATAGGTTATGATTTACTTGAGTTAGACTATGGTTAGTTGCTTCTATATGTAGTAAAGTTGATAGAAGACAGCATGATTAGGTTTTCGGACATGACGTCTGGTTGAATATTACTTAGGTTGGTATGATTGCTAAATTACGTAGGATTGTCGCCATTGTTTTATATACCGAAACCTGAGATGGAATTGTTATGACATGAGAAGGAAGGAGTTAATATATACTCTTCTTGTTGATCGTGATGTTTGCATATTCATGTTGTTGTGAGATAATTTATCTGAGTCTTGTTATGACTTGTGGCATGGTGCCTTGTATTCATTGACATTGATATTATTGACTGATCATGTTTCATGTTGACTGTTGGACTAGAAATACGTTGAATTCATATTGTGATTAGATATATATATACTGGAACCCAACATATATTTATAATTTAATCGATGTAATTATAAGAATTTTTCAACATATTCTACGATGTTTCTTTGTTACAATTAATCAACATTTCAAAACTAATTCAATTTTATCTCTATGCAATTTTAAGAAATTTTCAACATATTTGACGACATTTTTTAAAGTCACATGTGAAAAGCTAGAAGTTTTGGAAGCATGGGTTCAATAATTTGTGTTATAGTATATTTTTTCAGATTATTTGAAATGCTTTGAGACGTTATATATTTGTGTGGTAGTAAATTATTTCATTAAACGTAAAATTAATACCAAATAAATATTTTTAACATTAGTAAAAATATCATTAAGAACAACAACAATATTATAATCTTTGAGTTCCTTATTTTATCTTTAATATGTTGTGTAAATAAAATCTTAGTAGTGCAGTAATTAACAATTGAAATATATGAAAAATTGACTCACTAAAATGAACAAGTTATGGAAAAGTTGTAGGCAAATTGAAAAGACAAATGCATTGTGATCCAAAATTAATAGGTGGGGTCCACTAGTATTAAAGAAAATCCAAAATCAAAAGGCATGAAAATAGAAAAAGAAGATGGGCCCCACAGCATAGGAAGTTGAAGTGCAGCTTTTTCGGAGGACACAAATGTCAAAAGTAAAATATGGGCTGCTTTTGATGTCCAAGAATGAAAAAGTACACATCATAAGGCAGTTAAGTACAATATACTTAAGGCATGAAAATGACGTAATACCGAAAATGCCCTTTGATTGGCTAGCCCACATGTCGACCAACACCTGTGTGCTGTAGCCTCTTCTAAATAGCACTATGTCGACGATCCTACGTCTAAACTCATCTTTCTATATAGTTATTATATATATACTCTTCTTGTTGATCGTGATGTTTACATATTCATGTTGTTGTGATCTAATTTATCTGAGTCTTGTTATGATTTGTGGCATTGATCGTGATGTTTGCATATTCATGTTGTTGTGATCTAATTTATCTGAGTCTTGTTATGATTTGTGGCATGGTGCCTTGTATTCATTGACATTGATATTATTGACTGATCATGTTCCATGTTGACTGTTGAACTGGAAATACATTGAATTCATATTGTGATCAGTTATTATTAATCACTGATTAAATCAGCTCACAACAATATGAATTCATATTACTAGCATTCAACTACCCATTGGCCCAATTATTATTTATTAAATCAGTTTTACTCATAAGTATATCCCATTGTAAGATATCTAAGTACATATAATTATTAATCATTAAAAAAAAATCATGAATCAACACGCATTAAATTTCGAGGAAATAAGATTTTTTTTGTCCTCTTACAATTTGAATACAATTTGAATAGAAAAAAATAATTTTTTTTAGATCTTGTGTTATTTTTCAGATTTCTTTTGTTATATTTCTATCACCGTCATTACTTGAATGTTGAGTTACCTTCAATCGTATCAACTAGTAATATATTAATTACCACAAGCTATTCCTCAAATGTATAAGCGCCCATTGCTTCATAAATAAATTTAAAAAAAAAAAAAAAAAACTAATCAATTGCAATATGGTTGTATAGAGAACCACCCAAAATGACTAATATTCTTCAGGGGGTGTCATCCCTAAATGTGCATGGTGAGACCAACAAACACCTTTTCAATAGAATTTTATTAGTTATATGGATGTTCGATTGCTATTACCTAACACTCAGTAAGACAGCAACTAGAAGTCTTGGTGAATACATAATAATTACATTAATATTTCAGGACTTGTATATTAATCCACCATATATTAAACAGGTTTATGAACTGCAAAACGTGAACATCTGAATGAACATCGGAGTATGTAGAATTATGAGCATATACTCATCATTGCTCGACGTTCGTAATTGTTGCATACGAGTATAACACATCAAAACGATCACTAAATACAAAGGCATTAATTTCACGGTCGATAAAGTTCAGTAACCATACATACTTAAAATTAACCTTATAATACAAAGTTACAAGGAAAAAGATATATAGTAAAGTGAAGACTAAGATAAATAAGATGCAAAAGTACTTAACCATCGATATTTGATTGGTACTTCTCATTCCATTACCAGAAAATCACTAATTTTCAACAGCAATTTCCGACGGAATTTGACTCGTCGTAACATTTGCGATGGCTTTTTCGCGGCGGCGAGTCAAATCCTGACAAAACGTCCAAAATTAGTGATTTTCTAGTAGTGTTCTCAATTGTGCCTTGGTGGGTGGTGCCTAGGTGATTTATAATCTGCTGTAAATGCAACATATCCAGCATTATCTTGGTGGGTGAGTGGACGTCTGCTCATAATTTGTTCACCTTTTACATTTAAATCCACCATTTCTTGCTTGCTTGCTACAATATTATTTTTTTCTTTGGTGAATTTCTCTGCATATGCCATTTGGGGTCTGGTCCTTTTGTTTCCTCTTATCACAGCTGCTTCATTTTCTCCACCATTATTTGCCTATGAGAAATACATAACAATAAAAGTGCTTAAGTTCTATTTCATTTACTTTGTAAGAAAATATTTACAAAATCAGGTCGTTTATTAGATAATTACAAGTAAATTTCTTGACAAGCATTAATATGTAATCTTGTAAAAGTGATAACTCTTTTGCTATCATAGGTTAAATTTTACTGATTATAAAAAGGATTTTTACACAATCAGTATATATAAGAGGATTTTTACACAAGCATTATATGATTGATATATCCTGGTTGGTACATAGAGTTCTTGTTGAATCTCGTTGTTTTGAATCAAGCTTAATTAAACCATGCTAATAAGCAGTAAGTTGGTCTACTCTCTCGCACAACCTTCACCTTCTTCAGTGGCCAAGTTGAAGTATTCAACATCGGCTTAGCACCTTTTTTTTTCAAGGTTGAACTTGTTCAATAGAAGCTAATGATATGTTGTCCTTCCTTGTTCAAGATAAAGCAAGATAATTGCATGCAGAGAAATTCTATGATAAGTATTGATTGTTAACCTTGTTGAAACGATAGGAATAACTCATTAACCTAGTAAAAATGATAGGAACTTATAACTCATTAACCTGCTACTATATGTTAAAGTACATTGATTATACTATAAACAGAATTACACTATCAGTGTATATATATATATATATATATAACTTAAATCCTAATATGAAATGGAAAAGGAAACAAACAAAATGAATTGTTTCATTACAGACGTACCAAGGTCTCTCTTTTTGGTGCTGAATTGCATCTTTTGGTTGCAAATTTTCCGCCTACAAATAAGATTTCCGGGAAAAATATAGGCTATTAAGTCATTGAAAGCATTGAGTAATTGAGTTGATTCTAAGAGTAGAATAATCCAAATTGGAATAGTGAAGATAAGAAATACGTACCTTGGTAAGAATTAGTGTTTGGGAGATGTTGAGCAATTAAGATTAGAAGTACTAGTAAGCTTAAAATCCTAATAGGTATCAGCATTGTCCTATAGCTTCTTTCTTTACTTTGTTTGGGGTATGTCTGTTTTTTCAAGCATTTAAAGACACAGAATGAATGCAAGAATATAAAGTGATCTTTATAGGGAGACTAGATACAAGTCAAACATATGTTACAAATACCGAAAACTTCCACGTGTTGCAAATCCCAAGTCTAAGCATAAGACTAGTTAAGGGCAGTCCAAAATTTTACCTTCAAATTCACGTTAACAAATGAAGTACGTACATTTTACAAAGGGGACCAAGTTTATTTGCATGCATTCCAATTATAAAGCTTTTTCGTGAAAAGTTGTGATGATCCATGTGTCAGTGCAAGTTATCAGTACTAGGATCTCGAGATTATTGAAAAATACCATAAATAATTTGAGGAAGTTCTCTTACAATTCATCAACATTAATATAGTGGCACCGGCTATGGTCTCATCTCGTTTTCTTTTTCATTTAGGATTTGTTTGGTACGAAGGAATTCTTGAAGAATATTAAAAATGGTGATTTTCTTACTTTTTTTTCTTGTGTTTGATATGTAAGTAGAAAATATTATTTAAAAACATTTGTATACAATATTAATCTACACAAACACTATTGGAGGTGATTGTGGGGGGTAGAGGTGTGTGTGGAATGGGGGCTATCAGGGTGGGCATAGGCGTAGGGTAGGGTATGTTGGAGGGTGAGGAAGAGACAGCTAATGTGAAATGACACTTGTTGAGCCTGTTTCTCTATTTCACTAAGTCATTTTTTCTCATTTTGAAGGATTTTGTTTTTTTAGAAGAAAAAAAAAATCAAAAATTTTGACCAACCAAATAAGAGAAAATAGTATGGGACAATATTTTTTGAGCATATGATATTCTATCCCCCACTAGTTCAACTAATTCGGATTCACGTCAAGAAATCTCACTATGCATGTAAATTATTCGAGTAACATTCATAAATACCCACTTTTCAATTTTTTTTATTGAAAATAGTCATTGTCATTGAATTTTAAATTTCACAGCTGAAACTTCAGGACATTGTCACGGAGTTTCACCTATGAAATTTAAAACTCTATGAGCGTGACTATTTTTCAATCACTACTAAAAAAATTGCTAATTTCTGACGAAATCAATCGGAATGTGGCTCGTTGGTAACATCTTTGACAGCTTTTTCGTTGGGAACCCCTTACCTACGAGTCAAATTCGACGATGAGATGTATTAACTATTTTCTTAAGACATAACCGAATAGTGGTCAGTGAATGTTGTTTCTACTAGTATAATGTTCTATACTAAATATTCGAAATTTTGTCCTCACTGCTTAAAATACTTGAGATCTTTAATTAAAAAAATAAATTATCATTTCACCTCACAAGTATTGAACTTCGAAGTGAATGGGTGGTTACAAGTGGGAGGCTTAAACTGTTGGGGGATGAGAAATGTGTACTATTAACGTGGATAGGAAGGTATAAGTGTTTCGTGCTTGTCTGCCGCCATCCACTCAACGAGAAAACTTTTTCTGTTTTTCCGATGCCTTGATTGCCTCAACTTCACTTTTACCATGTGTTTCTCCGAAAATTTTTACCATGGGTGAGGCATAAATATGACATAGTATGGGAGGGAGTATTTTATTATAATTATACTGTGGGTCCCACCACTTTATGCTCTTCCTCCTCTTCCTTTCTTCTTCCACGTTTTTTGTCATTTCTCTTTCCTCTTTTTTCTCATTTTCTTTTTTTCATCAATTTTAAAATCAATTCTATTATACGCAGATCAAATTTTTTTAAGATATTTTTCCGTTTTATTATTTATCTTTTCCATTTTTTCTTAAAAAAATCAGTTAAACTCCGTAAAAGTTTAAAAGAAAATAATTGGCACTCCAAAAAAAAAATTAATGCAAAAACTGATAAGCAAAAATGAATGTAGGATGCTTTTAAAAGTAAAATCACCGAAGAAAAATTATTGGAATTCTTTTTTTCCTTTTTCTTTTGGTATATATTGTTCAAAGTTGTTACATTGTGTACCCGAGAAATTCAAAGTTTTAAGTGTCATCAAAGTACACCCTGAAGTTAGTGGTGTGCAAAAATCGATTTATCGGATAAACTGAAACGAAAAAAAAAGTTATTGGTTTAGCAATCTATTTGGTTAATGATTTTTTAAGTTCTAAGTTCACTCGATTTCAAATTTTAAGTTCATAAAACTTAGAACTTAAAAAATCATTAACCAAATAGATTGTTAAACCAATAACTTTTTTTTTTGGTTCAGTTTATCGGTTAAACCGATTTTTGCACACCACTAAATTCAGGGTCTACTTTGATAACACTTAGAATTTTAAATTTCTCAGGTACAGAATATAGCTTCATATTTGGATATCAGTTTTTACATTATTATTATTTTTTGAGTGCCAATTATTTTCTTTTAAACTTGTATGGAGTTTAACTAATTTTTTAAGAAAAAATTGAAAATGTAAATAATAAAACGGAAGAATATCTTAAAAAAATTGATCTGCATATAATAGAATTGATTTTAAAATTGATGAAAAAAAGAAAATGAGAAAAAAGAGGAAAGAGAAATGACATAAAACGTGGACGAAGAAAGGAAGAGGAGGAAGAGCATAAAGTGGTGGGGCCCACAATATAATTATAATAAAATACTCCCTCACATATCATGTCATATCTATGCCTCACCCATTGTAAAGTTTTTTGTATTTCTCCTATTCTTAAAATGCATTTTGTTTCTCTTTTGGGAAATCTCCCTTGCCAATTTACAATTTAGTGTGTAAAAGTCGGCCTAAGAAAATTAGTGTAAGGGTGTTCTCGGGACGAAGCAAAATGTTTTTTTAGAAAATATTTTTTTGAAAATTTAAGTGGATTCTTTACTTATTGTTTTAGTGTTTGGTGGTTAAGTAAGTAAGTGAAATAATATTATCCTAAAAGCATGTCTTTTTTTTTCCAATGTCTTGATCGGTTCAACTTCACTTTTGCCATGTGTTTCTCCTATTCATAAAACGCATTTGGGAAATCTCCATTGCTAATTTACAAATTACAAGAGCGAGAAACCAAACAAAAAAAAAGTACTAGTGTGTAAAAGTTGGCTTAAAAACCATTTACATGGAACCATTGTGTGAATCTGATAATTTAGGTTGGCTCATTATATTGTTTTCTCCTAAAAACCTCCACCACTCTCGTTTTACCTACGAAGGCCAATTCTCACGTGCGCCAGATTACTCTCTTGTTCTAGCTCATTTATTAACCCAAAAAATGACTTCTTATTATAAGGAGGAGGGAAAGACTTTTCACCACCAATAAGAAACATTTTGCATTTCATAGAGAACAAAAGAGAACTGAGAAATTGACCCACAAGGAAACATTGGCTTTGCATTACCAATCAAGGAATAACTAAAATGGAATACATAATTCTCACAATTTTTTCTCGCTTTTAAAGTGATTTTCCTTTTTCAACAATCATGATAAATGTATGAATTAGAATAGCTATCAAGACAAAAGAAATAACTTTATTACATAATTTAATTTTGTCAAACCGAGTGACCATCTGAGGAGGTAACTCACATGCCTCGCTTTGAGTACACCATTCAATTTTAAGTTTCATTAATTAGGTTATATTGGTTTCTTAAATGCTGGTTTGAATATTATGACATGCTTAACTATCTCAACCTTGTGAAAGAGGTTTTCTTCTACTTGACAGGGGTCAAGATACGAAGATGAAGACTTAGGCCTCATTTGTTTTCATTAAGATTAAGACGTCTGAATCTGAATGCACATCTGAATGATTAAGATATTGTCTCTATGTCTAAATACTGAATGATTAAGACTGTTTGTTTTTTAATATCTGAATGTGTATAATGTATTTATTTAAACTAATAAATAGACAATTCAAATTAAAAGTAACTAAATAGTAGAACATAAATATAGATTTAATAAAATAAAATATTATTTGATAAATAAAAATGAAATATTTATGTTCACTAGTATTGGTGGAGATGTTTTGTAATCATGGTGGGTGGTGAGTGGGGGTGGATGGGTGAGTGGATGGTGGGTGGTTGGGGTGAGAGGTGGGAGGTAGTGGAGGTGGGGTTGGTGGTGGGTGGCGGCAGGTGGGGGTAGTGGGGAGTGGGGGTGGGTGGTGTGTGGTAGGGGTTAGTGGTGGGGAGTGAAGGGTGGGTGGGTGGTGGGGTGGGGTTGAGATGGATGGGTGTGATTGGAGTAGAGAGTGCGTGTGGGTGGGGGTGAGGTAGAGGGTTAGGGTTGGAGCTGGTGATTAAAAAAGAATAGGGATTGGGGCTGTGGTGGGGTGGGGGTGGTAGGGAGTGGGGTTGGAGGTGGTGGTGGTGGGGAGTAGAGGGTTGGAGTGGAGAGTGGGTGCGAGTGGGTTGAGGTGGAGGGTTGGGGTTGGAGCTGGTGATAAAAAAAGTACGATATAAAAATACCTCTTAATGATATTAAGACTTGGTTCAAGATCTTAATGATTAAGACCTATTCAGACCCAATAAGTGCTTCAATCTTAATGCAAACAAATGCACTTAATGGCTTAAGGTCTGAACCATTCAGATTCAGACCTCCAATAAGTGCAAACAAATAAGGCCTTATGCTCGGTTACTTATTCATCCTTCTCAGTCCCGATCTTTTTGTATATGACATTGTGTAAAAGTTAAATATATAAAAAAAAAATGTTTTGTTAGACGATAGGGAAAAGGACAAAAATGGCTATTCGGCCCAAACTATTGACAATTCGATAGTTCAAGAAGGTTAAAAGACATTTTTTAGCCTTTTTAAAATAATTCAATTTTTAGTCTTTTTTTCTACTAATTTCAGCGTATGCATAGAAACTGTATCATTGTTGTATAGAAAATATATCGTATGTATATGGAAACTGTATCATTGCTGTATAGAAAATGTATCGTATGTATATAAGATCGTATCATTGTTGTATAGAATGTGTATCCCTACAATATGTGTTTAGAAAATGTAATTGTTGTATAATTTGTGTTTAATAAATGTATAATCAACATATACTTACTAATTATACACATATTATACATATTTTGTGATATTTTTGAAAGATCAATCAACGTATACCTGCTAATTATATATATATATTGGGATATTTTTGAAGGTACAATATGAATTTTTTTCGTCATATCTTTAGTGGCGATTTTTTTATTTTTGTCACGACAGAAAAGCGCGATCTGTAGTAAAATTTTAGTGGCGATTTTTTGATCTTTTGTGGTGACTAAAAGGCCCAATATATATATATATATATATATATTTTATTTATTTTTTTGCAGTTAATGGGTTGCTGGGCTAGCGTCTAGGGATAGTTTGGGTCGAAATGACAAATTGCAGTATTAAACTCAAGCATGGGCTAAACAAATTCCTAATGGCTAGGTAGTGTTCTTTTCCCCATAATATATGATACGAATAGCCCTTCAAATGGGCTGGTCTTTAAATTTTGCTCTTCAAATGGGCTGGTCTTTAATCTTTGTCCTTTAGCAATCGAATTTATGCCTAGCGAACATAAGTTCTTTAAAGGTAAAAGTCGTCGGGACATAACTTGTGGATATTATGATGCGAAAATATAAACTTATGTCTTGCGAAAAAGTTATTTGTCACGAGGGATAAAAGTTAAAGACCGACATAAAATAGGGAGAAAAGTGCCAATGACCCTATATTTTCACATATACTTTATGGTATAAACACAGGTTGCCAACATTCGACCCCATTCATTTAATATCAGTGGGTATTTACTGAAAAAGTGAGCACTTCCTCTCTATTTTATTCCCTCCGTTCACTTTTACTTGTCACGTTTTGACTTTTCACGCTGTTTGAAAAATAATGATTAAGATAGGTATTTTACCACAATACCCCTATTAAATGGTGTATAATTGTATTGGAGTTAGGAAATGATTTGAAATGAGTAATAAATGCTATGGGTAAAACAGGAAAAAAAATTGTCTTACCTTGATATGTGAAAATTGACAAGTAAAAATGAAAATCTATAAAGACAATAGTGGACAACTAAAAGTGAACGGAGGGAGTACTTTGAAACAACCATTTCTGTAACCTCTTAACTTTGATATCTGGGCATGGACGGATTTAGGCTCCCTCCCATGAGAAATCTATATATAATATAAAGCTAGGCATAAACAAGGTGATGTGGCACGTCTTTATGGCCTAGAATCATTTTTTTTTTCTCCTTTTTTTGGCATTTTCCCCTCCATTTCACTATATAATAATAGTAACACAATAATAAATTAACTAATTTAATTGACAAATATATCACCCACGTAATACTTGCAATTAAGTCCAAGTAATTGTTTGTCAATTCATGAGCCATAGTAACTGTTTGTATAGCCTAGGAATGTGTGTTGCAACTCCAACCTTTAATGTTCATTATTGTGTTTTTCTTATTTATTCTTTTTATTCTGAATCGTGTAGTACATTTAGTAGCTTTTTTTGTCTGTCTGTTCATATCATTATGAAGGATGAAAAAGAAGCAGCTTGTAGCCAAAAAGAAATTGCAAATTGCGGGAAATTACTCTAACTGTTGAAGATGAAAAGTATGATATTTACCGAAAAGGAAGAAGTCTAGGCTTTAGTTGTGCATGTATTCATATACTAAAATCTTTTCTTCGCTTTGAGTACAGTATCCTAAAAGCCTAACAAGATTAGTATGTTGAAGTTTTGCGATCAATAGAATTTCATTCTTCAACACCAACAGCTCTGTCCAGAAAGTGTCGAAAGCCTTTTTATAGCTACTTCTTGCTCATCAGGGAACTTTCCCCTGATAATTAAATGACTCATTTCAATATGTCGAAAGCCTTTTTATAGGTCAAGGTCTTCATTTTGGATTTTCATCTTTTGCAGGTTATTGTGGTTGAGCCTGAGACTAGCATATTCTTACAATGATGAGGTGCTCAAGAAAGTGGAAGCGACAAGAAAGCCAGGCTTATAGAGATACATGCCAAGAAAGATAATTTTATTCTTACTGTTGAATCAATTGTTAATGTCAACTTATTTCTTGTAAGCACAAGTCCACTCCTTAAACTACTTACCTATTTTTCCTTTAGGACTTGATTGGTGATGAAAATGTAGGACACTTTTACTTTATTGACAGTAATTCATGAATGTGATTGTCCGCTTAGAATTAAATTAGTTGTCCACATTTTATTTTGTATAATACAATGCATAAACTTTTATATAAGTGATGCCAACGTTAATACTTTAATACACCTCTTGGTTTGCTTTATAAACTCAGATATGAGATGTTGCGTAAGAAATATTGAATTGTGTACAAGGATTAAAATTTTATCCTACAAACCGAAGGGCCAGTACAAGGATATCAACATCTATTTACTTCTCTTGCCCCATGAATCCTGACCCCTGTTGCTATTGGTACTTTTTGAAATACTGTAATTGTTTCGTTGTTGTTTTTTTTTTTTTTGAGCTCCAACGTTGTAATTAGAGTAGTAACATTTTTAGTAATGTAGGACTGTGAATACAAGAATTTTGGACGAGAGGAATTTGAGAAAGAATAGACACACGATCGAGGATTCATAAACAAGGTGATGTGACACCTCTCTATGGTCAGCATTGCTATTTTTTTCTCCATTTTTTGGCATTTGTTGGGTTTTCTCCTCATTTTATACAATTACAATGTCATTGTTTTAATTCGTTTACTCATTAATTCGTTTTCTTGAACACGTTTACCCTTTTTATCTTTACTCATTATTACTAATTAATTCATTTGAACCGTTTACTAATTGATTCATAACCATTCACTCATTCTTTAAACATTCTGGCACTTCTTTGGCACCTCTCTGTATTCTTTCTTCTTCTTCTTCAAGAATATGGGAATCCCATCATGAAAAACTCTGCTTTTCTACTACTGTTCCAATGGACTGTTTAGTGTTTACTCTGCCTGTTTCTTCCCTTTGTCACAAATACTCGAGTATTTGTTTTACAATTTGTAATTTGCTTTAGCATCAGCTTGAGTTTCATTCGTTGGCGATTTAGAAAATATTTATGACTTCCACTATTAATGTCACACATGAACTCCATTTTTTGGACTACGAAGTCATGTACCCTGTGAAATATTTATTTACATTTGATTTCAAGAGACCTAATTATTTAAACATTGTTTAGTCTTTTTGGCACTTCCTTCTTATTATCTGTGTATCAGTTTTGACACTGATAATCAATATAGGGAATTATGTACTTCGGTTATGATGTAAAAGCAATAATGAAAAATTTTCATGGATGGAAATTTGAGAGAGCGGAGCTCAAGAATAATAAAATACCTCTCTTGTAAATAATGTTTATCAAAACTTGACCAACCTTGATACCACTGGCATGTTACATCCACATTTTTGTTTTGTTTTTTAAATTTATTCAATTTAAATGCCAATGTAAGGTATAATCCTATGTAAATGAGTATCTCAATTTAGCTATGTCGTAAATGATAATTTCCTTATTTATGAATGATTACATCTAAATGATTTACTTGTGCATCTTTTTCCAGGTTGCTCTCTTGATTTGGTTGTGAAAAATGTTGAGGAACTAGAAAAGTTTCTTGCTGGTGTTCCTCAAAATATCAACTCCAATTTTGTTGCCTGTGGATAACTTATTGTTGTTAATGAAAAAGTTTTAAGTTCATTTATATAAAATTGTATCTTCTCAAGTGTACAACTAATAATAATAATAATAATCTAATTATTTTAATTTACATGGTAATTAGTGTTGCAAGATGATACTTATAAATTTTAGTTTTAATTTTACCTTTTCATCTCTTAATACTCGAGTTGATTTTTCATATGATTACTCAACTAATAGGTATTATCTCATACTCAGAAAGTCACTTTCTTTGTTGAAGGAGAGTGTAATCATCAAGAAGAAAGGTGACTTTTTAAGATAATAATAACTATTGTATTACTTAGCTGAGTAACCATCTGAGAATCAACCCTTTAATACTCCTTATATCATTAGAATAGTTCGTCTGCGGCCTACTACGACCGCGCTTCGCGCGGGCAAATTTACTAGTTTGTATTAATTAATGCTAAAAATCTAGTATTCCGAGTTATCAATCAAATTAAATATTAATAGTTGTGATCGTAATTATTCTGCTACTCCCTGTGGCTCAAAATAAGTATCCATTTAACGTTTAATACGCCTCCTAAGAAAATACTATCTCCTAGAAAAAAATAGGTATTTCGACTAAACTATTTAATTAATAAGACTCTTGACTATTTATTATCTTGAGTAAATAAGGGCAAATTTGAAAAAATAAAGTTAATTTCTTCTTAGTTATATAAGTGAACAATGATAAAAGGCTAAATGAACACATATTTTAAACCAGAGGGAGTACTCAGCAAATAAAGAATTAATATTTGTGATTGTGATTATTCTAAACAAACAATTGGATTCAACAAGCTAAGCGCATAAAATACATTCACGGCTATCACGTCTCGACTAATCACAACTATCCATCCAGAAGAAAATAACCTTTTTACAAAAAAGAAGGACGAGGGGAAAGGAATTCAAACTATTTTACAGTTAAAAAAAATGAGGCCTGAGTTGATGTGGTTAAACTCGTTTAATTAGCTCGTCCCAAAAGCGATAATCGCATCTCTTACTAACTATTACCTCTGTTCACTTTTACTTGTCCATTATCCTAAAATTAGATGTCCACTTTTACTTGTTCAAATTGAAAAATTAAGAGATAATTTGTCATTTTATACATGTTTCACCCCTAATAGTACCTACTATTAATTTTCCAACATTTAGATGTCTGACAATGTACTAAATTTACAATTTAATATAATGTTTTTTAAAGGGTGTGCCAAGTCAAACATAGACGAAGGAAATTGTGATTTTGCTGTGAGAATATCAACAGTTTAGCTTCCAACGAAAATAGATTAATGTCACAATGTCATAGCTTTGGATTGACTAGTTATGTAAAACTAGCAACATAAGTTAACCAGCATTACCTATTTGTTCTAATTACTGGTTTCGGTATGAGAATCTCAAAAGTTTAGCCTCCAACAAATAATAGGTGAATGTCAGAGTGTGCATAGCTTTGGAATTTGGATTGACTAGTTACGTAACACTAGCAACATAAGTTAACCAGCAGTACCTATTTGTGTTGATTACTAATTCACTAACGGACGCCATTCATAACTCGTAGCTTCATATATTTAAAAATCTTCTGAATTGATTGTTGTTATGAAGGTTCGGAAGATTATATTATCCTTGCAACTTACTTACAAAATGTAATAACAAATACTTTAGTATAAGGGATGGAGTACGAAACCATCAGATAATCAAATTGTAAGGCGAAAATGTCGGTTTTAGATTGACACACCAAGGATTTCATTCCTCTTAGGTTCAATATGGCAGCTCCTCTATAGAATCTATGATAATATTAAAGCAATATATACAAGAGATTAGCAATAAAGAGAAGTGTTTTCTTACTGTAATTTCAGAAAACAAAACATCTTGCAGAACATGAATTAAACAAACTCGAACATAGTTTTGGCTAAAAGCAAGACAACTTGGATCACGAAAAAAACACAATTCACTTCAAATGCCAGAGTGAAACATTCGAGAACTGCTTAAAAAGTAAAACACAAGAATTGCATTACAAGAGACCAACCCTTCTCAAAGTTCAATTTCAGGGGCTTTTCTAAAGTAGTATGCAAAAAAGACTCAAAGCCAAAGTACAGAACTTCTGCTGTTGTTTTCATCAGATGAAGACTACAATCTGCGGTCCAAACTCTATACTGAAATGAAGTAAACTGCACAAATGATTCAGCTCCCAGCTCCTAGCATTATGACTCAGAAGCGTGATAAGAACACACTACCTCCATTCCATTCTGGTTGTCTCACTTTGAGTAGGTATGGGGTTAGAGTGAAGTGGAAACACTACAATTTCTTTCTGTTTTTGGGAGAAAGACAATGGTAGTAATAAGATGACATTAAGAAAGTGCTGCAAATATATGTCGATCAGTTGCTCAAAGAGCTAATCTGATTCCCTTTTCTATTCCTACAAAGCATCCAGAAATATGTACAATTTTTTAAAGAGTAGCAAACCAAAACCAAAGATACCATTTACTTGTTGCCAACCAAGTCCATCCCTTCTGAAACTTGACCAAATATTTGTCAAACTCTACTAGACATTATGGATTTGACCAAGTCCAATATCCGAACATAGTCAAAAAATAGAGCAGAGTCTTTGCCTTCAAGCCCATCCCTACTCACCCTGTTACTACCAGTAAGGTTGTTGCATGGGCTTCCACCGATTACTAAATCAAATCCTCCCACTTTATCAATCAGTTGCTCCAAGCGGTCTCCATTTAGCTCTTGTACATCGTCAAAATCTATAAGGTTCCCTCTCTGATTAGTTTGCTCCCACCAGCTTCTCACAATATTCCTATTAACTTCAGACTTTTCCACAGAAACCACATTGTTCAATGGAATACCTAGACGATAAAGGGCAACCTCAGCACCACCAATTCCCGAAAACAATGATAAGACATTGATACCTTTTGGAAACAGGTCTTTCAACACCGACAAATGGTACGCCACAGTGTCAACCTAATAAAAATATCGATCCAAGTATCATGTTAGTAATTATTATAACAAAGAAAAGAAACTTAAGAAGCTAATGAACGAGTTGCTTCACTACATTGTGCAAACTGTATGTGGGGAAAAAGCAAAGGGGTAAAAGAATACAAGCTTGGATAGATATAGTGAAACTCCGAAGAAAGAAGGTTAAGGTTATGTCTAACCTGGAACGAGTTCCCAAGTGACTTGTATCTATCCGTCCTACTTATACCACCTCCCCGGGTATGATTCCTTGGAAACCCTAGCAGCATTTCAACTTCATCAGGCTCCAAAGGAGCAACTTTGTTTCTCCCAACCCACAGCAAATTCCACTTCCGGCATTCATGAAGAATATCCTTTTGCACTATCACAGGTGGCTCACCAACAAAGTTATCCATAGCTTCCAAAGCTTTCCTGATTCTATCAGCCAGCCTTGCACTCCCAATACATGTTTGCAAACAATTGAACTTTATCCGTACATCCCAAGATGGCCACCATTTCTTTGTTAGGGGAAATGCCTCGTGAATGGTACTTGGGGGAAGTGGAAGTAAAGGAAATCTACCTTCAATTGGCAGATTATGAACATATCCCCTTTTTCTTGCACTAGCGCAAAAGTATTTTGAATCAACGAACTCAGGCTCAATATCATAAAGGAATCTGGAAATTTTGCCCCACACATGCTTTGGAGCTAGAGCAACATTCTCATAATAGAAATAAGGGGGACCAATAGCTTGCTCTGGAAGAGTTCTTTGCACCATTCCTGGAACTGATTGCGTAGGAACCCCAAATCCAATCATAGGGTTGGGCAAAAGAATTGTATCTTCATCTAAAATCGCCCTTTGCTTTTTTCTACTGCACAGTTCATTGTTCATCTTCCTCTTCTTGTATCCACCACTATTTAGTTTTGGCTGTCGCAATGGAAGGAGACATCAATTATACGAAAAATGATATCGCTAATTTGTTTGCAGTTGCAAATGCGAAGAAAGTTGAACAGATTGTTAGATCACATGAGCCCATTGCAAAATATTGCGAGGGGAAAACAGACCTTCACATCTTCTGGCAGATATACATCTTCTTCTCTTGCCATTTGAGCAGCACACATGAAATCTATCAATTCAGCAAGAGATGCTTTTTGACCTAGAAAGTTGTGAAGAGGACATTAATAATTCAGAAATGAAATCAAAAATAGGTCTTGCAGTTCTAAAAGACATTGAGGCATATCGTAGCATTAATAAGCAGGATTTGTCCTAGATACTAGGAACTCAACTTAGTAGTGTATACCCTAGAACTTGCATGAACAATATTTCTTCTGCCAGTGATAAACCTTAGCATAATTAATCCATATCAAAAGCCAAACTAAATATGTCATAAGAAAAAATATTCAGATAACATTACTAATGTAGAGGACAAAACATAATTTAATATACACACATCTCTCCATTGCTATGGAAGCCTCTTCCGCTGGGTATCCCATATTTGCCAGGAATAGTAATGTCTGCTCTTTTTCAGACAAAGAACTGCTCCCGTCTTGCAAGTAGCACTGATCAGCAGAATCCTATCACACGTAGTACAAGAAGAATGTCAGAAAAGCTACACATAATTGTGCCCAGAAAACTCATAAAAGGATTCAGAACAAGCAAAACTCTTAAATGGTAAAAGATGTATTAGTTGATGCATATCACTGACATTGAATTACACAAATTATGTGACAGATTTTTTAAAAAAAAAGCATCGTTCGATTAAAATTGACTAAATGTATACTTTTGAAAAAAGACAAACCAGATTAACTAATATTTAGGTCACAATTAGACACTAAAAAGAACAACAGAGAATTATGTTTGAGGTTAACATACTATACAGTTGTCTGAGTCGGAGGACCAACTAACTTCCTCGTAAGCATCATCCAGAAAGTTCTCGTCGTATTGAGAAGAGCTATCATCAGAACTAATGCAGGGATCCAGCTGAGAGCTCGTACTGGGCTGTTCTTCCGGAGAGTCTTCAAGGGCCTGCAACATCCAAAGACAAACAAAAAGTATGATTGGTGCTGCTTAAATTTATGCAAACAAAGATCATAATTTTTCCATTTTTGTTCCTCTTCTTTTTTAGGAGATAGGGCGGGGGGGGGGGGGGGGGGGGAGGGGGGGGGGGGTTCAAGCATTAAAGGGTCATTACTAGTGAAAAAATGAAAGGATAGAAGAAAATCGCCATTACAATGAAGAGTTCTTAACACAATCAAGCTTGCATTCAGAGCTGTGCCGTGATAAATAACAATTGGCATCATACATCGCACAGTCAACACCTAGGAAAGTGGTTACATGGCAGAATCTCTTCATGGGTCCTAATAGCTGTCCATTTAAAAGTCTGATTGATCTAAGAATTTACTCTAAACAAGCAAACGAGATTCTCTCTCTAGACTATATTATGCAAGTGGTGGCACATATAAGCAACTATTAGAAGAGCAAAAGGTGGTTGCTAAAGGAGGGAACAAGAATTTCTCCCTCTCAGAGACAGTTACCTTTTGTTACAAAATCTAAAATGAGCAGTTTGCAAACAATGAGGCAGACGTTACTTACCTTGAATGTCAAAAGAGCATCCAGCACCAAACCTTCATTTTCTCCTGCGTCTCAAGTCAAATAACATAAATACGACAATTGAAAAATCAAATTTTTAGTTGTATAAAGACTTGGCAAATTCAAATACCATTTTGTTCTATTGCTTTTGCAATAGATTCTTCAGGAAATCCCATCACTATAAATTGCTGAATGAATTTGGATTGGCAGGGTACTGATGATGAGCTTGCCTTCAGGTAAGAGAAGACCGAAAGAAGTCATAAGTTCAGAAGCAACGTTATGAACCTTTTCTTTTTGAGCTGGAGGGGTGTTAAGTTTCCTTGACATGAAATATCACTAGGTATCAAATATAGGATTAAAGCATTTACCTCCCCATGGCAACGAACAGTATACTCTCCAGCATCTCTTAAATTCGTGCATGATGAAAATGTTGTGTCCGGTATTTCTTGTATTTCTAATTCATCTTCAGTATCCCAGTCAATGCTGTCATTGTCTTCCCCAGAGAGGTTTTTGTCCTGCGGGGGATTGAAACAAGAAATACAAACAAAGAATAAAAGATTTTCCTCCAATTATCAAAAATATGAATAAAGAAGGGGCCATACACTTTCTTTTCAGATCTATAAGACCAGAAGGAACTTAAAAAAAAAAAACTGAACAGGTTTAAAGAATCAAGAAACGAGATAAATTTACCATTTTTCAAGGTAAGCCTCAAAAAGAACTCCGAACTGTTCAGCAAAAAGAATAATTCAGCCCCTTACATAACACCAGAATGTAAACGTGAATCACTGCCATTAAAGCTCCACAGAGCAATCACTCAAAAAACAAAGTTTCTTCATGTCTGGACATAAAGACAAGGAGATAGCACTTATGTTCATTCCTTTTGGACACAAAACACAATTTTCAAAGATATACTGGATACCTTTTCTAATAAATTAAACATTTAGACAAAATCAAATAAGGCCTGTATTGAAAAGGAAATGAAGAGACTTTGCTCCATAATACTTAAACTCATCCTTCAGTTGGTGTTGTAAGAAATTCTCACAGCCCTTCTTACTCGCAAAGGTTACAGGAAAACTGAAAGTAAGAAAGCACTTCAGTACATAGAAAACAGTCAAGTATATGCACATAAGTTACAGGAAAGAGGAGTAAATGATAAGTGAGAAATTACATTTTTCCTTTCTATGTCCCGTCAAGAATTCAAGATAATATTACAAACGAATATATATATTCTTAGCAGCTTCTAATGTAAAATAGTATATTCTTCTCTCCTCTTCCAAACATCCTCTTCTACATAAGATAGCAAGACCTTAAGAACATTTGTGGACTTCTAAAATTTCAATAACATTCACCGAGAAAACAAAACCTCTTTTACTAGTGTATCAATGTGCATCTAATACTTACAGACAGAGTAGTATATCAGCTCTATCTATTTCAAAGTTTCACGGAAAATAAGCGCGCAATACATCAAAAGTGTCCACTTTTACTTGATGTCAAAGGCAACAACTTCATTGGCATTTCGGAAAGTGAAGTCTTGATGAGCATATATGACAAGGTATAAAGAATTAGGACATGGTAAAGTTTCCATCATTCTTTGCTATGAAAAACGCCCTGCACCTAACTATAAATAACTTGCACATACTGAACAGAAGGAGAAATAACCAAATGGAACTTCAACAAGTTACTTAACAAGGGATATGTTAGCTACAACATGAGCTGAGTATGGTAACTCTACTGGCAGATGTTACTTCAAGTTTTAAAACCTCACTCACAGAGACCAAGTGTGAAAACAAACAATAAAAGAGGTTATGACGAGCTTAACACTGAAATATCTCTTCTTTGTGCAGAATAGACGCAAGGCATGGATGGTTTAGTTGTAACAGGTTAGTTACAACTTGGCGCTACTATTAATACAATTATTTTTGCTTATCAAAAAAAAAAAGTCATGGATGGTTCAGTTCAATTTCTAGCTGTTTTGAAGACAAAAGGCAATTGTTTAGTATCTTTGGTCTCAAGGTATTCCTCATAGGTTTCCCCAACTATGCCACAACTGAAATTTGAACGTATTTGTCTATGTCCTCTAGGATGTGCTAAATTCAAAAGCTATTGACTGGAACAAAAATAATAGCTTTCAAACATCTGAAGACTTTGACGTGCAAACATTAGCAATTGTCAAACAATAACTTTACCATAAACCACCATTATATCAAACTATACTGATTTTTACATAGTTTCATCCCTTTCGTACACCAAGAATTTCACTGTCTCACAAAAAATAGATAGAAAGTGAGAAATCTCCAAAATGTGTAACTGGTCATTTCCTTGTATAATCAAATGGTGTATTCAGCAGCTTATATGTTTAGGATGCTAAATGGTTATTTAGTCTTACTTGCTATCCATCTTTGTGGGGATCAAAGAAGTGTTTTTATATTCACGTTCTTGATTGAGATTATGAGCGCGTCACTGGGATCAGCGGTATTTTCAATTGGAGCTTTTTTCCTCACTATTTAAATATAGACCATATACTCTTCAGTTTACTGCAAAAAACATTCATATAGTAGGGCAGATTCACGAATCCTGCAGAAAGTCAATGAAGGAGTTTCCAACCTTTATCAGGACGATACTGGAAATATGCAACTCATGCAAGTCTAAATCAAATGGCAGATAGATCATTTGACAAGAATTTTAATGAAAAATTACTCCTACTTCTGCAATTGGGAATTAGGTTTTGTTTGCCCATCAATTGTGAAATAAAACTTCAATTGCACCTAGAAATTCCTAGCAGACAAATAATTTGTGACATCAATTAACGATTACAAGTAAGCAAACGACCAAAACATTTTAAAACCATAGTTCTTACCTGAGAATATTTGGCGATGAAGGTCGTCAAGCAACTTTGAGCTATATCAGAAATCTACTTAATATCCTGCATTACCCAAGAACCCAGACAAATAAAAAGTAAAAAAGATTGGGGAGACAACAACAGTTTCAGCAAATTCAAAAACCAAAAACGAAACGTTCTTTTGTTTACAAAGTGAAAATGAAAAGAGAAGATATACATGCAGAGATTTGACAAGAGAGCTGAGAGTGAAGCAAGAAGAGACTTAAGAAAGATTCTTGCTGAGTGAGGACTAGGAGGACAGTGAGTAAAGGAGAAGACAGATTCACATAATACTGAGACGACAGAACACCCCCCCCCCCCCCCCCCCCCCGCTTTGAATTTGTCTCAAACAATTGAAGATTGAAAATATTAGTAAGAGGTACGCGCTACACGCCACATCAGATAATCCAGTGTCACTCGCCTCCACATCAGATTCCTATTTCACTCGTGCTAAATTAAGGTATCTCTATTGTTCTTATATTTTTTGGAAATTACACACATATATTAGCACTAGTAGAGAGTAGACCAACATGAACAAAGTCTTAATGCTCTTGTTTGAGTTGCCCTATATGACCAAACGCAATTACTACCATGGTCTCCATAGTTTCAACTCCCCAAAAGAAAACTAGTGTACACAGTGCTTATATTTTGTTACATTCTGGAAAAAACTCCAACAGTATGAGATACAACAGAAGTCATTGCATCATCAAGAATAATGAGAAATTGCACTGAAAAAAAAAACATTAATTTGCCACTTCTATTCTGGACTTCTCTCCGCAGAAGTTTTTGGTCCAGGTTCTTATTGCCCATAATTTTCTGTAATTTCAGCTATAACTAATCTGGATGGTTGTGAAGCACAATGAATCATAATGGTCAGAATAGAACAACTGCTGCATAATTTTTACATCGAATTTGAGTTGTTTCACACCCATCTTTTCAGCGTTTTCTTGAGCTATAGTTACTTCTCTTATTCGAAGCTGTGAACAATATGACCTAATGTTTCCAAGCAAGGGAATGTATACTGAGAGAAAAGAACTAACAATCACTCAGCTCAATAAAAGTTAGGTAGTTGAACCAATCACAACAACAACAACAACAACATACCCAGTGAATCCCACAACGTGGGGTCTGGGGAGGGTAGAGTGTACGCAGACCTTACCCCTACCTTAGGTAGGAAGGCTGTTTCCGGAAGACCCTCGGCTCAAGAAAAAGCATAGGAAAGGTCAGATACGGGCAAACAATTCAAAGCAATTATGAAAATGAAAACAACGAACGTGAATAAGCCATGATAAACCATTCTGTGAAAACAGATACTCGCAGAAATCAAGAGACAAGAAACTATAGAGCAATGCAACTACTCGTAAGAAAGGATAAACGCGACTACTAGCCTTCTACCCTAATCTGAGTCCCCCATACCCTCCTATCTAAGGTCATGTCCTCGGTAAGCTGGAAATGTGTCATGTCCTGTCTAATCACCTCTCCCCAAAACTTCTTCGGCCTACCTATACCTCTTCTAAAACCGTCCATAGCCAGCCTCTCGCACCTCCGCACTGGGACATTTGCGTCTCTCTGCATCACATGCCCAAACAATCTTTGCCTCGCTTTCCACATCTTGTCCCCCACTGAGGCTACTCCTACCTTGTCTCGGATAACTTTATTCCTAATCCTATCGCTCCTAGTGTGCCCACACATCCATCGCAGCCTTCTCATTTCCGCCACTTTCATCTTCTGAACATGAGATTAAATAGAAAAGAAAAACAACAAATGCCAGCATGGATAACAGAAGAATAAATCACTTCCAAAATCCTCATTGCACTAAATTGAACATAAAAACAATCGTACATTATTGGCATATATATCTTTCGTAAAGAAACGAATGACTGCAGATTTTTGGTCTCTTACTTCGGTTTTCCCACCCGTGCAGAAAAAGTTTTAAAGCCTTAACTACTTGTTAGACAAAAGCTTTTCAACGAAACAAATTTCTTGGGGACCTTATTTCAATTCGTTACCAACTTATATGAGCAATTTCGCCTCCAGATAACTTTCACTCAAGTGCAATCCAGTTAGAAACTGTTACATAATACTTCAACTCATCCTTCAGTTGGTCTTGTAAGAGGTTTTCACACAAGTCCTTATCAAAAAAAAAAAAATTCACACAATTCAACTTTTAAGCCCTTCTTACAATTAAGTATATGCACATAAGTTACAGGAAAGAGGAGTAAATGATAAGTGAGAAATTACATTTTTCCTTTCTATGTCCCGTCAAGAATTCAAGATACTATTACAAACAAATATATGTTCTTAGCAGCTTCTAATGTTAAAATAGTATCTTCTTCTCTCCTCTTCCAAACATCCTCTGCTACATAAGTAAGATGGCAAGACTTTAAGAACATTTGTGGACTTCTAAATATTCAATAACATTCACCATGAAAACAAAACGTTTTACCCGCTTAACAGTGTGCATCTAATACTTGGAGAAAGAAAAGTATATTAGCTTTATCTATTACCAAGTATCAAGGAAAATGAGTGCACAGTACATCAAGATTATGTCCAGTTTCACTTGATGCCAAAGGCAACAACTTCATTGGCATCTTGGAAAGTGAACTCTTGATGAATATATATGGCAAGGTATAAAGGAATTAGGAAACGGGAAAGCTTCCATCATTTTTTTGCTATGAAAAATGCCCTGCACCTAACCATAAATGATTTGCACATACAAAATACAAGGAGAAACAACCAAAAGAAACTTCAAAAAGATACTTAACAAGGGATATGTTAACTGAGAATGGTAACTCTACAGGCAGATGTTACTTCAAGTTTTTAAACCTCACTCACTTTTTAAGCCTCACTAATAAAGACCAAGTGTGAAGACAAACAATAAAAGAGGTGATGACAAGCTTAACACTGAAATTTCTCTTCTTTGTGCAGAAAATACACAAGGCATGGATGGTTTAGTTGTAACAGGTTAGTTCCAACTTGGCACTACTGTTAATACAATTATTTTTGCTTATCAAAAGAAATAGTCATGGATGGTTTAGTTCAATTTCTAGCTGTTTTGAAGACAAAGGCAATTTTTTGGTCTCAAGGTATTCCTCATAGGTTTCCCCAACTATGCCACAACTGAAATTGTAAAGGAACAGTAAAAGAGCAACAAAAAGAAGCAAAAGATGTGAATTGCTTACATAGATGAGGACAATCCAACTCCAAAGGAACAAGGAGTTAAAAAAATTCAGACAAAGTCTCAAGGAAGAAATTCACAATTTCAAGCAATCTGATAATGTGATATTGCATGTTTTGTATTTAAGATGATTCATTTGAACCTTGTCGCACTGTTATACATTTGAAACGATCATACATTGATATTGCATGTTTTATACTTGCACCTCCTAAAGATTGTCTATTTTCCTCAATATGTACAAAAAATAGGACAAGGTTCAGATGATGCATCCAAACCTTTACTAGCAAACAGTAATTAGCACAGCAACATTTATCGTTTTCATCCTAACCTCCTAATTCGGGTAGCGAAGTCTCCTATAAGCCATTAATTTGAACTAGTTCAAGGGGCGGCGCGTGGATTTGGTGTTAATCTTGTCAATTTCTCATCCCTTTAAAAATACAAACCTAGCCCCATACCTTCACCAAGAAAAGAAAATGGCCAATACAGCCACAATAGTACAGATACAATACGGCCACAATAGTATAGATACAATTTTGTATCTTCCTATTTAACACTCATCTCCCGCACTCCCATGCTACACATTTTCTTCTGAATATCTACAAATGTTCCTCCTAGCTCAATAGAACAGAAATATCTTTATTATATCTTCATCTCATGACATCTAGTAAAAGAAAGAAATCTTCCTATATAACACTCATCTCCCGCACTCCCATACTACACAATTTTCTTCTGAATATCTATAAATGTTCCTCCTAGGTCAATAGAACAAAAATATCTTTATTATATCTTCATCTCATGATATCTAGTATCTAGTAAAAGAAAAAGAAAGAAAAAGAGGAAGTTTTGGTTTTTGTGTAGTAATAGCTTAGTCCTTTTATACGAAGAGTGATACACCAAGTGATAAACGAAAAAACAAAATAAATTGCACAGAAATAGAGTTTCTAGAAAGCTTTGTTTTACCTACCATTGGCAACATGTTCGAAGCTAGACTTTTGGAGGCACTCTGATAAGTGATACCTAAGTTAAAGAGGTTAGGCAGGGTGCAAATTACAGAGGGTAAAATGTCGGAACAAAATGTGCTACTATTCCAAGAAATTCAGGATACCATACATTATAAACTCATAATCGTAGCTATGACAGGCATCTTTTCTCTCACTATATGTAATCAGTCATAGTTGTATTGGGTGTTCTGATTGTTGAATTTTAACATATATCATTTCTTAGGTCTACAATGCATTAGTTGCAAAAACAAAACCCCAAAATAAAAATAAAAAAATAAATTGCAAAATGCATCAGAATGCACCACTAGGTTCCAGTAGTCTCATTCAGCTTAAGCGTTTGCTTTTCCCATTTAAAAAAGATATCAACCTTTAGGCGAGTTGCATTGAAAACCTTCTCTTCAAGGTCTTGGTAGCATAATAGCAGTTTTCTGCCTTCCTTTGCGGACGAGTATTTTATCATTTTTCCAAAGAATGCTAGAAATATGACTCATGCAAGTCTAAATCAAATGGCAGAGAGACCATTTGACAAGAATTTTAATGCAAAATTAACTTTTTTGGAGTCAACTTCTGCAATTGGGCGATTAGGTTTTCCGTTTGCCTATCAATAGTGAAATAAAACTTCAACTGCACTTAAAAGTTCCATGCAGACAAAACTTAGGTTCGTGACATTAATAACCGATTACAAGCAAGCAAATGACCAAAACAATTTAAAACCATACGACTTACTTGAGAATCTTTGGCGGTCAAGATCGTCAAGCAACTTTGAGCTATATCAGAAATCTATTTAGAGCCCGTTTGGATTGGCTTATAAGTTGCCTATAAGTTGTTTTCAGCTTTTCTGAGTGTTTGGCTGGCCACCTTAAAGCCATTTTGTGCTTAAAATAAGCCAAAAAAATTAATTGGGCCCGTTTGGCTTAGCTTATCTAAAGCAGCTTATAAGCTGAAAACAGCTTATAAGCCAAAAAATATAAGGGCCAAAAAAAATAAGTTGGACTACCCCAACTTATTTCTTTTTGGCTTATAAGCTGTTTCCAGCTTATAAGCTGCTTTTTTTAAGCCCATCCAAACAGGCTCTTAATATCCTGCATTCCCCAAAAACCCAGAGAAATAAAAAGTTAAAAATTACGAGAACAACCATGGGTTCAGCAAGTTCAAAAACCAAAAATAAATAGAAAATATTAGTAAGAGGTATGGTCCACCTCAGATAATCCACAATCACTCGAGTTCACATCAGATTCTTACTTCCCACGTGCTAAATTAACGTATTTCCGTGTTAATAAAGTTTTTTTTTTTTTTTTGGGGGAAATCACTCACACACACACTTATATATCAGTACTAGTAGAGAGTAGAGCACGGGCCAAAATGAACAAAGTCTTAATGTTCTTGTTTGAGTTGCCCTATATTACCAAACGCAACTACTACAATCACTATAGTTTCACTCCACAAGAGAAAATTTTGTACACAGCTCTTACATTTTGTTACATTCTGGAAAAATTTCAGTATCAAATTCATCAAAATTCATTCAATCATCAAGAATAATGGCACATTGCACTTGAAAAACAAAATAGAAACATCAATTTGCCAGTCCTATTCTAGACATCTCTCTGCACAGAAGTTTTTGTTTCAGGTTCTTCTTGCCCAATTTTCTGTAATTCAAGATATAACTATTCTGGATGGTTGTATGCAAGCACAATGGTTCATAATGCTCGGAATAGAACAACTACTGCAGATTTTTTATGTCAAATGTGAATTTGTTTTGGACTTCTTCGTCAAATGTAAGTTCTTCTACACCAATCTTTTCAGCATTTCCTTAAGCTATAATTGCTTCTCTTACTCGAAGCTATGAACAATATGACCTAGGGGTTCCAAGCAAGGGAATGTAAACTGAGAGAAAACAACTAACAATCACACGGCACAAGGGAAGTCAGGTAATTGAACCAATCACAAAATCAGGAAGTGCAATAGAAGAGAAAAAACAACAAATGCATGGATAACGGAAGAATAAATTACTTCCAACATCATCAATTCACTACACTGAACATTACAAAAATAATCATACATTATTAGCATATATATCTTTCCTGATATCAACTGTAAGCAACAGATGAATGTATATCAAAAAGGAATTAACCCTATTTTTCCAGATTTTCCCTTATTTAAGTGCTAAGTGATTAGATCCCAATGTGTCAAGTTAATAGTAATGTGCAAATTTTAATTAAGGGTAGTTAAAACGCCTATTTTTTTTCTAGGAGTTAGTATTTTCTTAAAGGGTGTGCTAAAGGCTAAGTGGACACTTATTTTGAACCGGAGGGAATACCTTTTATCAGGATGATTCTCTCAATTTTAGATTCTTTAGTCATTTGAGCATGTTATCCAATTGAGACATTTATATATAAGCATTTTAATAAACACTTGATGTTCACGGTTTTGATTGATTATTTGTTGCCTCAAATCTCTATATCTGCCTGCTTAAATAAATAATTTCATCACAACCACACAGTACTTTTCCAAAAAAAAAAATTGATGATTTGGATTTTTCACCTCTGCTGTTTTCTAATGCAGGTTACAGACAGTTAAAACTATCTTTTTCTTTTATAGGAAGGGGGGGGGGGGGGGACCTTTCTTCGTCATGTAGTGAATTAACTTATCAACATCAAAGAGGCAAATTCACTAAGGGTGTGCTTGGTCCAATTTTCTCATGCTCGGTTGGTCAAAATTTTGGAAAAAACATTTTCTCTAGGAATTAAGTTCCTTAAAAATGAGGAAAATGAGTTTCCTAATGGAAGTAGGGAAAACAAATTCCACAAGTGGCATTTCTGTCTCCTCCCCACCCCCCACCCCTCACCCCTACCCACCACCCACCCCCATAGTATTTGTCTAGATTATATACAAATGCTTTTAGGATAATATTTTTTGCTTACCTACCGAACACAAGAAAATAAGTAAGAAACCCACTTATTTTCCTGGAAAACATTTTCCAAAGAAAACATAATACACCCTAATTGGAAAATGGAGCTCAAGGACAAACCAACCATATTGTAGAATCAAACAACAACATACCCAGTATAATCCTACAAGTGGGGTGTTGGGCGGGTAATGTGTACGCAAACCTTACCTCTACCTTGGTAAGGTTACATATTGCAAAATCATGGGTCAAAAAAACCCTTCCATATCAGTAATTGGTTTAACAAACACATTAGGATGACTGTTTCATACACATTTGTACTAACCTAGATGAATAGTCACAAAAATTTCCATTGCATGTCGAGAAGAAACTACTAATTAATAAACTAATTACCACAACATATAATAATACAGACACATGCAGATATAAATCAGGGAAATTTTCAAAAATATGCAGCCCAACATAAAATATTACGCCACATAGCCCAATATACAATATTATACAACATTATACAAAATTAGGTGTTTATAAACAAACATGAGCTAAATCAAGTAACAAACTCAAAATATAGGTTACGTGGCGTAAATATTTTCAAAAATGGACATAGAGCGTAATTTTCACAAATCATTATACATAATGTATCAACCTTGTATAAAAGTGTATAAAAGGTGTTTATACACAGATATGGGCTAAACCGGGTAACAAACTCAAAATACGGGCTACGTAACGTAAATAAATTCTCCCAATAGACATAGTGTAATTTTTCTTTTTCCCTATAAATAAACTACTCCCAATAATAATGAAGCAAGAACCAAAAAAAAAAAGGGGGAAAACTATGCTCTATATCTATTTTTGAAAATATTTACGCTAGGTAGACCATACTTTGTGTATAAACACCCGATTTTTCCCATATTTGTGTAATAAACACCTTTTATACACTTGTAAAGGTTGATCTATTATGTCTTGTGCTTTTCGCAGGTATGCTGTATAATGCTGTATATTAGGCTATGTGGCGTAAATACTTTCTAAAGCTGTATATTTTTTAAAATATTCCCATAAAATAAAATATTCCCAAAAAAGGGATATTTTCAACAATATACAATCCTGCATAAAATATTATATCCGCGTAGCCATATTTTTAATTTACATCCACATAACCAGTTTTTTTTTTTTTGCAACAGTGTTTATACACATGATATACAACATTATACACTTACTGTAGATAATGTATAAACCTTATATAAAAGTGTATAATAATGAATAAAAGGGCCATTTCGGGTAAACACTTTCTCCAAATAGACATAGAGTGTTATTTTTTTCCCAAAAATAATCAACCAACACTTACTGGAATGTTGTCACCAGTTTGCTCCACTGTAACCTTAAATCTAATCCCCGAGAAACAAAACTATTACCTAATAAACCAACTCCATTTCCATTTTCACCCAAGCTAATATTACCGAAAATAGGTATATCTCCTTTTGGATAATAAGCACAATAACCAATATTAAGGACATATTAGTCTTTTCATTTTAATGGAGAGACACGTGTTATCATATTAGCAAATGCACATAAACACAACTTTCTAGTAGCTTCCCAGACGGGTTTTGTTTGAATTTTCCATCTGTCAAAAACAAATCAACTTAGGTTTTTTTTTTTTCATAAAATCAATTAATCAAATTTGACATGAAAAAATAGATTTACTTTTTATGAAAAAAATTGATAATCCACAAAAATCTGCACTGCTTGTCGAGAATAAGCTACAATTGATAAACTAAGTTACACAAAATATAATAACACATACACATGCAGATATAGAAAAAACCAACATTTACCAAATAGATGACGTTATTGAAGCATTTAGAGCACTTAGTCGAATTCCATTTCCATTTTCGTTGAAGCTCATATTACCGAAAATATACAAGTGTATAGAAGAAGAAATCAGCTTTCACTAGGCAAACAAGAGAGTGATAGAAGGTTACTGTTTTGGGCTATATGATGAAATTACGTAAATGGCCTTTAGATGTGAAGCACAATAACCAATATCAAGGATGGAATAGTCATTTCAAAAGCATCATCTTTCTAATGTAGGAACACGTGGTATCATATTAGCTAATGAACATAAGCACAACTTTCTAGTAAATGAGTCATCCATCTACTAGAATGTTCTGCTTATGTGTTATCAAACCAAATTCTTTATATTGGATTCTCTAGTCTATAAGCTAAATCAAATTAATAAATATCGATATTTTCAATCTCATTTTTTAAATTTAATTTATATTTTCTATTTTTTTAAGTAAGGTTTCTTCATAATTGATTTTTTTTAATCTATCTCAGATTTTCTCATTTTTTTAATATAGTTTATATTTTCTTTTTTTTTAAGTAAGGTTTCTTCATCTAACTAATATTTCTTTAGTCCTATCAAAATACATTAATGATATAAAACTTTTCAGAAAAATAACACAAAATATGAGATAAATCATAACATTAGTCTCATCAAGAATAAAAATATAAAAATTCATAAAGATAGTATTTTTAATAAGAGATAATGAAAATAAAATAGTTTGATTTGAGTTTTATTTAAGTTACTAGATAGCTTTATTTAAGTTACTAGATATTTATGGACTAGACAAGAAGTGAGACAAGTCCACTGAAGAGGGTGTGACTGGTGCATGTTGAGCCTTAAATGTTGGGAGAACTTTAAATGTGACGAGTCCACGTACAGTGTAGGGCGTGACTTGATGTGTGTCGAGTCCTCCATGTTGAGAGAATTTCAAGCGTGGCGAGTTCCCGGTGTGAGATGTGACTTATACTTATCGAGATTTATAAAACCTAGTTGGGCAGTGTGTCTATGCAGTGTTAACACACTAGTAGTTTTTCATAATGTCTGTGGGTGTTCATGTTTTCCGTATTGGGATGGCCAAGTCTGAGTATATGGCGGGTCGATCGGCTCTCTCATAATGTCCTTCCTCCCCTATATTTGATTTGAAGCACAATAACCAACATTAAGGACGGACTAGTCATTTCAAAAGCACAACCTTTTAATGCTGTAACACGTGTTTCCATATTAGCAAATGAACATAAGCACAACTTTCTAGTAAATTACAAATGTTATGTACTAGAAAATTCTGCGTATGTGTATGGTTTCAATGTTTCATCCATCAAAGCCAAATTAATTATACTAGATTCTGTATAAACTAAATCAAATCAATAAAAGTTAAATTTTAATCTCAGCTTTACTCAATTTTTTTTAATTAAGTTCATTCTTTTTTTCTTGTAAGGTTTTTTCATATCGAAATACATGTACGTAACTCGTGTTTCTAAATGTTTATTATGTCCTAATACAATAATTATATGACGCTTTCCAGAAAAATAACACAAAATATAAGATAAATTATAACTTTAGTGTCATTAACAGTAAAAATAAGGAAAATCGATCATAAAAGAAATATTTGTAATAAGAGATAATGAAAAAATGAATGTAATTTTATTTGGGCTTTATTTGAGTCACTAGATATTTATGGGCTAGACAACAATTGAGACGATTCCCTTGAGGAGGGTGCGACTCGTGCATGGCGAGCCTTTACCGTTGGGAGAACTTTGAGTGTGACGACTCTACAGTGTAGGGCGTGACTTCGTGTGTGTCAAGTCCTCTATGTTGGGAGAACTTCCAGCATGGCGAGTTTCCGGTGTGAGCTTAGGTCTACATATGGGGTAGACCTATTAGAACTCGTAAGTAGATTGATTAAATCTCTGTTATGTCAAGCTATGTACCGCTTCAGCACAAGGTGTTGTTGTTGATGAGGATCATTCCATGTATATTTTTTACATCTACATAAAGGCAGGGTCAAGTACGGGATAATGGTGGGTCATCGTGGTCTTACTCTATGTCAAGATTTCCCCAAATGCATCGTAAGATTAAATGGTGTCGGATGCTATTGTTTGTCGATCTAGACTACAACACGAGGGTCTGTGCAATGAGTTGCAAACACATTTATCGGTGAGAGAGTGGTCATTTCATGTTTCTTGTTAGATTGTGTCCGATCAAGGAAGAGAGGGGAGAACATGTAGGAAAGTCGCATGCTCAAAGGCTTGTAGCGTGGGTAGCGTAAGCCTCGAGTCTAGCTTCAATCCTGTTAAGGAGCAGGTCTTAGTTGACGAGGGTCCATGAGAGCGGTATACCAGTTCTATCTATAAATGACCCATGACTTTGACCTGGCAGTTCTATCTGCATATATAAAGCCTACGAGTTTGGTCTAGTGGGTGCACACACAAGGGCCTAATGATTATGTGGTTATTATTGCGGATATTATTCACTGTGTTGTTAAACATACTATGGTTATTTAAGTTACTTCTATAATACAATTTTTGGTTTCATGCATTTATTTTGAATACTTGCTCCACGTGGTAAGACAGAGGAGCAGGTCGATGATTTTACTGGCTTTCTGATCAACAAATTCATTTACTGTTTCATGCAGATCCTACACTAGTGGTAGCGCAGGACATCAGTGATCTTTGTCCGATGAGGTGATTTAAATTCCAATGAGGTGAGTCAACTACAATTTGTTCGTGGTGGCTGCTATGTTATCTTTACCTATTCCTTTTTTAGTATTTTGGGTTATGTCCAGAGTGGATTCAGGATTTGAATGTGTTCCTTACAATAATCTCAAGTTAATATATAATAATAACTGGGTTCACAATATACATGGTCTGAACAAAAGTTACAAAATTCCAGCGAACCTGAACGATATGTGCTAGATCCGCCACTTATTTTGTCTCTTATATGTTGTACTCTAAATCTTTTAGATGCTCCTTGACACTGTATATATGGGTTTGGGCTACAGTTTGACTTTCATGTTACATTTATTCTTTTGCTTTCAAATTAAATTATCTACATGTCGACTTTATCATATACGTTGTGTTGGGTATGGTAAATTGAAAACATGGTTTGCTTAGTGAGTAATAGCTCGTTGGATTTATATTTATCCCGACTGATGAATTTGAATCGTGACACTACGTTCCTTCGGTAGGAAGTTATTTATAAATAAAATAAAACTAAAATAACTTACCTCGAGCTCGAGGTCACTGTGCAGGCAGCGGCGTGCACTGGGGGTGTGCTCTGGGGTGGCGGTGTCGAGTGGAGGTCGGGGATGGTGCAGGCTGGCCGATGGTAAGGTGTTGTGGTGGTGGGAATTTTGGGGCAAAGGGAGAGAGAGAGAGAGAGGAAAATGGGGGAAAACGATCTGCTCAATTATGTGTTAAAATTTTAGACCTCTTGAGGTCAAGAATTTAAGTCATGTTTGACCAACATTGACTAAAATTTTCGACCTCACGAGTTAGAAATTTTTTAATTTATTTATTTTATATTTATATGTATAAAATTTTTTTTTTCGTTTATTATTTGTACTAAATATAATTTCGTTAATTATTTGTACTCATGAGGTCGAAATTATATTTTCTCGTTAATCAAACGACCTTGTGAGGTCGAAATCCAATAAAAAAATTTATAAAATCTGGAAATTTCGACCTCATGAGGTCAAAAAATTTTGACCTCAATTGAGGTCGAAAAATCCCGTCTTTTTAGTACGCGGTTCGACATGCGATTTCGTCTCATGATTTCATCTGTGAGTTGAAATCCCAAATCATCCAAAAAGGCATGACTTGTGATTCCAAATCATGATTTCAAAAAATTTAAATGTAAAAGTTGACCCATAAGTTTATATTTTGTAAAAATAGATCCATAAGTTGGTAAATATATTACCAATCATGTTTATCGACCATTTATATCAAACATTATTAGATCTACAAGTTGGTAGTATATTTATAACAAATTTACTCTTGCCAACTATGTGGGAGGATTATATTAAAGAGTAGTGTTCAATTTTCCATTTTATTGAACTAAAGTTTAATCAATTGATGTTGTATTATTTAGAAAGGCCTTCATGTATAGCGTATTAATTATTTTATGAACTATGACTTGCTCATTTGGTAAGATTGTATAAGAATTGGGAAAGTTTTGATGGTTTTCATAACTTGTGGGTTTTTATATGTATAAGAAAAAATACAACTTAAAAAATCTAAATTGCATGTCCAAATATGATTTCATCTCATGATTCCAAATCATGTCCAAACGGGTCCTTAGTAGTGTTAATAGTTGGCAAATTCCAAGTTAAGAGTCACTTGAGACAGCATCAAACATGAAGAGAAAAGGTAATTTGCAAAGTTAGTAACATTTGCATTTAGTTACCTGTCATTCCATTTGTTGCATAGTCGAAAACATAATTTTCTGTTCAGTAACCTAACTTTGTCCCAAAAAAATTTTTTTTTTTTTTTTTTTAAATTACTCACAAGGGGAGAACACCCGTTCATAAGAGATTGCATATGGTTAGCATATGAGAATTAAAATGGATGAGATCATTTTTTTAAGAAAAAAATATGGAAATGAAAGAGAGGATAATATATCATCATCTATGCAGCCAAAAAGGTTTTTCTTAGCTTTTGAGGGCTAAATTGTGGTATTAGGTCTAAAACCTCACTTGCACAGAGGTGAACAATTGAACTAATGGTTTATTATTTTACATTTTCTTCAATGCATTTGTTGCGATTGAATGATACATTTCTACTACTATAAACAACCCTACCCTAATTTTCTCAAAGCCTTTTGGTGTATTCACTGTCAGAATTTGTAATGTTCGAAATTAAGAAAAGCATAGGATGTTGGGACTTAGTTTTTGAAGAAATAAGTAACCTGAATGAAGAAAACATGGAAATATTATTATTATTAGTAAAACAAACTTAGTAATATAAGTTCTTGATTTGACAGGACACTGTACATACATTTAATTATCCCTCAAAAACAAAAGAAGCAAACAAAAAGATGCTAGTGCAATTGTAGTATTTGGTACTACAGGTAGGAGAGATACATTTTTGTTTTGGGTACTAACTCAGATTGACAATTTCTGAACAGTGACTACTAAACTATCAACAATTAAAAATGATTAATCCTTTTTCCAAATTAAATTGTGATGACTGTGATTGCATTGAATTTTGTAATATGTTAAATGATCCTTATTGTTTAGTAGTACCTAAGCCTGTTTGGATGGGCTTATGCCTTTAAGCTGAAAACAGCTTATAAGTCAAAAAAAATAAGTTGGGGTAGTCCAACTTATTTTTTTTGGCTTATAAGTTGTTTTCAGCTTATAAGCTGCTTTAGATAAATTAAGTCAAATGGACTCAATTATTTTTTTGAGCTTATTTTAAGTACAAAATGACTTTAAGCTGGTCAGCCAAACACTCAAAAAAGCTAAAAACAGCTTATAAGCCAACTTATAAGCCAATCCAAACGGGCTCAAATTTGTCAAACACTCTCACTGCAGAACACTTCTAAGGTTAAAATCTTTGAGTTTATGGCATAATAAATTTAAATAGGAATATTTATTTCTGAAAAGACTGCTTCCGGGTTCCTACACTTCAATTAAGAACTCAGTCAATTATTAATAGTAATATTTTAAAGATCCAACAAACCACTTCTTCCTATTTCTTAATTTCTCTTAAAGGGCAAGATGTTCTTTTTGTCTCTGAAATATTGATTAGTTATGATTTTGGTCCTTGTATTATATGGTTAAACACATTTAACCTCCAATTAATTGAAATGTTCATTTAATCCTTTTACTTGTGAATCTTCATAAATTTAATAAACTATTAGCTATTAAACCACTCAAATACTCATGTGTAAGTTAAATTACAACTAGAACATTTTTTTCTATTATATATAAAGGTGCAAGGCCTATTTAGCGCATTTCCAAAGGTAAGCGGTTAGTTTGACTTTGGAAAGGCTACTAAGGACCGGGTGAAGAATGAAAAACGTCCGCTAAAGCCCAAGGTATAAGGTTTGCATATGTGATCATGAATCGAACCAGATTGAAACAATCAATTGTCTACGGACAAAGCCGGAACATACTATATACTCCAAATTTGAGGATAATATAGTTTTAAAATATAATTTTAATATAACATATTCCCTATAGAGAGAGAGACTAAAATACTCATTTAAGTTAATTAAAAGTTAAATATGCTTAATAAAATTCACAAGAATCAAAATCAGAATTTAACAATAATCGAGGGATCAAATTGCAATTATCCTTTCCTAAAACATTGCTCAAAAGAGTTGCTTGAGATATAAGTATATAAAAAGGTACGTAGTCCATAATGAAATTCACGTACAACCAACTTTTCCCATCACTTCTTTATAAACTTCAACCACGTCTTTACATGTACCAAATTTAAACGAAAGACTACCTTATTGTTTTCTTCTTCTTCAAAGATGTCTAAGCCAAGTGTAAGGAAACAAGCCATAGAGAAGCATATTAACCGTAGTTCTAAAGAGAAAGAGAAGGGGCCAAGCAATTATAGTAACTTGTTTTATTTATCCAAACACCTGAAGAAAGTTTACCCAATAGAGCTTCAAAAAACTTGTTCACTTCCAACTTATTCCCTTTCTTTATCTCTATCTCAAACTTCATCAGATGATTCTTCCCTTTCTACACTGGATGATCATATATTCTCTTCGTCGTTTCAAAGAAGAGAAATTCCAGCCAGCAAAAATGTTGTTCCACAAGTTAGTCGTGCTCTAAATCTTAGCACATGTCCTAGTGAAAAAGAGCTTATGAGGTGCAGTTGGATCACTAATAGCAGTGGTATATATTTCAACTACCATTACTTATCCTTTTCTTTTTCTCTTTGAACCAATATAATTTAATGTGTCTTACTGTTTTTGTGTTAATTTGGAAATTGTTTTTGATAATGGGTGCTAGTAGGAGTCGATCCTAGAACCTCTATCTGCTGCTTTGATACCATATTGAATTGTGTGACTATTTCATTCAAAAGCTTAAGCTCTTAGAGAGAGAGCACGCACTTTTATTTACTTAATTATATTCTCAACAAGATTTTTTTTTTCTATCTTTTTTTCCTTTTGTTGAGTTTAATATATATATGTGCACTTATTATGCGCAATTCTTTTAATATGATTAATTAGTTAGAAGATGACCTACAATAACATATAATTGTCTTTCGTAATCCTACTTTGATAACCTAAAAAATACAACAAAACCTTGCTGTAGAGGATTAAAATACATTATTATGGTACATTCTTTAGTGAAAAATTGACTTGTCATCAGAGGCGGATCTAGGTTAGAGATGTGGATTTTTGGAAACATAGTAACTTTTGTGTAAACTCTATATTTATATTAAAAAATTCATTAAATATATAAATATATATTGGAAACTCACAAACAAGGTAGGCGCTTGGTCCAGTGGTCGGTCTACCACAGTGGTAGTAATGGAACTTGCTAAAGCTTTTTTTAACCTCCCTTGATAAGTGTTCGATGCCCCTGGGACATGTATAATCAAGGTTTTTTTTTTTTTTTTTTTTTAATTGAAATCGCTGAGACCCATAAACTTCAAATCATAGATTTGATCTCTCTGCTTGTCATTAGTTAGAGGCAAAATAAAATTGGACGTGAAAGTAGGACTTTACTTGGATTATTCATCTTTCCAAGTATCAAAGTAAATTTAGGAAATTAAAGACTTATTGAGTGCAATATGTATACAGATAAGGCATATGTGCAGTTCCATGATGAATGCTGGGGTGTTCCAGTTTATGATGACCAGTAAGTAATTTAATATTTTAGAGCTTAATTATTCACCTAATTTTCCGATTAGTGATACTTCACAAGAGAATATTTAACTGCAGTCAATTGTTCGAGCTACTTTCATTGGCTGGCTTGTTGATGGATTTTAACTGGACTGAAATTTTAAAGAGAAGACAACTAATGAGGTACATATTTCCACTTAGTTACGTCTTGATGTATTAACTTATTGGCTTAACATATTGAAAGCCCCTTTGCCAACAAATTTTATTTAAATACTCGAAATACGGCTTGTTACAATTGAGCACCCAAGCAAATGATAAATTAATTGTTACTATTAGACACAGTTCAAACTTTAGAAAAACTTTTATGCGTGTTCTCAATTGTCTATTAGTTAGTTAAGTTAACCACATAAAATATGTCATCTCTTTTAGTTAGACACATCAACCTCAATTAAAAAAAAACCCTTGGGTTTTACAGCTTATTGAGGCGAATCCATATAATTAAAAGAGACGGTGTATTTTAAGTGGTTCTTATCTACGTAAATGGACATTTGAGAACACGCGAAAAGATTTTTTCAAAATTTGAATCGAAATTGCCAATAGGAACATTTTATTATGTGTTCAGGTGCTCAATTAAAACATGTTGTAATTTGAGTGTCTAAATAAAATTTACCGATAAGTTTAAGATGTTGTCAATGTCACATACAAAATATAGTTGAATAACCTTTTCAATGTGATAATTATACAGAGAAGCCTTTGTTGGATTCAATGCGAAGCAAGTGGCTAAAATGGGGGAGAAAGAGATTAAAGAAATAGTCTCTAATGCATCCCTGATGTTACCAGAAAATAGAGTTAGATCAATTGTTGACAACGCCAAATGCATAGTCAAGGCAAGTCTCTTAATTACCTTCATTTACCAACATTTTTATGTGTTAATTCCAAATATAGTCAATGAAAATTATATATTATAACAGTAATGTTATAACATTGTTTTTTTTTTTTTTAATCATGTCAAAGTAATTGAATTTTCTCTATTATTTATGATCATAACATCACTAAACTCTAGCCGTTATAATAATAAAATCATAAATAAAAAAATTGTCACAATAAGTTACTGAACTTTATCCATTATAATAGTAAAGTTAATAAAGTTTACGCATTAACGGTAAGCCTACCCATTAAGGTAACTTTTACTTTTATAGTGTGCAAAATCTTGTGATATTACTATTATATATAGTGGATAAATTCGTTTTAATTTGACAAAAGTAGCTTTGTCACTTATTGCCAAAGTAAACTACCATTTTTACCAAATCAAGTTGGTTAACTCCCTCCCCTCAACCCACGATTTAACTTATATAATATACACTTTCTGCGTGAAATTTTTTATGCTAATTTAATTTAATATGGTATATCAGGTAGACTTATTTTAAGTCATTAGTTTCACTTATTATGAGTAGTTACCTGTAATTATTTTTAGATGACTTCATAATGTACACAAAAGGGGATAATTTCAACCCAATATTTTTGGGTGATCTAGTTTACAAAACAACCACCAAATGTATGGGTTCTGTATATTTATACTTAAATATAGATATACAATGTGCAAAATGTACATATAGTATATATACATATCCGTGTATAGCCTTTTTATATTTGGGCTACTGCCGCCTGCAGGTAAGTAACTTGGCCGAAGGAACTTAAATGAAAGGATCCCAAAAAAAAATTATACATCATTAGTGCAACAACAATAACATACCTAGTGTAATCTCACAAGTAGGGTCTGGAAAAAATGGTGTGTATGCAGACCTACTCCTATCTTGTGAAGATAGAGAGGTTGTTTTCAGAAGATATACATCATTAGCGCATAAAAGTTAAATTTATTTATTTATTGATTGATATGCAGATTGGGAGGGAATTTGGATCTTTCAGCTGCTACATGTGGAACCATATGAATTATAAACCAATAATTAACAGATTTAGAAATGCAAGAAATGTTCCACTAAGAAGTCCAAAAGCAGAAGCTATTAGCAAAGATTTGGTGAAGAGAGGATTAACGCTTGTTGGGCCAGTGATTGTAAATTCATTTATGCAAGCGGCTGGAATGACAATTGATCATTTGATTTATTGTTTTAGACACAAAGAATGTGTTAATCTTGCTGAAAGACCTTGGAGGCATGTCTGAAACATATAATTCTCTTGAATTGTTTCCACATAAAAAGATTTAATAAATTATTAGGCTTCTCCAATTTATCCTAATCTTTTTCTTTTATTTTTGCATCTTCGTTATTTAAGTGTATTTTTATACATCAAGAGTTATGATGTTGTAATATCAGTAAAAGTCGTTCACACAATTAGTATGAACGTCATTCTTATTGTCTCATTTGTCCGTTTTCCTTTTATTTCCTCTATGTGTAATGACGCGACAATTAAATCCGATCGTGGTCTACTATTTTTTCATAAGATTTTTAATTTGCTCAAAAGAAATTTTAGATTGTGATTTAAAATGTCCATAAATTACAAGAGAAATAAAAAGATAATCATTTACTAAATAACTATCCTAAAAAAGATAACTAGAGAAAAATTCTGCTTTATTTCCCCTCTTGTCTCCTAGCCCATAATAGCTAAAATGAAAAATTGAAGGGAACTTATGTAAATGTACCCTTCGTCCAACTAATTTACCAATATGGCCAAATTATACACTATCTATACACTTCGATTGTATATATTGTGTATAGGTATGCATATTATATGTTTAGTGTATATATATTATATGTATGACATATGTCTATTTTGTATAAAGTATACACTACCTATATGTACACAATACATATAGGTAATTTATACAGCCAAATACCATTCGACAATCTAGTTTATATAATATGTATACAGTGCAAAGATAGTGTATACTTTAGACTAAATGCACATATACTATACATGTGTATACAACATATACTGCAGAAATGTATACTTTATACTAAACATATATATACTATACATACATATACACAACATATGCAGCTGAAGTGTGCAGATAGTTTATTCTTTGACTATGTTAATAAATTAGTTGGCCGAAGGATACATTTACTAAGTTTGCCAAACAAAAACTCAATGAGCAAAGAATGTGGCTGACTAAGAGAGCCCATATTAATATCGAAAGCAGGCCTGATATACTGCTTTAGTAGGCTAAACACAGCATGTAATTTACTGGGTTGGCCTGCAGCAACCCATTTCTCTAAAAACACTTTTTAGAAATCAAAAGTAGTTATTTCTATTTTTCATACTTTCTTCCGGACAATTAGACTAAGCCTGTGTTCGGTATGAAGGAAAACAGTTTCTGAAAAATATTTTTTAATTTTTTCATATTCGTTTATTCAAAAAAATTGAAAAATATTTTCTTTAAGAAAATAAGCTCCTCAAAAATGGGAAAAATGACTTCCCTAATAAAAATAGGAAAAATAAGTCCACAAGTGCATTCTACTAACCACCCTACCATCACCCAACCACTCTCACCACGCCAACCCCACCCCACCCCACCCCACCCCACCACCCACCTCACCACCCAACATCATCCCCCTCATCCCCCTCCCCCCAAAAAAAAATAATTTTGTTTTGAATTTTTTTTTTTTTTTTTTTTTTTTTTTTTGCACCACCCCCCCACGCCCCAACTACCAAATCCCAAGCACTCCTGCAACTCATGCACCACCCACCCCCACCGAACCCACCCCCAACCATCAAACCCCAACAACTCCCACCACCCCACCCACCAACCCCCACGTCGTACACCCCCACTCCACGACCCAACACCCCCCCCCCCCCTAAAAAAATTGTTTTGAAAAAAATATTTGATTTGTTTTTTTTGGTTTTTTACACCACCCACCCCCACCCTCCAACTACCAAAACCCATGCACCCCCCACTCCCCAACCAACAAACCCCAACCACTCCTGCAACTCATGCACCACCCCCCCCCCCCCACCCCATACATCCCTCTCCCAATTTTTTTTTTTAAAAAATTCTTCTGGGTTTTCTTCACCAACACATCCCCCTCCCCTCACTCCTCCCCCCCCCCCCCCAATTTTTTTCTTTTTTCTTAAATTTTTTTTTTACCCCACCCACCCCCCTCCCGACACCCCCTCCAAAAAAATTAATTTTTTGTTTTTTAAGTTTTGAATTTTTTTCTTTTTTGATTCTCTACACCCCCCCCCCTCCCACGCACCCCCTACCCCCTCCCGAATTTTCTACTTTCTATTTAATTTTATCTTTATTAAAAAAATTATAAAATTAAAAGTTTGCGTGGTTAAAAATTAAGATTTTTAGAGGGGGGGGGGAGTGATGGTTGTGGTGGTGTAGAAAACCCAGAAAAGAAAATTAAAAACTTCAAAAAAAAAAAAAGTATGGGGGTTAGTGTGGTATGGGTCCACGCGGAGGGGGGATGTGGTGGTGTAGAAAATTCAAGAAAAAAATTAGGGTGGGGGGGGGGGGGGGTGGAGTTGGAGGGGCTTGGGTGTGTACTTTCCGAAAAATGTTTTCTATCAACCAAATGAACATGAGAAAATAAGTAAGAAATTCACTTATTTTCCACTATCCAAACGAACATGACAAAATAAGTAGAAATTCACTTATTTTCCAAGAACACATTTTCCAGCAAGACAGTTTCCTCCATACCGAACACACCCTAAGAGGAATTTATAAACCAATGCTTCCATAGATTCAATCGTGGTTTACAATGATAGCTTTCATACCTGCTTGTTTCCTTTTTCTTTTTTTATCATCTTCCGGATAAAGAACGAACAAGAGTAAAAACGAAGTTGATTCAAATAAAGATTTCTCAGCTCTCGTTTGGCCATAGATTTTGGAAGCATATTTTCAAAATGCTTTTTCAAATCTTTGTTTGGCCATAAAATTTTGATAGATTTTGAAAACGAATCTTCAAATCTCAAATTCTAGCTCAAACCTGTTTTTGGGCCAAGATCTATCCGTTGGCCTTTTTAATATTTTTAAAATTAACCCATCCTTTTGTATTTTATAAAAAGAGAAAATGACTTAATAATACTACTTAAGACTCTATATTACAAAACATAAAGATAATTTTTCTTATTTACAAAACATACCAACAAAATTACCAAATAGAATACCAGATTTGGAATTAATGAGATACTCGCGATTTTGGGCATTTTTAAGGAAAAGAATCTGATTTTAAATGTGGACTTAATTATAGTATAGTTACCAATCAACCTCTTCTCATTTTTCAAAAGATTCTTCTCTCTCTCTCTCTTCCTCTGTGATAGACACCATTTCTAGACCTAAAATTCATCTTCTCTCATAATATAAATTTTCAAACCAATATTACAAAATATTTTTTTATTACTGACATGTGTATTAATTGTATATAAAAATTGGTTTGTATCATTTTGAGATATGTGCGATCATTGTGTGTTTGAAATCTGTATAAATGTTAAAAACTAGTATATGTATGGAATCTGCTATATACTATCATTTTTTAGATATATGTGGCATAGTGTGTATGGATTGTGAATAAATTCGATACAAATTAATCTAAAAAATGTTGAAAATTATACAGGTATGGAATGTGGTTTGTATCAATCAAAAAACTTAATATACATATATGCTTTCTCATAATCTATACATACTTTGATTAGATTTTATACAATTTATGTGTACTTTATCATAATCAAAATATACATACAACTTTTATACATATTTCATACATAAAATTATAATGAATTTATACATTTATACATATTGCATACAAAAATTTACACAAATTTATTTTCTGGTGTATGAACTTTGTATGGAATCTGGTTTGTATCAATTACAAATTTATTATACGTATTTTTTCAAAATTTATACATACTTCGATTAAATTTTATACAATTTATATGCACTTTATCATAATCAAAATACACATAATTTTAATACATATTTCATATACAAAAATTATAACAAATTTATACAGTTATATATATTGCATATAAAAATTATACATATATGTTTTCTGATGTATATAAAAACTACCGATTAGTATTGACTTTTTGAATAAAAGTTGAAGAAAATTAGAGAACAATATCTCTTAATTTTGAATGGGGAGATAAAAGTGGATGAAATAAGGAAGCATGGAGAAAATCAGGTAACAATATATTTTAATTTTGATTGGAGAGAGAAAATTAGATAAAATAATGAAATCAATCTCCTTACCTTATTTAATGTGTTTTATTAATTCTTTTTAATTTACCTGATTTGTATAGATTTTGTAACAAATCTATTGATATATTTTGTAAACTGAAAAGTATCGTTATATTCCGTAAATATAACCTCTTAGTATGTACATATATGTTTTTTGCCCTTATAAAAAAGCCCCATCTTTTTGTGACCCAACTAATCCGTATCTACCCAATTAATTTGTATCTACTATGTTTCGCACATTAATCAAGAATACTTCGAAACGTAAGAATTATTTGAACGCTTCAAGCTATCTCCTTAGCAGTCACTATTATTTTAATTCCAAAAATTATGTCACTACTTGTAATGTCCAATAACTAATTATTAAGTCTCCATATCCAAAGACGTCATACATTTGCACAAAGTGAAATGCAGAAAGAAGTACGATTCGACAACAAAATTACACAAATTGGGATTCATTGAACAAGAAAATTACAAAATTAGTAAAATAAGAGTACTGAAACCAAATTCAACAACAAAATTAAAACACAAAGGAATAATTTGGGATTAACAAGTATGTTTGGTATGGTTGGATGTCTTGATAGTTTTTAGAACTTATGGTTATAAGTCATGTTTCATGTTTTTCGAGAAAAAAAAGTGAAATACGTATTGAAAAACTATGACCAAACACACTTTCTAAATTTAAAAAACTTCACCCGAATCAAGTTTTCCAAAAAAAAAAATTCGGAATCTATCGTCCATCGCTAGCTTAGTAATAAGATTTAGTTTGCAGAAAGTAAATCGTTTTTTAAAAAGAGAAAAAGATTACCCAACCTTATTTAGGATTTTGGGCAATTCGCAGAATTGCCCATCTTTTGGGGTGGTCTTTAAATTTTACCCCTCATGTTTATAATCTTTAAATTTTGCCCCTTCGGCTAAAATCCATGGGTTCCAGGTTCTAACCCCCACTCAGTGAAAAATTTAAAAAGAATTCGCAAGGCAGAGTTTAAATTTCGCTATGCCCGCACCGGCAGAATTTTAGTTATGTTTAACCAAAAGTCTGCCGATGAGGGCAGACTTTGCCTTGAGGCATATATATATATATATATATATATATATATATATACTTTTCAAGGTAAACTTTTAGTTATGTCTTAACTAAAAGTGTGCCCATAAGACATAACTAAAAGTATGATCCATAAGGCGGAACTTTTCCTTAAAGAATAACTAAAATTATGTCGGACCTGACATAACTATAAGTTCCGCCTTATAAGGCAAAGTTTATGCCTTAAGGAAAAGTTCCGCCTTAGGGGCATACTTCTAGTTATACCTTAACTAAAAGTCTGCCCCATAAGGCATAACTAAAAGTATGTCCCATAAGGCGGAACTTTTTCTTAAGGCATAACTAAAAGTTTGCCTTATAAGGCAAAGTCTATGTCTTAAGGAAAAGTTATGCCTTATGAGGCATATTTTTAGTTATGCCTTAACTAAAAGTCTGCCTCATAAAGCATAACTATGAAAAGACTTTTAGTTAAGGTTTAACTAAAAGTCTGCCCATAAGTATGTCGGAGCCGGCATACACTTGTTAAGGAATAACTAAAGTTATGTCGGACCCGGCATACTTATGCCAAGTCTGCCCATAAGGCATGAGTATGCGGGGTCCGGTATAACTTTGGTTATTCCTTAACAAGTGTATGCCGGGTCCGGCATACATGCGACTCAAACCTTGCCTAGTGATTTTTTTTAATTTATGCTTGAGCAGGGTTCGAACCCAGAACCTCATGATTCTGCGCGAAGCTCAGGGTTGCAACGCGAAGGGCAAAAATTAAAGACTAGCAATATAGGGGGCAAAATTTAAAGACCACCCCAAAAGAAGGGCAATCCGCGCAAAAAAATGTAGGATTTTTTTCTACTTTTGTTACAGGTAACAACCATCCAAACAAACTGTAATAGTCCATTCAGTCACGCTTCCAAAAAATTTCTAACATTACGTCTTAAAAGAAGACCTCCTTGTAATAAAGTTGACATGTTTCAAAAATCATTCCCTGCCCCATTCCTCTTCTGCTTTTTTCCCTAATTAAGATCAATTCATATCCCATATCTCAAATTCCACTTTTAGGATACTTCTTCTATTCTTGTCGTGTCATGTCTATGATCACTCAGATTTGATGTAATAAAGTATATGAGTAACAACCTGGGAAAACATTATGAATAAACTCTGCTCGTCACAAATCTAGAAAAGGAAAAGCTGAGGAAAAAGAAAAATGGAAAAGAAGAGGGAAAACAGAAAAGATTTTTGATAATAAAGGATGTCAAATTAAAGAACAGATATCATTGGAACTGAGGAAAGAAAAAGAAGAAGAAAAATTACAAAAGTAAGCATAAAAGCAAAGAAAAAATAGAGACATGATAAACCCTTTATTCATATACAGCCTGTTTTAAGTTATAATTCAAATGTGGTGATATTATATAATGGAGACATGCAAGAATCTTACATGGATCCCAAACAAAATTAAGCTGCATCCAAGCTTATTACAAACTTTAGAGGGAAAGACAAGGAGAACACATTGCATGTTTGCTTAAGAAATATATCCTGTCAGTGTAAATAATAATTTACACAATTAAATTATTTTTACGTTTGTAGTAGATAGAATATTTTATTCTTAGGATTTCAGTTATTACATTTAAGGAGACTTGCATATATATATATATATATATATATATATATATATATATATATATATATATATATATATATATATATATTTGTCGATCTGTTGGTGTAAAAAAATATTAACACTAATGATACATAAACTTAAACTTGATTAAGTTAGTAGGCTCTAGGATAGTCCTATCGATATTATCAATGTTCAATAACTTAATTATCTGGTCAATAGACAAAGAAGATGTTTTCAGGATGAGTAACTAATATTTAGATAAGAACAATATCAGCCTTTCCCTATGTTATTAACGACTGATTTTATACAATTAGTAGCAAATAGACCACACTGAACCCCACCATACTGGATGCAAAGACACACTGTCTTACACTCAGATTATACAAATCTAATATTTATTTTTATACTAAGTTCATTCTCATTATTACTAAAAAATGCAGTGAATACGGTCTACAAAAATAGTGGTAATCATTGACTTGAAATCGCGATTCGGCTTCTGCTTCGTTAATCTGTCGCTTCCTCTAACTTAAATTGCAAGGGATAAAATAAATGTCCACATGAACTCCAAAAGCAAGTGGTGATATAATACAGATGAGGCAAATCAGAGATAAGGCTTCCACGTTAGCATCCACCGAACTTTTAATGTTAACTTCTAAGTATGTTTTTTAATTACAGTAATACTACGTAAAAACTTATAACAATATATACTTGACATGTATTTGAATATATTCAACTATTACTTAATCATAATTAATTAATGTATATATTCCCTTCATATAATCACTTAACCATGATAGGTTTTGTTTGGTGTAAACACCCAGTGTGATAAGTATTTACCGTAATAGTATGTTAGTTAATTGTGCGTACCTTAACTATTATACTGGAAAAGACGGATAAGAAAAATACCTAGTAGCTTTTTTCCCCTAAATTTTCATGTGCCTTATTCTCTTCTTTATTTGCCTGCTTTATTCTTCCTGTCATAATTCAACAGCAAGTTATAATTTTCGATACTTCATGCCTATATAGCAAAGGCCTTGTTTGTGAAAAATTGAACAGTTGATGCAAGACTTCCACTAACTCTTATCTACTTATCCCTTTTTATCTTGCTCTGCTTTTAACGTCAAAATCTGTTAGCTGTACCAAATTAGGGAACTTTACAAACTATACTTTACAGTCCTACTTATCAGTTAGCTGGATTTGATATCATTTAGAATAAGTTCTTAAACAATAGTTCGATGATAAGGTAGGTTCTATAACAACATCCCACTAAAACAGCAATATCGTAGGTTCTATAACAACATCCCATTATATCAGCCAAAAATTATCCGGATAAACGAGGAGGTTTGACTATACCACCTTATATTTCCCTTTTGTTGATTTGAGTTATATCCCAATACCAAAGCATAATTCATTATTTGGATTCCACTTTAATTTTCTAGATGGCCGCAATATATTCTGCAATGATGTTAGTTTTGAACTCATCAATCATTAAAGGGCCAACTGGTTCTTATAGGGACCCAACCTGCACTTTTTTGTTGCCTTACCATAATTGTTTTTGATTAGCGTGTCACAAGTGTCGTTTTTTCTTTTTCCACTTGAAAGAGAATACAAATATACAACCTGGAAATGACATGACAATTTGCCAAAGACACAATTGAATATATTCTTTGATGGTAAAAGAACAAAGTACGCAAACCACTAAAAACAGTTAATCAGATAGTGTACGCTGAAGCAACAAGGCAGAATATCATTGCTCAACATTAATAACGTTTACCATTTATATTGACAAGGACTTAAATAAAATGACATGAACAATGAAAGTCCGTATGTCTAATCTCGACTTGTTTGAAACAGATACATAGTTATGCGCTAAGATGTACCAGAGCAAGAAATCATAAGAACACATCCACCAATATTTACATACAACTCTTTTTTCTTTTACTCGAAATACATTCTACAAATTATTTATCTAACAATGAGTAATGCAGTTAAAGGGGATAAAAATTGAAGATGTCAACAAGAACACGAAAAAGGTACTACTTCTACTCAGCCCTTCCACTGGGCTGCCTCCAAAAATATTTACAGCATATTCTACGGTCCTATTCCCACTCTATCGCAACTTCCTTCACTTCCACAAGCTTGCTGTTTTATTTAGGCATAAGTCATCCTTATAGAGGAAATATAGTAATACCTCAATCTCAAAACTGGCAAGAAGTCCCAAGCCTTTGTATTTGCTTCTGACCAAGTGTGATGGACTTGCGCTTGGCAAAAGCCGGGTAAAGAAGCTCTTCAAACTTCTCTAGAAATGAAGCCCACTCGGCGTCATTCATATCTGCTAGCTTCACAAAGCTGACACTTGACTGAAGCTGCTCGTTTGCGCTCCGATGTCCAGAGGAGGAACTAGCCAGATAGTTATTTTCTGGTTTTGTTCCTGAAATATTAGGACATTTCGGTTTCTTCTCACCTAAGCTGGTATTCTTGAGAGACATTGAAAGTTTCGATATATTAATGTTCTTCGCTGGGGCAGGAACACAATTAAAGCTGTTCTCATCTTCTTCTTCATCGCTTTCCTCCTCGATACTTTCATCGAGTTTAGAGAGTGGGAAGCAGCCATTTCCTCCAATTGGAAGATGGAATGGGTTTCTATTCATGAAATCCTGAGAGATCAATTTGGGACTAAGCTCATATCCAGCATCTTCGCAATCTATGTCAAATTGAAACTCGTTTTCAGCCACTTCAGCCTTTGGAGAAAGAATCTCTCTCTCAGCAATCAGGCTTCTTGCCTCCAAACAGACAACTTCAAGCTCACTTGGTTGCTCCTCCCCGCTACGGAATTCTCTGCTCATCATCTCACCAATTTCAGCAAGGCATAGCCCATAAGCAGCAGCTTCCTTGAGAAAAATGGTGGAAAGGACCAAGACGCGAAGGCAAGCTTCACGAATCATAGGGAGTTCACTTCGCAGTATCTCAGAGTCCCTAATAGGATCAAGTTTCTGTATGTACTCAAGTTCATCATCTGTGAACGGAATAGATGCCTGGGGCCAATGGATCCACTCGAAATACGGATCTTCCAAACTCTCTGGAAGACAGAGCCCATGATCAATAGGAATGAGCTCCACTTGACCAAACCTTCCAATACCGTCAAGCTTCCTAACTAAAAGATTTCCTGCATGTCTATCTGTGTTAAAAATCCTAATATCTAATATTCCAATCCGATGCACTGCAGCAACAGCGAAGTTTGAAGTTCCATGGTCACTAGCATCAAAATCATGAGGAACGAACTGTTGAAAAGACGCAATCTTGCTCACAAGCTGCTTCTTGCTGTGATGCTTGTTTCCATTTACACCATCATTGACATTAAAGACTGAATGGGTGATTTTCACCAATGTAGTAGCTGGCACATTGGCAAAATGATCATGGTCAAGAAGATATGCAGCGACCTCCCTATACCCTGTTTCCCCAACTCTGACTGATCGTTTTAAGCCTGGCTGCCCAAGAGCTTTGCCCACAAATCCTTTAGGATTGTTAGGCGCAAATGGTTCTTCATCTGTGGGCTTGACAATAGCAATGCTCTCACCTCTTCTATTTCTGAAAAAATACCCCCCTCCAAGGCCACCATGAACAGGAAGTGGATCAACTCCAGTCTTTATTGCCTTCACAATTTCCTCGATAAGTTGCTTTGTCTCGGCAAAGCGACTTGAGTTTCCCAGTATTTCAATGGGACCACTTTGATCTCTCTGTTGGATATGATCCCTCCCTGTGGGCAAAAGGCACGGAGTTGATGAACTTCGATGCATAAAGTTCCTAGTCAGCAGTAGAGGGGAATCATTCCGAATAGCACTCAGATCATTCTTCAGCACCCTATCACCAAATGTCAAAGAACTCTCCTCGATTGGAAAGTTAAGTGCAAGCTGCAACCTTCTTTTCACAGTATGTGCGCTGTCACTGCGTTCTAACTCCATCCCCAGTACACAACCCGTCTCAGTTTGAACAAAAACGCGTCTCCTCCCAGTCGCTTTCCCTTCCATCCTACCCTTCCCATGGTACTCCCCACCAAGTGGGCTCTTGAAGATTGCCACAGCCATTTGAGTCTGAACAGGACTATCCAGGTTACGAGACATAAAAGGTTGAGAAACACAGTTGGGCGTCACAATCAGCAAAAGAGATGGCAGCAGAAGAGAGATTTTCGGACTCTCGGTTGAACGCCAAACTCAAAAGCCGATTGTGAGCAAGCCAAGAAATGATTCAATCTGGAAACAATCATCAATGAGCAGACAGGAACCTAAACCAACCCAGATGATGCCACAGGCAACAGCAAATATCACTACTGTGTCGAATATGGAACAGCAAAAGATCAAGAATCCCAAGGTGTCACATTAAAAGAGCCATCTCAAGATGTGGATAAGACAGTGAACAACGATCTGTAAAGAGAAAAAAAAGAATCAGAATACAAGCTGGATTAATTCATGCCATTAGTCAAGAAATATATTAAAAGCATCACAAGGTTATTCAAGTCATGGATGAATGATGATCAAAGCCACAAGATAGAAGATAGAAAATATAAAAAGGGTGTAACTGAGACATATACTTAGACTGCAAATAATATTTTACACCATCAGCATAATTTAATTACATCAGCTCCTCGACAAGTTTGAGAAATTTATTTTGACTAGTTGTAATAGGCTGGTTATCCATATTTTCCAAGTTAGCAACTCAAACTTACTGCAACAGTTACCTAGTTGGACCACAGTATAAAAGTTAAACCCAACACAAAGAGATCACTGACATACAGATCATGCCAGTATGGTAGTACTAGGCACCTGACCCTGCCACTGATTTTCTAATTCTTGAAACATAACTAATATAAGGCTTTATAAATCTTGAAAAGCATTTAGTATTGTGTTCACAATCAATGCTAAGCTATAAACTACTTAAAACTGAAACTTGTTTAAAACACGCTACACAAAGAGAACCTAATTAATTACACAGATAACACTATCTCTGATCAAATAACACTGTTATCGTTAAAAAGGAGTAATATTTGAGTAATTACTAACACTCTTCCTTAAGATTAGTATTATTAGTATTTAACCTCTTATTTCCAATGGTTTAGAGAAAAGTAGATTCTTTGTACTAAAAAAACCCAATCTACAGACTTGAAACCCATGTTGCTCGGACTCTTCAAAAAATCTCGACAAGTGCGTGTCAGATCCTCCAAAAGGAGTGTATTTTTGGAGAATCTCACACGGGTGCTGCAACATTTTTGGAGAGTCCGAGCAACCTAGCTTGAAACTGAACTCGTAAATGGTTTTTTTTTTTTGGGTTACAACTGTAGCATCCAAGTCAATTTGCGCGCACCTCGAGTAAATTCAGATAATCTAATTAATTTACTCAAAAGACGCTCTTTAACACTCTTCTATAGCTAAATGAAAGCGTTAATCAAGCAATTACTAACAATCCTCTTGAAAAATATTACTACAACTCTCATTTTCATTATTAACATAAAAAATACATTAAACATAAAATCTTAAACAGGTAAACTTAATCCTTCAAGGAAGAAAAAAAAAACTTCAACAAGTGTTATTTGAAACTCAGAAAATTTACTAATTATATATATCACTCTTTTATATCAATTAACACTGTTTGACAGGTCAAAAAAAGTGTTATTTGAGTCATTAATCACACTCTTCTGTAAGAGTAACTCTCAAACTCTCATTTTCATTCAATAACTGAAGAAAAAAAAAAGTATATTCATATAAGAATCTTAAACTGGTAAATGAATATCCTTGAGAAAATTAAAATGTGAATAAATCTCGATAAACGACCAAGAACAAAATCAAAACAGGTAATTAATTAAGTAAAAGAATAAATGAATAGTGAAATTTGAATGAAGAAAGCGGTAACAAAACAAAAGACTTACCGGAAAGTCAGATCTGATAATAATAATGCCTGATTTTAAATCCCTTTTTAACCGTTTGATTCAGATACAAAGAAGATTCAACGGCAAGGATTTGATTCAGCTATACCAAAAACCCTGTTTTGTTTTAGCTCTCTTTGTAGCTTATGCTATGCTCTCTATAACTTTATTTTTTTGTATCAAATGCATGTGCACACCTATATATCCATAAACTGGATTCCTTTTCTTTTTCTTTTTTTCTTTCTTTTTTACAGTAAAAGTCCTTTTAACGAGAAAATGGCAACAATGGTCCCTTCTGGTTTATGAAAGGTTTAAAATAGTCCTTCAAGTATGCACAAAACAGTTTTGGTTCATTATGTTTGTTAAAATTTCCTGTGATTCAATTTATGTGGCACAGTTGAAATTTTAAAATTCAAACTTCCAAATTTTGATCATAAATTCATACATAAGGGCTTTAAATTTTTTGAAACTATTTGGAAACTATGTAAAAGTGTTATGTATCACAATAATTAACAACTTAAAATATTTAAAAGGCATATAAAAAAATTTCAATCAAAAAAGGACTTGGTTGACTCTCTAAATTCCAACTATGCCACACAAATTGAGACGGAGTTAGTAATACTTTTAGTCTCTGTCAAATATTTACTGAATTATATTCGTTAGATTTGACAGAAACTATGAAGAAAATAATAACAACAACAACACATACCCAGTGAAATTAGCGGGAACTCACATCTAGAAATAAAAAATTTATAGTTTCTGCTATTTATGATTTATTTCTAGACTCTGCAGCTTTTGAAGTGTAATTTATACTATTTTTAAAATCTTTTGGTCTTTGTGTTACATATTTTAATATTTAATGGAATTTGTTTAGTCTTTATGATTTAATTTTTTCCCCATTATTTTGATCGATTTAACAAACACAAATTATTAAGCATCTTACGGAAAATAAAAGTATTAATCTTTGAGAAATTTAAAGAATCATTGTTCAATATATATACTTAAGGAACTATTTAGAATCTACCCTCCAATTTGAGGGACCATTTTTGTCAGTTTCTCTCCTCTTAACTCTGGTTTGTTTTCCACCAGTGGAGTAACGTATTGCGTGAATCACGGTTTAGTTTGTTAACTAACTGTAGTTTATCGTTGTAGCATCTTTCCTGGAAACATCTCGAATATTGGATCTTCAGCCGTTGGATTTTAGACAGACGGCGAGATGTGGTCGGTGAATAAGAGATGGTGACGTGGAGGTATGGGGATTAGATACTGACGTGGCATAGTCAGCTAGAATGTATGAATTTCCATAAATGTCCCTTCTGAAAAGAAACACTTTAAAAATAAGTCTCATGTTAACAAAAAATGTGATTCAAGATAAAAATTGGTAAGTATTTTAAAAAATACACTAAATATTAAAAAATATTTTTTTAATATTGCTTAATTCTCAAAAACATTTAAGAAATAGAAATAGTTTAGTAAATTTTATATTATATTTTTTATAGGCGTAATTTTTATTAAAATAACACTTATTTTGCGACGGAGGTATAGTTTGTTTTTTCCAATAAGTGGACAGAGATATTTTACCTGGAGTTAAATACGAGGTTTGACCGCATGCTTCGCGGGTGTACGGAGAGATGATAGAAAGGATTTTGTTTGATTTCCAGCTGGAAGTGGGGTTGACGTTTTCATTAAGCAAAAGGGTTTTTTTATTAAACAAAAAGGGATTTTATTATTATTATTATTATTATTCCCTTTTTCCCGTTGGATTGTGGGGTTTGAGTTGATTAATGATTATCTCAAGAAATAAATACGAATTTATGAGATTAAATATTATTTTAGTGTTTTTTTTTTTTAGAAAACAATATGTGCACATTTGCAAGTACTGATATTTGCGTAATTTAAAAACTTTATTGATGAATATTTCAAGTGAAATGATAATTTCCACAAACAAATTTTTAATTACTTCTCAAATGAAATTCATCATCAAATATCATTCAAACGTCTTGTAAAATTGGTGAATTGATGGTATAAAAAGTTACTTATACAATTAAATTATTTAAGAACTAATTACAGCTAAATATTTATTTTATGCATATGTCACATACAAAATATAGAACAAATAAGTTGTCTGAATCAATTAAATGATACTGAATTACACTTTATTCTTGATCAAAGACTTGAATGGGGGATAGTTCATTGGACATGTCACGTTTAATTTCCTTAATCAAAAAGGAATTCATGGTGTGTTAGCATCATTTCATTTCAATCCTCATCAGTCATCATTTTATTTTTGAAAAGGATTCAACAAAGCTTCTAAATCTGATTAAAAAGGGAAAAAAAATCAATAAACTGAAAAAAGGCCAAAATAAATTGGATCACCACGTTAATAACATAATCTTCTTAGCTTCTTTTTCTTTTTTTTGTTCTTTTTAGAACATTCACTCAACACATTTCTTTTTTGTTTGGTTGAAAGAGTTCTCTAAACCATATTATAAATATGATACCCAATTTATGCTACAAAGTAACGTTGATAGTTATTGTTGTTTACCCCGAAATCGGATAAACAATTAAATTTATAAGTGGGTATAGGATATGTGCTTGGATCTTGATTTATGTAGATGGAGAAAATGTATATGCGAGAGTTCTTCGATAAAGCGATCGAGGATGGCGACTTGCCAAGAATGTAAACGTGTATAAACAGTGTGAAACACTTTGATGGAAGAATCACAATATAAACCGAAACAAACAATCTTGGCCGGATCAGATATTGAGAGAGAGATTGAATATATGAGCTCTTCTATTATAAATGTTCTTGGAAAGTAAAAGATGTCAACCCTTACAAAGGAGGGGGATGTGCTCTATTTATATTGTGACCTACATGGGTCTCATATGATGTGAACTAATAAAATAATAGCAACAAGGACAGCTCTGCACGAATTTGGTGGGATTGGACTGACGGCGCCGTCTGACACACGCATGGTGGGTAGTTGACCAGGATAGGATGTTACTGGCGCGTGACCCGCGTGCAACGGCCACACGGATCAATGGCTACTCGGACCAACGGCCACACGGACCAACGGCTACTCGGACCAACAGCCGTACGGACCAACGACCACGAATGCTCGGGTCACCGGGCTTGGTCGTTCCAATGACGAAGAAGGCAGATCAGTCGGTCCCCTCGCTCCACCGGTTTGCCTCGCATCCGGTTTTTACCGTATACAGATAGCCCCACACTTCCCGGATCTCCGATCTATCGGAGTAACGGGGAGTGGATAACTTCCGAAACCGGTGGCCTTGTCAGCTCGTCGTTACCTTCTTGTTTTTTCGTTTTGAATGTTTGCCATTATTTTGGTCATGATCGTTGGTCCGTTTTAGGACAGGTCGACTCATAGTCGTTAATTCACCATGCCTGTGGGACTTATCCGATGCTTCATAAGTTCAGATGTCTCCGAATTACGATAGGCATTTTCTTCAGGGTCGGTATTTTTTCTACCTTGGCAAAGTTTTTGATGTAGCAGTCCCCGTTTTGGGGGAATTTGCCGAGCTTTGGCTTGGGCCATTGTGACCTTGTCGCCTTTGTCGAATTTCGGGCACAATCCTCGATATAGAGCATGTGAGTGGGGCAGTGCCGGAATACGGCGGTTACCATCGGGGCGAAGTCCTTTTAACAGAAAGACACCCAAGATTTTGTTATACCAGCTTTTGGTAACTTTGCGTTTGCAAAATGCTTGTACATATGAGAATTTTAATTCTTCCTTCCTTAGCCGTAGCAAATGTTGAATGGGACACGATTCATTATGATCGTTTGGTCCTTACATCGGAGGCTATGGCCGGTGGCCGGGCCTTAGTTTTGCCGTAGCAAATGTTGAATGAGACACGATTCATTATGATCGTTTAGTCCTTACATCGGAGACTATGGCCGGTGGCCGGGCCTTAGTTTTGTCGTAGCAAATGTTGAATGGGACACGATTCATTATGATCGTTTGGTCCTTACATCGGAGGCTATGGCCGGTGGCCGGGCCTTAGTTTTGCCGTAGCAAATGTTGAATGGGACACGATTCATTATGATCGTTTGGTCCTTACATCAGAGGTTGTGGCCGGTGGCCGGGCCTTAGCTTTGCCGTAGCAAATGCTAAATGGGACACGATTCATTATGATCGTTTGGTCCTTACACCGAAACCTAATGCAGAAGGTCCGGTCTTGATTTGTTGAGCTCCTCCGTTTTTCACTAACCGGGGTAAACCTCGATGTGGGTATAAGTCCCTTAGTGTTTATTCGAGCTGCAAGATCAGGCGAGCGCTATCAAGTCCCCACTCGTAGGCCGTGACCCCGAGTTCCCGGCCGTTTGTCCTTATTTTTGTTAAGTAACACATTGTACTTGTTGCCTCGTTAAAAACCTTGTCGAAAAACCCATTTTGGGACAAAACCGTACTAAGAAAAAGAGTGCAACACGCGTTTTCAGACCTAGATCCTAACTTTATCCGGTACTTGACTTCCTGCAAAAAGGAAAAGGTTAAACATGAGGTGTCCATACCTTAGCAGTAATATCCCTTCAAATGAGCCACGTTCCGGTTGTTGCACAATCGCTGCCCGTCCACGGATTCCAGCTGATACGATCCTTTGCCCGTTACCTCGGTTATCTTGTACGGTCTTTCCCAATTCGGACCCAGTTTTCCTCCGTTGGGATTCTTGGTGCTCAAGGTATCTTTCTGAAGCACCAAGTCCCCAATTTAGAAATATCAAAAATTGGCTCTCCGATTGTAGTACCTTTCCATTCTGTGCTTCTGGGTTGCAATACGGACCAACGCGTTTTTGCGAAGTTCGTCCGTGAGATCGAGTTTCACAGCCGTGGCCTCCTCGTTTGACTCCTCGGTGATATACCTGAACCGGGGACTCGGCCCGTTTATCACCCCCGCCCGGAGAAATGACTCGGGCCATCCCTTGATTTTTCCGACCTGAAGCTTGGTTTTCGAGAGTATGGCCGATACCTTTCTCTCGATGGTCCGGCCTCCGGTTCGTAATTCTTTCGTGATCTCTCCGAGCTTTTGTTCATTTTTACGGGCCCCGGGGGAAGCTCGAGTTGGTCATCCTCTATCCGAATTTTTGACTCGTATCGGTTATGGACATCCGCCCAGGTCACGGCCTCGTATTCTAACAAGCTTTCCTTTAATTTGAACGGCCGTCGAGCTCTGAACATTGAGCCCCTTTGTGAAAGCTTGTGCGGCCCATTCCTCCGGAACCGGGGGGAGCTCCATTCGTTCCCTTTGGAACCGGTTGACAAATTCACGCAATAGCTCCTCGTCTCTTTGGGCTACATGGAAAATATCCGCCTTTCGAGCCTGCACCTTTTTGGCTCCGGCGTGTGCTTTTATGAAGGCATCAACGAGAATTTCGAAAGAAGTGATTGAATGCTCGGGCAGATGATCGTACCAAGTCAATGCTCCTTTTGACAGAGTTTCCTCGAACTTTTTCAGCAACACGGATTCGATTTCAACATCCTCCATATCATTGCCTTTTATAGCACAGGCGTATGAGGTCACGTGTTCGTGAGGGTCCGTTGTGCCGTCATATTTTTGGATATCCGGCATTTTGAACCTCTTCGGGATCAATTTCGGAGCTGCACTCGGAGGAAAAGGTCTTTGGATGTACCTCTTTGAATCTGGCCCTTTCAAAATAGGCGGAGCCCCCGAGATTTGATCCACCTGAGAGTTGTATGTCTCCACCTTTTTTTCGGTCGAGTCCACCCGCTTCGCCAACGTTTCGAGCATTCTCAGAACCTCAGTGGATGGACCAGCTCCGGACCCATTGCTTTCAACCATCCGTGCCTCATCTCTTCTGGGTTCAGCAACACTCTTTGCCTTTTCCGGGGTCATTTTATCTCCTCTGTTTTGCAGCTGGGCTATTGCGATTCCCTGTTCGGCAATCGCCGCTCTCTGTTCCTGCAACATTTCAAAAATTAAACGCAAGTCAATATTATCATTCGGGGTATCCGGTTCTTTCCGGACTTGTGTCCCGGACAAAGTAATTGAATTGTTAGTATTTAAAGGGTCAGTGGGGTTTGGCAATCCTCGTGGCCCGCTGCCTTCATTTTCGGCCACGATCTCGTTGTTGTTGACGTGACCAGATTGCCCACTGTTAGCCATTTGGTCCGTTTTTTCAGAGACGGACGACAGATGTTTCTGATTTTGATGGGTAAGATAGAGATCAAGATCAAAGACCACTATTATCCTAGCCCCACGGTGGGCGCCAAACTGTTTACCCCGAAATCGGATAAGCAATTAAATTTGTAAGTGGGTATAGGATATGTGTTTGGATCTTGGTTTATGTAGATGGAGAAAATGTATATGCGAGAGTTCTTCGATAAAACGATCGAGGATGGCGACTTGCCAAGAATGTAAACGTGTATAAACAGTGTGAAACACTTTGATGGAAGAATCACAATATAAACCGAAACAAACAATCTTGGCCGGATCAGATATTGAGAGAGAGATTGAATATATGAGCTCTTCTATTATAAATGTTCTTGGAAAGTAAAAGATGTCAACCCTTACAAAGGAGGGGGATGTGCTCTATTTATAGTGTGACCTTCATGGGTCTCATATGATGTGAACTAATAAAATAATAGCAACAAGGACAGCTCTGCACGGATTTGGTGGGATTGGACTGACGGCGCCGTCTGACACACGCATGGTGGGTAGTTGACCAGGACAAGACGTTGCTGGCGCGTGACCCGCGTACAACGGCCACACGGACCAACGGCTACTCGGACCAACAGCCACACGGACCAACGGCTACTCGGACCAACAGCCGTACGAACCAACGGCTATACGGACCAACAACCACAAATGCTCGGGTCACCGGGCTTGGTCGTTCCAATGACGAAGAAGGCAGATCAGTCGGTCCCCTCGCTCCACCGGTTTGTCTCGCATCCGGTTTTTACCGTATACAATTGTAAGAGTAGTCAAATCTATCTTGAAATCTTGACTATTAAAGTGTAATCAAGGTAAGTACTTCTTCATTCTTAAATAAAGGTCAGAGTTGAGTTTCCCAGCGTACGGAGTCGCCTTCGTTAGGAAGGGTTTTACCTTTAATGTGGCAATTTTCCAGCGCAAATCTAAATTTATTCGGGTCTCAATGCCAATATCTGACACCATGTGAAAAATTAGAAAAAGAAGAATTCAATTGCGAGATATTTCAGTCATTCTTTAAAACAAATGTTTTACTCAATGTATTTTATCAATAAAGGAAAATATAACAACACTTCCCTCACTTACCGTCTTACTTCTACACATATCAAAAGTTTATTAGAAAAATATTGAACTGATATTATTGTTTTATGATTTAATCATTTTTTCTCACTCGTCTTACAAACAATTTGATGTTATCTAAATAATACATATATTTGATTAACAGCTATATTAATTGATAACGGCATTACGGCAATTACAAGCTGGAGACAGTAGAAATAATTCAATTATGAAAAGAGAGTACTAGCATATTTCTCTTCTATTTTTCCCTTGAAAAGTTTTTGCATATTAGTCATATATTTGTAATGCCGTTTGTTTAAAATCTTTGTTTTTTGTCAAAAAAACAATTACAATCCTGCATGTTCGAAGCACTCGAGTAGGGGCAAAATGAGCAACAAGTTGGCACTTAATTGGCAGTAAGAGTAAATTATTAGCTAAGTACTAGTATGCATTAATATTCTGATCTATCTGCCTCAATTAAAGAATCTCAAACTGTTTATAAAAACAGTATCTGGGGATATTATAATATTTTGTTATTATTAAAAAATGCGTACAACATTAAATAATAAGATACTGGCAATCTTTGTCACAGGTGGTGGTTCATCAACTTAATATAACTGCAAGAAGTATATTAGACTCGATTCTTTGGATATTGTCAAATCAACAATTAAGGACTTAAGGTTATTAATTTTGTATTGGGTAAAATCCGTACACGGACTAGTTTCCACGACCGGAAGCTCGGAGAGATGGGGAGGATCTCCACGGCTAGCACCCACTTTCACCTACTCGGGTCCTATCAACAAATGTCAATCAGTGTATTGTGGTAAAGAAGCACGTGAGGGTACAGTTAGGTCACATCAGCCGACCGCTAAGGTTGAAAAGTCTTATTTTGGTTTCTATATAGAGAGCTTATCATGTTAGCTAAGGCACCTCCATCTCATCTCTTGTAGCATATCTTTTACTTTTTCTCTCAAGAACAATAGATCCGGGCACATCGATTTCTATCGTTAAAATATTTGCCTTAATTGCGTGATTTCTTATTTTTTATGTTTGATTCTTTCAATCTAACTCTTGTAACCACAAAAACTTACCCGAAAGGAGAGCTTCCGAGATTGGATACGACCCGCTTCAAACCCTTAAATACAAATCTCTAATTGATTATCCGTTTTTACCGGAAAATAAATTTTCTTTGTGGTCACTCTTAGTCAGACCTATTAAACAGCTAGTAAATAATACTACAGTAATGTCATAACCACTGAAAATTAATTAGAATTGCCTAGTTATGAAGAAAATTTACTGCTCCCACCGTTCATATATATGATGTTTTTCCAGGTTTTTTTGCATATTAGAACTTTTTAAGACAGATATTCAACTAATTTATCAGAAGTATCCTTTAATAGTTTCTAAGATTATCATTCTCCTACTTGTCACGAATTTTCTTGTTTTTGCATATTCTTTTTCCACTGTCACTGTCATACATATGTAGAGAGAGAAGTGTTTTTTAACAAGGTATTGATGTAATTTCTATATATAATAAGTGTCATGGAGGTACGAACACAACAGTCCCTCCTTGTACTCACTGCTTCACGAATTGTATTCGCATTAAATTCTTGTATCATGAGCTATATAATTTGTACATTTTATCCAACTATTTTTATATCTCATGTAGATATATGTCATAGTATAAATATTTATTCTCTTCTCATGTATAGACGTATGCACTTTAAATTTAATTCTCCGACACACTTATTTTCTCCGTGCACTTTTAGTTGTTCACTTTTGACTTTTCGTGTTCTAGCTGAATATTTATTCTCTTCTCATATATAGACATATGCAGTTCAATTTTAATTCTCCTACACAAATTTATTTCCTCCATGCACTTTAATTTGTCACTTTTGACTTTTCACATTCTTTAAGAATTAATAAATCCCACGTGGATATATGTCATAGTACTGAATATTTATTCTCTTCTCATGTATACACGTGTGCACTTCTATTTTAATTCTCCGACACGTATTTATTTGCTCCGTGCACTTTTACTTGTTCATTTTGACTTTTCTCGTTATTTAAGAATTAATAATTGAAGTACTCCTTCCGTCTCATATTACTTGATCACATTACTATACTTGACTTTTCACGTTCTTTAAGAATTAATAAAAATGAAGTACTCCCTTCGTCCATGTTAACGTAGACATGTGTCATAGTACTTAATATTTAATTCTCTTCTCGCGTATAGACGCATACACTTTAAATTTAATTCTCCAACGCATTTATTTCCTCCGTGCACTTTTACTTGTTCATTTTTAATTTTCGTGTTCTAGCTAAATATTTATTCTCTTCTCATGCATAGACATATGCAATTCAATTTTAATTCTCCTACACAAATTTATTTCCTCCATGCACTTTAATTTGTTCATATTTAACTTTTCACATTCTTTGAGAATTAATAAATCTCACGTGGATATATGTCATAGTACTGGATATTTATTCTCTTCTCATGTATACACGTGTGCACTTCTATTTTAATTCTCCGACACATATTTATTTCTTCCGTGCACTTTTACTTATTCATTTTTGATTTTTCACGTTATTTAAGAATTAATAAATGAGATACTCCTTCCGTCCCATATTACTTGGCCACATTATTATACTTGACTTTTTACGTTCTTTAAGAATTAATAAAATGAAGTACTCCCTTCGTCCATATTACTTGGCCACATTACTAAAAATATGTGTCTATTTTTCTATTCTATATTTATCATCTTTTCTATTTTTATTATCCCCGTTTTTCTTCTTTATCAATACTTTAAACGTGAAGAGAGGACGAACAATAGCAATGCAAATTTGCACCAAAAGTTATTTTAATGCCCCTACACATAACTTGTTCACTTTTGACTTTTCACGTTCTTTAAAAATTAATAAATCAAGTATATATTTTATCATAATATCCATATTTATTGGTATATAGTCTCAATAGCCTCAGAAAATGATTTGAAAATAATAACTAATGTGAAGGGTAAAATAAGAAGAAGAATTTTTATTCCTTGATATGTTAACATCGACAAGTAAAAGTAAAGGGAGGGAGTGACATTTATCCCTGTTTTTCTTCATTGTTAATACTTTACTTATTTACTCTCCTTTGCAGTCTCTGATTATTGTTTCTTTACATTTATAAAATGTATTATTTTATATTTTCATTTCAGAATTAAAATTTGGTGATTAATGATATAACATATATCTTTCTAATTTTGATTTTTTTTTGTAACAATTGATATAAAAATTATAATATATTTTTTAATTAATTTAATAAAAATATTTTAATCCAATATGTACAACAAAATGGTTTTTATGTTTGGATCTGAATAGTTACTTAATTGAAATGGATATCAACCTGTCAGTATACATATAAAATATTAAAGAATTTAAAAGAAAAAATTTAGAATCAAAATATTAATTTTCCCTCATATTCTTACTAATTTTCTTTTACATCAATGAACAACTTTCATTGTCATGATAATGATAAAAAAGTCTGACTCTTTCCATCTCAAAGACTTTTAATTACAACTAAAGTAATGGTACATAAAATACATTTTGTATATATAACAACAATTAGAATGTTTTTAAAAGTTATTTTTTCAAAATACAAACCTTAAAGACTGACTAATTAAAATGAATAGACATGTTCGGCCCGTATATCGCACAGGCATGTATTGCTAGTTTTCAACTATTCTATTTCATAACCTGAAAGGTACACATACACACATATACTGAACTCTAATTAAGAAAACAAATCAAAAAACTTATGCTAGGCTAGGTTCATTATACTAAAGGGTGTCTACATTCATTCAAAGGTGTCTACGTGCATTCTATAACAAGAAGAAAATAAACCTTTAAATTCAATGAAAAATTTATGGTTTATTTATAATTAATGGTATAAAATTTTTACACCTATAATGTATTTTAACTTGTTCCAATGGGTATCTCGCCCTCTTTGTTATAAGATTCTATACTTAATGTGATTATTTTTATCTTCAACCTAAACTGAAAATCGAAACCGAATAATATAAAATCAAATTAAAAAATTGAATGCACACCCCTATTAATTACCGTAAACAACTAGTAGTAATAAGTCGATACCCCGTACATCATAATTTATTGAGCCCCAATCTTTTAAAGCACCTTTAGCTATCAGTTTAAAGCTTTTTCTTTTCATTTATTTATTCTTTTGGCTGAAATAAATGTCACAACTACTTAAAATAATTAGAATGCTTAATATTGTGAAGAAAATTTACAGCTCCCACTGTTCATATATAAGTCAGGGTTTTTGCATACTTCTATTCCTCTTTAAGACAGATATATTCAATTAATTTATCAGGACCATCCTTCGACGGTTTTCAAGATTATCCTTATCCTTCTTGTCACAAATTTTCGAGGAAATAAGAGGGAGCAATAGTTTTTCGACCCTTTACAATTTTTTTTAATTTTATGGCCTTTTTGCAAGAGATATTAATTTTTTACACATAAAGAGATCTGAAAAAGTCATTTTTTCTATTCAAATTGTAAGAGGTCAGGAAATCTTATTTCTTCCAAATCTCTTGGCCTCTTACAATTTGAATAGAAGAAAATGACTTTTTCAGATCTCTTATGTGTAAAAAATGAAGATCTCTTGTAAAAAGGTCATAAAACTAAAAAAAAGTTTGTAAAGGACCAAATAACCATTTCTTCCCAAATTTTCTTATTTTTGCATATTCTTTTTTCACTGTCATTGCCATTTAGTGAGAGAGAGGGGGGAAATTGACTTTTCAACAAAAAGTTATGATTTACTCCCATCGTTCATTTTTACTTGTCATGTATTTACTTGACACGCTTATTAGAGAGCATAAGATAAAATGACAATTTTATTATAATATTCTTAATTATTGCTAAGTCACCAAATGATTGAAATCAATAAAATATACTTTAAAAGTTGTACAACCACTAAAAAATTCTTGAACTTTACAACCAAATAATTAAAAATAAGGGTAAAATAAGTATAAAATGGTGAATTATCTCTTGATTTTTCAAACTGAATAAGAAAAAGTGAACAACTATTTTTAATATACAATACAAGTAAAAACGGACGGAGGGAGTATTTATTAATGGTTTAAAACTTTAATACACGTATAATACTCCCTCCTTCCCATATTAGTTGTGAACATTACTAAAAGTATCCGTCTCAAAATACTTGTCAATGTACAAAACCAAAATAGAATTAATTAAAAATTTCTATTTTGCCCTTAACATTAATTATTTTTGAAAATAACCAATATTGATTAGGGTGCAATTTAGTAGAAGAGTAATGTAGTAAAAATACACTTTTATTTGTGATTTCTTAAGAAACATCAAAAACTCTTTTTCATGTAAACTTGGTTAATTAGAAAAAGGTTCCCCTTTCCGACCCACAACTTGTAGCAGTAAAAGGTCGAAGGAAGCACCAAAGTTGTAAGCAAAATCAGTATTTTCATAATTTTTTTTGATTGAATATTCAGTCACGGAAAGTGAGAAAGTTGAAGCTACTAATGAATATGGAGGGAGGATTAACTGAATTTTCTCCTCTCTTTTTTACCGATGGGCTATGGCAATGAACATACAAATAAAGAAAGAGAAAAGAAAGTAAGAGAAAGGAAGAAAAGGAAAAGAAACAAAAACGGATAAAGAAAGAGAAATATTGAAATTAAAAGAAATATTAAGAAAATTAGTTAAATAAGTAAAGTTGTATGCCATCCAATTAGAGGATGACATGTTTATAGTTTGTATAAGTTTTTGTGCTTTTTTTTTTTCCTCTTCACGCTTTGTAGCAAGTTTTTTACCGCATCACCTTTTGGGATATTTAAATTCAGCTCAAACAAGAATAAGGGTGAATAAACACATGTAAAGTTAAATTACTAAAGTGAGTATTGGGACAAGTTTAGGGGGACTTTAGTAAAGTAAAATAATTGTGTAAAACCCAAGTCTGCAAGATGGGGGACCATTACTTATTAGTGCATCCATGTCAAGTGGTGTAAAAAAGTTAATTCAGCTGTCTTCATGTATTAGACTCTTGATATTTGGGTCGAGTTTTGAGGTATATATATTAAATTATGATTGTAATAGTTTTAGATTGAGTATATGTTTAATTAGGTTCTTCTTATAGGTTAATCCTCCACTTTATTTGGATGTCTCAAAAGATAATAAGTTTAATTAAGGTAATCCTCCACTGTTTTTCACATGTCATGAACAAATGTTGACGGCTTTAGGCCTCATTTGTTTTCATTAAGATTAAGACGTCTGAATCTGAATGCACATCTGAATGATTAAGATGTTGTCTCTAGGTCTGAACACTGAATGATTAAGACTGTTTGTTTTTCAATATCTGAATGTACATAATGTATTTATTTAAAGATAATAAATATACAATTCAAATTAAAAAGTAACTAAATAGTAGAAAATAAATAGAAATTTCATAAAATATTATTTGATTAAAAAAAATGAAACATTTACATTCACTAGTAACGGTGGAGATGTTTTGTAGTCGTGGTGGATGGTGAGTGGGGGTGGAGGGGTGAGTGGGTGGTGGGTGATTGGGGTGAGAGGTGGGAGGTAGTGAGGGTGGGGTTGGTGGTGGGAGGTGAGGAGTGGGGGTGGGTGGTATGGGGTAGGGGTTGATGGTGGGGTTGGTGGAGAGTGGGGGTGGGTTGGTGTTGAGGGTAGTGGGGAGTGAGGGTGGGTAGTGTGGGGTAGGGATTAGTGATGGGGAGTGGGGGTGGGTAGTGTGGGGTAGGGATTGGTGTAGGGAGTGAGGCTGGGTGGTGTGGGACTGGGGTTGGTGGTGTGAGGGTGGTGGGGAGTGGGGGGTTGGAGTGGAGGGTGGGTGGGTGGTGGGGTGGGGTTGAGGTGGATGGGTAGGGTTGGAGTGGAAAGTGGGTGGGGGTGCGGTTGAGGTGGAGGGTTAGGAGTGGGGTTGGGGTTGGTGATAAAAAAGTTCCATACAAAAATACCTCTTAATGATATTAAGACTTGATTCAAGATCTTAATGATTAAGACCTATTCAGACTCAATAAGTGCTTAGATCTTAATGCAAACAAATACACTTAATGGTTTAAGGTTTGAATCATTCAGATTCAGACCTCCAATAAGTGCAAACCAATGAGGCCTAGTTAGACGCTTCACTTTCAACGTATATCTCATATACTGTTTTGTAAATTAGTGAAATATTTCAATTACCCCCCTCAACTTTGAATAATAGTACCAAAGTTGAGGGGGGAGGTTCTAAAAAAGGTCCAAATATGAAGTATTTCAATTAAAGGTATATAAGGGCATCAAAACAAATTACATATATAAAGATTTAGATTGGACAACGTACCAAATCTTTCATTGACTTCAAGGTTTTACATCTTATGTTGTTTCAAGGTGCTAAAATTGCGTGATCTTCTCATTTAAAATTTGAAGTTATTAAATATGAAAAAATCTTGTTTATATTTAGTTATATCGTCTTAAACGCTTTCTCACATGCAAATTTGAGTTTTTAATAAATCATATATGAAAAAATTCCTTTTATAATAGGTTGTATAGATTCGAGGCTATGTAGAACCTCAGTCTATTCTGACAAACACAACGGCAATGCACCGGTAAAAGATTTTGTTTTTTTCAGCCATGAAATTTATTTTTGTTCATCCCGGTGAATTTCTCATTTTTTCAAATGTACTATATTTCTATTATCCATTTGCTAGTTCCCATTTCCAAAATTTCATATAGATACAGTCAACTGAACACGCACTGCGCATGATGTGATTTGTGGGGCATGGATGGAGTTAGGGGCATAAGAGGTCCATCTAATTTCTTAGTTGAAAAATTATAGAGTGAATAGATTAAAATCCTCATGAATTTTCTTTATTTTGAGAGTTTGATACTAAAGATGAATATGTGAACATAACTCCCTTTAGATTAAAAATCCTTTGATTGAATATGCGGGGAAAAAATCGTCAATGACTTGCTGAGAGGTGCGTGAGAAATGAAAAAGTTCTAACAATGAGTTCACCTCGTAAATGAATTCATTGTAGTGTAGGAAGTTGTGTAACACCCAATAGTTTAGAAGTATGAAATTCGCAAAACGATAATACTTTAAGGATGTGGTTACCGTAATTAACTCAAATTCTTTTCCATGTGTACTTTCACTTTGAAGTTAAAACTCTTCGGAAGAACTTTTGGAGCGTGATGTTCACTTAGCATGTCATATTCATTCGGGAGAAATTTTAATATAACTTGATGATAGTTCATGGAGGTTCCGTGAACACAGTTTAGGTATTAAATCATAAAACTATTATAACTTAAGGGCTGGGTTTTAACCTATTTACTCAAAATTATAATATATATATATATATATATATATATATATATATAAAGTAAAAAAATCGTGTATGAATAATAAATGTAAAATTCGATTAATTTATTTCCTTCTTTATATTTTGAGGCTCCACCAATGAACTTTTTGTGGGGTGTTCTATAATCCCATTATTATTCTATATTGTCAGACTCAGTATTATCCTGGCTACCCTGTTTGTGGAGGGCCGTCTCTGGTTATTTTTATGGTATTTTGTCCCTGTCCTTACTGTATTTTATTTTTGTACCCCACATTAGAATATATATATATATATATATATATATATAAAGTAAAAAATTCGTGTATGAATAATAGATGCAAAATTCGATTAATTTATTTCCTTCTTTATATTTTGAGGCTCCACCAATGAACTTTTTGCGGGGTGTTCTATAATCCCATTATTATTTTAAATTGTCAGACTCAGTATTATCCTGGCTACCCTGTTTGTGGAGGGCCATCTCTTGTTATTTATATGGTATTTTGTCCCTGTCCTTACTGTATTTTATTTTTGTACCCCACATTAGCCCGTAGTATACTAACATCCTACATTAGCACGTGGTATACTAATTCCTTGTGATGTTATGCCTCTGGTTTTTGGGGATAGTGGATCCTTGTTTTCTTTCTTCTTTAGGGTTGTGAAGAAAATAAAAAAATATTGAAAATGCATTTAAATTGTTTGAAGATTGTTTCCTCGTCTATTTTTTTTCCTTTTGCACTAATATAATGTCATGGATTAACTTAAATAGCACAGAATGGAAAAGCTGGGTTTTCTAATCTATATATAATATAAAGCTAGGAATAGACAATCCTATGTGGCACCTCCATATGGCCAAGGATTCTATTTATCTTTTTTCTCATTTTTTTTATTTTTTATATCATTTTAAATTATTCTATTTTAATTTATAAAGTCATCTACATAACTCACACCCCCTCATCTTCATAACTTCTACCTTTAATTAGTATTAGTAATTAATTTCATAATTCACAATTTAATGTACAGGTTATGACACCTAATTAAAATCACACCAACATGGTATTCATTCCAATAAATGGAGAGTATTGTCGAATGGACGAGGAGATCAAAAGCACAAAATTGTATAACTGAGGAGGAGATCAAAAGCACAAAATAAAGAAAATGTTGATGCAGAAGGAATTGTTCCCATCTCAGGTACAATATTTATTTTAGCAAGTGAGTGAGTGTCTTGGTACTTTTATTATATGAATATTTTTTTAGAATGTTTTTTTTTTCACCCTTAGATTATTATGTTATAGAACTTCTATTGTTGATCTTCTTTTTCAGTTTATTCGTGACACAAAATTGTTGAGAATGGTCATCATACCTTTTAGTTTAGTCTATATTATACACCTTAATATATGAAAATTAAAATATATAGACTTTGTTGCTTGGATGATTTTGATTGGCAAGCTAAATAATTCTAGCAAAATCTACTATCACCTATATCCATATATATTATAAAGCTAGGCAAAGGAGAGTGACCTGACTCTTTCCTTTTGCCAAAAAGCACAATTATTTTTTTTCTTTTTAAAAAAAAAAAAAAATTCCCCATATTTTCTATTTATCATTATTGGCATGAATGTCCTAATTATTTTTATAAAAAAAATTGATGTTCTTGGGAAGATGATATGGCACCATTTATTGATCAGGATTTTGATTTTTCCATTTTCTTTTACACTTTTACCTTCAAAATTCTCAATTTAGGTGTTGTACAAAAAAATAAAAATGATCACGTTTGTCTCTTGCGCCAAGCCTCCGCTACTTCATCGAAAAAGACATTTGATACAAGGTATGTTGCTATTTTTGTTCTCCTTCGTGTTCTTTGTAATACTCTTTAGTTTATTTAGAAATTGCTAGAGTATTACTGATTTATGAACTTTCTTTTCTCAATATTTGTGAAAAATAGCTATGGTAATAAATCTTTTCCCCTCTCTGGCCAAGAACAATTAATTTTCTTTCCTTCATTTTTTTTTGGCATTTTTCTATTTCCCCCCGTTCATATATGTGCCATGTTAAAATAACTCAAAAGCCACTTCTTAACTCTCTTAATTATGATTAATTGCGCTATGTTTAAAAAAATGTTAAATGAGAAAGACGTTTAGGAAAATGGATGATCAGAAGGTCCTCTTTCCCTATTTAAGGTGTTTACACACAATAACTTTCAAAATCAAAGTGAAACAGATAAATTAAACGTTACATGTTTTCTAACTCTTTGTCTTCTTGCAATTCGTTCATATTTAATTCCATATGAGAAGAGGTGAACACAAAATTGCATAACAACAACTACAAAATATTTGAAACTGGATTCTACATGGCAATTGACAAACATGAAGAAAGTAGATCGACTTCCTCATCTTTTAAATGTGTTCCATGCATTATTCATCTCCGCAAATCTAGAAGTTCAACTAAAAAGAACGTCATTTTTATACAATAGCTATATATTGTATCATATAGAATTCTGTGTGGTAGCATAAAATCATTTATGTGCTCCAATGTTCTAATTTTAATTACATATAATTAAGAGTCAATACCAAGCTTAACATCATTTGTTTGTGTGTAATTATAGAGAATACTACTTAGATTTCAGAATTATAGGAGGGTTACCGCTTTCAACTATTTTATCTGCTCTTTTATGAAGTTGTATTTTCCTTCTTGACTTGGCACAACCAATCCAAAAAGATCGTTAATTATCTGTATGCCTTTCTTTTTAATCGTTTTCAATAGCATTGCATCTTATAATACATAATTTGTTAATAAGGAAAAGAAGTTTCAGTCTAAGCAAAACAAATTATCTCATTTATCTTGACGTAATTTATAAAAGATCATTTTTAAATTTATTAAGATACCGCGCGAAGCGCGGTCAAATACACTAGTGTGGGACTAAAATGCAGTTGATTGATTATGTTTGAGAAATAAACAAAAATTGTGCGTTATTGTTTGTAGATTATTGGTGTAAACTTCAGTCATTAATTCTCTTGATTATTTAATTCATCTACCATTATATTTTGAACGTCATCCCTTTTTGCTATAGGTGGAGTACTTTTAGTATGTTTTTTGTTTTGTTTTCATCCATGTCCAGTGGCAGAGCTAGGTAGGCTAAAATTATTTTTTTATGAATATATAGTAGATGTTGAACCCACTTGGCTTCTTTATATATTTACTTCTTCATATTTTTTAACCTCTAGGTGAAAATTCTGACTCTGTCACTGTCCATATCTAGGACTCACATTGTAACCCTGACTAATCTAGCTTGAAGAAATTGCACGGTTGCCATTCAAATGGGTTGATCTTTAATTTTTGTTCTTCAAATGGGTTGGTCTTTAATTTTTGTTTTTCAAAATCAAACTTATGCCTAACGGGGCATAAGTTCTTTGACGGGCCCGACATAATTTGTGGGATATTGTGATATGAAAATATAATTTTATGCCCCGCGAAAAAACTTATTTGTCTTGAGGGGCAAAAATAAAGATCAGCACAAAATAGTTGCCAATGATATGCTCGTAAGGTCCATTTAAAGGGAAAGTGTTCCCCAACATGATTCTTTTAGAAAAAATTACCTCGCTTAGCAAACATATACACTATATTTACGATACGTAAAAGGATATATTCACAAAATTACCAAACATAGCTACACTTTGAGTTGCCTAGCAAATACCCTCTGCACTTTTTTTTTCTTTGTTTCCTTTAGTTCTTCCATATGAGATTTTGGGGCTTTGTTGCTTTCTCTTTTCTTCAATTCTGTGGTCGGATCTGTGTGAAATTTGAAATTCTCAAGAATTACTGTATTAATGAAGCAACTAACTGTTATGGCTTCCTCGTTTCCCACCATGTAAACCACTGCCTCTCCCTTTTTCCTTTTGTCACCCCATCTTCACCAATAAACCACCTCGATCTGTCGATAACCACTTAGCTCCACCATAAACCCCCAGATCTGAAATTCAATCGGAAAACACCCAGATCCACCACCTCTGTCCCGTCTTCCTAAAACAGCCCCGATACATATACGCTATTCACTTTTGACGAAGAGGATGACTCATCCTATATGCATTGATATAGTCTGTTAAGAGTCTGCATACATGATGAGTTGTCGTCTTCTTCTAGAGAGAATAACATAGATCTGATCAGTTGTCGTCTTCTTCGATTGTATGTTGTACGTATCTTGAATGGCGGATGACTTTATGTTGTATGTAAGTATAATTATCTCGCAAATTTAGCATATCCAGCATGACTGTATGGGCTGATACAGTCTATTGAACGTGCACATACAACTATCGTGACTATATCCAGTACGACTATATGCGTTGATACAACGAAATTGAGCGAATGCATACAACCTATCGTGTATGTATCTAGCGCGACTGTATATGTTGATACAACGAAATTAAGCAAATACATATAGGGGATATAGACGTACTAAACCAAAACAGTAGTTATGAATCGCAAATACACAAACTATAGTTACGTCTCGTAATTTGCCTCTAAACTATAGCTATTTACGAAATTTCTCCTTTTTTTTAATATATATATATATATATATATATATATATATATATATATATATATATCAGAACTCGAACTAGAGACCTCTTATTGAGGATGAAGAGATTCAATCCATTCCACCACAATCTTTATTATTACTTTTAATATGAGGCATTTGTTTTTTCTCCTGTTCTGATTCCAGAAAACAAGTCGGTTATATCTAGGCAAGCTTGATATAAAAATGGTGACAAAGAAAACAATTGAAGAAAGACAAAATCTCTCTATATAGAGCAATAAATCAGAAAGTAGTGGATTTTGAGTCGTCGTATTCTTCGATTGTATGTTGTATGTATCTTGAATGGCGGTGGACTGTATGTTGTATGTAAGTATAATTATCTCGCAAAATTTGCATATCCAGCGCGACTGCATGCGCTGGTACAGTCTGTTGAACCCACGCATACAACTATCGTGATTGCATTCAGTACGACCGTATGTGATGAAAAATTACCTCCCTTAGCAAACATACAAACTGTATTTACGATACATAAAATGATATATTCACAAAATTACCAAACAACTTTGAGTTGTGTAGCAAATACCCTCTGAGCATTTTTTTTTCTTTCTCTGTTTCCTTTAGTTCTTCCGTATGAGATTTTGGGGCTTTGTTGCTTTCTCTTTTCTTCAATTCTGTGGTCGGATCCGTGTGAAATTTGAAGTTCTGAAGATTTATTGTATTAATGAAGCAGCTAGCTATTATGGCTTCCTCGTTTCCCAACATCGGACCACCATGTAACCCATCGCCTCTCCCGTTTTTCCTTTGTCTGTCACCCCATCTCCACCAATAAACCACCCCGATCCGTCGATAACCACTCAGCTTAACCACAAATCCACCAAATCTGAAATCCAATCGGAAAACACCCAGATCCACTACCTCTGTTCTGTCTTCCTAAAACAACTCCGATACATATACGCTATACGTTCTTGACGAAGACGATGACTCAGCCTGTATGCGTTGATACAGTCTGTTGAGCGCGCGCATATAGCCTGAGTCGTCATCTTCTTCTGGACATAGATCTGAGTCGGCGTCTTCTTCGATTGTATGTTGTATGTATCTTGAATGGCAGACGACTATATGTTGTATGTAAGTATAACTATCTCGCAAATTTTGCATATCCAACGTGACTGTATGTGCTGGTACAGTTTATTGAACGCGCGCATACAACTGTCATGACTGTATCCAGTACGACTGTATGTGTTGATACAACAAAATTGAGCGAACGCATACATCCTATCGTGTTTGTATCCCGCGCGACTGTATGCGTTGATACAACGAAATTGAGCAAACACATGCAGGGGATACAAACATACTAAACCAAAACAGTAGTTATGAATTGTAAATACACAAACTATAGATACGGCTCGTAATTAGGCTCTAAACTATATCTATTTATGAAATTTTCTCTTCTTTTTATATTAGAATTAGAACCGAAGACCTCTAGTCAAGGATGAAGAGATTCAATTCATCCCATCACAATTTTTATTAATATTTTTAATATGAGACATTTGTTTTTTCTCCTGTTCTCATTCCAGAAAACAAGTCGGTTATATCTAGGCTAAGCTTGATATAAAAAAGGTAACCGGAGAAAACAATTGAAGAAAGACAAATTCTCTACATAAAAAAAGCAGCAAATAGGAAAGTAGCGGATTTTGAGGAACGATATACAATGAGGATATCATAATTAATGGGTCAATAATACAAACTCCCTCAATAATTATTTTATGTGATTCTATATGACCGTCATTTTGAAAAAATATCTTTCAACATTTCAAATTATTTTTATTTTATTTTATTGTTATTATCATAATTATTTAACAATAAATATGATTGTTTAAAAGTGTAAATTTTAACTTTTTTTACATTGTTAAATTATCATGTCGTCTAATAAATTCACTTAAAATAAAGAGATATTACTCTTTATATCACCTGACCCAAACTTATAACCAAAACGAGCCCCTATTTAGATCATTTAATTGTGATTATGATTTTCATTTTTTGATGCTTAGAAACTGATAGAGAATGATATTCATGTTTATCATCACGAATTTAAATATTATTGGGTGAATTAAAGTGAAAAATTAAATTTTTTGTCGCTGGGGTTCTTAAGACCTTGAAACCTCACAAATACATTTGTGATTTGTTGAAATTTTTGATAAATTGATGATTATGGTTCGTTGGAGATGTCATTTTGAAGTTGAGGTTAAAATTTGCAGATATTCGATGAATATTTGACCATTTCAGATGGAGTTTCACAACTGAAGTTCGTACGAGACGAAACTCAATTTTGTCTAAGTTTGTATAATTTTGTATAATAGTGTCTATAGAGTACACCTCTTGTGCACTTTTTAGATAAACTTGATACATTATGTACGGTAAATGTATAATATTGCATAATGTCGTATATCGGGTGTATAAACACTATTACAAAAAAACTTTAACTATTCGCATGTAAATAAAAAATATGATTATGTGGATGCAATATTTTGTGTTGGACTATATATTTCTAAAGAATTCCAAAAATAAAATGCAAGTGGTAATTGTTTGGTTTTATGGAGATGTTAGATGGAGAGAAGAAGCTAGCTATTCCTGTGGGCGGTTGAAGCACATGGATTCTTCCTGTTTTTGTGCTTTTGGGGCCGTTTGTTTTATCTTGTCTTATATACTACGTACGATTGTTGGTTGGAATATAAAGTACTTCGTATACATACTATTTATGTATTCTTAACCTAGTTGTTGGATGTCATGACAAAGTTTTATCTATGTGCGTGTCTGTCATTGATTCATTTTTGGATTATTCTCCCAAATCAGAGCTTCGTATCTAGACATTATCACACATCACACATCGTGGGGAAACCATTTTTGGTTAAGAGAATTAATGCCAATTGATTGTGTCGATATATCTATATATTATATAAGCCAAAAAAAATTGATTTTTTCGTGTGTTTACCTTATTTTTTATTTAGTAAAGTTTCTGACTCTTCGTATGTAGATATTAGACGCTACACCTGTTTGGACAAATACTTTATACTTTACATATATTATATTAGAGTAAAAAACTTTCAAAATTTAAATGAATACACGACATACAACTTTTCTACGCATACACTTTTATCATTAATAGTAACTAATCAATATATATTTTTATCTTAATTTATTATTTAACTATAATAAATTAAAAGTGATAAATTAATGTAATGTGGTTTAACTCAACCAATCAACCTTGAACTTATAATAAATTAAAAGTGATAAATTAATGTAATGTGGTTTAACTCAACCAATCAACCTTGCACTTATAATAAATTAAAAGTGATAAATTAATGTAAAGTGGTTTAACTCAACCAATCAACCTTGCACTAATCTCACATAAGTATTGTTAATATGAAGGCTGCATAATAAGTATATCTCAACCTTTGTACTTGTGACTTGTTTTTTCTAGAGTACGTATTTGATCATTTTCAAAAGGTTCATGTTTGACGTCGGGTAACACGAAAGTAAAAATAGAAGGTAGGTCAGAATTTAAAGCTTATGAGTTCGGGATTCTAGTCTTTTTAGTTGTTGATTTTATATTAAAATTATATATTTTTAATAAGTTTCTAATACAAATAGAAAATTTGACTAAAGCAATTGAATTTGACAGGAACAGTAAGTTATACCCGCTCCACCCCTAAATATAAGCACCTTTAGCCTCAAGCAATCAGCCAAGTGTCTTCATCTCTCTTTCCTTATTTAGATATTTTCAGAAAAAGAAACTTTATTAAATTATTCACCGAAATCAGATACGATATGGTCTTATATTAGAATTAATTATCCTTTAAGGACATTTTACAATTAGTTTCTTCGTTCAAATTTATAGGTCTTTCAGGCCAGTGATCAGCTAAAGACATATAGGCATGTGCTCAACAACATATGAATAACACGTATTCAAGCTCTTGAAGTTTCTTTATTTTATTTATTTAATGTTTCCAATAATTTTATGTTACCAAATAATTGCGTTCTTTATTTAACTATTCAATGTTTCTATTAATTTAATGTTACCAAATAATTGCGTTTATTAGTATTAGGGCAAAGACCAGAGGAACGTCTATATATCAATAGGTTTTGTTAACCTATAAATGTCCGAATATTATCTTTTATCTCAAATATACATAAAAAGGTTCAAATATTCCCCTCGCACCGACGGTGGAAGCCATAAAGGGGCATCTTTGGACTTTTTTAATTGTTCAGAGGCATATGTGAGATAAAAAAAAAATAACGTTAGCGGCATTTATGAGCTGATAAGTTGACAAAGGACAAATATGAGATAGATCACAAACGTTAATAATATTTTTAACCTTTTCTCTTGTATAATTTAAGTAGATCAGGAATGACGTCCTCAATTACCTATTTGTGCTATTTAAACGCATGTTGACATAAAGGTCAAAAATGACGTCCTTTAAAGGGCTTTTAGAGGCTGAATTCAATAGAAGGGAAGGGGGTCATTTGCACTTTTGTCCCTATTTTGTGTTGGTATTTAATTTTTGACTTCCAAAATTAAACTTATGCCTAGAGGGTCATAGGTACATCATAATATCTACAAGTTATGTCAGTTCTCTTAAAGAACTTATGCCCACTACGCATAAGTTCGATTTTGAAGGGAAAAAATTAAAGACCAGCCCATCTGAATGGCAAAAATTAAAGACCAGTCCACTTGAAGAATAAAACGTGTAACTGCTTGAATAGAATGTCCAAATTAAACGGGTCATTTGCACGATTTCCTGTCACGACCCAACTAGAGGGCCATGACGGGTACCCGGAGCTAGCCTACCGAGCACCATCTAGCATACTCCTTCTCCTTTATTTCGGTGGACCACATATCTAACTCTCAACTAACACTACATGCATGAAGGTAAATTCTCAAATGAAACTCATTATACGATAACCATTAACTTCATCTCATTTACTTATTTACATACAAGCCCTCAAGGCTACGAAAATGATATACAAAATGTGCATCAGTGAAATCATGAGTTCTAACTATCCATATATGTTTACGAGCCTCTATCTGGAGTGTTGGAAAGCATAAGTATGGGACAGGACCCCGTCATGCCCAAATACATACACAAAAGAATTATACCAGTAGACCGCAACTCCGAAGTAGTGGAGTGCTCCCGAGTCTCCGCTGATAAGGCTCGTAGGGATCAGATCCGTCTCCCTGTCTACCTGCGGGCATGAACGCAACATCCATCAAAGAAAGGACGTCAGTACGAACAATGTACTGAGTGTGTAAAACATGAATAATAACATAATAAAGAACAAAGAAGCAGGAGATAAAGAGATAACCTGCATATCAAACTGCCTCTTAAGGAGAGAACCAGGCATGCTAGCATTTACTTATAAAACATCATAAACATATATACATAATCATAATTAGCCCGCGTCCAGGGTAACCATCACAAGCCGCCCACTAGTGGTGTCATGCCCGGTCAAATAGGCACGGTGTTATCATTATCCATAAATCGCCCACCGAAGTGGTGTCATGCCCGACCAACTAGGTGCGATGTAATCATACATATACATATAGCATGCATGAGAGCCCAGTCAAAGCTACAACTCTATCGGAGTGACATAAGGTCGGTGACCTCCGATTTATATTATGAAATAATCATCATCGCTACATCTCACCCCGAAGGAACAATTCATAAGGTAAGATCAACAACAATAAACAAAATCAAGATGAAATAGCTCAATAATCTCATAATGGCATAACAATCATAAGCTTTGGAATTTCTAGCATTAAAATCATCATCATCATAGAAAACATCTCATCTTTGGTATCATAAGAAGCTTTTAAGAATCATGAACTTCTAACTTTTGGGCATAAGGAAGTTATGGAAAGTATGGATAGAATCATAACATAAGAATCATGCCTTTGAAAGAAATGGACTAGCCTTAACATACCTTTATGTCTCCTTAATGACTAAACGCTCTCCTCTCAAGCTCGTGACTCTACATTTAAGAGAATTCGTACTAAGGTTAGGTCATTGAAAACATGCTTAAGTTCAATTTAGAGCAACTAAAGGGCTAACAGAATTTGGGCAGCATTTCCCCTATTTCACTAACTTTCACCATATCATAAAACAACTCCCAAGTCACACTATCAACATCCATAATATCATATTCAAGTAATTATATTCAGTTTAACATCAATTCCAACCAAATTCCCCTTTTCAAGTTTGCACCATAGTCATCTTCCTCACTATAACAACCATGACTTCTCCACTTTAATTCTTTTCCTTTCTAAGGGGTCACTAAACCTTAACATCCATCCAACCATATAAATAAGATGAAAAACATACCTTATGTTCAAGGAACCTCACCTAGCTCAACTCCCTTCGAGATCAAGTTCATCCAACTTTGAAAGGAATCAAGAACAATCACTTTTCTTGGATTACCTTGGGGTGTAAATGATGATTCTCTCTTTAGATGGTTATGGAAGGGTGTGTAGTGGTATGGAACCTTCAATAACTCCTTGGAAGTGTCTAGAGAGGTGGAGAAATAAGTGGGAGAAGTTATAAATGAACTTAGGTTCGTTTGGGATTTAAAAAGTGTTACACCTTGGAATTTTCGTACGTCGAGCTGTGAATAGGATAATGCGAGCTTAAGGCTGGACATGGAGTCCATATGGACTTAAGGAGAATACTCGATAGCTTCAAAGAGTACACGACAAGATTTTGAAGTCATATGACTTGGAGAAATTAAGTTCGTCAAAGGAAGTGAAAATATAAGTTGTGTTCGGGAAGATTTCATAACAACCGAGCTAATGTTGATTTAGTAACGCCTCTAGGAGAAGTTATAAGGCTCCTTAGATGGTTAATGAAGTATTATACAAGAGTCAAGAAGGTTCCACAAGGATTGGAAGTCAAGCGAAACAACGGGATCAACTTCGGAAAATGTGAGTTATACGGCCAGTTATATGGTCCGTATAAGGGACCGTATAACCTGTCGAGAGAGGGGTCTTTCACTGGAGTATTATACAGTCACTTATACGGACCGTATAAGTTATATGGACCGTATAAGTGTCCGTACAATCCTCGTCGGGCAGCCTTTTAATTTTATAAAAAGAGGACCCCAAATTCATTTTTCTCATTTCTCATATTCTCCAACTCTCTCAAAACCTCTAGAACATTCCATACACCTTATTAAAATATATCCAAGAGAAGTAAAATATTAAACACCAAGAATTAGTGGAATCAAGTGTGTGAATGTTCACTAGGGTTGGTACAAGTTAAGAATTTCCTTGGTATTGGAGTTGGGGTTTTCCTCAAGTGGAGTATCTTTATCCAAAGACCATTCCTACATAATCAAAGGTGAGTTTTGTGTTCATTTCATGTTATTAAGAGTATTGAATGGTTGAAAGACTTTGACACCTAAGGAAGGTACAACCCAACTATGAGGTACATCAGCAGATGTTACAATAAAACGTATATAACTTTTTGCTGGTAGAACCACTCTATTGTCGACTTCTAATAAACGTGATTGACCCAATTCTAGATCATCTTCTGGAATCGTATAACTGTCAAAAGTGAGTGACTGTTCATCGGAACTGTTATAGTCCGAATACTCATAAGGTAGGGTCGACGCCCGCTTCCCCCCAAACTGTACTTGCAAGTTTCCCCGCAAAAAGCTCTTCACGCCTACTCTTAGAAAGAACACTGTTTTTCTTTAGTTAGGTAGTTCTCCCGACCGTAAGACCCTTTATGAGTAAGGTTAATCGAAAATCGGGGAAAGTTTATTGGCAAGAGGGAACCATTTCTTACCCAGCCCTACCTACCCTATGTATTTGAGGGAGAGGCTGGAACCGTAAAGGACCAGGTTCCACACATATGAGACAGGCAGAAGGTATGGGACGAGCAGTTTCTTGAAGAGCGAATTTGATCCTATAGTCATCTTCTTTGTTCGAAAAATGCACAGTGGAAAGGGATGCTAAATTGAAGAAGAAAGAAGAATATGAAGCTCAAGTATGGAAATAGTGGTATTTTTGAATAGTAACTTCACTTGAATCATAGTTCTTGACATGTTATGAGTACAATCTTGTGGTTAATAATGCAAATGATGTTAAAGGAGTATTATATGAGAATGAATATGGCGTTATGTCATAGTTATGGTTATGGATGACATTGGAAGGGCATGGTAAGAATTGAATAATGTTTAACTCGATGAAGTTTATCGATTGTGATATTATGGGTGTTATTATTGATGTTTGGGAGTTGTGTATTATATGGAGAAAGTTGTTGAAACAAAGGAAATGCTGCCCAATTTTCGTTAGATCTTAGTCGTTTTAGTTGAGACCTAAGTATGTTTCCGGTTGTCTAATCTTAGTACAAATTCTCTTGAATGTAGAATCGTGAGCTTGGAAGGAAAGCGTTTAGTCGATAAGTTAAAGAGACGTAAAGGTATGTAAGGCCATCCCCTTCTTTTCTAAGGCATGATTCCTATAACATGATTTCCTCTATCTTTCCATGACTTTCTTACATTAAAATAAAATTATAAGTCTATGATTACTAAGAGATTCTCATGAGATAAAGATAAGAGATGTGTTATGAATATGATAATGATAATGGTGAATCTATGTCCTTTAAAGCTTATGATATGATGCTATTATGATGTTAATGATCTTTACATGATTCCTTGATGCTATTCATTGTTGATAGTCTTACCTTATAATGCTAGTTCCTTCAAGGTGAGACATGACGATCATGATGTTCCATAATGTAATCGGAGGTTACCGACCTTACGTCACTCCAATAGAGTTACTGTTACGCCCCAGAAAATTTCATGTCACTAAGGCTGCAGACGGCTTAATGTGAGCTCAAGGAGGAGTAAATATTACAAGTATAAAGGATGAAATTCTACTGTATTAGCATGAAGATAGCATGAGTATGATATTTGGAATTCGTACAATACAATTGGAATGATACATTAAAAGATATATAGCCCTCGTAATCGTAAGCTGAGGTGGGGTCCACATGTCTAGATTTTATAAAGGACATATCACAAGTTATATGGATAATATATGTGAAGTTAAACACAACTCAAGAAGGACCCTTGAGCCAAATCAAAGTGAAAGCCCTCCCAAAAGATGTTTTTAAGTTACGATTTCGGGTGATCTGATTTCGGGAGGCCATAAACCTATCATTATTTGGGAATTTGGGAAAACTCCTAAAACGAAAGTTGTAGATAATTGAAATACCTTTCCAACCATAGGTCGTGGGCCTGCATGTGACATAGGGATGAAAAGTTATGGACGTTTTAAGGAAGAAAGGTCAAGCTGGGCAGTGGGCTCGGCCCAACCCGATTCCAAGTCGGGTCAGGCCCACTTCCCTTGCTATTTAAGGGAAATTTTCAGCCTTATCTGCCTCATTTTTCATACCAAAGGTCCAGAATATTTTAGATAGAGAGAGAGGAGAGTTAGAGAGAGAAAGTGGAGAATCGATCAAGTTCGAGGCCCCGAATCCCGAGGCCCGTGAAGGATAAAGTGTAGTACAAGTTGTTGCCATCGTTTTAAGCTAAAAGTTGAACTTGGGGGATGTTGGTTTCGTGGTGGCTGCTCATATAAGGTATGTTTAAGATGTTCTTACCATGATCATTGATAGATTTGACGGGCTAGAATAGAGAAAATGACGTTGAAAGTTCGGTTATAATTTTTGGATATCAAATGACTTAGGGGCTGTTTTGGTATATGATTAAATGGATAGAATTAGATGGATATTGATATAAAATGATTGTTGATATGTTGTTGATAAATTGTTGTTCTTGGATTTGGGAGAATAAAGTGTATGAAGATATCGTATACAAAACGTATATTGGGTTGTTTTGGTGTATATCTTTGGGAGTTGATGCTTTGAGTTTAAAGAGACTTATATGAGATGGTTGTTGTTGTTGTTGGTTGCTGATTGCGTTGTTAAATTGAATTGGAATTAGAGAGAAACGAAGATTACAGGGAAAATGCTGCCCGAATTTACGGAAGTTAATTACGAGCTTAGAGAAGTATATGAACCTTTTTCAAGTTGTCTACGGGGTTTCCTTTACCTTGATTGTGGATTGGCCAGTTTTTGGAAGCATAAGTTAAGCTAATCACGTAAGCGACAAGGTATGTATGGCAAACCTTTCTTCCTTTGGCATGATTCTTGCTGTTATTCATTCTATATGTACTCCATATGATTCCATTCTTAGACGAGTAAGGTGTAAATGTTTCTTGTGATGGCTTATTGATATTGTACTCTTATTCTTTTCCAAAGGGAACAACCATAAGGTGCCAAGTTGAGTTATGTATATGGTTTTACTAATGATTTCGAGGAAATAAGTTTTATACTAAAGGAAACATAAAGTTTGATTTTCAAAACCATTCCGAAGGGGGTGCGAGATTTTACTACTTCATTTCGTTTACGATTTATGTCTACATTCCATAGACCCAACCTCGTAGGCCGTGACTAAGTATCCGAACTGGGCACTCGTATACATACCCGTTAGCTATATGTTCAGTCCACAACTATCAACAGATAACGCAGTACATAAGCCGACAAGGCTGTCATAACATGTGGGAACGTCCCAACTATATATATATAAATGCAAGCCGACAAGGCTGCTACCATAACATGACAATATCTGCAAACTGGCGAGGTTGCTACAACGATAGAATACGCATACGGATAATACACACACAACTAATCACGTCTGAATACGACCCACATACATGTCCACAGACCTCTAAGAGTTTCAACAGTGAAATATGACGGGACAGGGCCCCGTCGTACCCTTAGACAACATATGCATATATTTAGATCAAAAGGATCTATACCAAAATCTGGGTTCCGGAACAACGAAACTCTCCAAGATAGCAGAAGGGAAGTCTTAAGCTGGCGGTTCACCAAAGCGCGTATCTGTACCTGCGGGCATGAAACGCAGCCCCCCGAAGAAAGGGGGTCAGTACGGAATATGTACTGAGCATGTAAAGCGTGAAATACAGTAAACAAGTACAATATTCAGAATACCAAAACACTTGCCTTTGTGACATAATCATATTTGTCAATATCATATATCATATATCAGATGCATATATATATATATATATATATATATATATATATATATATAGTACCTGACCCTTTAATGAGGGATGCGGTGAATAAGATCATCATATGCCCTCCTGGCCGCCATGACATGTCATCATATCATCATATCGTCATATCGTCATATCATCATATACATATATACCGTACCCGGCCCTTTAGCGAGGGACTCGGTGAACAATGCAGTGAAATTGTGCACGATAACATACCCGACCCGGGACTCGGTGAAAGATATATTGAGGTATGCACGAGCAGAGTAGTGAAGAACTATATGCAATTCAAAACGTTTTTAAGGACTCAATAGAATAGTCAACACGAACCATCGTTCGCAAATTCAATAATAGTCATATCATTTACCTTTCGGATGTCCCTGTGGATTATATCAAAATGGAACTTTGAAATCATATATACATATCAAAATATATATATATATATATATAATGTAAGTTATGAGAATCAAGATCATTAGCCATCCTAGTGGTTCTAGGAATAGGAATTCCTTTGGAATCGTATATATATCGTATATTCATTTCACAACGATCATGCCAAAAAGAAAGAAGGGTTAGCTTCACATACCTTTAGTGCTTATTTGTCACACAATATGTATACGCTGCCCAATAATACTTCAACCTATATTAAGACGCCAACAACTACGGTTAAGCTACGGGGAGATTCAAAACGTATTCTAACGTTAGTAACTCCTTTCTAGATGTTTAGACGACGTTTTCTCTTGTAGCCAAACCAACTACATACAACCAATCCCACATCAATAATTATACGTTCAATACCAATCCGGACAGCCCACACAACATTCCAAACAACCCACATTCACAACATTCAATAACGATTCACATACGGCTACTACATTCTCAAGTTATTCCTAATAGTTCGTAGCCTTAATGTTTGTATGTAACAACTTTATAACAGCCCATTCAACATACAACACAATGCATAATCTTAATTATCATTAATTTTTCCAACTTAACAAAAACAACTACACGTCCAAAACAATCCCTAACCAACAACATAAAGATGCTCGGAATTCTTGCAAACGTTTACGAACATATTAAGCAAACCACATACGATTCTTACACATTATTTCATGTATTCTTTTCATATAATCTCAGTGAATTATGAACAGCAACCACACGACATGTATATCATCAATTCATACGCAACTAAGCTACATTGTTATCACTATAATCCTTACAACAACCCACAAACGATTTTAGTTCCAACTCCAACCATTAAACACCTTCATTTCCATCATAAAATTCATGACAACAACAATCAAAATATCAAGAAAAATCAGTTCATTATCTTCCACACAAAATAGTTCCTACACGGTTTCAACATGCTTCAACATCACACACAAAATTTCATGGATTCAATTTATATTCATACTAACACAACTTCACCTTTAACCTTCCAATTCTTTTCATTCTTTTTACCATGCAATCTATGATAGCATCAACCATAATTACTAAAGAAAATCAGTCCACCATTGCCACTAAAACAGTCCCTACGGCCACATTAACATTCCAACACCAACATTCATGATTTTATGCATGCAATTCATGTTCACCAAGTTACAACCATACTTCAACATCAACATATATAATTCCATGGCTACTATCATGTTCCAAAATCAACACACATCATTTCATGCATGAAACTTATATTTACACATCTACATCACCCTTAACACATGTAAAAGAAAGTTAGATCTTACCTTGACAATTCGACTTCTCAACTTGGCTAGAGTTTGTGAATTGAAATGATAATGGTTCTTGTTGCTCCAATGACTATATTCACGTTTCCAGGGACCTTCTAAAGGGTTGAAATGCTTGAAGAAATATTTTTTTGGTCAACACACAAAGAGCTCAATTTCAGCCCTAGTTGGCCGAGAGCCTCTCTCTCCCTCTCTAGGTTTTCTATTTTTGTGTTGTGAAGTTGAAATGAGAAAATGAGCTCTCTTAGTCATCCATTTGATTAAACTAAGATGCCTACAAGTTGCACACATGCTCCACTCATAACATTGAGCCACTCAATTAATTTTGAACTAAATTTCAATTTCTCTCCCTACTACTTTCGGCTCCTTTTGGCCGAGCCTCACCCTTTTTTCTCCTTTCCTTTTAATTGTTTACAATGTAATTGCATGTGTAGTGGATGAATCATACACTAACCTTTGTCATTTGCAATCATACAAGGATGAATTGGAAATATTTAAATGTGCGATGATTCTTCCAACATGTATGCCTTCATAAAATAATGCATGCCTTCATAAAATAATGGATGCCTTCAATATTTAAATGCATGCCTCACACTTTTTCTCCCCATATTTTCGGTCACTTGGCCGAGATTTACATTTGTTTTTCTTTCAACTTAGTTGTCCACAATACAATGAAAGTGTAGTGGATGAATCAATGTTTAAATGCATATTGTATGTCTTCCATAATAGCCTTGTTTTAGATGACTTTGAGTCATCTTTATGCATTGGCACGTTAATGTTCATATTGGTTCATTGTGGTCACAAATTTTTAATTAACACCACAATTAAGTAGTTCCTAATCTCCAATAACATTTTCATACTAAGTAGAATTTATAACCAACTAGTTCTAATTTAGAAATTAAGAATTAAGGGTTTCTATCTCACGTCGATTCCTTCGCGAATAACTCGACGTATAAAATATCGGGTCTAACAATCATCCCTTTGTACTGATATGATCACTTATTCTTTGGGTAGGGCAATAAGATGAAATTGAGTAGAATATAAGTAGTAAGAATTTGATAACAATTCTATCCTCAAACCTAAAAGTATGTCCTCCTAAGTCTAGTGAGATTCAAATTTGATAACTTCTTATGAAAGTCTAAGGCTAATAACTGGATTGTGATGAATTAATTAGTGACTTATGCTTTGAATTGAAATTGTTATTTATGAATTGAGTTTGTGTTGATATAATGGTGATATTAAGCCGGAAGCGGCTGCTCGAAGGGGCCACCCTAGCTAAGCCGAAAGCGGCTGCCCGAAGGGACATCATTATTATGCCGGAAGCGGTTGTCCGAAGGGACTATTGTGATACTAGCCGGAAGCAGCTGTCCGAAGGGACTATTTTGTTAACATGTCGGAAGCGGCATATGTTTTGGATTGCATTATTTACTTAAAGATTGTTTTGAGACTTCGTGTGCACATTTATGTTTCTTCTAGCAAAGGCTGCAGGGATTGAGTTACATTGTGATTTCTTCTCTCCTAAGTCAAATTATGATTATGACTTGTTACCACCTTACATACTCAGTACATTGTCCGTACTGACGTCCTTTTTCCTGGGGATGCTGCGTTCATGCTCGCAGCCCCAGATTGTTTGGCAGTTTAAGTGTATAGCTAGGATGCTTGGACGTCAGCTGGGATTGACAAGTTCCACCTCATTCTGGAGCTGTGCTGAGTCATGTATCGATATGTATGATTATGGGTATGTCAGGGCCCTGTCCTGACTCATAATGTTCAGTTTACTTCTTAGAGACTTCTGCAGACAGTGTCCTGTGGTATGTTTGTCGAGATGTCGACAAAGTGATGTCAGTTGAGTCATTTGTGGATTTTAAAAGAGTATGTATTTTAGATGATTTCAATTGGTTTAAAGTACTTATTTGATTAACAGTTTTCATAATCGTTATAAAGATGATGATTTCTATCTGGAAAAGTTTTATGTTTTTTTTTTTAATTTTTTTTTAAAATGACAAGCTTTGATAGAGCGAATGTCTAAGGGTTCGCTCGACTCTGATGGGAGTCGGGTGCCCGTCATGCCCTACCACTGTTAGGGTGTGACAGTTACAGCTTTTACTTGAGCTCTTATGCATGCTTCATATTAAGTATATAATGATGATTACACCGTGCCTAGATGGCTGGGCAGCACCGCTAAGGCGGGCGGCTTACTACACCATGTCTATATGGCACGGGCATCACCACTAGTGGGCGGCGTGAGATGATTACCCCGGACACGAGAGGCCCGAACGTGGGCTAATGATGTTATTGATTCAGACAATTTATGTATGTATGTGTGTTACGCCCTATTTTGAACGGGTCCAAGATAGTTTACAACTTCACAGTTCTTCTAACTGATTTTAAAAGGGTTAGAGTTGCCACCTAATTTTTAAGGAAAATCAGGGAACCTACATGTACTTGTGTGTCTACTCCATTTTATTCCATGAAACCTATGAGATTCTAGATAAGAGTTTTATTTACTCCGAGGGAAAGGTATTAAGCATCCCTCGGAGCCTATCCGAAAACAGTCCTTAGACTTAGTTTAACTGAACATTAGAGGGGGATTATCTATCTGTTTATCATTATTATTACATGTTTTCAAATTGTTATGACTTCATGAAAAACTATACTAGGTGATAATATACTAAGTATATACAGTGTATAAAAAATGTATGTATATCAAGTATTAAGTATTTATAAAGAATGTATATTGATAGGAATGTATAAAAGATTGTAAATAAAACATACCTCGTTCGATAGTAGTGTATTTGCTAGTAAAATGAGTATATATTTATTGCCACAAAAGGTATATCAGTTGGTGTAAATAATATATACAACTATATAAAAGATAAATAAAAAATATAAGAGTATAGATATATCAAGTATATAAAAAATGTGTATCTATGTAAAAAAAAATGCATGTATATGAAACATATAAAAAATGTATTTCAAGTATAAAAGAGTGTATATCAAACATAAAATGTCTAAAGAATTGTATAACTAGGTATATTAATGCATAAAGAATGTAAAAATAATCTACGAATATTCATTGGTGTAAAGAGTTTATATAATAAAATTATTAAGAAAAGTGAATTTGATTTGACTTGTTTCTACCGTTTAATTAAAAAGAGTGTTCATTTACTGAATATCATATCAAAAGAATAAGGAACAAAAGGATAGTAAAAAATTTTGGTAAAAAAATAAATATAAGGAATTGTGTATAAAACAATGAGTGAAAAAGATATAATGCCCTTTAAAAAAAATGAAAGATTTGTAAATGAACGACCTAGTATTTACCTACGGTCAAAAATGTGAATTTAACTTAACTAAAATATGTATTGGTGTATACGAAATAATATAAAACGTACGTTGTATTAAAAGTGTATAAAGAATATAAAATAAAGGATGGACTAATAGTTTTTACCTAAATACCAAAAGTGTGAATTTAACTAACGAAGCATTTATACCAAGTCAATTTAATCTATTTATGAAAGTGTAGACGGCCTAAGTCTTGCCTAAAGTGAATGACGCACTTTAAATTAAACATATAAGCGACAAGTAATTAAATATCCCCGCCCAACATTAAAGTTTCCACTATACAATGAGTTCATATTTTGTACAGTTATATAAAAACAATGCGGAAAGCAAATACAAACAGTGATTCGATAAAGTCTTTGGGTTCCTTCCGAGTGTCATCTTCGGATGTATCTCCGGATACCTGTGTAAATACTTAATAAAAGTGTTAGTAAAAGAATAAATAACTATCTAATGAATTAAAGAAATGATAAATAAACTTAAAATAAAAACCCGTCTTTTGTACATGGGAGGCCTTGAAAATCGACGGAAATTTCTTCATCGGCCATTTGGGTTTAGTATTCGCCTAAATGAGTTTAAATAAAGGGTAAAAGGTGTGACAATGTCAATAACAGTCTCGGGCAGTGTGATAACAGTGAGTAGGCACAAAACCAACATTTATTTTAGCAAAAGATAGTGTAAAACAGTCACATAACAACAACAACAACGAGCAGTGGCTAAACGAAGCAAAATTCGCTGCTGAAAAATAAAAAATCAGTCCAAAAACGCAGAAAGCAGGAGCAACAATCAACACAAATTTAACAAAAGAATGTCCAAAGTGGTCCGAAAATGTCAACAACCAGTGGCAAAAAAAAAAAGAATGAAACAACAATAAAGTGTGACGGGAAAATAGCCAAACAAAGCAAAATAAAAACATAACCAGCTTCGCCGGCCAAAAATGGACTAAGGCAATAGCAACGACAAGATTAACGAAACTAGCAATGGAGCATCACCAAAATAGAGACAACAATAAAACGGCAGTGGAAGTAGAATCAACCCAACAGTTCAAGAGTGATCTTAAAAGCAGCACAACAAAGTCAAAATAAATAATAGAGCATAACAGATCTGTCCCAAAAATAATACGTAATAGAAATAATCAAAACATTGACAGTAAAACAAGAATTAAAATGATAGAAAAACAGAGCCCAATATATTGGTGTTAATGGCATTTTCCGGTCAGATCTGAGTTTATGGCCAGCCATATCATTTTTCGTGTAAATCAGTGGAGAAAAAAACGACAGAAAAAACACAAACACATATATACAAAATGCATGGAACGAACAATAGTCGTCGGCCATGTATTGATTCCGATCGGAATTGCACGTTTTCCGATGGAAACTTTCAAAAATCATAAACACAAAAATGAAAATACGAGGAGAAAGGAATGAGGTGTAGCAGCGAATGGTGGTGTCGTTTGGTTGCTGGCTGCTCCGGCGACGTGAGTTCGCCGGAGAAGATGGCGGAGAGGCGGCGGTTTTGTGGGGGGATGAAGAACGGAGGGCGTAGTGGGCTGGTTTCGTGGTTGTTGGTGGAAAACGAAGGGACGGTGGTGTTGCGGTGGTGGATGTTGTTGGTTGGTAGTACTGGGTGGTGGGCGGCGGCGATGGGAAGAGAGAGAGGGAGACGAAGTGGGGGCAGCGGGGGTGGTTTGGAGCGTCGTGGGGGTTGATGTGGTGGTTCGTGGGGAAAAATGGGGGAAGGGCGGCGTGGTGGTGTGGTAGCTATTGTTGGGGTTCGCCGGAGCTCGGAGCTCCGGCGTGGAGCTCGGGGCTGGCGGCGGTGGGGTCGTGGAGAGAGAAGGTGAGGGGAGAGAAAATGTTTTGGGGTTTAAAGGAAAACAAAAATCTGAAAATGTGAAATGTGGTGTGTGTTGTGTCAAAAAAAATATAACCCCCTCTATTCCTTTATAATACAAACTAACACCCCCTCTATTGTCCAAAAAATATAAAGTCGCACCCCCTTGTCCCCTCAATGCACATTTTAATCCTTGGGTTATTGTCCAATAGGGATTTCACCCTTTTAACGAATGTATAAAAATATATCAACTAATGGATGAAGAACCCAACCCATCATCTCAAATGTCAACTTTTAAAAAGGTGACGAGACCTTGACTTGATCGAATTTTTGTTCTATGTTTAAAATTAATTGCTCTGATTTTCTCTGCACTGTCGGACTGTACTAAAATATAGTTAATTAATATATGTATAAATAATAACGTAAGTATAAAATATAAATATTAATATGTAAGATATGAAAATGTATTGCTATAAAATTAAGAAACAATTATTAATTGCACAAAGATGGTAGTATTATGCTGTACATGTGCAAAATAACGATTCTTGGAAAATGACAATAAATTGATAAAATTTCTAAAATAAGAATAATCATCAATAAATTGTTGAAAAATGTAAAAAATGTATTTCACGCTCTTTAACGAATCAGGGCCCCCCAAAACGTTAATTTTAAGCACGTCGAGCCAAAATTAGGTGTCAACAATGTGTGATATGTTTTAACGGTAAAAGTGAGCATGCATGATTCCGCCTCAAGAGGCAAGTAGTTACAGTTATCCTTTCTTCTTATACTTTCTATATTTCCTTATTATGTTATCATATATGCCTTACATACTAAGTACATTGTTCGTACTGACATCCTTTCTTTTATGGACGCTGTGTTCATGCCCACAGGTAGACAGGGAGACGGTACAGATTCATAGGAGCCTATCAGCAGCTACACAAGAGCACTCCACTGCTCCGGAGGTGCTATTTATTGGTATATTCTTTTGTGTACATATTTGGGCATGGTGGGGTCCTGTCCCGTCCTTATGTCCAGTACTCCAGTTAGAGGATCGTAGGTACATATGTGTGGGTAGCAGATGTTCCATGATCTTATTAGCATACATTTTTGTATAAGCATATGTTTTGAGAGATGTTTAGTGATTATTTCATTGCAAGCATTATGTTGGGAATTACATTTGGTCAGGTTGAGTATGATAGGTAGCATGATAAGAGGTGCTCGGTAGTCCTCTCCAGGTACCCGTCATGACCCCCCTAGTCTGGGCGTGACAAAAAGATAGCATTTTCGCCCCCCGACCAAGTTGGCGGAGAGTATGCAACCTTGCACACTGAGTGTGCGGCCGCACACTCTCCCCACCACTTAGGGGAGGTGCTGGGCAGTGAGCTCTCCCAATTTGGGGAGTTGGCGCATAGTGTGTGGCTCAGCAGACTCAGTGTGCGGGCGCACACTGCCCCAATTTTCCCGATTTCGCGTAATCGTGCTCTCATTGATTCGTTTGACCTCCAATCCTTATGAAACCTTCTTGACACTTATATAACACTTCATTAACCATCCAAGGGGCTCTATATATCTCCCTCAAAGTGATGCTAAGCAAGACTAAACTCAAATGATGTGAAATTCTCCCAAACAAGACTCTACCTTAACTTTCTTCGACGAGCTTTCTTCTTTTGCCTCACATGTCTTTGGAATCGTAATTAGAATTATTAAGTATCCTTTCTTACTTGTAGAGAATTCATGTACACTCTAGACTCACGTTAGTCTACTCATCATGCGAATAACATGAATCTCTCCCAAGGTGTAACTCTTCTCTTCAAAGGCACTGGTCTTTAATTTTTGGCCTTCACCTAATACCCCGAGGTTTTGGATTCGAACCTCGGCTCAGTCAGAAAAAATAAAAATCGTAAGGCAGAGGTTTGTAGCAAAATTAGGCCTATTCGGTCAAAAATTTTACCCAAAATTAAGCCTGAAGGCAAACCTCTGCCTTAAGGCCTAACTTTTCGGGCAAAGTTAGGCCTATTCAGGCAAAGTTCGGCCTATTCGGGCAAAGTTAGGCCTAACTTTGTTGCAAACTTCTGCCTTGAGATTTTTTTTTTAATATTTGACTGAGCGGGGGTTCGAACCCGGAACCCATGAATTTAGGCGACGGGCAAAAATTAAAGATTTCAAATTTGAGGGGTAAAAATTAAAAACCAGTGCCTTTGAAGGACATTCCGCACAAAAAAAAAATGAAATTATAGTGTTAGATAACTTGGACTGGGCCCATGCATAAGGTTGCAAAAGGCTTATCATGCTAATGTAGGCCATACATATGCATTTTTTTTGCGCGGATTGTCCTTCTTTTGGGGTGATCTTTAATTTTTGCCTTTTAAATTGGTGGTCTTTTAGTTTTGCCCTTCGCCTAATACTCCGAGGTTGTGGGTACGAACTCCAGCTCCGTGTAAAAAAAATCGCAAATTCTACCTTAATTTGCAGCGGCAGAGGGCAAAAATTAAAGACCACCAATTTGAGGTGCATAAAGAAGCTTCCCTTGATTTTAGGTGCCTAATGGGGAATGAGAGAGTCAAAACTTTCCTAATTCTTTTACTAGTTATTGTGGAATATAATTGAACACATTTAAATGCTTTCCTACGTATTTAAAATTCATTTTTTTTTCTTTTCCTAGGGATGTTGGACTTGCTATCCAAGTTTAGTTATGTTTTTATTCCCTAGTCTTTTAAGACCAGATTTACACGCCCCATACACTATAAATAGGGGTTGTCTTTCTTTTTTCCTTTTTAGGGGTTGTCTTTCTTTGTGTGCGCGCGCGTTTTATATGTAAATAGACATCACTAATACAATTTGAGAGGTTTCTCTTCTCTTACTCTTAATGTGGCAACTATGAATTTATCTTACAATTTTACAAGTACATTCTTTTAGGATTAGGAGGTAAGATAATTTTCTTTGCTCGATATCTTTGGTTTCAGTTAAGTCAACAGTGGACAGTTATTAGCCTTAAGCTAATTTGTATCTAGGTTCTCAATTCGAAGTCGAGATCACTAATATAACATTCTTAAATTTCTTACTATATTTTATTCATGTTCTTTAAATTTTGTTTTTATCTATAACAATTTCTTTACCCTGTTTTTTTAATTCTTGAACCTAAAGTATTCTTATCAAGCATAATTTTATCCTTAATTATCTTGGGTGTTTATTAAAAAGTGTTAATTAATCAAATGGAGTCCATGATCAAGCTATGCACTCGACCATGGAGAGGCAGTTGAGAGAGATAGAGTAGAGAGAAGATTTTCTTATTCACTTGTATTGAATTAAATTACACAATGGAGGGAAATGAGATATTTGTAGAGTAGTTAGTCCAGCTGTACTACAGCTGGCATACACGTGATCATTGCACTCAAAACCACATAACAATCTATTGATCACAATCCTAACTAACTTAATAACCTCCACTATGTGATATACCGAGATATACCTAATATACATCAGAATATACATGCTGTTTTCACACTCCCCTTCAAGCTGGTGGGTGAAACACATCTATCACTCTCATATTGGACAAGAGCATGTGATGTTGTGATACTCCTAGTCCTTTTGTAAGTAGATCAGCCAGCTGCATTTTGGTATTGACATAGGTTGGCAAGATGCTCCCATTTTTGAACTTTTTCCTTACAAAATGACAATCAATTTCAATGTGCTTCGTTCGTTCATGAAATATGGGATTCCCTGATATTTGTATATCAGCTTTGCTGTCACAATATACCTTTATGGGAAGCTTTACATCAACCTCCAAGTACTTTAGCAAACCTGTTAACCAAACAATCTCAGCAACTGCTGAAGCCATGCTTCTATACTCATCTTCAGCTGAGCTTGTACTTACTGTATGTTGCTTCTTAGACTTCCAGGAGATTAATGAATGTCCAAGTTGCACAACAAATCCTGTTACTGATCTCCTAGTGTTAGGACATGATGCCCAGTCTGAGTCACAGAATACTATCATCTCTTCAATAGCATTTCTTCTCAGTAGTATGCCTAATCCTGGTGATCTCTTGACATATCTCACTACCCTTAGTGCTGCATCCCAATGAGACTTCTTTGGCATCTGCATGAACTGACTTAAAACTTGTACAACAAAGCAAATATCTGGTCTTGTAATGGTAAAATAAATTAGCTTCCCTACTAACTTCTGATATTTGCCTATGTCTTCCAGTGCTGGATCATCCATCTTTCTTTTTGTTGGGTCATCTTCCTTGTCACATGTTGCATCATACTCAACTGAAGTCGACTTAATAATTGCTTCTAATGGTGTGGAAGCTGGCTTTGCTCCACTAAGTCCCAGCTCTGAAATTAACTCTAGTTTATACTTCCTCTGATTGAGCAGTATCCCATGATTTGATCTCATTACCTCTATTCCAAGGAAGTATTTCAGTACTCCCAGATCTTTGACTTTGAATTGGCCATGCAAGTATTTCTTTGTCTCATCCACCAGGCTAGAAATGTTTCCTGTTATCAGTAGATCATCAACATATATCAAGATGATGACAATCTCACTTCCTCTCTTCTTGGTGAATAATGAATGATCATGGCAACTTTGTGTGTATTCAGCATGTAGAAATGCAGAAGTTAACTTGATGTTCCATTGCCTTGAAGCTTGTTTTAGCCCATACAGTGATTTCAAAAGTCTGCACACTTTATTTTCCCCTTGTCTTTGAAAACCCTGAGGCAAGGACATATATACTTCCTCTTCCAAATCTCCTTGAAGAAAAGCATTGTTTACATCTATTTGAAATAGTTCCCAATCATGTGATGCTGCTATGCTGATCACTGTTCTTACTGTGACCATTTTAGCTACTGGTGAGAAGGTTTCATGATAATCCAAACCTTCTCTTTGTGTGTAACATTTAGCTACCAGCCTTGCTTTTTACTTATCCACCTTTCCATTAGCCTTTAACTTCACCTTGTATACCCATTTGGATCCAATAGGTTGCTTTCCTGGTGGCAATTCCACCAGTTTCTAAGTGTTGTTATCCTCCAGTGCTTCAATCTCTTTCTGCATTGCCTCTATCCACACCTTTTCCTTTGAGGCTTCATGAAAGTTTCTGGGCTTAACAGTGCTAGAAAAACACTTCAAATATGTCTGGTAGGCTATTGATAGATGTGAGTATGATATATGGTCAGAAATAGGATATGCACAATGACTGTTATGTTGAGATGTTACCACATAGTCTCTATGCCAGATGGGTGGTTTGACAGTTCTGGCAGGTCTGCCATGTTCTTCTTCCAATATTGGCATTTGTGCATCAACTTCTTCATGTTGCTGCAGTATGGATGCTATTGATTCTTCTTCCTCTACCTCTTTTTGTGTTGTATGAGACTGTTCTTCATTCATCATTTCTCCTGCCTCAAATGAATCATCATTTTCAATATTGTTAGTATCAAGAGCTGGCACAATATCATCCTGATATGTGGATGGTGCTTGTACCACCTCTTCATGAAAAATTGGAGAAGTATTATCAGTATCACCATCAGAGCTAGGCTCCCTTACTTCAGCAACTTTTTCATGCTGGAGCAAGAACATGTCATCTATGCTGGGGATAAAGTCTTTCTTAAAAGGGAAAAAGTATTCCTTAAAAGTCACATCTCTACTGATGAAGATTGCCTTAGTGCTGAGATCAAATAGCCTATATCCCTTCTGAGTCTCAGAATAACCAACTAGGACAGACTTACTAGCCCTTGGATCAAACTTGTCTCCTTTTGGCAGCTGGCTTGGATAACACAGGCATCCAAATATTCTTAAATGTTCAATGCTTGGTTCCTTTCCAAACAACTTCTCATATGGACTCTTCCCATCTAGGACCAATATAGGAAGTTTGTTGCTTAGATATACAACAGTCCTCACACAGTCACCCCAAAAAATTATTGGAACTCCACTTTGGAATCTTAAGGCTCTAGCAACTTCTAAGATACGCCTATGTTTCCTTTCTACTGTTTCATTTTGCTAAGGTGTATATGGATAACTACTCTGATGAATAATGTCGTGTTGAGCAAATAAATTTGCACAATTAGAGCTAAAAACTCTGTGCCATTATCAGACCTGAGTGTTTTAATGATGCAACCAAACTGATTCATATCAAATTTATGAAATCTGACAGAACACTGAACACTTCTTGTTTTGAATTTATAAGGCAAATCCAAGTATATCTGTTGTAATCATCTACTAGAGTCACAAAATAATGTTTACTATCATAAGTTGCCTTCTTATATGGTTCCCAAAGATCAGTATGCACAATTTGAAAACAAGCAACAGTGTTATGCTTACTTAAAGGAAATTTCAATCTATGATGTTTGGACAAAGGACATACTTCACACCAATCCTGAATATCAGACTCTACTTTAGACTTCAATGATGGAATATGCTTCATTTCACCTCCTGAAGGATGTCCCAACCTCATATGCCATAGGACTCCTTCTTTATTGGGAATGACTGCACTATCAGCTGCATGTGCACTTATATGTCTTGACTCCTGCAATATGTACAGACCATCTCTTTCTCTACCAATCCCCATAACCTTGCCATTGAAGATTCCCTGAAACACACAGAAATCAGGCAAAACAATTGCTGCACAACATAGTTCCTTGGTGAGTTTAGACACTTAGAGCAAGTTAAATTTGAAATCTGGCACATGTAACACATTTTGAATCTTTTGTCCTTCTAAGATCATAGCATTTCCTGCACTTTCTATGTGAGATTTCCCTTCTGTAGGTATTTGTACTTGATTACCTTTCTGGTCAGACAGGTTTCTAAGTGCATGCAATAGTTCTTTAGAAGGTGTTATGTGATGTGATGCTCCTGAATCCACTATCCATTCATATGCTACTGCATTGGACAATAAAAAAGTTATACCTGCTGTTACGCCCTATTTTGAACGGGTCCAATATAGTTTGCAACTTTTCGGTTATTCTAACTGGTTTAAAAAAGTTAGAGTCGCCACCTAATTTTTAAGGGAAATCAGGAAACCTATATGTATTTGCGTGTCTACTCCATTTTTAGTCCACGAAACCTATGAGATTCTAGATAAGGGTTTTATCTACCCCGAGGGGAATGTATTAAGCATCACTCAGAGCCTGTCCGAAGACAATCCTTAAACTTAGTTTAACTGAACACTAGAGGGGGGTCATCTATCCGTTTATCATTATTATTACATGTTTTCAAAATGTTGTGACTTCATGAAAAGCTACACTAGGTGATAATATACTAAGTATATACAGTGTATAAAAATGTATTTATATCAAGTATTCATAAAGAATGTATATTAAAAAAGAATATATAAAAGAGTATAAAGAGAATGTATCTCGTAAGTATAAAAGTGTATCTGTCAGTAGAAAGAGTGTCTATATGTTAGTGTAAAGAATGTATAAAAAATGCAAGAGTATGTAAAATAAACATATCAAGTATATAAAGAATGTATGTCTATGTATATAAAGGAATGTAGGTATGTGAAACATATAAAGAATGTATTTCAAACATAAAAGAGTGTATATCAATAAAAAAAATGTATAAAAAATTGTATAACTAGATATATCAATGCATAAAAAATGTAAGAAGACTTTAAGAATATTCATTAGTGTAGAGATCTTATATAACAAAAAAATTCTGAAGAAAGTGAAGTCGATTTGACTTATTTCTACCGTTTCGTAAAAAAAGTGTTTGTTTAATGAATATCCTATCAAAAGAATTGTAAAAGTATTGGTGAAAAATAACTATAAGGAATTGTGGATAAAAAATGAGTGAAAATGTGTAATACCTTTAAAGAATAAAAGATTTGTAAATGGGCGACTTAATATTTACGTAGCGTCAAAATGTGGATTTAACTTAACTAAAATATGTATTAGTGTACACGAAACAATATAAAATGTAAGTCGTATTAAAAGTGTATAAAGAATATAAAATAAAGGGTGGACTAGTATTTTTGCCTAAACGTCAAAGTGTGAATTTAATTAACGAAGCATTTATACCAAGTCAATTTAATCTATTTATGAAAGTATTGACGGCCTAAGTCTTGCCTAAAGCGAATGACAAATTTTAAGTTAAACAAACAAGGCGACAAGTAAATAAACACCAACCCGTTTTCCAAAAATAAACTTTCCACTATACTACGAGTTTATGTTTTGTACAATTTTAAATAACGCGCGAAAGTAAATACAAACAAGGATTCGATGAAGTCTTCGGGTTCCTTCCGAGTGTCGTCTTCGAGATGTATTTCCGGATACCTGTATAAACACTTCGTAAAAATGTTAGTAAGAGAATAAATAACTATCTAATGAATTAAAGAAATGATAAATAAACTTAAAATAAAAATCCGTCTTTTGTACATGGGAGGCCTTGGAAATCGACGGAAATTTCTTCATTGGCCAAAAGTGTAGTATTTGTAATAAATTGCAAGATGAAAGAAAAATGTATTGGTTAAAATATTTTAAAAAGTCAAGAAGTAAAGGATGTGACATAAAAGTCTTAAAAGGTGATTTGACATAAAGTCCTAAAAAGGTGATTCGACATAAAATATTTAAAAAGGGTATTTGACAAAAGTGAGGGTGAAACTTGATTTGGCCTTAGGATGTAGTGTAAAAGTGTATATGGAAATGATGTATATAAAGGAAATATATGAATATAAAAATAAAAATATATGTAAATGTAATATGATGTAGAGACAATGTAAAGAGCAAAATGTGTAGAGAAAAAATAAAATAGGCATGCAGTGTGATGGTACAAAAAATGTAAAAGAAAATGTTTGAAAATGTATACATGTATAAAAAGTAAAAATAAAAATTGTAGAAACAACATAACAAAAATATAAAAATAATGTATGAAAAATATAAGGATAATGTAGAGACAATAAAGTGCATTCTCTTTAATGAAAAGTTTCTCCCTTCTTCACTTAGCAGTTAGGTAAAGTAAGTATGTACATGTATATGTATATAATGTATGGTATAAAAATATATAAAAGAATATAGAGATGTAAAATGATGTAAAGGAAAAATGTGGGTTAAAGTGGAAAAAAGATGTATGAAAAATGTAGAGAAAATATATGAAGAAAATGTAGAGATAATGCATGAATAAATATAAACAAAATGCATGAATATATGTAAAGACAATACATGAATAAGTGTAGAGACAAATGCATGACTAAATATAAAGACAAATGCAAGAATAAATGTAAAGATAAATGTATGAATAAAAGTAAAGACAAATGCATGAATAAATGTAAACACAAAGGCATGAATAAATATAAAGACAATGAATGTTATGTATATAAAAAATATAAAGACAATGTATGAAAAAAGAAGAGAAAAAAAAATATAAAGAGAGAAAGAAGATGCTAGCCTTGCTAGTCTTCCTATGAAGAGAAAATATGAAGAGTGTAGAGAGAAGAAAAAATATATGTGAAGTAGTGTGAAGTGGTGAAATAATATGAAGACCCATCTCCTCTATTTATAATACAAAATCACCCCTTGTTTTGTACAAAAAATAAAGGACTACACCACATTGTCCCCTTAATGCCACATTTGGTCTTTCAGTTATTGTCCAATAGGGATTTCACCCTTTTAACCAATGTATAAAAATCTATTAACCAATGGATGAAGAACCCAACCCATCACTTCAAATGTCACCTTTTTAAAAAGTGACAAGACCTTGACTTGATCGAATTCTTGCTCTGCGTTTAAGAATTAATTGCTCCGATTTTCTCTACACTGACGGACTATATTAAAAATAGTTAACTAATACATGTATAAATAATAATGTAAATATAAAATATAAATATTAATGTATAAGATACAAAAATGTACTGCTATAAAATAAAAAAATAATTATTAATTGCACAAAATGATAGTATTACGCTGTACATGTGCAAAAATAATGATTCTTAAAAATGACAATAAATTGATAAAATTCCTAAAATAAGGATAATTACCGATAAATTATCGAAAAATGCAAAACTGTGTAAAAATGTTATTTCGTGCTCTTTAACGAATCAAGGCCCCCCGAAACGTTAATTTAAAGCACAACGAGCCAAAAAATAGGTGTCAACACCTGCCATGTTGGACACACACTTCTCAGTTCCTGATTCATCCAACTTGTTCAGCATCTCCTGATACTGTTGTGGAGTGAACAAACCACCAGTTTGATGTTGTGAGCTGCTAGGCTCTCCTGCATGTCCATCAGTGGTGGTTGAGTTTGCATAGGTCTTGAAGTCACCAGATTGTCCTTGTTTATTTTTGCTTTTGAAGTTTGCAGGATATCCAACCAATCTATAACAATCTTTGGTTATGTGTCCTTTGTAATCACAATCTCCACAAGGTGGACCAAAATTTCTTGATTGTGTTGATTCTCTTCTGTACCTATTTCCTTGATTCCTTCCTGCTAGCATAGTTAAAGCCTCTCCATGACCAGTATCCACCACTCCTAAAGCTTTTTGACTTTCTTCTTGTGTTGCTACTGCATAAGCTTCATTTACTGTGACATAATTTCCTTTTGCTAACAAGTTTCTCCTTATGTTGCTATAACTTTCATTGAATCCCATCAGAAACTGTATTAGCCTTTGAGCTTTAAGGTGATCTGTATAATGCTTGGATTCATCACAGCATAAGGGCAAAGGCACAATCACATCCAATTCATCCCAGAGTTTCTTCATCTTAGAATAGTAGGCAGTTCCTGTGTCATTTCCTTGCTTCAAATTCACTATATCATTCCATATATGATAGATCCTAATAAGATTAGATCTGTCAAATCTCTCCTTAAACTCATCCCATACCTTCTTAGCATTTTTAGTATAGATGATACTTGGTATCAACTCACTTGAAACTGTACTTCCTATCCATGATAACACTATAGCATCACACTTCTCTCACAGTTCTTCTAAGTCTCATTTGCCTTTATAGACACTTTTAACACAGTTTCCATTTATGAATCCCAATTTTCCTTTTCCTCTTAATGCTAGTTTCATGGATCTACTCCACAATATGTAATTTTCTGGACCTGTAAGTTTAGATGGTATTAGTACCATACCTGGTACATCTGAGGATTGCAAGTAAAGTGGATGATGATGATCAATGGTGATTGTCGTGGCTTCTTCTCCCATTTTCCTTTGTTTTAAGCTTCCAATTATACTCTCCAATGGAGTTTTGATTTGCGCAGTGTTGATCGAGTGATCACTGCTCTGATCCCATGTTAATTAATCAAATAGAGTCCATGATCAAGCTATGCACTCGACCATGGAGATGCAGTTAAGAGAGATAGAGTAGAGAGAAGATTTTCTTATTCACTTGTATTGAATTAAATTACACAATGGAGGGAAATGAGATATTTGTAGAGTAGTTAGTCCAACTATACTACAGCTGGCATACACGTGATCATTGCACTCAAAACCACATAACAACCTAATGATCACAATCCTAACTAACTCTAATAACCTTCACTATGTGATATACCGAGATATACCTAATATACATCAGAATATACATGCTGTTTTCACAAAAAGAAAAAGTTACCATAGAGTAAGTAGTAAGCTACCAGTAAAAAAGAAGTATTCTAGTGTGAATACTGAATAGTAAGCTACCATTTTATTTTTTATTTTTTTAATCATTGTTAATATATTCATGTGATTCTTGTTTTCCGAGATCAACAAGGAAATCAAGAAGAGGGCTAATATCATCATCTTGAACGTTAAAGCCTTAAAAGTAACTTTTCCTTATTCTTGTTGGACTTTTTTCTTGGAATTCTTTTTCTTTTGTCGTTATGCTTGTTTCACTGACCCTATCCTTACTAGGACTTAGCTAATTTCGAGATCTTAGAGAACAATACCAAAAGTTTATCGGATCCAGACATACACAAGCATATGCAGTAGATAAATAATAAAATGATAAGTAGAGTGTCGTTCCCACGAGGGCCTGTTATCAACCATTGCCTAGAAATAACTATCCTTATGGGTCTTGGCCCCTCTAAGTGGTTGAGTTGATCTAGCATTTCCCTTTTTGCTAGTTGCGGAAATGACCCTTCCTGGATCCTCTTCTCTTCAAATCCTCGAGCGTTATGTAGTTCGATACGGATCATATCGGTTTTCATATTCACCAGTGGCCTTGGTGGATATGACGACCGTTGAGAAGAGGTCTTCTTCGATTTGGAGCTTTGTGTTGTATCGATTGCACACGTTGTTCCAGCTAGTAGGAGGGAATTACCTCAAACTTTTCTCGAGTTTTCGGGTTGCTTCCGAACCCAAAATATTGAGGTTATCGGTGAAGCCCATTACTGTCAGTTGTCAGGAACTCTAGGTAGCAACATCCTTTCCCTTTGAAATCTATCCACAAACTTGCGGAATAACTTGTCCGATCTCTATTTGATTGAAAAGGTATCTTTCATTCTTTTGTCTACCCATTAAGCCCCTTGTGTGTGCCTTCATGAAGGCATATTCTAACTCGGCGAATGAGCCGATGGAATGACATGGTAGGAGTGTGTACCATGACAATGCTCCCCTAGTGAGGATTTCTCCTAACTTCTTGACTAGCACACACTCAGTATCTTCTTGAAAAAGGTCATTTCCCTTTATCCCTATCGTGTATTCCATGATATGATCTCGGGGATATATGGTACCATCATATTTGACTAGTTCCAAAATCCTGAACTTCTTTGGAATCAGCGCGTGGGCTGCACTTGGCTTGTAAGGTTATTGGGAATACATCTGCATATCGATAGCTTTGATGACCGGGAACTTCAGGAATCTGATCGATTCAGTTGTCATGTTCATCTAAAATTTTATGTATTCGTTCTATCATGACAATAGGTGAATAGATGGTAGTTGTTCCGGATATTGCTCCTTGAACCACCGTTCTAGCCCCCGATTTACCTAGGGAGCCTGAGTTTCGTGGACGTCTGCTACACCAGAACTTTCCGATGCAGGATATTGTACACCTATGTACACCCACAGCCGGAGCCATCCTTGGCTATGAAAACGATCCTTCTTAGACAGCTAAAGAAGACACCATATTATCTATTTTTGCGCTCATGACCTGTTTTCGACCCTGAACTCCTCCATTGTAGGTTGTACGCTTCCCTTACCCTTTTCTGCGCTACTTAGACGAGGGGGATCCCTATTGTGTTGCCCAGTCGAGGGTGTTTAACTGTCACAAAGTTGAGATTGACTTTTGTCCTAACTTTTCTCTAGTTTTCTATCATTGTCAGAGACTTTGTCTATGTCTATAGGGTCATCATCATTTGAGGTCTTGTTAGGGTTTGGGAGTTAAGCAGCATCACGTGCTTTAGCAGCGGCTTGAAGGGCAGCTACATGTTGTTCACCAACTATAGTTTTGCTTGCAAAGACAAAATCAATAAAACATTAAATTAACTTAGGATAATTAATATTGCTAAGGCCCTGCCCCATGGTAGGCATCAAACTGTTTAGCCTAAAATTCATTTATTAGGTAAACTAATTAAAAAATGTATTAAATCGATCTATAACTACGAAATTAATCTAAGTCAGTGTGAAAATATTTGACATGAAGTTTGAAGCAACGAAGAATCATTACGACTAAGTGAAGCAATAAAAAAAACTAAATAAATAAAGAGAAGATCTTATTGGATCTCCTGAATTGTTAAACAAAATGCTTCGAATGATGAAAATGAGTGCCCATCAACAGTTGTCAAATTAAAGTGAACGCAAGTAAGTAGAATTGTATTCAGTTGCGAGTTTTGATGGGGTACAAATCAAGGATTAATGGGGTATATATAGGTTTGACCAAACTAACTAACTCCCCTAACCCTGGGCATGTAATAGTGATTACTAGTGTGAGGGTCGCAGATATTGAGATATCATAGATCGTTATCCCTTCAATATCGAGATGCATGGTTATCTCTAAATGCTAATTACCGAGTGAGCTAGCTGGCTGTCCGTCTTGCTGTATGCGACGTATGTCCAGGATGAAGTCTGAGGTTTTGATGACCGAGAACTCATTTGTATACTCTTCTGACTTTTCAAGTGCAGCTCTGCGACCCTCATGCTTATACTGATCTCATCCCTTTTTGCCAGGTGTATCCATCTAAAGGCTCGTTGTATTTTGACCAAGACAGTATGTTCATATAATTTATTCAGAAAAATCTGCTTGTAAAAAAGCGTTCTTCACATCATATTTCTGTAAAGGCCAATCAATATTAGCAGCTATAAATAGCAGAACACAAACAATACTTAACTTTTTACATGCGCAAAAGTCTCTTGATAATCAACACCATAAGTTTGTGTTAATCCAGGAGCAACTAGTCTTTCTTTGAATTGATCAATTAAACTAGCCGGCGTGTGTTTTACCAAAAAAATTCATATGCAACCAAGGGGATTCGTCCCTTCTGATAATATCACGACATCCCATGTATGATTTTTCTATAATGTTCGCATCTCCTCGGTCATGGATTCTTCCCATTTAGGATCATTCAACGCTTCTTTGAATTTTGTAGGAATTTTAACCGATGGTATCTAATTCACAGAGCTTTATAATAATGCTTTGTAAGTGTCCACTGAAAACATAATGAGCAATAGAATAATTGACTTCCTTTGAATTATTAAGGCAGTGTCTCATTGGTGCTTTTCCTCGATTAATTTAAGGAGATAACTGATACATATTACCATTATTAGAAATCAATGGTGTAGTTTCATCAATTGAATTACTAGTATATCCCTCAGAATCAAGACATACGTCATGAACATCATCAGAAGGAGGATCATCGGTGAATATTATAGGTACTGGAGAAGGGAGGGGGGGGGGGGGGGGGGGGTTCTCACTTTCTTGCAATACTGTTGGATCAAGAATGCCATGATCCAGGATTGTTGAGCTAAGCCTTGTATTAGCTGAAGTTGTACCACTATTATCCGATAGTAACACCACCCAATTATGCTCTTCAACCGTATTCTCTCCCTGAAGAGAAGAATTGGAAGAATTGGATATCTTTAGAAAGAAATACATCTCAGTCTAAAGAAAAGTAACATCAATAGTCACATACAATCTTTTAGTAAGAGGGATAATGACATTTGTAGCCCTTCTTAAGAGGGAAATACCCAATAAAAACACACCATAAACATTAATTAAGCTTGGTATATTGGTGTTTAGGGAGATTACCAAAACAAAAAATCGAAAGCTTGAGGTTCCAAGTTTAAGATAGATGAGAGGTTAACAAAACTGGAGAGCTGATTTAAGAAAATCTTAAAATGGAGAATACTACTCCCTTTGTCCTAAGTTTTGTGGTACACTTTCCTTTTAAGTTTGTCCCAGAAAGAGTGATAGAGTTCTAAATTTAGAAATAATTTAACTTAAAACTTCCCTTTTACCCTTAATGAAATGATTTACAACCACATAGATATCTATAGCTTATATCAGACCACAAGTTTCGAAAGTCTTCTTTTCTTTCTAAAACTTCATGCCTAGTCAAATTATATTATATAAATTGGGATGGAGGGAGTACTAGTTAGACAATTTATTAGTTAAATAACATACAAAATAACATCTCCTAAAGATGAAGGTAGCATATGAGAATCAATCAAATATGCACGCATGACTTCCAATATATGCCCATTTTTCCTCTTTGTTCCGTCATTTTGTTGAGGTATAAAAGATCATGCTATTTCACGAATAATTTCATGATATTGTAATCCTATATGAGACAACAAACTTAATTAACAAATTCTCCACCATTATTTGATCTAAGAACTTTTATTTTCTCTGAAAATTGAGTTTATATCACCTCATGAAATAAGTCAAAGCATTCCGAAACATCACATTTATTTTTCATTAGATAAAGACATGTTATACGACTGTAATCACCAATGAAGAATATTATAAGCCAGTAGTATCTTAATGAAGTAGAAACTAGAGAACGCCCCCACACATTAGGGCGAATCGATGCAAACAACCTAATCACCTTACTAGTACTTAAATGATAGGTAGTACAATGACTTTTAGCTAATATACAAACATCACAATGAAAATTAGAGAGATTACAATCTAAAATCAAAGTTAGGAATAAGTGTTTAATTTAGCCAAAAGAAGCATGGCTGAATTATCGAAAAGGATTCTGAATTGTGAAAAGGATTTCTACGAAGCAAATATCATCCAGATCAGCTAAGAGAGTATAAACACGTTCTTCTTCAATTTTCTTTAGTCGGACATGAACAACATCAGATTATGTGAAAGAAAAAGGCTTACAATGATTCAGTTCCTGCCATATTATGCGCAAATCACTAGAGTATGTGGAGACTGACCCCCTTTTGTTTCATATGCATTACTTGACAAGAAATACCATTTAACTGAGTTATCAACCCCTTCATAATAGGTATGACATAGGTGTTGCAAAAACTGTTGGCCGTTAGAAGATGAATAAATAAACTCATAATGTCGTTTTCATGGCAACGACGAGCCAACTTTTAACAATAGCGTTATCCATACTCCTATTTCATATGTTATCACTGGTAGGAGGTGCTTTAATTTGTTCCTGACAAATATCATAATTTTTCATGACTTGCAACAAATGTTTCAACAACTTGAGACCAAAGAAAATAATTATCGCCATTGAATTTCACACCAACTAGATTCTGGAACAAGATTTATTCTTACACGAGTCACCCATGGAAGAGCAAATTTAAAATAAAACAAGACAATAGTCAGAGAAGTAACTGTTGCTATGATAACAACTCAAATAAGCGGAATAGAATATTTTTCATTATGAATCAACTGTACAAAATGTAGAACTACAGAGATATGGTGAGATATTTATAATTTCAAAGAATATGTTAATTAATTTACAATTAAAATAACACCTACTAGTAGTTGATCTACTCATAAAATGAAAATCAACTAATTTCCATAATCCACACTACCACCAATAACGCATTGTAATTACCCAATTTTATTTATATAAATATATTTTATGAGATTGAGAATTAATTAAGCGGTCAATGGGCCTAATTTACTATTACCCTTGTTATTTGGATGCGAATTGCCCTTTTTTTGGGTGGTATTTAAATTTTGCCCCTCATATTTGTGGTCTTTAAATTTTGCCCTTCGGCTAAAACCTATAGGTTCCGGGTTCGAACCCTCGCTCAGTAAATTTTTTTTTTTAAAATTGCAAAGCAGAGTTTAAATTTCGCTATACCCCCTCCGGCAGACTTTTAGTCATGTTTAACTAAAAGTCTGCCGGAGGGGGCAGACTTTGCCTTGAAGCATATATATGTATTTTTTTTTTAACTTTTCAAGGTAACTTTTAGTAATGCCTTAACTAAAAGTGTGCCCCATAAAACATAACTAAAAGTATGCCCCATAAGGTGTAAGTTTTCCTTAAGGCATAACTAAAAGTTTGCCATATAAGGCAAAGTTTAAATTTTGCTATGCCCCCTCCGGCAGACTTTTAGTTGTGTTTAACTAGAAGTCTGCCGGAGGGGGCAGACTTTTAGTTGTGTTCAAGGCAAAGTCTGCCGGAGGGGGCAGACTTTTAGTTGTGTTTAACTAAAAGTCTGCCCCCTCCGGTAGACTTTGCCTTGAAGCATATATATATATATATATATATATATATATATATATATATATATATATATTAACTTTTCAAGGTAACTTTTAGTTATGCCTTAACTAAAAAGTGTGCCCCAAAGACATAACTAAAAGTATGCTCATAAGGCGGAACTTTTCCTTAAGGCATAACTTAAACTTTGCCTTATAAGGCAAAGTCTATGTCTTAAGAAAAGTTCCTGCCTTATGGGGCATAATTTTGTTATGCCTTAACTAAAATTCTGCCCCATAAGGCATAACTAAACCATGTCTTAGGAAAAATTCTGCCTTATGGGGCAAACTTTTAGTTATGTCGGATCCGGCATAACTTTAGCTTTTCCTTAAAGATTGTATGCTGGATCCGGCATACACTCCCCCAGTCCTGCCTTGCGAAATTATTTTTTTATTTTATGCCTGAGCGGGGGTTCGAACCGAGAACTTCATGTATTCGCCCACCTTTCCAAGCAAAGGGCAAAACTTAAAGACCACAAATATGAGGGGCAAAATTTAAAGACCATAAATTTGAAGGGCAAAATTTAAAGACCACAAATTTGAAGGGCAATCCGCGCAAAAAATGAATTTGGATATATATATATATATATATAGTGGTGAAAAAGGGGCTAGGCCCACATGTAAGGACCTAGGTAAAATAGGAAGAGTAAAAAGAATGTGGTTCATTAGCGTTGGAGCAAGCAACCAACATTCAGGGAATGCTTTCAATTTGGTTAAGATTTTCATTATTGTGGAAGCAATTGTAGGATCGTGTATTAGGTATATACATATACATACTCTTTATCCAACTTGTGTATTTAATTACACTGAATGATGAAATTATTATGTCTCTTTAAATGATTGATTGCAAGCAAATGATTAGCCTAATGATGAAACTTAGTTAAATGGATATGAGATTGGACTTAGAGAAATGAGAACCTTGGTATTAATTATGTGTTGGAGATTTCGTTGGGATCAACTGCTACTAATTCGATCTTGGTTACTGTTAGTACGTTGACTCTTTAAGTTCTCACATTGATTATTTTTTTGAGACGTGAATATTAATACATTGAATACGCATATTAAATATTGAGTTTGGATTGAGATATTTGAATTTGAGGTGTAGAACGTTGAGATTTAGTCCCAAGCTTGAAATTTAGGAAAGTTAAGATTTGACCCATTAATAGTCATCAAGATTGAGTTTTGAATATTAGGAGTCCGTTTGGATTGACTTATAAGTTGCTTATAAGCTGTTTTCAGTTATTTTGAGTGTGTGACTGGCCAGCTTAAAGTCATTTTGTGCTTAAGATAAGCCCAAAAAATTAATTGGATCCGTTTGGCTTAACTTATCTAAAACAGCTTATAAGCTGTTTTTTTTAAGCCCATCCAAACAGGCTCTAGATTGGACTCTGTATCTTATGGGTAACACGTCTATGCAATCGATTTCGGATCGTTGACCTGATGAGTGGAGTTGAGTTGACCAAGAGTTGACTTTGATCCCGAGGAGTCTTAAAAGTATGGACTAGCTTCCGTAGACTAATTTGAACATGTTATTTGTGTTTTTGAATAGATTGAGGCCATTAGAGGTCGTTGGGAGGTGTTTTGCCAGTTCAAGATAGGTTTAATGTGCCGGTAATAAGACAAGTGCTTTTTATTTTTTTATTTCCCCCCATTTTGGAGGATTTGTAGTGTTTCTCCACTTTCCCTCCAGCATGACTTGAACCCTAAACCTACAGGTCGTGGGTGGAGGTGCTTTACCAACTGAGCAACCCTCACTTGTCGGCAAGTGAAACTTAAACTTCATAAACACTTGCCTTTTGACACCATGATTTAGAAATTGCATTATTTGATTTTCAAACACCTTGTACGTTGTGGGACGAGCGCGTACTATATAATGTATGTTATTTTATGACGAATCTTGTGACTTTGAGTTATTTCTTCTGTGAAACCATTGCAATTGTGTTCAATATTGGATATCGTGAACTCTATGACATTCCAGCATGACATTTGAATGATTTCCTATAAATTGAGCATGACATCCTAGGAATTTACTGTTACATCATTCTAGGAATATTTGACATTCTTATATGCATTACTTGACTAGTCTTTCATGACACTACCTAATGATATGATTACTTGTATTGTATATTGTACATATTAGTTGGTATCTGATTGTTTGGTCTAGGAAACTTGACTCCCGAGAATCTATGGTTCAGGATAATTGGTCTAGAAAACTTGACTCCCGAGGGCCAATGGTTCAGGATAATTGGTCTAGGGAACTTGACTCCCAAGGGCCTATGATTTGGCATGGTGCGATTGACCTGCATTTGTATGTTACCTGTCTTACCTGTTACTTCAGTACATTATTTAAGGTTATATATGTATACCATTTATTGCTTTCATGTATTGTATTTAAAAAAAAATCAACAACATATTTAGGGTTGCCATAATGAGTACAACCCACCATTTCGACGAGCTTTTGAATGGTAAAATTTAAGTCTGGGTCAAAAGAGTTTCTGCTGCATAACCATATTGGATCTATATTATTATTTAGCATTGTTCCTCCCCTGTTCTTCACTTAGAACCATATCAAAAGCAGATTCTGAATTGTGAAAAGGATTTCTACGAAGCAAATATCATCCAGATCAGCTAAGAGAGTATAAACACGTTGTAACGACTAATCTTTCGTTCCTGAAAATAATAATCAAGACAAGAAAAATAGCGACAAAGAATAATATTTGATTTCAAGAATTTGTGCGGGGGTTACAATCTTTATGAAATCTTAAATAACAAGATGTAATCCTCTGATTCTTCTCCTCACGATACGACCGTCAATCAAGGGCTTTGCTTGTTCTTGAATGGACAGGTCACTTGTTGTTGATATTTCACTACGAATGCGGAGCCGAGTTTTAATCACAAACGTAGAGGTATGGAAACTTGCGGCTCACCACTTGGAGCGAAAACTTCTTAGTATGCGGAAGACTTGCGGCTGAGAGCTTCTCTATGTATTTTTTCTTCCTTTGGATTTGTGAAGACCCCTATTTATAGTTGCAGGGGAGAGCTAGGGTTTGTATATGATTGGTTGAACCATGTCATTTGAACACTTGGCGACATTTGATTGGTTCTTCTATTGACTTGACATGCTGCGTTACTTATGCACGTGGCATGATTTTATTGGTCCTTGACTTGACTTGGCGCGCCACGTCATTTGACACGTGGCATGGACCTTGGGCTAATAGAGTGGGCTCATCATGTGAAGTCCGACAAGATAGACTAGCTAGCCCAATTGAATTGGTCTTTCAATTAAATCCATACCAATTGGACTTAAGCAATTAATCCAATTATATTAGCCCATAATATTTGTTCAGACGAATATATGTTATAGCCCGTATTTTGTACGTTCTGATAATTCGAGATAGTTGTGAGAAGTTAAGGGCAAAGCTATATTTTGATCTTGTTTAATACACAAGTTGTTTATGAATATTATTTATGAATATTATTAGTATGGAAATACTGAGAAAGGCTAAGGGTAAAAAGGGAAATTCGCAAAGTGGATCATGGTAAAATTGTGGAAGGCTAGGGGCAAAATGGGAATTTCACCAAACAATTCAAGAAAATTCTTGAATGGTCCATTTTGGCCATGTGGCCGTCCAAGTTAAGGTGGGCTTGGCCCACATGGATGAATTATATGTATGTATATATATATGACATATTAGTCATATTCTCCACATAAAACTCTAGAACCTTGGAGAGAAAAAGAAGAAGAAAGAAGAAGAAAGAAGAGCAAGGGGCATTCGGCCATAGCCCAAAAAATTCACCTCTTGAAAAGTTGATCAAAAAAAATTATTTCTTCTAGTATTCCAAGCAATTGGAAGGTCCTCTTTAACGTGGAGTGATTGTTGGAGTAAGTAAAGCATTTGTTGGGCAAGTGGTGAACCTAGCCGAGCAAGAAGAGATAAGTGAAGAAAGGTATGTGTTTAATCTTCTTTTACATGTGTTAGAGATGCTTATGTATGTTGAAGTATGTAGAAATGGATAGAATTCATGGTACATGTGTGTGTTGATGTTGTGGCCGAACATAGTTGAGTTGTGAAGAACAAATGAATTGATTTTATTTAGTATTTTGATTGTTGTTGTTGTGGATTCCATAATAAAAATGAAGATTTGATGGCTTGAAATGAAGTTGAAATTGTTGTGGGAGTGTTGAAGAAGTTAATTTGATATTAGTATAGTTTCTTGCCATTATGAGAATAAAGTTGTTAATGTATAGACTATTATTATAGTTCATGAGTTTGGAAGGAAAGAATGTGTTGTTGTTGGTTATGTTGAGTTGAGAAGGATTCGGGTAGTAGGTATAATTCATGAACTTGAAAGAAGGAAATGTGTCGCTATTGTTCTTGTTGAATTTGGAAGGTTTCGGGTGAAGTAATATGTTGATTGGGTTGTTGGAATATTATGTGAATTGTTTGAAGTATTCTTGAATCATGTTAGGAAGATTTCGGATTAATACTTGAATGTGGGATCATTGGTGTTAGCTTGATTATATGTGATTGAATTGAATACAAATGAAATGCCGTCGAACTGTGTGACGAAAGTTGCTAATGTTAGAATATATTTTGGATTGATTGTTGAAGTTGTTAGTATGATTGTTGGTATTGTTGTTGATAATTTGGCCGAGTTGAATTCTCGGATTGTTGATTGTTGATTTGGCCGAGTTAGATTCTCGGGGATGGTGTATTTACAGGGGAAATGCTGCCGAAATTTCGGCAAGATTATAAGCGAATTTGTTTGAAAGACCAAGACAAGTATATGTCAATGAGTTTAATGATTATGTCGATTCTCTTGAATGTAGACTAGCGAGTTTGGACGAATAAGTGTAGCTAATTGGACGCGGAACAGGTATGTAAGGCTTACCCTTTTCTTTCTTTTGGCATGATCTTTATGAAACGAACAAATGACATATATGTATGATTTCAAAGAAATTCCTATTCTTAGAGCCACTAGGATGGCTAATATCTTTGATTTCCATAAATTGTTTCATATGATTTTGATGCGTATCTATGATGTCCGAAGGTCTACTGGATATGTTCCGAATTGGCATCCGAGAGATAAGTGATATGGCTAATGCCTTGATTTTCAAATGATAGCACGTCTGATTATTCCGTTAAGTCTTTGATACATTTTGATATGTACATATGATTCCAAAAGCTATATTTGATTTGATCCATACGATATCCGGAAGGTACTTGATACGATTGTTGCTTCGATTTTCCAAAAATGGCTTCTGAAATGTTCGTAGAAGGTTCTGTACTTCAAACGCTCATAACTTTCTCATACTAAGTCGGATTGACCCGAAACTTGTTTCTGAGCCTTCAGATGTCGGTAAGTATACTTATCTATCGAGTCTTGATTTATATGCATATAGTTTCTCATGACTCTGCTCGTGCAAGCCTCAATATGTCTATTCACTGAGTCCCGGGCCGGGTATGTTATCGTGCGCACTCCTCTGCATTGTTCACCGAGTCCCTCTCACTTGCGGGCCGGGACACGTTATATGTATATGTATATGATGATATGATGATACGGGGATGGCAGACAGGATGACATATGATGACTTTATTCACCGAGACCCGCAATAGAGGGTCGGGACACGTTATGTATATATGACATATGACTCTGATATGCATGATTCTATCCACCGAGTCCCTCAATAGAGGGCCGAGACACGTTATATGTATACATGATATATGATGTGACATGCATAATTCTATCCACCGAGTCCCTCACTGGAGGGCCGGGACACGTTACGCATATATGATATATGATGTGGACATGTATGATTTTACCCACCGAGTCCCTCACAGGAGGGCCGGGACACGTTATTTGTATATATGATATATGATATGGATATGCATGATTTTCATTTAAAAAGGCAAGTGCTTTAATGTTTTAAAAGGTCATACTTGATTCTGGTAAATCTCTGTTTCAGTTATGATCCTCTTTTCTGTATTCCATGCCTTACATGCTCAGTACATATTCCGTACTGACCCCCTTTCTTCGGGGGCTGCGTTTCATGCCACACAGGTACACCCAGATGAGTAAAGGACATTGCTAGAAGATGCTTCAGCTGGATTGGTAACTCCATTTGCTCCTGGAGTGTTGCCGAGTCAGAGTATATGTGCTATGATGTTTTGTCCGAAGTTAGAGACTTTGCAGACAGAGTCGTGGGTATAGAATGTCAGTGTTGTAACCGGCTCCATCAGCCGATGTGTTATTCTGTAGTATGTGATAAATTCCATATAATTACAGATTTTGTTTGATTTGAGAACAAAGAAAAAGAATATTTCTGGAAGCTTTACTATGTATTTTATGTTTATTTGATTTAAAAGTCCAAAAAGGTTATGTGTGTATTAAGAGTCAGAGGGTTCGCTCGGCTCTAAGTAAGGGTCGGGTGCCCATCACACCCTAATCCCATTAGGGTGTGATAATATATCTTGGATTTAATATAATTCGAATTTCTTGTGAATTTACTTTTAATAAAATTTCGTCATCTACAAATGCCCCCTGCTTCAAGGCTTGTCGGAGTGTCCAAACTTTTTTAGACTAGGCTTGAAGTATTAACTTGATGCTCTAATTGCAATGTTATGCCACACCAAGTAAGAATATGATGGACTTTGAATTAAATGTTCACTTGATGTCTCTTGTGAAAATTTTTAGTCCATGCTATATTAAATCATATTTTTCAAATGGGGTTTGACCTTTCCTTGTATGCCAATGTGCTAACATCCCTTCTTGGTAATAATTTCCCGAATTGTACAGGTAGCCTACCCAACTTGTATGTGATAAGGAGGATGTCATTACCTGCTACGTTCCTCTTCTCCTAAAGAAATTAGGAAACCCAATTGGTTTCGGACAATAATAATACCGTCCAATAGCCGGCTTCGGGGCATTAGATATGCTTCTTTTCAATTGGCATCATCGATCAACAAGACACTTTGTCCGAGCAAATCATATTACCACCATGTATAACTCTCCTATACTTTCCATATTTGCATGGTATTTCTTTGTGATTTATTAGGAGAAAATATGAACTTTCCATAAGTTTAAACTTTCCATGTATAAACTTAAACTTTCCATAATTTGGTTCCAACTAGAACAAGGATTTCTTTTTGTTTGACATCTATAAATATCCTACCTTCTCATGGTGGCTGGGCATCAATTTATAGCATTGTCGAGTTGGTTCGAACCCATTGTTCTATCAGGTATTTTTTTTTAATATGAATTTTCGTCACTTTCTTCACAGCCCTACATGTCTGTGGTAGAAAATTCATATCTCGATGTATGAACGTCGAAATCATGATCCGCTTGATGTTTCGGAGACTAGACTCGTAGAGATACATCGTACGCAGAAACCGCGACCAAATTATTTCTATATTTGCTCAGATATTGATCGAGAATCAGACCTTGCATTCTGATTCGCTGGTTTATTAATATGAATTTTCGTCACTTTCTTCACAGCCCTACATGTCTGTGGTAGAAAATTCATATCTCGATGTAGGAACGTCGAAATCATGATCCGCTTGATGTTTCGGAAACTAGAATCGTAGAGCTACATCGTACGCGGAAACCGCGACCAAATTATTTCTATATTTGCTCAGATATTGATCGAGAATCAGACCTTGCATTCTGATTCGCTGGTTTATTAGTCTTGTGCGTCCTGACGAAAAATCTTATATCTTGACTTAGGAACATCGCAATCACGAACGGTTTGCGGCGTCGGAAATAAGACTCATAGAGCTACGTCATATACGAAAACCACAATGAAATTGCTTGTATATTGACTCAGGTATATTTTTTTTTAATCAGCCACAAAATCTTATTTTGCTTTCTTGGCTTTGGACAGAACCTGTCCCTTTTTTTTTTATTTCTTTTGCAGGTCTTTGGGCGCATCTGTACGGCTTTAAATTTGAAAAAATATGATGCACTTTCGTGATCGCGATACGTCGCGTCCTCATCTAGAGATAGTGAGCGACAAACGAAATTCGAACGCCAAAGTCCTTGCCTTGGAGGTTCAACCTCCAGTGATCGGTGCCTTCTCAATTGACTGAGAGCTTTCTACGCTTCATCTTGCTGAATGGTCTAAAAAGGAGGCCAAAGACGTCATGAGCAACTTCTCAGTCAAGGCCACTGTTATGGACGTCCCTCTGTTAAAGTCCGCAATTCATCGAGAAGTTGCGCCCACCGAATCTTCTCATCCCAATGGATGTTTCAACAACTTGAGTGTCCCGCCTTCTGGTTTCGGCAAAGTTTGCTACACACCTGGCTACTGGGAGTGGGTGGAAGATGTGCTTCCTCGCTATAAGGAAGTCTTGGAGCGTGTCAAAGTTTACGATGCCATCTACGCTTCTTTGTTTACATATGATTATGATGACAACGTACTGCATGCTTTTTGTGGGCTTTGGCGTCCGTCTACCAATACGCTTTCCACTTTCGTCGGGGAGATGTCTATCTCACTTTGGGACTTACGAACAATTGCAGGACTTCCCATTCACGGATCTTTTTATGATGAAGTTGTTCCTTCGGCGAAAGAATTGACGCAAATGGACAATCAGGGGAAACCATGGCTCCCCAAGAGCTGTCTATACTTGTTTTCAGCCTTTTACAAACTTGTCGAAGGTGCCCGTCATGAGCTGTCCATCCATGATTGGGTGAAATTTTGATTTAGGGGACCAAGCAGGTACGCGGAGCCTCCGCAAAGGGCGTCAAAGGGTCGTGCAACGAAGCCAAGATTGAATCACAATCCTTCCGGGCATATTGACATGAATTACTTACCACGAACCGATGAGGAGCATGCCCTCTTCGTCGAGCTAGGAGTGGAAGATTCACTTAGAGATGAGACAAATTTGTCGGCTTTCCTAACAAGTTGGCTCTGCAAGTTCATTCTCCCCCATAAGAAAATTGACTATGTGCGTGCTAGCGTTCTTAAAGTGGCGAGCTTGATGGCTCATGGAGAGAGATTCTCTTTGGCAGTCCCAGTCCTTGCGAGCATATATCGTGGCTTGAGAGAGATCTCTACTTCTCCAGACTTGAAGCAGGGGAATATAATTTTCCCCATATACTATGTATATGGCTGGCTAGGAGACTATTTTAAGGCCCATCATCGTGCCAATCACTCACATCGGAGTATACCTTTATGCAAAATTTCTGGCGAGAAGATGGCCAAATACTTCAATTTTTCTGACGCCCGAAAGTTATTTCAACAAGATGATGCCCGCCACCTCCATCATTTGGCGTTGCTACAAGGTAGGGAATTATACTTCACCGATACTGGCGATCTCTCAGATTCATGGAACGATACTATCATAAGCCTTCGTTCGAGCTATGTTACACTTAGGCATGATGCAGATCTTATCGTGGAGTCCTATAGTCCTTATAGGTTTAGCAGACAATTTGGTTTTTGTCAAGACATCCCTGGAGACCTCATGGAGCGACCATACGATGGCACATTGCTAACACTAGCACAACTTTGGAATTCTTCAATTCACCTTGGAACCTCTTCAAATTTGTGCTTTGGTAGCAGAAAATTCATAACTCGGAGTACGAGTGCCGAAATGACGAGATTCCAATTTTGTTGGAACGAAGACTCATTGAACTACAATCTATATAAAAATCACTGCCAAATTCCTTCTAGATTTGTACATATAATTCTCCAAAGTTATCTTAGATTCTGCCTTGTTCGACTTTTCAGCTTCGCGCTTCGGTGGGAGAAAATTCATAACTCGGAGTACGAGTGTTGTAATCACAAAATTCCAATTTCTATGGAAAGAGGACTCATTGATCTACAATATATATAAAAATCATGGCCAAATTCATTATATATTTGTACAGATAATTCTCCAAATTTATCTCAGACGCTGCCTTGTTCTATTTTTCAGCTTTGCGCTTCGGTGGGAGAAAATTCATAACTCGGGGTACGAGTGCCGAAATGACGAGATTCAAATTTTTTTGGAACGGCGACTCATTGAACTACAATATTTATAAAAATTACGACCAAATTATGTCTAGATTTGTACAGATAATTCTCCAAATTTAGCTCAGACGCTGCCTTGTTCTATTTTTCAGCTTTGCGCTTCGGTGGGAGAAATTTCATAACTCGGGGTACGAGTGCCGAAATGACGAGATTCCAATTTTGTTGGAAAGAAGACTCATTGAACTTCAATATTTAAAAATATGACGGCCAAATGCCTTCTACATATGTACAGATAATTCTCCAAGTTTAGCTGAGAATCCATCTTGTTCGACTCTTCAGCTTTTTGTATGTGTCGTAAAACAAATCTCAACTCGTCATAGGAGCGACATTCTAGCTTTGGAGAGAGACTAATTGGAGCATCCATCAGATTTTTTAGTGGCATCATTCTTTGAAGAAATAATGCCGACTTGATAGAAGCGTTTAAAAAAAACTGCAATCATCTTCGGCTTCAATTGCTGTGAATTGTCTTCTTCTTTCCAGTTATGTTTGTCTCCTCACTGAAAGAGGTCAAGCGTCGATCCCATATTGCCATGCTATTATTATTTTTTTACTCATGCGACTGAACTTAGAATAATACTCTAAGCGCCTACGTACCTCGGTAAAGAGGATCAAGTCATAACGTAGTTCAGAAATAAATACAAAAAAGAAGGATTTTTTTATGCGACTGAACTTAGAATGGAACTCTAAGCGCCTACGTACCTCGGTGAAGAGTATCAAGTCATTTCGTAGTTCCGAAAGAAGAGTTTTTTTTTGTCTTACCTTTTTCCTAGGCCGCCCCTTTCGAGGTTTTCAACCTAGAGGACTTTTTTGTTTGTCCTAAATTTTTCCTAGGCCGCCTCTTTCGAGGTTTTCAACTCTTTTTTTTTTTTGGAGTCGTACACAGTTTAAACTCATGCGGGCCAGGAGTATCATCTTGCTTCAAGGATAGTACATCTTCAAGAATTTTCCGTTGATGGGACCGATCCGCAAGCCATCTGTACCTATAAGCTTGTAAGCACCACTTGTATAGGCTTCTTGGACAACATATGGCCCATCCCACTTTGAAGTGAACTTGCTTCCAGATTTATGAGATATGATAATAGGTCTTCTTACCGCCAGGACTTGATCACCAACTTGGAAGGACCTTAGGCGAGCTTTTTTATTGAAAGCACGGGAAAGATGAGCTTGATAACATTCAAGGCTTTGCTGAGCTTCTAGCCTTTTCTCATCAAGGGCCTCTAACTCTTCAAGGCGTAGACGAGCATTTTCTTCTTCAGTGAGCCCTTCTTGGATAGCGAGTCGCAATGAAGGTATTTGGTGTTCAAGTGAAAGGACCGCTTCAGCTCCGTAAACAAGAGAATAAGGAGTTGCTTGAGTCGGTGTGCGATGAGTCGTTCGGTATGACCAAAGAGCTTCTTCCATTCTATCATGCCAATCTCTTTTAGACTTGGAGACGACCTTCTTTAACAAGTTGCACAAGGTCTTGTTAAATGCTTCAGCTAGTCCATTTGCAGCAGCATAATACATAGACGAGTTTCGTTGCTTGAAGCCAAAAAGCTCGCAAATCTTAGTCATCAATTTGTTGGAGAACGGCTTGCCATTATCTGTTATGATATAACTAGGAATGCCAAAACGATAGATGATGTTTACTCGAATGAAGTTTGCCACATTCTCCTTTTTTACTTCTTTGAGGGCGACAGCCTCAGCCCATTTTGAGAAGTAATCCGTTGCAGCTAAGATGTACAAGTGGCCACAAGAAGATTTCGGAAGCGGTCCAACCACGTCTAGCCCCCAAGCGTCAAATGGCCAAGATGCAACAGTTGGATGTAACACCTCAGGAGGTTGGTGTATAAAATTTGCATGAAATTGGCATGCTTTGCAACTTCGCGCATAGTCCAAACAATCTTTCACCATTGTTGGCCAATAATACCCCATCCTTTTTATATGAAAGTGCAGTTTTGGCCCAGATTGATGTGATCCACAAACTCCAGAGTGTGCTTCTTGCATAGCTTGAGTTGCTTCTTCTTCCCCCAGACAACGCAAGAGAACTCCCTCGAACGATCTACGATGCAAAGTATCTTTGTAGTAAAGGAAGCGAGGGGCACGACGACAAATTTCGGTCTTTCTTTTTGGATCTTCTGGAAGAATGCTATAATACAAGTAATCGATCACGGTTTGTCGCCAATCGACTTTCTCAGCTTCAGTAACGGACACAAGAAGCTTGAGTTTGCTTTCTTCATCCTCATCGTCCTCCGGCAGTACTATCCATTTCTGGCAGATAGTGATTTGCGCTTGGTCAGGCAAAGTCAATGTTGAAGCCAAAGTAGCCAAAGCATCAGCCTTCTTATTTTCCTTTCTTGGCACGTGCTGGAGAGTTACGTTGCCGAGCCACCCAATTAATTTTTGTGCATAGTGATGATAGGGACACAATTCTGGATTTTTGACCTCGTAGATACCCAACAATTGATTGATTACCAATTCAGAATCTCCAAAGACTTGTAATTGTAACTGCTTCATATGAACAGCCATTTCAAGCCCAAGAATGAGTGCCTGATATTCCGCAACATTGTTGGAGCAACATTGTGTTACAGTGAAGGAATACGGTAAGACCTCCTCCTAAGAAGTGACAAATATCACACCAGCACCAGCTCCTTCGCGATGTGCAGCACCATCAAAATACATCTTCCAAGGCTGTTGAATCTCAATGACCATCGCATCGTCATCGGGTAGTTCATCAGTTAATTCCCATTCATCGGGTATCGGATGGTCTGCTAGAAAATCCGCCAATGCTTGCCCTTTCACAACTTTTTGAGGAACGTACACAATCTTAAATTGTTGAAATTGGAGATACCACCTTGCTTGTCGGTCGCTAAGGACAGGTTTCGACATCACAAATTTGATGGGGTTTGCTTTGGAAATAAGACGAACTACATGAGCTTGAAAGTAGTGTTTCATCTTCTGAATCGAGAAGACTAAGGCCAGCCACAACTTTTCAACCGGCGAATACTTCAACTCATTTGGCGTCATCATCCTACTCAAGTAGTAAAGGACATTTTCTTTTCTTTTGCTATTCTCTTGGGCTAAGAGTGCTCCAACTGAAATTTCTTGTGCTGATATGTATAGTATCAATGGCTTTCCAGGCACAGGACCCGCTAGAACTGGAGGTTTGGTCAAGTAAGTTTTGATGCTCTCAAAGGCGTTGGCACAAGCTTGGTCCCATTCGAAAGGAGCACCTTTCTTCATGAGACGACTGAACGGCTGACATTTCCCTGCTAGATTTGAGATGAATCTCCTAAGATACGCCAGCTTCCCTTGCAGATTTTTCAACTCATGGATGTTTCTTGGCTCAGCCATCTTCATGATTGAATCTACTTTGGCTTGATCAATTTCTATCCCCCGATGTCGAACGACAAAGCCAAGGAATTTTTCGGAGGTAACCCAAATGCACACTTCAAAGGATTCATTTTGAGTTGGTGCCTTCGTAGTAGGTCAAACACCATTCTCAGGTCTTGCAAGTGATCACTCTTTTTTCTTGATTTTACCACCAGATCGCCAACATAACATTCGACGTTTTTGTGAAGCATGTTGTCGAAGATATTTTGCATAGCTCTTTGGTATGTTGCTCCAGCATTCTTCAAGCCAAAAGACATTACTTTGTAGCAATAAATACCTTTAGGAGTGCGGAATGCAGTAAGCTCTTCATCCTTAGGTGACATGCGGATCTGGTTATAGCCGGATGAGCCGTCCATGAAGGACATCGCCTCGTATCCAGTAGTAGCATCAATCATAAGCTCAGCAATGGGAAGTGGAAATTCATCCTTAGGGCATGCATTGTTGAGATCCCTAAAGTCAACGCATACTCGAATTTGTCCATTTTTCTTTCTCACAGGGACAATGCTCGAAATCCATGTGGGGAACTTAACTTCGCGAATGAAACCAGCCTCAATAAGCTTGTTAACTTCATTTTCGATCAAGGGAACCAATTCTGGCCTGAAACGTCACTGTGCTTGTTTGATAGGACGTGTGTCGTTCTTGACAGCGAGATGATGGACCGCAACTTTAAGGTCTAAGCCAGGCATCTCTTTGTAACTTCAGGCAAATACATCCTTATACTCTTTAAGTAATTCAACATAAGCACTCTCTTCATCGACTGCAAGTAAAGAATTTACATAAGTGGGCCTTGGATCTTCATCAGTGCCAAGGTTGACTTTTTTCAATGCGTCGACTGTCGTTTTTACCCCTTCTTCAAATTCGGGCGGAGCATCCTTAGCGTCTTCATCTTCTTGAGGTTCGCCATCATCGACAGATATATGGTAACACCAAGAAACATCCTCCAACTCTTCACCAACCCTTATTGGAGATAAAGTATCCCTTTCATCTTGTACAGTAACGTGATATGAAGAGCCAACACTTTCTTCATCTTCATCCCGCTCCTTGGTGTAGACCACAACATACGACTTTTCTTTTAGCACTTATCCACATGAGACCACAAGATCCGTTTGCCGCCTCATCCTAGAAGGGATCAGACTTCGGAAGTCTTTAGAGATATTTTGAGATTTGGGAAAAACTGATGATTTCATATGCTTGTGGTTTCTCCGAATCTTGCTTCCATTCTTCATTGGTCCTAACCTCTCAAACACAGAAACTCTCGCGGTCGACTTTCCCAGTCGGTCAAACACAGACGGCCTTTTGTTAGAAGCAAGAGATTCCTCTTCCGCAGTGATGTAGTTGTTACTTGCCCTTCTTATGGAGATGCGAACTGGTAGGGGTTGTTTATACCCCAAACCTTCACGTTTTTGCCTCGCCGTAGGTTCCATCGGAAGCTTCCCCGATTTTGATGGTTCTCTAGGATTATATCCAGCTTTTGCGAGTAGTTTGTAAGCATTTGGATCGAAACCTTCACCTGTACGCTTCGTAGGGAGTGCTTCATTTTGTGGCGAGCTGCTAGCCACAAATCTTCCAAGTAATTTCGTGGATGACATTATTGTGTCAATCTGCTTGATAGGAAGGGTTAGTCCTCCCAACATGTTTCCCTCGCCCTTTTTGGCCTTTGGAACATAACGAAGAACAGAAGTTACTTTCTTACTCGAAGAAGCGTCATTTGTGTTAGGCAACTTACTGACATCGAAGGACCTTTGATCTTCCTTAACTGCTGCCTTCTCCTTACAAGCAGCCACCTTTGCATTTTTGTTCATAAACTCAGCATTATCGATTATCGCAACTTCATCAACTCTTGCGGCACATTTCTTTAAGTAGAACTTGTCATCGGCGAAGTGCGCTTCAGCTTCAGTGAAGGGATTATCATCGACCATAATCTTCTTTTCAACTCCGTCTTCATGATACTTCAAACACTGGTGGTAGGTAGAGGGGATCACCTTGTTCTCATGTACCCAAGGCCTACCGAGCAAGATGTTATACGAAGTCCTTGCATCGATCACATTAGATTGCAACTCGCCGATGGTGAGGTCTATTTTGACAGCTCATATGGCTCTTTGTCCCCCTTGGTTGAATCCTTGGATCATCAAACGACTTGCGGAAAGATCCTCCATTGCGATTCCAAGCTCATTCATTGTGTGAATAGGAAGGATGTTAACTCCAGATCCACCATCGATTAGGATTCTGTTCACCTTTTGCTCACGTGCAAATCCAATCATTAATAAAGGGCGATTATGAGGTATGTCGCCGAGTAGAAGGTCATCATCGGTGAATGTGATTTTGGCCATGCATGCATCTATGACTTCAGGAGATGACTTTGCAGAGTCTTCTGATGATGGACATGGCGAGGTCACGTTTTTGCTTCCTTCTCATCAACTGTACAACATGAAGCTTTTACATCATCAATGACGAATTTGGTGTGAAACCAACTCGGCAAGTATTCTCCTAATGTTATTGGCCGACGTGGTTCTTGGTAGTAGCGCCCCTCTATTTTCTCCTTCTTTGGGTGCTCAACTGGATTTTTTGTTTCGGGTTTACTCACTTTCTTTCCCTTAGTTTGTCGTTTCACTGAATCCTTTTGCGAACCTGTTTTGCGGTGCTTGCGACGAGTTACGAGAGTCCAACCCCCATCATCAAAATGACCAATTTGGTCTTCGTCTTCTTCAGACGATCCTCCTTCTACTGACACAACATCGCTCGGTGTAAGAAGAGAAAACATTTCATTCACATTAACTGGTTCGAAGTCTCCAAACTTAATCATTCCTGCCAGACATATGTTCGGGATGTATTTCTCTCCATATCCTTCAACAAAGTTGCAGGTCATGGCTGGATCGAGCGAGCTAATTATGACACCAACTTGGTTTGCACTTTCTTTCTCATCTTCAAGTGAAATCTTTCCTTTGCGGGCTAGATCCATAACTTTATCCTTGAAGACAAAGCATTTCTCGATAGGGTGGCCGATCAACCGGTGGTACTTGAAATAATTCGGTTCATCAGTTCTCCCTGCTTCATTCGGCCGCTTCATCCCGGGTAACTCAATAAGTTTCAGCCCAAGAAGTTCATCAAAGATTGCGGAAACGTCTGAATCAAGGAATGGATAATACTTCTCTTGCATCTCCTTCAAAGTTGGTTTTCTGTTCGCTCTATCCTCCGAAGAAGTTGTCTTCACGCTCTGCTTCTTGCTTACTTTAGTGGTGAACTTCACAGGCGCAACATTAACGCTCATGGATTCTTTGTTTTCGGTCTTGGAAAAATATCTCCCCACATTCTTTACTTCTTGCTTGTCTTTACCTTTGCGGGATTCGTAGACCGGCGGCGCTTCACTTCCGATTGACGCCATGCTTAACTCCATGTCATGAGCACGAGTGGCCAATTCTTCAAAAGTCTTAGGCTTTATGCCTTGCAAGATATAGGTGAGACCCCAGTGCATACCTTGAATGCACATCTCTATTCCCGAAGCTTCACTAAGTCTATCTTTGCAGTTTAGACTTGCATGCCTCCATCGGTTGATGAAGTCAATAACTGGTTCTTCCTTTCGTTGGCGAGTGTTTGTAAGTTCCACCATGCTTACGGTGCGTCTTGTGCTATAGAAGCGGTTGAGAAACTCCTGCTCCATTTGCTCCCAACTATCAATGGAACCAGACTCAAGGTCTGTGTACCAATCAAAAGCATAACCTTTAAGGGAACGAACAAACTGTTTGGCAAGGTAATCACCATATGTTCCAGCGTTGTTGCATGTTTCAATAAAGTGTGCCACATGTTGCTTCTGATTTCCCTTGCCATTAAACTGCTGAAATTTTGGGGGTTGTTAACCGGCAGGCATCTTCAAGCTATCAATCCTTGCAGTGTATGGCTTCGCATATGTAAGGGATGATTTTGCGGAAACATCATATTTATCCTTGATGGTCCCCATGATGAAATCCTTTATTTGATTGATTGGAATCATCCCTTCAGAGGAAACTTGGATTTCTGAAGCATATTCCCCTTGTTTTGCGAGAGATTCAATCCTTTCTTTTGCTTGCAGACGTTTTCCAGGGGCATGACTTGAATCCCCCTCCATCACACTATCAAACCTGTCTGTCAACTTGACAATTCGATTATCTTGATCTTGCACATATTTGGTCAAGTCTCCAATTGCCTTTGTCAAGCTCGCGAGTTGTTCTTCAACAGTTGAAGCATTGTCATCATCGCATGCATCACCATCATAGATGAAGAAGAATAACACGGATTTTCGCGAACATAGGATGCGGACATGTTATGCGGAGTAGATCCAGTGCTCAAGACATCATCGTCAGCTTGCCTGAAGGATTTCTTGGGCTTAGATAAACTAAGTTGGGCAAGAACCCTCTCCACCATTTTGGCGACATTCTCCCCTTCCTCTGTGGTGTTTGCGGAAGACGAACCAAAGACGACAGCAGATTTAGGCTGTGCTTGCGGAACTCGTTGCCCTAGAAATTTGGCTTGGTTCCTTGTGACAGGTCCGATGCTCCCCTCAGTAACATCTAGGATGTTTTCAACAGCAACGGAGAATTCGGATCCAGTAGTTTTTGCGGATGCGGATTTCGAGTTGACCTTCTTGGAAGCCATCTTAGTGTTTTTGAAGTTCGACTATTGGAGAGAAGAGATGAGAGGTAAAGATGGCTCCACTGGGCGTGCCAAATTTGTAACGACTAATCTTTCGTTCCTGAAAATAATAATCAAGACAAGAAAAATAACGACAAAGAATAATATTTGATTTCAAGAATTTGTGCGGGAGTTACAATCTTTATGAAATCTTAAATAACAAGATGTAATCCTCTGATTCTTCTCCTCACGATACGACCGTCAATCAAGGGCTTTGCTTGTTCTTGAATGGACAGGTCACTTGTTGTTGATATTTCACTACGAATGCGGAGCCGAGCTTTAATCACAAACGTAGAGGTATGGAAACTTGCGGCTCACTACTTGGAGCGAAGACTTCTTAGTATGCGGAAGACTTGCGGCTGAGAGCTTCTCTATGTATTTTTTCTTCCTTTGGCTTTGTGAAGACCCCTATTTATAGTTGCAGGAGAGAGCTAGGGTTTGTATATGATTGGTTGAACCATGTCATTTGAACACTTGACGACATTTGATTGGTTCTTCTATTGACTTGACATGCTGCGTTACTTATGCACGTGGCATGATTTTATTGGTCCTTGACTTGACTTGGCGCGCCACGTCATTTGACACGTGGCATGGACCTTGGGCTAATAGAGTGGGCTCATCATGTGAAGTCCGACAAGATAGACTAGCTAGCCCAATTGAATTGGTCTTTCAATTAAATCCATACCAATTGGACTTAAGCAATTAATCCAATTATATTAGCCCATAATATTTGTTCAGGCGAATATATCTTGGATTTAATATAATTAGAATTTCTTGTGAATTTACTTTTAATAAAATTTTGTCATCTACACACGTTCTTCTTCAATTTTCTTTAGTCGGACATGAACAACATCAGATTATGTGAAAGAGAAAAGGCTTACAATGGTTCAGTTCCTGCCATATTATGCGCAAATCACTAGAGTATGTGGAGACTGACCCCCTTTTGTTTCATATGCATTACTTGACAAGAAATATCATTTAACTGAGTTATCAACCCCTTCATAATAGGTATGACATAGGTGTTGTAAATACTGTTGGCCATTAGAAGATGAATAAATAAACTCATAATGTCGTTTACATGGCAAAGACGAGCCAACTTTTAACAATAGCGTTATCCATACTCCTATTTCATATGTGTTATCACTGGTAGGAGGTGCTTTAATTGTTCCTGACAAATATCATAATTTTTCATGACTTGCAACAAATGTCTCAACAACTTGAGACCAAAGAAAATAATTATCGCCATTGAGTTTCACACCAAAAGAAATGATACTAGATTCTGGAACAAGACTTATTCTTACACGAGTCACCCATGAAAGAGCGAATTTAGAATAAAACAAGACAATAGTCAGAGAAGCAACTTTTGCTATGCTACCAACTCAAATAAGCGGAACAGAATATTTTTCATTATGAATCAACTGTACAAAATGTAGAACTACAGAGCTATGGTGAGATATTTATAATTTCAAAGAATATGTTAATTAATTTACAATTAAAATAACACCCGCTAGTAGTTGATCTACTCATAAAATGAAAACCAACTAATTTCCATAATCCAAACTAACACCAATAACGCATTGTAATAACCCAATTTTATTTATATAAATATATATTATGAGATTGAGAATTAATTAAGCGGTCAATGGGCCTAATTTACAATTACCCTTGTTATTTGGATAATGTTGTAATTTGGATACATATACATATAGTGGTGAAAAAGGGACTCGGCCCACATGTAAGGACGTAGGCCCACATGTAAGGACCTAGGTAAAATAGGAAGAGTAAAAAGAATGTGGTTCATTAGCGTTGGAGCAAGCAACCAACATTCAGGGAATGCTTTCAATTTGGTTAAGATTTTCATTATTGTGGAAGCAATTGTAGGATCGTGTATTAGGTATATACATATACATACTCTTTATCCAACTTGTGTATTTAATTACACTGAATGATGAAATTATTATGTCTCTTTAAATGATTGATTGCAAGCAAATGATTAGCCTAATGATGAAACTTAGTTAAATGGATATGAGATTGGACTTAGAGAAATGAGAACCTTGGTATTAATTATGTGTTGGAGATTTCGTTGGGATCAACTGCTACTAATTCGATCTTGGTTACTGTTAGTACGTTGACTCTTTAAGTTCTCACATTGATTATTTTTTTGAGACGTGAATATTAATACATTGAATACGCATATTAAATATTGAGTTTGGATTGAGATATTTGAATTTGAGGTGTAAAATGTTGAGATTTAGTCCCAAGCTTGAAATTTAGGAAAGTTAAGATTTGACCCATTAATAGCCATCAAGATTGAAGTTTGAATAGATGGGACTCTGTATCTTATGGGTAACACGTCTATGCAATCGATTTCGGATCGTTGACCTGATGAGTGGAGTTGAGTTGACCAAGAGTTGACTTTGATCCCGAGGTGTCTTAAAAGTATGGACTAGCTTTCGTAGACTAATTTGGACATGTTAATTGTGTTTTTGAATAGATTGAGGTCGTTGGGAGGTGTTTTGACATTTCAAGATAGGTTTAATGTGCCGGTAATAAGACAAGTGCTTTTTATTTTTTTTATTTCCCCCCATTTTGGAGGATTTGTAGTGTTTCTCCACTTTCACTCAGCATGACTTGAACCCTAAACCTACAGGTCGTGGGTGGAGGTGTTTTACCAACTGTGCAACCTCACTTGTCGGCAAGTGAGACTTAAACTTCATAAACACTTGCTTTTTGACACCATGATTTAGAAATTGCATTATTTGATTTTCAAACACCTTGTACGTTGTGGGACGAGCGCGTACTATATAATGTATGTTATTTTATGACGAATCTTGTGACTTTGAGCTATTTCTTCTGTGAAACCATTTCAATTGTGTTCAATATTGGATACCGTGAACTCTATGACATTCCAGCATGACATTTGAATGATTTCCTATAAATTGAGCATGACAACCTAGGAATTTACTGTTACATCATTCTAGGAATATTTGACATTCTTATATGCATTACTTGACTAGTCTTTCATGACACTACCTAATGATATGATTACTTGTATTGTATATTGTACATATTAGTTGGTATCTGATTGTTTGGTCTAGGAAACTTGACTCCCGAGGATCTATGGTTCAGGATGATTGGTCTAGAAAACTTGACTCCCGAGGGCCAATGGTTCAGGATAATTGGTCTAGGGAACTTGACTCCCAAGGGCCTATGATTTGGCATGGTGCGATTGACCTGTATTTGTATGTTACCTGTTACTTCAGTACATTATTTAAGGTTATATATGTATACCATTTATTGCTTTCATGTATTGTATTTTTACGACTCGCTTTACGGAGTATGATTGCGGGGCGGGTTGATAATCTTGTTGGGCTTTATGCTCACCGTTGTTGTTGTTTTTGTTTGTCCAAATTCTAGCTCTAGTACCGCAGTGGTTCCTCTCTGATCTTGTCGGGACAATTACTATTTTTCATTTGAAGTGCGCCAACCACATTCTAATCGTGGTGGCACCTTTACTTTAAACTTCTTCTTTCTTTGAGTTGTATCGGGTTGCGTCCCTCGACTCTTGTATTCGAATTTATATTATATGCTCCTTGACTAGTTTGTGGGAAGTGGTTTTCGTTACTCGAGCGTTTTTGGGCTTTGGAGATACTTTCTTATTAGTATTGATGGTTGTGGATATTCCTTATTGGATGAATTATTGTTTGGTTGATTACAAGGATTAGGAAACTCTAATAAAATTTTGGTTAATATTTGATAAGATTAATATCTGTTCACTTGGCGTGGGTAATTAATTATTTCCAAGTAGTAATCACGGCCTTTAAATTTGAATCCGTCACACACATGAAATACATGCGATGTCCAGCTTTTAAAAATTGGCCGAATAACACATTATACATGGCCAACTGAACTAATGACAGTTGACATCTGAGGTTGACGTCCAACTCCATATTACACATTTCTTTCACGTAAATAATAATATAAATATAAAGATAAAGAAATTAATTCATTTTAATGTGCACTCATTTTCATTGGAAAAAAACAGTTTCTTTTTGCGTTGTTTTAGTTCCTAACTTCCTAGTTTGTTGGTACAACGTATGAGTGCTCAAGTTGGGATCATTTTTGTTCTTTTCTTTGGGACTGCTAATTAGTAGGAGTAGTAAATGAAGGGCGAAAAAGAACAGAAAATTGAAAAGAACAAAAAGACAAAAAAGAGTCTCCTCACATCACCGAAAGATGTGATGCACCAGATAAGGCTGCTCCTTTAGGGTTAATCCGAAGTATAAAATTATTTTTGATAGAAAACGCTTTTTCCAAATAATCCTTACGCGGTGGGAATCCGAATTAGTAACATCGATGCGTGTACCGAACACAAGCTAGAAAAAAAAGACCTTTTCACACAAGTTGCCTACCTTTTAGGTTGTGAACCATCAAATACATATGAATTAAATTAAAATAAATCACATGTCATGTCATGACAACTATTTAGTTAAAGCCACTCACAGTAATTCCACAATTGACAAAAGTTAACAAAAGAAAAAAGACTCATACCCACAAACAATCAAGAACCCAACACTAGTAACTACTACTCCTCCAAATCTCACAGACCCAAATCACAATTTCTAACAATAACTCAAATTTTCCAAGAAAAAAAGGTAATCTTTCTTCTATATTTCATATGTACCCTTTAATTTGTTTTCCTTATATTGTATAGATCTCTGTATTGAATGATATAGTTAGATTTTAACTAGTGTGGGATTGAGGTGTAGTTGTTTTGTACTGTATAATTCTCTGTTTCTTGGTATAGCTATGTTTGTATGTGCAAAGTTTTTATTTTTATCATTTTGAGTGGATTGTTAGTTTTTTCGTACTATATAAATCTCTGCTTCTTGGTATAGCTATGTTTGTATTGCAAAGTTATTATTTTTATCATTTTGTGCAGATATTTTGATAAATAGTGGAAAACAAAATGAAATCAGTGAAGGGTCATCAAGAAGAGGAAGAAGAAGAGGAAGATGAGATTGGTATGAAGAAAGATGCCACACCTTCTAGTAGTAATACAAAAGGTATGTAAGTTTTCTTTTTTCTCATAATTTTTTTAGTTGAAAGATAGATTTTTTTTTTTTTTTAAGTATATAAGTTGAAACTGAATTTTGAGGTGCAAAATGCAAAATCCTGAATTTGTTTTTGTTTTTTTTGTAGTGGAAATATAGAATTTATTTGTTAAGGATATAAGTTGAGCTGAATTTTGAGGTGTAAAATGCAGTATCCTGAATTTTGCTTTTGTTTTGTTATTGTGGAAGAAACAGATGGGAAGAATAATGATAAGGCTAGTGCAATAAGGTCTAAGCATTCAGTGACTGAGCAGCGTCGGAGGAGCAAGATCAATGAGAGGTTTGTCCATAAATTATGTTTTTCATTTTTCGGTTAATTGAAGTGTTGGCTTTTCCTACTTGTACACTAGAGGTGAGTTTGTGAGATATTTAGGTCTTCATTTAGAGAGAAATTGTAGTTTGTTGAGTGAAGTTACTATATAAGATGAACGTGATCATGGGCGGAGCTAGGATACCAGAAGGGGGTTCATCGAAAAATTGGTCAAAATTATTTTTATGTATATATAGTAGGTGTCGAGTCCTCTTTTCGAATGTTTATTCTTTATATTTTGAATCCCCTTAGTGAAAATTCTGGTTCCGCTACTGGCCGTGATACATGGAAAAAAAACAGTGTAAATGTGAAGTGATTATGTCACAGATCTTGCAACCAGCTGGACATTGACAGGTCTAGTGAGATAAGCACAAGCTGATTTCAGCAATACATTGCTTAAAGTTTATTTCGTGGAATTTTGATTTGGGATGAAATGGGTGTGAACGCAGTAGAATGATTATAGAAGATTGTGGGATTGAGGTGTAGATTGATTGATTAGGTCAATTATTTTCAGCCAAGAGGAGTTGCTGGTTGAGTTTGAAAAAGAAATTATACTTAAATAAGTGTTTGGAGGCTTAAGAAAATTACTTCAGGCTCTAACTTCGAAGATTAATAAGCAGTCTAGTATTTTAGTTACTCAGAGATAAAATAACAAAAATATAAGCTTTTTGGTTCTTGGTAAATTGGGAAGTTAGACAGTGTGGCCATTTTCCCATTGAGCTTCTGATGATAAATGTGATTTGGCTTTTGCGGGTGGATGGCCAACAAGAAAGTTGTGCCGAATTAAGATAGCTGACTATGCCTTGATCAATTTAGAAATGAGTAAAATTGTTTTGTTATGGTGGAAGGGGGCAACCAAAGGAAATAAACGGGTATTTATTGGAGGAAGGATTGCACATATTATCCTTTCTAGCTGTCACCATAATGCTTTCATCATCTTCATGAGTTGATTCACTTTTATGTCTGAATATTTGCATAGTTCAAAATATACTTGTTTCTAAAGGCTAGTTTGTCGATGTTTCATACGAAGTTCTAAAATATGTTTCTCTCATCTCCAAATGAACCTACATGCTTATTCTTCAAATGCTGTTCCACACTCCTAACTCGCTAAAGTGATTCAGTTCTGGAGAGTGCTGCTCTCCTTTGTTTCAACTGACAGTAAATTTGCAACCCTCCCAATTTTGTGAATACCCATATCTGTTGTGTGGATTAAACCTTCTATGATGTCTCTCTTTATTTATTTTTGATAACCGTGGTGTCCGGGCAAGCTTCCACGCACCTTGACTAATTCCACGGAGTACCTGCTGCCTCCCACTAGCAAAATGTCCTTTGGATGTTATGGTTCTAAACACGCTATGTTGAATGTTGGAATTAGAGAATTACCAAATATAAAGCATTCTTTTAGAAACAGACTAAAAAGGAAAGTAAGACACTTAAATTGAAGCGGAGGGAGTATATACTTTTCGGAAAATATTTTCCACTCATCAACCAATCAACGAAAAACATAATATTTTACATGAAGAATATTTCCCGTGGAAATGGTTTCTATCATACCAAACACATTCATAATCTTTCCTAATCATAGGCATTTTGTGGTTTACTTTTCATCTTTTTTGTTATTAGTTACTTATCATCTTTTAATTCCTTTCTTTAAAAGATAAACATGTTGAGGTCTTAAGAGTGCCAAATAATTTACTAAACTAGAGTCGTTTAGAACGAAAGTGATGACATATAACAGTAGGTTACTAAGATACTTTTGGGGTTTAGTTGATATGTAAAGTATCTGGATTGAATTTCAACGAGATGTTCAAGTTTTTGGGTGTCTATCTACGAATTGTATAGGGTGCTCAAATAAGATGTTAGACTCCATCTACAGAAATGACATATGAAATCTGAGTAAAGCTTCAGGCTAATGCGTGTTTTAGTGTGTTTGAGTGAGTGAGAGAGAGAGAGAGAGAGTGCGTGTCTTGCTCAGATCAACAATTAGAGCTGAGGTTATAGTTAAAGCCGCTAGTAAAAAACTGAAAGAATGCCAATGGGCTAAACTAAATGAAATACGTATGTTCTTTTTATACATATGTTAAGAAGCAATTACCTAAGTTTCTTTTTATACATATGTTAAGAAGCAATTACCTAAGTTTCAACTTTTCCCAAATAGGAGGATAGGCAAAAATATCTAGTCACACTATCAAACTATCCTACAATTTTCCCTATTGAAATAGCATATTTGGGTCTTAAATAAGTTCTGTACAATGTCTGAAAGGAGCTGACAAAATCTTTAGGGATAGATCATACTGTCAAAGTAGAAGTATAAAAGAACCTAGTTTAAAGAAGAAAACATGTGCTTTAGGCTTCAATGGTATTTATGGTACTTGTGGGAAAGTTCTAAGGTTTTAGTGATGAAGCTAGATGGTTTGAGAGCTACATTGTGGTACTAATGACTGTAAAAAGCATCTGAAGAAGGTACAGAAAATTCTGGTAACTGATGAGCTCCATTAATTATATAGAAAATACTTACAGAATATTAATTTTCCTATTCCTCCAGGAATAATAACAACGGTGCCAACAATTACTTGCTGATATCAAGTTACTAACTCTATTCTTGAAGAAGTAAATTTCTTAAATAACGGGTCAAGGCACTCATGAAAAAGGAGTATCTTTTGAATTTGAAGAAAAAACTCTTAAAGCATGCCTTATAATTAGTCCATTGAAGTCTTCAAATTAAACACTTTTCTTGGTCGGGTGCTTTGGGTGGGGGGTGGGGGGGGGGGGGGATTTGGTTGGGCGTGGGATTTGTTTTCGTACTCAATGTGAATTAAAAGTGACACGTTTACTGGGTATATATTGATCTAAGGAATTTGAAGATCATGCGGTCAAATCTATCTAATATGCTTGAGTAAGTTTTGCATTTTTCTAAAGCTGATTGGTAATCTAGATTTCAGATATTGAGAGATCTGATACCCAATCCCGATCAAAAGCGAGACACTGCATCATTTTTGTTGGAGGTACATTCTATTAGTCAAAAACTGGTTTTTCCTTTTGCTTTATTTGTTCATTTCTTGGAAGTTTTGATCTCTTGGTGATAGTTGATGTTTGTGTGCAGGTAATTCAGTACGTACAGTATTTACAGGAGAAGGTACAGAAGTATGAAGGATCATATCAGCCTTGGAGCTCAGAGCCTACAAAGCTTATGCCATGGGTAAATTACGCTACCTAGTTTTACGCCGTATGAATTTTCTAATTAAAGGTTTTTGGTTGTGAACTTTGAGTTGCATTTTCTATCTATCAGCTGTAAGAAGATTGATTCTTCTTACTGAGAACACTCATGCGTCAGGTTATTATGAGCCCGTTTGGATTACCTTATAAATAGATGATAAGCTTACAGTGCTGGAAAGTATTTTTAAGTGCCGAAACTAATTTTATAAATAAGCAGGTACGTGTTTGGATAGGAGTGCTGAACTGTTAATAAGATGTGTTTGGTATAAAATGCTGATATGTTGTTCTTTCGTTAAAATACCCATAAATTTTTTGAAAGAAATTATAAATTTAAAAGTTTCCGTGTAAAGAAAAGGAGGAACAAGAAATTACCTTTACCTCAAAAAAAAAAAAAAAAACAGAAAAAAAAGGAGGAACAACGGATACAGAGTGAAAAGGAAGTTAGGAGTTTTGTTTTGGGAATGATATTTTGGAAATAGAAAAAGTGTTATGGATAAAATAGTAAAATGCTTGGTCAAACTAAAAATGCTTGTAGGCTGAAAAGCCATAAGTTGGGGATGACTAGCTTATGACTTTTGGCTTCAAAGCACTTGCTTTTAAGCACTTTGGTATTTACCAAACGCGTAAATAAGCTAAGCTTGTAAGCCAGTTTAACCAGCTTATAAGCTTAGCTAAACACCCTCTATATGGTAAGATGCAGTTTCGTTGATAATCAATTTACAAAATGGAGACTAATGTGGAAAGTCCTATTTATATTGCTAGCTAATCTAATAAACACCATAAACTTACTGAATAATGCACAGTGACTGATGTTGCCGTACTAATAAAAGACACATCTTACCTTACTCTTTTTCATTGGAATGCCGCATTTTTTGCACCGACACTGCACATCATTCTTGAGTGGGGCCAAAATGGGGAAAGAAAAGCAGATGGTAAGAAACACTGAAATCCGTGATCTCTTGTCACCAGTGTCCATATCAATTAACATTTCTTCCTAATACACACACACACACGCTCTCTCTCTCTCTCACACACACACACACACACACATATGTGCATGCACAAAAACAAACGCACCACCCTCAGATGAACATTGATGTGCACGTATTTCACATTATACTGGTAGATTAGTCCATGTTGTGCTTTCATTTTGTGGTTCCATTGTTTTTGTGTATCTTTACACTGCTAGTTGCTCCTGATTTTCTGGATTTACACTAGAGTAAGATCAGTTTTGGCTTTGTTGTTCATATGAACCTGATTATTGGCCTTTTTTCTAATAAAGTAAGTAAATTTAATGAAGTAAAAAGCAATAACTGAATGCTCAAAACTGTACAATGTTTTGGTGCTGCAGTTACATGTGCATAATGTCTTGCATCTCCAATGCTGTCAAAGTCATATACGTCATTCATTCTACAACAAAAATTAAGTGACTCTATACACCTATATTTCAAACAAAAATCTGCAGGTTTCTTTCCTTCAAAGCACCTGTAGTTGTTTATCTATTTCTCCATATCTCCATAATCTTTCCTTCCAAAAACATCTGCCAATTTAACAACATCCCGCTGTAATCTGTCACCCTCCTTTGCTTTCCACCATAATTTGTCTGGTTCTTGGGCTAACTCCTTGATGCTTTTTGTTTCTCCAAATATTTGAGCCACCCTTTGCCTTCAAGTCTTGAAAATTTCTTATAGACCGTATATTCCGTCAATTGCTGGTCCTCCTTTTGGCAGCTGTACCTCAGTATTTACAGCAGTGCAATACAAATCAAGGGATTTAACTCCATGAATTGTGTTCCTTCCCAACCGTATCTCTTTCCATAGTCTAGTTTTGGCTTAATTGTTTATTGTTATTGTGTCTTTACTCCTGTAAGATTTTAAGAGGTCCCCTATTGTTTCATTTTCTTCCCTTCTCTGAAGTGTTCAAGTCCACAGGTACAGTTTTGGCAATGATTTTTCTGATAAATGTGATTTGGGCAATGAAAAGTCCATAGGCGCAACTTAGGCTATGTTATTAACTCCTAAACTTGTGTCTCATATTGTTCCAAGTAGTACCAGTTGTATGACTAAACATGTTCATGAGGACGCTGTTTTTGTTCGTAAGTTAAAAGTTCTTTTTTGAATGGTCCAGAGAAATAGTCATTGGCGCATGCAAAGTTTACCAGCACAACCACATGTCTTGAAGAATGGTACTGGCCCAGAATCAACATACCTGGGAAGCTTTGATGAGAATCCCGCAACTGTTACTTCTACAATGCAACTGAATCAGCAGAATCCAATGGATCAACAGCAGGAACTAGGTAACAAGTCAATCACAACACCCGTTCCTATTCAGGCCGGTGTGCCAACGCCTGTGCCAAATAATGGTGCCTTCTCTGAGACTCAACCTAGACCAGTGTCTGATCAATATCCCAACACAATTGATGCTCTGAATCATCCGGAGGATCTGGCAATAGATGGAGGCAGAATCAACATTTCAAGTCCATACTCGCAGGGGTGAGTAATTATATTACTTTTAAAGTTGGGACTTTAAATGTGGTCTATCCATATCTTATTTCCTCATTTTTTATTATCTTCTATTATTGGCAATCTCTGTTTCTTGTTTCTTTTATGTGGTACATGCTCTGGATAGTGTTCATTTGTAGCATCCCCTTTAGATGAAAAATATCTTCAGTTTCTTGTGGATATCTTTTCATTGTATTAATCTTGTCCTGCTCTGATCACTCATCTGCGATTTTTACGAACTTGTTTTGCTAGTGCACAAACCACTAGGCTGAAAGTACCCCGGGGGAAGAGGGGCGGTGGGGGGTTGAGGGGTTGAACTGTAGCCTTCTGAAAATTGAAGAAAGAAGAGAGATGCAATGGCCTTTGGATTTTGAGTGGACACATGGCATAAATCAGAGAGGCTATTGAAGATTACTGGAGGGTTATTTACTGGAGCTGATCCAGACCCCTTCTTTTGGACTTGACTGATCTTGTAGGATTGAGTCTTTCCTTATATGGACTTTTCTATCAGCATTCTGGAGGTTCTCCTTTTTCTTTTTTGTAGTTCTTCAATTCTTCCTGACATCTCCTTCCTTATGGAGATAGCCGCCTTCCTTGCATGCTTGTTTCCTTTTGGTTTGTTTCTTAATGGAGTCTTTGTGCCTCATCTTATTCCTTTAGTTCTCGTGAGTTCTTGGCACATCAATAATATAGTCAGTAGTTAGATTACTTTGTCATTGTCAAAATTTAGACTTACATAAGCAAGTTACCCTATCCTGGGATGCAAATACTTGAGTGTTTGGGACCTTACTGGTTACATCATAGTGTTCCTTTTCAGTTCTGAACAGATGTGTTTCAGGCTGCATCTTAACTTCAACCAATTCAATAAGTTGTTTTCTCTCTCCTTCCTTCCTTATGTTTCATATGCTCAATGGCATTTCAAATTATGGCATATTTTGAGTTTAGCATATCGCCTAAAGTACGGTGGATACTTGAGAAATGAACCTAGCAAAGCTGCAGTGGAGAATCATTGAGCACCAAGTGTGTATAAATTTATATATGTATATACTATATATTTTATATGAAAGTTCTCGACTATTCCACTGGATACCTGTTGCTTCCCACCATCATATACCCACCAAGTACCTTTACTATTCCTTTATTTTGCATTTCAATTTTCATATGCATGTGGAGCAGCTATAGTCAGTTAACTATGATCAATGTTTCATCTAGAGTTGTTACGAGACTTGTCATATCTCTAGATTAGCTTAGCTTGATGTCAATATGATATTTCTACTGATCACTGGTCATTGATTTGGTCTAATCAGGTTACTAAATTCGTTGACACAAGCGCTGCAGAGTGCCGGTCTTGATCTTTCAGAGGCTACTATCTCAGTGCAGATTAATTTTGGGAAGCGGGCAAACCAAGGAATAACCTCAGGGACATCCGTCGTGAAGGTATGAATCTTTTCCAACTTGTTTCAAACAAGCAGTCAAATTATGTTCGAGACAATGCACAACATATAAACACGAGAATGTTTAGTCTTCCCGTTGTAAACTTACCAATTCATTTGCATTTTAACTCTAGGATAATGAGAATCCTCCACCCGCTGGTCATCAACATATGGATCATTTCCGGGAAGCAAGCAATGATGATGAATTGGAGCAAGCTCAAAAGAGGATGAAGATATAGATATACCAATAGCATGGCATACCGATCCAATTAACTTAGTTTTGTGTTACCTTATGCTTCAATAGAACGTTTATATGTATATCCCATTCGTTTCTATCATCCCCGAGTCATGTTCATAGAAATGCATCTTTTTTATTACTCCGTTTTTTTCCCCCCTTCAATTTAATGTTTTTTTTTTCAATTTTTGTTCTTTTTCTTTCGCGCGTGATAGCGTCTTGCTTGTGTCTGCTTTCACACCGCGATATTTTGATTTGTTAGCTCTTTCAATTGGACTTCGCCATGCATACCAATAAGGCTAGCTGTACGCACAGAGTATAAGATTAGACTAAAAGTTGCTCCTAATAATAGATGATACATGAACATGTATAATGGGAAGTTTGCTTAGTTAGTTAAAGGTACTTCAAAAACTATCTTTTTAGGGTAAAAGTTGTACGCAAACTAGACACTAATGTTGATAAGTTCTTTTGAAAAAAATTAACTGATTTGTCCTTTACTTTGCAGGGATGGCGCTTGATTTATCTTGAATGTATACATTCCATGCATTACAACAGTTGATTTCCACGATATTATATAAAGACAACGTAATTTCACGGCATTGATATATAAGGGCATATGCTGGCATGGCATCAATTGTAACAGCAAAATACGCAAATTACGAAGGGAGACAGAATAGAGTATAGACAAAAATGAAAAGTGAAGTGATGAATCTGATGATTTCCATGGTATACAATAGCTGAAGATGAAACTTAACATGAAAGTCTCATTCCATACGAGAGTAAACCTCGAAATTTATTTATAACAGTTTTAAAGGAATATAAGCAACAACGTCTTACTTGGAGATGAAAGAGAGAGGAATACATGAAGAAGAAAACTCGTTCCAAAATAAAGTACCACAAAAGCCATATTTTTTAGTTTTGCCTTTTTAAGAATTTTCACAACAGTTGGGATAGATTGCTTAGGCGAAAGGAGTAGTACCTTTAATGTGTTGTATATAGAATTTTAAAAAGTTTGGTGAATTGATCATTATTTGTAGCCCAATGCGCTGAGTTAGCTGTCTGACTGATTAGGTATTGATAGTTGGAGTAAGGACCTTTATGATGTAGTTATATAACTATAAATCAAATAATCTAAAAAAGAATAGTATATGTCAGCCATGCTTTACTCAAAATGTTGATTATTTTATTGATATAGACTAGTTTGATTTTCAACGAGTTAGTGTAAATGAACAATTATCATTGTGCTTCCACACAAATTAATTTAATTGAAATTGCACACATCTTGGGAGTGATGCCGAAAAAGACGGGGAAAGACAAAGCGGGAAAAAAAAGCAGAGAAGTTGGAGAAATTAGGAGAGGAAGATGAAATCAACAACATTATAGATGATGGAAAACAGTTGGTATGGTGTGTTGAAAAATTGCAAGAGTTAAAATAGGAGCTGGAGACGATTAATGAAAAAGCGATGGTTAATTGTTGAAAGTAGCACAAAAATCCACCAACCAGTCTATGAGAAGCGAAATCTTGTTCTTGGTAAGCTAGCAAGTATTAAAGAGGACCATAAGATTTTCAAGTTTCTAAGTTCAATCCAAGTGAAGGACTTTGAAGATGTAAAATAGGGTTATATTATCATCTTTAACTAAAAATAATGATTTAGTTTAAAGTTAAACGTGATAGTATAATCCGATTTTACATCTTCAGAGTCCTCCACTTGGATTGAACTTAAAATCTTGAAAATCTTATGGCCCCCTTCAAGACTTGCAATCTGGCCAAGAATAGGATACCTCATAAAAACTGCTAATTAGAAGTCAGGAAGACCGTTAATAATACCATTTCGCTTCTCATATACTGGCAGGCAGATCCCATTATACTTTTGTACTGCTTTCAACAATTCGCCACTCGCTTATTCATTAATCGTCTCAAGCTCCTCTTGTAATTTTTTTAACACACTGAACCGACTGTATTCCATCATCAATAATGTTATCAGTTAATTTCTCCAACTTACTTTGCTTCTTCTTCCCTTATCTTTCCCCATTTTTTTCGGCAATTCATAACTTACACGATGTGTCTTTTGCGAAGTGATTACAATTTCAATTAAAAAATTGTGTTTACTTTTTTCATTTATACTAACTCATTGAAAATAAACTTATTCATGTTACTAAGATAATTAACATTTTAAGTACGGCATGATTGGCCTGTACTATTCCTCTTTTTGATTATTTGATTTGTAGTTATATGTACTACGCCATAAAGATCTTTACACACCTAATCAATCAGAATAGCTACCTCAGCCAATTGGCCCACAAATAATGACCAATTCGTCCAAAGTTTTTAAAATTATAAAAAGAAATGTTTGATTTTTTTTTTCGGTCCAAAAAAGAAATGTTTAGATACGTCTGTGATGTATGGCATAAAATTCAGGAAAATGCTTAACTACACAACATACGACATAACCACACACAAATTAACCAATAACTGCAAACCCCTTTTAGATAAGAAGCATAATTTGAGGCTAAACAAACCAAATAGTTGAGAATTCATAAAAATTGAAACTTGAATAAACATCAGAAGCCCAAAGAAATCTTATTTTACATTATAAGTAAATTTCAAGGCTAAATAAAAGAGTATAAATTTAACAAAAAAAAAAATGAAACTTCAAGAAACATGCTTGAAGTAATTAAAAAAAAAAAACCAAAAACTCTTTTCAGAATTATAGCAAATTTCAATATAACAGAAAATTTAACTTAAAATATAACTTGAAGAAAAAAAACACACAAAATAAAAATATGCATCTTTATAAAATTGCATAAAATTCCACTCATTCTTTTCAATCAATTATCTCTCTCTCTCTCTCTCTCTCTCTCTCTCTTTCTCTCTCTCTCTCTCTCACACACACACACACACACACACACATTAGACTAGTATGAACATGTGTGTTGCACGTGTATCTCGTATAACTAATACAATTGGTACAAATCATACTAAAATTGTAGTATGATGAGTAACAAGAAAATTGTAGAGTAAAAGTACAAAACGAAATTACCGAATAGTCAACCTATTCGAATGACTTGATTGTTTAATGATGAACGACCTGAACAAGCAAAATTGAACAACTAAATTTACATATGAAATATGTAAAGAAGTCTTACTAAAAAGTAATATGTATAAATACGTGATTAAGAATTAAACAATAAACCTCAAAAAAACGTGGCGCGTGTTATGGGTCTCTCTCGGCATAGGTTAGCTTAACGTACGCCTTCCATGGGAAAGAGAGCTCGTATCCCCTCACTGAAGGCGATAATGGCAATGGGAAGTTCAGCGATAGGTGGTGCAGCACAGTGGAAACAAGTACAGACAGCAGAAGGGTCTTCGACATCTTCGGTAAGTAACGTAGCAGTAAAGTAGGGTAAAGAAAAGGTGAATAAGAAGGCGGTAAAGGAAACGAAAGGTGTTAAGCTAGTAGAGGTGGTTGAAGAAGTGACCTCAAGTGAGGAAGGGAAACAAATTGAGCAATTGATTGAAACACAAACACTAGTGGTGAGTACGTCGGCGGGAACAAAGGAAACAGTTCTTGCATTTGCTCTTCGAACTGATGCAAGCATATTGCAGGAGGAATGGTCGGAATGGTAGAACTCAAATGCTAGGGTTTCATGGGCGGATGAAGTAGAGAACTCTCAAGACATGTCAAGGAAACTGTCAATTTGGGATAATTTTGACATCACCAAAGTCTCCAATGTAGGGTTTAAGCTTGATTATGTTGCTCCAGATATGCACGGTAAGGTTCCGGTGTGTGAAATTGAAGAGAAAGATATTGAAACGGAAATTGAGTTTCGGAAACATTCAGTTGTATGCTATGTACTTGGGGCTCACCCCCCTTTTTGCAGTGATGAATGGATATATTCACAGATTGTGGTCGAACAGTGGGATAAGCAAGGTAGCAATGTTAAAAAATGGCATTATGTTAGTGAAATTTGACTCTACAGCAATGTTAAAAAATGGCATTATGTTAGTGAAATTTGACTCTGCATAAGGGAAAGATGCAACAATACAAGGGGGAATTTATCATTGTCATAATAAACCCTTCATTGTGAAAGAATGGTCACCATTGATCGAATTCACAAGAGATGAGCTCTATCCAGTGCCTATTTGGGTGAAACTTCCTGAACTTGACTTTAAGTACTGGAGCCCAGTAGGTTTAAGTAAGATTGGAAGCCTTATTGGGAAACCTCTAATGGTGGATAGACATACAGAGAAGAAACAGGGGCTGAGCTTTGCTCGATTGCTGATAGAAGTTGACATAAATTCAAACCTGCCTGAGAAGGTGATGTATAAAAATGAGAGGGGTAATCTAGTAGAGCAGAGGGTGCAGTATGATTGGAGACCAACCTTGTGTCAGTTTTGGAAGAAGTATGGGCACTCTGAAAATGAGTACGGGAAAAAGCAGCCTTAACCAAATACTTAGGTACAACCAATAGGAGGGATGAAGTAGGATATTGAGAAGGGGAAAGTTGAGGCACCAATACAAAATGTACCAAATCCTGGGACTAAGGATACTGGTAAGGGTAGAGATGCTAGCAAGCAACCAAGTGGGCAACAAGTGGTGCAACAGAAGCAAGTTGCTAAGCAAATGCAACAAGGTAGCAGTGTAGGTACAATTGTTGCTTGGGTCAAGCCCAATCAACCCAAATAAGCAAGTACAAAAGCAAAAATAGCAAGTCTAACAGGGGAAGGGAGCTAACATCTTTTAGGTCCTGAGTACAGGTAATGGAGATGGTCAAGGTCAAAGTAGTTAGTCCAGGAGTTGAGGGATCAAGCATAACCCACCTGATGTAAATGGATAGAATTCTATGTTGGAACACTAAGGGCCTCAATGGTCCTAATAAGCAAAAAGAAGTTAAAATCCTTTGCAATAAAGAAAAGGTAGGATTATTTGGTTTAGTGAAAACAAAAATGAAGGTGGAAAAAATAAAGGAAGTAGCAAATAAAATGTTTGGGGTTGGGAGTATATCACAAACCTGCAATATCATTATAATGGAAGAATATGGTTAACTTGGAGACCAGATTATTTTCTAGTGGTGGAGATGAGCGAAAATGCTCAAGCTGTGACCTGTCATGTAACAAATAGAGGAGGACAGATTCTTTTCTCACTGACAGTGGTATATGCTCATAATACTAAGGAGGAAAGGAGAGAGTTATGGAGTTATTTAGAGGCAGTAAGTCTAGGATGTACTGATCCTTGGCTCATTATGGAGGACTTTAACTCCATTTTGAACATGGATGACAGACTAGAGGGAAATCCTATTGCAGCAACAGAAGTGGTGGACTTTCAAGCTTGTGTCACAAATTATGGACTGACTGAAATGCCACCTCAAGGGTGTAGAGACATATGGAATGACAAACATGGTAATGATAGGATTTTTTCCAAGATAGACTAGGTGTTTGTAAACAATGAATGGTTGGACAGGATGCCTGATTATAATGCTATTTTCCTTAATGAGGGTATAAGTGATCATTGCCCTATAAGGATAGAACAAGTTTATACAAGGAGGTGGGGATCTAGACTATTTGAGTACTGCAATGTGTTGTCTAATCACCCAAATTTCCTGAGGAGAGTAGAGGAAGTGTTGAAGCAGTCACTTGGAGGGTGTATCATGTTTCAAGTGGTCAGGAAACTAAAGTTGCTCAAGAAAAGTCTTAAGGAGTTGAATAAGCAGTATTTTTGGAATATTATAACTGAAGCAGATGAGGACAGGAAGAAGTTGGATATAATCCAACAAGCTTTGCATGCTAATCCTACAGATGCGGCACTCCAATAACAAGAAAGGGTGCAAAACCAGAAATTTAGGAGATCATCTTAACTGGTAGAGGTGTTTTTGCAACAGAAGAGTAAGGTGACTTGGCTTTAGTTGGGTGAGGACAATACAAAGTATTTTTACTATGTGGTAAGGTAGAAGAAATTGCAGCAGGCCATTGTCCAACTCCAAGACAAACATGGGGTTGTTCAAACTGATCCTGAGCAAATAGCAGATGTATTCTTGGACTTCTATCAGGAACTTCTAGGCAAGAAGTGTCAGAGAATCATTGTTTTTCCAAGCTTTCTCAGGTATGGTCATACTCTAACCTTTGAGCAACAGTTGGGGTTGGTGAAGGAATATAATAGGAGTGATGTCAATAAGGCCATGTTTAATATAGATAGCAATAAAAGCCCAGGTCCTGATGGATATAGTAGTGATTTCTATAAGAAGCATGGAGTATAGTGGGTGAGGATGTGACTGAGCTGTACTACAATTTCTAAGGAATGGAGAACTCCTGAAACAACTGAATGCAACTATAATTTCCCTGATACCCAAGGTTCCTGCTCCATAATTGGCTAGTCAGTTTAGACCCATTTCTTGTTGTAATGTTCTCTATAAGTGTATTTCTGAAATGATATGTGTTAGATTGAAAGAAGTTCTGCCTAGCATAGTATCTGACAAATAAACTGCTTTTGTGAAGGGCAGATCATTAGTGCACAATGTATTAATATGCCATGATTTGCTTAGACATTACAAGAGGAAAACTAATCCTAGGTGTATGATGAAAATTGCCCTTAGAAAGTCTTATGACATGGTTAGTTAGGAATTTGTGGAAGAAGCACTAGTGGGGTATGGATTTCCAAGTTCTTTTGTTCAAATGGTTATGGTATGTGTTTCCTCCACCAACTTCTCAGTCAAAGTGAATGGGGAGGGGCATGGATTCTTGCTGGTAAGAGGGGACTTAGGCAGGGGGATCCAATTTCCCCTCTATTATTTGAGTTGGTTATGGAATATCTTACAAGGACACTTAGTAAAATGAGTGAACTCCCAGATTTCAAATTTCATCCTATGTGCAAGGAGCTCAGGCTGACACGCCTAATTTTTACTGATGATCTCATGATATTCTGTAGAGGAAAAATAAGGTCAATCCAAAGGGTGTAAGAGGCATTGGAGCATTTTAGGAATACTACAGGATTAACGGCAAAGTGGAGAAATCCAGTATTTTCATAGCAGGAGTTACTGATGAGAAACAAGAAGAAATTTTGGCTTTGACATGGTATTCTATAGTAACTTTGCTATTAGATATCTTGGGTTACCTTTATCATAAAAAAAAAAAAAAAAAAGTGGAGTAAAATGGAATGTCATCAACTAGTAGAGAAGATAGGATCACTAGTGCTTCAGCAAGGCATTTATCCAATGCCGGGAGATTGCAAGTTGTTAATGCTATATTGTTCTCAATTTATAATTTATGGGGTGCTGTATTCATACTCCCCCAGAGTATACTTAAAGAAGTGGATAGTAAATATAAGGATTATATCTGGGGAAGTAGTGAAGAGCACAGGATAACAACATTAGTTGCATGTGAAAGGATCTGTGTGCCAAAGAAATATGAGGGTCTGAATGTCAAAGGGTGCAGGAAATGGAATGAAGCTTCTGTGGGAAAACTGTTTTGGCAAGTTTTAGAAAAGCAAGATATTCTTTGGGTGAAATAGGTGCATGGTGTGTACATAAAGGATCATGGCAACGTATGTGATCACTTACCACCAAAAGATTTATTGAGAATTAAAGGACTAAACACCAAATTAGTTAATTCGCTGGCAGTGACAATTCTGTAAATAAGTGGACAGAGTTAGTTAGGCAGTTAGATGTCAAAGTTAGTTGAGGACATTAGATATTTAAATGACAGCTGTTAGATTAGTATAAAAAGACTCACTTCATATGATTGTAACACAATTTTTCATATATGAAATTCAGGTCTTCTTCCACATCTCTATCTCTACTTACAGTTGCTTCCTTTAGAGCTTAATCACCATTAATGGAGGTTGGCTATAGCAATTTTATCATGGTATCAGAGTGGGAGAGTTCGTAGGGCCACTGACGGAGCAGTAATTCACCATAGATTGCATTATACTGATACAAATTTCTAGAATTCCAATTTTTGATTTCTAGGGTTTCATATTCCAATTTTAGAGTTCTTCAAACTACTCCCATGGCGAATGGAGAAGAGAGTAGTGATGCTCAGGTCACAAATGGAACTAGCTCAAGCACAACAATTGATCTTCATCATCCATTATACCTGCAATCATGCGACACACCAGGTAGCACCTTATGGAGTAGGTCGATGAGAATTGCTTTAGTAGGAAAGAGTAAAATGGGATTTGTTGATGGTAGACATACTAAGGACAAATTTGACTCATCTTTGCATGAACTCTGGGAAAAGGTAAATGTTATAGTCCTTTCATGGATTATGGTTTCAGTTTCAAAAGATTTCATTAATTGTGTTGCATATTCCTCGGATGCTAGCAAAGTGAGGTCAGACCTAAAAGAGAGGTTTGATAAGGAGAATTGTTCTAGAGTGTTTCACCTTCATAGGGAAATTGCAACTTTGACACAAAGAACAAATTCAGTGTCTACTTACTTCACTAGATTGAAAGAAATTTGGGTAGAATTTGACTCACTCATGCCTTGTCCAAGTTGTCCTTGTCTTGTGTCTAAGAGTTATGTAGAACACTTTGAGAAGTACAGATTGTTTCAATTCTTAATAGGACTAAATGAAACTTATTCAAATCAGAGACGTCAGATCATGTTAATGGTGCTAGTTCCTAACCTGAACAAGGCTTATTCTATGATAATCTCTGAAGAAAGCCAGAGACGTTTGAATAGAACTGTCCAATCGAGTACAGATGGAGTTGCCCTATATAGCAATAATAGAGGAGGAGCAAATGGGAAGAACAACTATAACTCGGAGAGAAACAATTACAACTCTGATAGAAACTATTACAAAGGAAAAAACAGTCATCTATACTGTGATTTCTGCCACTGGAGAGGTTATACTAGAGATGTTTGTCGCAAACTCTTGGCAATGCAGGCTACAAAGAAGAAGACATCTTATCATCAACAACAAGCTGGTGCACACATGGCTCAGGATAATTTCAAACACAAGCAGGTGGAGAATGGGGTGGCACAAGTACTGGAGAAACCAGTCACACAACAGCATCATGGTCCAGTGAAAGAAGCAGGAATGATGTTTACTCCAGAACAATATGATCAAATTCTCAAAATGATATACAAGGAAGTTCCACAGGATTATGACAAAAGCGAAACAGGTATGACTTAAATCTTTTTAGCTACTAAAAGTGAAGTATTTAAACAGTGGATAATAGATTTTAGAGCAACAAATCATATGATATGTAGTGAATTACCAAGGGTAATATCAAAAGAGTTTACCTACCTGATGGACATGCCTTAGAGATTGCTTGTGTTGGAAGATGCAAATTGAACAATAGTGACACTATAGACAATGTCCTTTGTGTTCCAGGATTCAAACATAACTTGCTATCTGTCTCCAAACTGACTAGAGATTTAAAATGTGTTGTTACTTTCTTCCCTGATCTATGTGTGTTGCAGGGCCTTCACAATGGTCTGGTGAAGGGGATTGGGAGACAAAGTCAAGGTCTATGTCACATCCAATTACCTGTAAATACCATCAAAATGAATAAAAATGCAGCTGATATAGCAGCTGCTTCAGTTCATATGGTTGAGCAGTTGGAGGATCTACAAGTATGTAGAGCTGGGCATAAAATACCGAAAATCGAATTACCGAACCGAACCGGCTATTTCGGTATTCGGTAATTCGGTTTTTGGTTCGGTTTTCGGGACTGATAGTATAAAATTTTTATTTCGGTTTTGATATTCGGTATTTACAATTATACCGTGCGGTAATTCGGTAAATACCGAATACCAAAATAAATACTAATAAATCCTAAAGGAGTAAAGGCCCATTGTAAAGACAAATCCTAGTCCAGCCCAATAGTGAATAGCCTAAAGGAGTAACCGAGTAAATACGGTACCAATAGTCCAATACCCATCAGTTCCACTTCACTCTCACAGTGTCAATCACTAAAACAAAAGCTCCAAACACATTACACACACAAAAAAAAATCCCTAATCCGGCAATCCCCATCACCTCCGAGTCTCTTTTTCTTCAATTTCGTTGTATTCTAATTTATCTGAAGCTCCCCAAGCATATGTGGAGAAGATAAAGGAAGGTCAGCCATTGTCCCATATTTCTTGTCTCATATCACCGGTATGTTGTTGTAATTTTTATGTTACAGTACGTCTATTGATTTTGTGTGCTTTTTCTTGATGTTTTCTAGCTGTTTGATTTGTCTATTCTTGTTGTTTGGTTGTTTCCCATGTGAAAAAATCTAATCTTTTTGCTACCTACCTTGTGATTCTGCATTAGACAACCCTTAATTCGTTTAGAAGATAAATTATTAAGCATTGGTTTATCTATTTTCAAGTTGTTTGATTTATCTATTGTTGGTGTTTGGTTGTTTCCATTGTTAGCTTTTGACTTCTTTTCTTGTCTTAACCTCTCTTTATATATAGTATGACTACAAGATGTACCAGTAAAAGTCCGACTTACTTCCAACTTTTATTTAGTATGGAAGGACCAGAATAAAACAGACTGAACCATACAAGATTCTTTTTTTAACTTTGATGGACTGAGTAGTGCAAAATTGATTAGTATATAAATTGTATGTTATAAGAAATTATCTTATTACTCATTTTAATCTTATTACTTTCCTTTCTTGTCTGATTTAGATACTGTGTCGTTGCAATTTGTATCATCTTCCTAATCATGTTGATTTAAAATACTTAATCCACTAATTGATTATATATGTGCTCCTTTGTTGTTTGTTGAATCGTATGATAGATATGATACTTAATCCCTCGCAATTTATGTCTTGTAACATTTGTAATCTCTTCTATGGTTAGATGGAAGATGAAGCAAGTCGAACATCCAATGTCAGTGGAAGCGCACCTGTTACTGAGTCTCTTGATTCAACACCAAAAGTTGAACAAGATCCAGTGAATGTGAAGAGAAAAGCTATAGAACTAAGATCTGCCGCTTGGCCGCACTATGATAAGCTCATAGAAGATGGAATTAATAAAGCAAATTGCAAGTATTGTGGTAAAGTTCTCTTAGCTGATCCAATTAGAAAAGGAACAACTGGACTGAATAAACATTTGAAAACTTGTCCTATAAATCCAAATAAGGTTGACACTTCCAATTCCAAGTACAAACAATCAAATTTAAAATTTCCATTAGAAGGTGAAATGGGTGATGGGGCAACTTGGACTTTTGATCAAGAGGTATCTCGAAGGGCTTTAGTTGAGATGTTAATTCTTGATGAGCTTCCTTTTCGTTTTGTTGAAAAGGAAGGTTTTAGGAAGTTTATTCCGAGTTCCCTCCCGTAGAACAGTGACTAGGGATTGTTATGTAGTTTTTGGTGAAGAGAGACAAAAGTTTATAAAGTATTTAAAAGAAAGAAACATCCCCGAGAGTTTGTCTAACCATAGACACATGGACTTCTATACAGAGAATAAATTATATGTGTTTGACAGTGCACTTTATTGATAGTGATTGGCTCTTGCATAAACGAATTTTAAACTTTCAGGTTGTCACTAGTCATAAGGGTGACGAAATGGCCCGCTGTATTAGTAAGTGTTTGCTTGATTGGAAATTGGAGAAAATAATCACTATAGCTGTAGATAATGCTTCTTCTAATGATGTCATGGTGAAAGAGTTACACAAACAAATGGTTAATTGGGGATCTAACATGAAATGTGGTAACCATCTTCACGTGAGATGTATGGCTCACATTTTAAATCTTATTGTGCAAGATAGCATGAAAGAAGTTGGTCCAGCTATCAAACGTGTTAGGCAAATGGTGAAATATGTTAGACAATCTGCCGCAAGGGTTAGAAAATTAGCGAAATATTGTGAACTAAAAAATATAGACAGTAAGAAGTCATTATGTTTAGATGTTTCAACCGACTGGAATTCGACCTACTTGATGTTGGATGCCGCACAACATTTTGAGAGTGCATTTGATAGGTTTGATCTTGAAGATGGTGGATTGTCAACTTATCTTACTACTCATGTTTGTGAAGATGGAAGTGTTGCAGGTGTGCTTGAAAGTGATGATTGGCAAAAGGTGAGAAACATGGTAATATTTCTTCAAAGGTTTTATGATCTAACTGAGAAGGTTTCAGGTTCACTCTGCGTCACTTCTAATGGTCACTTTGAAGATATAGTTGAGCTTCACAATCATTTAAGAGAGTGTATGGAAGACGATGATCCTTCTTTGGCAAAAATGGGAGAAAAAGTGATAGAAAAGTTTGTCAAGTATTGGGGTGCTCCTGAAAAAATGAATAAAGTGCTTTTTATTGCCTCTATCTTAGATCCTCGTAACAAACTTGAGTATGTTGGCGACGCACTTGAGGATATGTTTGGAGATGAAAAGGGGAGTGAAATAAAAGATAAAGTGGTGACTTACATGAAATCTATCTTTGAAGAGTATGTAGCAAAATTCTCTAATGCATCTCGACGCTCATCTTCTCTCTCTGATTCATCGAGTCAGACATCGTATTCATCTAGTTCTAACACTAGCACAAAATCAGCAAAAGTGAGAAATATGATCCAAATGAAGAGGAAAAAAACATGATGGTACAGGTTTGGGTGGTAAGTCGGAGTTGGAAAAGTATCTTAGTGAAGAACTAGAGCCGAATGATGATGAGGACAATTTTGATATCTTGTCATGGTGGAAAGCTCATTCTCCTAGATATAAAATTTCTTTCTGAGATGGCTCGTGATGTGTTGGCAATTCCAATTTCTAGTGTGGCATCGGAATGTGCCTTTAGCACTGGGGGCCATATTCTTGATTCATTTAGGAGTTCTTTGACACCGAAATTGGTGCAAGCTGTTATTTGTCTTCAAGATTAGTGTCGAAATGAGCCTTATCCCGTAAATGTTGAAGAAGATTTTAACGATCTTATGAAACTTGAACTTGGTATGTTTTTCAGTTTTTGTATTTTATTTTTATATTTTTTACTTAGTTTAATTGTTGACACATTTTAAATTCTTTTTAGATATGGCTAATAGCTCAAAATATTCCCTCGTTCTTGATTTGTAATCGCAAGATGCCTCAGGTACTTTACATCTTGGTCATATAACGAGTTGTTTGATTCCAATTATAACTTTGTGATAGTTTTGATTCCAGTGAATGTATGATCTTTAGATGATCCAATTGCTAAGCGCGTAACGGCTTCTCCTCCCGAGGCTATCCATGAAAACCAGGATTCTTCAATGACAAGTATGGAGAAGGTATAGGGCTCTGAATTTTCATTTTTCATTTCTCCCCTCACTTCAAGTATTAAAATGTGTCCATGTTAGGACAATATAACATTACATCTAGTTCCTTTTCTCTGTTATATGGAATGGAGCCTTAACATCTCTGCTGGATGATGTATCAAAGAGCTGGATATCATATTTGACTCGTGGACTGAACTGATCAGTGGAGTCTGTGCATAGAGTTAAACATTAAGCAGTGATTACTGAATGATACCCATGAAAAAGAACCGTTATCGCTATTTAGAAAATTTAAATCACTTGCACTTCGAAGGTGCTTTTGTGCCAACATAAATTGACACGGGCACTCACTCGAGACAAATGGTCATTTACCACTCCCTTGGGTAGTCCTAATATACTTTGGTGACACACTAAGGACTTATGCATACAGTTTTTTGAGATTTTTAATGGCATAAGAAGTTGATATCATATTAGTAAAGCTTTTAAGAGGTGTCAAACTTGTCCTTTTTCTAGAAAAAAGAAGTTAAAATATTATGGAACTCTACCCTTTGGCTCTGAGTTGGGAGTTTTGATCAGAAAGAAAGCCAGGTCGAGTTAGTGTGGTAAAGAGTGATTTTTACTTTTTGGCTTCTTTATATTCCATGATTAATGGTGTGTTTGAAACTATAGTGTTTGAATAAATGGTGTGTAATGGTCAATTTGTTGCATAGCGCCCATATAATCACAAATTTGGATTACACAGTTTGTCAATTTTTTGGTGCAGCAAACTGCAAAATTGAATAATCTCTAGCCACTTTAATGACAATCTCCATATGATGTGCAGGTTACATCAACGGAAGGTCCATGTTTGATTACAGCAAAGGTTGGCATCTTCATTCATTTTCTGGTCCTTCAATATGTATGTCTGAGAATACATTCACTGCAACTACTTTTATATGGTCACTGATATGAGCTCATGTAGTTAATGTTTTTTTTCTTTCTTGAATTGCTTAGGCTTTTGCCTATGGACCTTCTTACTCAAATTTACATCGAAGACTTGTTCAAGTTCTAAAGAAAAACCATAACCTAATTCCAAAAGAAGTTCAAAAAAATTTGTAATTGAAAAAAATAAAAGGTGGCATTTAATGAGTCAAACAGTTTCCAGAGAGAGAATCCACTTTTGATGCATCTTTGGATGTCTTCTCAGGAGCAGTGGTAATAGAATTAGCATCCTTTGCTAGAGCTTTCATCCCTTTGCAGGACTTCATGTGGCTATGAAGTTTCTCTGGCTTGAATGGCTTCCCAGAATTGATTTTCTTTTGCATGAATGGTTATATTAATTATGCCCTGATAGACTTAGATTGTTAGACAGTTACAAAATTCATTCAGTTGTCAAAAGTAGAGCAGTAATGTGCAAAGGAGAGTTACCTCTGTTGCATATCCTTAAATTGTTCTCAGATTGTTAGACTGTTTCTTTTTTCTTTTTACTGCTTGACTGGGTATTTACCTCTGTTGCATATCCTTAAATTAGTTTCTTTCATGATCACAGGTGGCAAATTGGAGTGCACAACTAGAGCTTCCAGTTTCCGGACAGGGGGCAGTACAAGTGTACAACAGCTTCACAATTTCGCTACTGCTTTGAAAATTATCTACACTGTTATTCTTTTGTTGTTGGAAGCTGCTATATTATGAGATCTTGGACTAAGAATTTATAAGTAGTTACTTTTTGGGGTTGTCGTTTGTTATTGAAATAACTTAAGGATTTTTAAAGATCTAACTAGAATGTCTTCAATTCTGGAACTTTTGTCCAGTTTGATATACAGTTTCTGCCCAATTTATTTTAAGAATATGTCGCTGTTGTTACTAATTACATTGAACCCTTGCATAGCATACTTGCATTCTAATACAGTGGACTTCGACTTCAATATGGTATTACCGAATACCGTACTGAACCGAAGTTTGATTTACCGATTACAGAATTACCGAATCGAAGTTTGAAGTTCGGTATTTGGTATATACTTTGAATTACCGATTACCGAATTACAGAACCCGAACTTTGAAAATACCGAACTGAATACCGAACGCCCAGCCCTACAAATATGGCACAAGAGGTTAGGACATGCTCCTAATAAAATACTATACTCAATCTCAACCATGAAGTTTAGAAGAGAACATGATGCACTACAAGTTTGTACCATTTGCCCCCTGACTAGGCAGACAAGAACTCTTTTCCCTATTAGCACATCTAGATGTCAGGTTCCTTTTGAAATGTTACATGTTGATGTATGGGGGCCATATAGGGTACAAAGTCATGATGGGTGTAGATTCTTTCTTACTTTGGTAGATGACTACAGTAAAATGACTTGGGTATACCTACTTAGACTGAAAAGTGATGTGATTGTAGCATTGAGACAATTTCTGACCTTAATAAAAACTCAGTTTGTAGCTACTGTTAAGGTTTTCAGAAGTGACAATGGCACAGAATTTTTTAATTCTTCCTGTAATGATTTGTTCCATACATATGGTATATTACATCAAAGTTCTTATGTCCACACACCCCAACAAAATGGGGTGGTGGAGAGGAAGCTCAGGCACATTTTAGAGATAGCAAGAGCACTTAGACTGCAGGGTCATTTACCACTTAGATTTTGGTCTGAATTCATTCAAAGTGCAGTATATATCATAAATAGGTTGCCTTTATCAGTACTAGCTGGGAAGTCACCTTTTGAGAAGGTTTATGGTAGGGTACTTCTATACAACACATGAGAACTATAGGCTGCTTATGTTTTGCTACTTGCTTGCATGATAGAGATAAAATGTCACCAAGGACAGTTGCAGCTGTATTGATGGGGTATTATTCTTCAAAAAGGGATACAGTTTATTTTGTCTACTCACCACCAAGTTTTTTTAAAGCAGAGATGTACATTTCAAGGAAACCATATTTCCCTTCCAACTCTTTAAGGAATATAGGCTCCAACTGTTTCCTAATGGGGTCCTCACACACTCAGCTACTGATGTTAATGTCTTACAACATGCTACTGTTACTCCACCTCCTGCCACCAATACTCAAAATACACCTACTTCTCAACCTACTGATACTCAGACTCATGACAGTAGTCCTTCTCATGTTGAGAATGAACACCATGCCGACTCTTCTCCTTTACCACCACTTGAACCTCATCAACCATCACCTCCACCTATACATATTCCACAACACCCTGCTCCTCAACCTAATGTTACTTCCACCTCCCAAAGGAGGTCTGGCAGATCCAGGTCCATTCCTAGCTGAATGCAGGATTACATCTGCCATACTCCTTCTATTCCCCATTCTAGTAATGCCACTTGAACTTACCCTATGCAATCTTACCTGAGCCTTGATAATGTCACTCCTAAATATCAGTCCTTTTTGGAAAATTTGACCTCCATCACAGAACATCAATGCTATGCTGAAGCTGTCAAGGATCCCTTGTGGATAGAAGCTATGAACCAAGAGTTGCAGGCTCTTAAAGATAATCAGACCTAGTCCCTTATGCATTTACCACCTGGTAAGGTGCCAATTGGTTGTAAATAGGTGTTTAAGGTCAAACTCAAGGCTAATGGAGAAGTGGAGAGGTATAAGGCTAGGTTAGTAGTTAAAGGCTATAACCAAAAGGAGGGGTTAGACTATCAGGAAACATTTTCCCCTGTAGTTAAAATGGTAACTGTGAGGGTTGTTCTAGCTATGGCGGCTGCTAATGATTGGTGCTTACATCAAATGGATGTTTCAAATGCTTTTTTACAGGGTGATCTATTTGAGGAGGTATACATGATTCCTCCATAGGGCTTTGGTAGTCAGGGGGAGAATCTTGTGTGCAGACTGCACAAATCCCTTTATGGCCTCAAACAAGCCTCAAGGAAATGGAACTTAAAGCTTGTTGAAGCCCTTATCAAGTCAGGCTTTACTCAAAGTCATTTTGACTATTCACTCTTAACTAGGAAAGTAGGGGACAGGATAGTGATTGTCCTAGTGTATCTGGATGATTTGTTGATCACAGGAAATGACCAAAGTTTGATTCTTGAAGCCAAAACAGCACTGCAAGACATGTTCAAGATGAAGGATTCAGGTGAGCTGAAGTACTTTCTAGGAATTGAGATTGCAAGGTCAAAGAAAGGCATCTTGATGAATCAAAGGAAGTTTGTTCTAGAATTGATTACAGAACTGGGGTTGTCAGGGTCAAGACCTGTTAGTACACCTATGGAGTATAATTTGAAGCTCACATCTGTGAAGTATGATGAATATGTAGATGTTAAAGACAAGAAGCATGGTGACAAGGGCAAGAATGATGCTATACTTACTGATCCTAGCTCATACCAAAGACTAGTGAGAAAACCATTGTACCTTACCATGACCAGACCTGATATCACATATGCAGTGCATGTTCTTAGTCAGTTTATGCAGAAACCAAAAGAGTCACATCTAGATGCAGCAATCAGGGTAGTGAAGTATGTGAAGAATGAACCTGGTCTGGGAATTTTATTGAGTTCAGAGTCAGTATCACATTTGATTGCATACTGTGATGTAGATTGGGCTACTTGCCCAAACACAAGAAGGTGAATTAGTGGTTATGCAATGAAGCTGGTAAACTCCTTAATATCATGGAAGGCCAAGAAGCAAAACACAGTGTCAAAAGATCTGTTGAGGCAGAGTACAGGAGTATAGCAGCTGCAGTGTCTGAAATTTTATGGTTGACTGGTTTGTGCAAAGAATTGAACTTGAATCTGAAGACACCAGTGGAACTGTGCAGTGACAGTAAATCAGCCATCCAAATTGCAGCTAACCCAGTGTTTCATGAACGAACAAAGCACATAGAGATTGACTTGCACTTTATCAGAGAAAGAATACAAGATGGAACCATCAAGACCACTTATGTGATGTCCAAAGATCAAGAAGCAGATCTGCTTACAAAATCTCTAGGAAAGGTACAACACAACTATCTTCTGAACAAGCTAGGAGTGCTGAACATATTTGCACCACCTAGCTTGAGGGGGACTATTGAGAATTAAAGGACTAAACAACAAATTAGTTGATTAGCTGGCAGTGGCAATTCTTTAAATAAGTGGACAGAGTTAGTTAGTTGAGGAGATTAGATATTTAAATGACAGCTGTTAGATTAGTATAAGAAGACTCACTTCATATGACTGTAACACAATTTTTCATATATGAAATTCAATTTTTCATCCACATCTCTCTCTCTCTCTACTTACCGTTGCTTCCTTTAGAGCTTAATCACCATTAATGGAGGTTGGATATAGCAATTTTATCAAGATTGTAGTTGGTATTGGAACAAGCTGAACTCCTTAAAGACTGTTATGGTTGAGTGGTATCAAAACAAGAAATACAAATTAACTACCAATGACACCTACTCTGTGACTAGTAACTATAATGCTCTACTAGGGGCTCGGGTCAGACTTAAGTGTAGCAGAACTGATTTGGACCAAGCTCATGCCGCCTAAGCATAAGGTGGTCATTTGGTTAGCAAACCAAAACAGAGTGCTTGCAAAGGATAGGATGTTGAAATTGAACATAAAGGTGGATGAGAATGAATGTTGTTTATGCTCTGCTGGGGTGGTGGAATCTGCAACACACTTGTTTGCAGAATGTGATTGGATATCTGCTGTTAGAAATGAATTAAACCAGTGGACTGGGGTGCATATGGTGCAAAGGGATGTGCCTAATAGTCTGTTATGGTGGAAGGGTAGGAAACGGAAGAAGCTAAAGAAAGAAGTCAAGCTAGCAATATGGGGAGCCATGGTATATCATACATGGGAAGCACGGAACTGGAAAATATTTAGGAATACAGTTGTTAATACAAGTTTTGCAGTTATACAAATACAGAAAGAGGTGAGAGCAAGGCTGGATTTACTGAAGTATACAAGAAGAGCTGATAGATATCAATATTTGTTTCAAAGACTAGGTAGTGGATAGCATACTATTGTGTAATTCTTTGTTTGTTTTTTTGGTTGGTTTTTATTTGAGGCTTAGCTGATCCTAGTACCGTTTCGAGGCGGGACACTAGGTGCTCTTTAATTGTAAAGAATTTATTAGTTTGTTGCAATGGTAATTTTACAGTTATTAAAAAAAAAGAATTAAAAAATAATCTCAAGCTGGTTTTTGCCAATTGCCATGTCATTTTTCTATATACTATGTTCTATTCATAGGTTTGACAATTTGTCATTTTCTTCAAACTACAAATTTCTGCTTCAACCAGTTTATTGAAATTCCATTCAGAAAAGATTTCTGAACTATGATCAAAGAGAAGTGAGTTTTAACCTAAAAGTCTTTGTTCCAAGAAACGGAAGTGAGTTCTTACAGTTAAAATTTCTTCTAATTCATAGGAGTACTGTAGAGTAAAGTAATAAAATTGATTTACACGACAAGTAAGAAGCAAAAAGAAAAAAAAAAATTAAAAGAGCATGCACAAGAAGGGATAAGAGTTGTGTGAATGCTATGTAAACAAAAATAACTTAAAGCCAATACTTAAACTCAAAGTATATCATCAACCGAAGAACTTTCTTTCATCCCAGCGCATCAGTCGAAACTAGGGCTTATGCAATAGAATCAGAAAAGGCTGACTCCTCTTTCCAAAGAAGAGTGCCTGCCCAGGCTTGCTTTTTCAATTCACATCTATGAGCGAGGATTCCTCTATCTCTTGCTCGCTTCGATCGGATTCTGACAGCGTCAAGTGGCTAAACGCCCCCTTAGAGATAGGGAAAACATTTGCTTCAGGTTGCTAAACTGTTGTTCCCCTCCCAAGAGCGGGTTCAGTTTACCGAGTTGACCGAGCTCGAGTCAGGATACAGCTCCGAAGAAGAAGGTTTGGATCTTTCAATTTTATGTCGTGAGGGGGGGGGGGGGGGGGGGGGGCTGAATAGAGAAATTCTCTTCCCACATAGCGCAAGCTAAGCGCAAATAGAAGCATCCATGAGTGAGAACTAGAACAAGAGAAGCGCTTTTGCTCCTTAGAAAGCGAACGGTCAGCGCGAAGGTTCAAGACTTAGCCGAGCATTAGCGAAGCTAGATTCTCATAGCGAGGCGCTGTAGTAGCAGCAGTACAGAAAATAAGAAAGCATTCAACTAGCTATTTCATAAAGTTCATTCTACTTACCAAGATATTTGCTTGACATTGAACAGAAAGAAGGCAAATGAAGAGTGATAAAATAAATTGAAGTGTCAACTCAACATTATGCACTTTACAATAGAGTAACACAGAGAATTTCAAAAAACCACATATAAATTCCAATACATGTGAAAAGACAATACATTTAATTTACACGTAATTTGAGTAGAAAACACGAGCTTACCAATAAAACTGACATGTAGATTAAGTGGCAGAAGATGAAAAGTTCTTCCCATAAATGAACCAACATTAAGAAGCAATTACTCGTACTCCTTCCGGATTGAAAAAAAAAAAGGTCCACTTAGCCTTTTTTTTTTTAAGTAAAAAAGAGTTTTCACTTATCAAATCAAGAAAGAATTAACCTTATTTTTTCAGATTTGCCTCTATTAAGTGTTATGTGATCAAATTCCAATACTTATCTAATTAGGGGCAGTTTAATCAAATTACTTTTTTTTTAGGAGTTAGTTTTTTTTAAGGGGTGTGGATGACCAAGTGGACACTCTTTTTGATCCGGAGGGAGTACTAGATGCTTCATGTACTCTATTTATGGGATTTAGATACTTGGCTAAGATGGTTAGTCTATTTCTATATTATCCAAATATATTACTCCCTCCATTTACTTTTACTTGTCCATTGTGGACTTTGCACATCCCTTAATAAATAATAATTGCAATGTTTAATTTACCATGATATCCCTATGAAGTGGTGCATATTTTTAATAAATTTTAATACTATGGGTAAAATAGGAAAAAAAAAATTATCTTCTCTTGATATGCTTAAGGTGAGAAGAACTGGACAAGTAAAAGTGAACGGAGGGAGTATGAATTTTATCTGTTTAGTTGTTACATTATGCATGGTCTTGGTATTGAATCACAACTTATTTCTTTAGAATGTTTATGAATTACGAGCCAAGATTTACTCGATCGGGTAGTAGTCAAGTGATGCCGGTCCATATTCTTCGAATTTGGGTCGTCAGTCGTGAATTAAGTTGTTTCTTGTTTAGAGTGACTCGTGACAAACAAGAAATAACGATAACAACCGCACCTAAATTCTAAATAAATATGTTATATGAACCATCATACCAAATCCTAAATAAATCAAAATCTGTTTATATGAACCATCACTGTCCACGTAGCTCCAACTCTAAATTAAGTAGGACATTATAGGCCAACATAGTTGCAAAACCAAAGGAACCAAAAATATCAATGAGAAAGAAAGGTCATACGATAGTAGTTGCAGTGGACTTATCAAGACAGATTTAAGTTATGTGCACGAGTGTAAAGGATTATTACATTATCAATGTAGTGGGAGACTGAATCCATTCGACTTCTAAAAATTAAGGATTATTAATCCTTAACTTTTCAAGAATTCCTTCATCAACAGTTGTGAATGACTGAATTTTTCAATCTTTTCGACCTGGTTTGCACAATTATCAACTAATGTTTACTGTACACAATTGCTCCCACTTTACCAGATTTTTTGTCGGGAACATAGTTCGAACCCCGTGTCTTGCGCCTAACCCACACCTTCATTGGGTGCATACATTCCATATTCATTGAAATCCACAGAATAGACTTGCAAAGAGGAACACAACACTAAACAAGTTTAACAAACTAGGAATTTATTGCTAAATGATTATATCATAGATAGCATATAAGGAAAACAAAAATTTAAGGGTTTACATTTCACTGCCTCCACTCTTTAAGCAAACTAACTCATAGAGCCCTCTATACCTACCACCAATGACATACCATTCCTAAGAGAATATCAATATATATATACTTACAATGGATCATGATTTTGGATTTTAAATGATGTATATTTTTTAACTAACTACCCTACAAAAATGAAATAATAGGACTTAGAATTTACAACAGAGAAGGCTTTGCCTCCAACTCCTGTGTTTCCGCCTTTCTGCCTTTGCCATTCTTACTGGACTACTGTTCCATTCATATTGCAAGCTGTAAAGACAAACACAAGGAACATGTTAATAAAAAACCGACAGCAACCGGAAGATAATGTGAAAAAAAGGATTGTAGCATAAGATGTCGTAAACAATTACACTGGGAAGGCAAATGATCTGGTACTGGTTGTGCTGCTATCTGACCGAAGAGAGACGTTACCCGAATGTAATATAGGACCTGAGTAAGTAATCAAACCAGATGCAGGCCCCGCTGCCGAAAAACTTGCCTCTCCATCTGCAAAATGACCATGACCACCAAGTGGGAGATTACCAGAGTTCTTATCCTCGTGATTAGCCACATTTTGGGGGTCGATGGAGTCCACATTATTGGAAAAATGAACTTGACTAGTAGCTGAAAAGCTATCAGACTTCCCGTCCTTTTGACTGGAGACGGCCTCTAATTTAACGGATTGTTCAGGCAAGTTTTTGGCCACTTTCGCCACGCTGCTACTTAAAGCCAGTTCAGTCAAGTTGAAGTCACGAGTAACAGCTCCAGCTTCCGACTTGCTATTGTTAAAGATGTTGCTAGCTGGCCCATTATTGTTTGTTTCATCAGCTGCCGAGACTGCATTTTGGCTGTTCAAAGCTATTATAGAAGAATGCATCTGCAGTTCAAGAAACTGCATTTGTATTCAAGTTTTACCACAGGTATGTATGTGAAAAACATGCACATACACTATCAGCCACATGGCATCTAAGTATAGTCTACCCTCTGTATAACAGTGTCGCATGTTCAAATATTTTTTGGCTGCTATAGCAAAATGCTGTTATAAAGATCATATAACATAACATAACATGAAAGATCGGTTCCACAGAAAAATGGTTGTTATAGTGAAATGTTGTTATAGAGGATGGTTGTTATAGAGAGGCCTGACTGTATAGGTGAACTTTTAAATATTACATAATCAAACCTGATCAGGCTGCTTTGCTGATTGATCGACATCAGAGTTAGATTCTTTAGAATTCTGATTGTCGGATTCTTTTTCTGATATGTTAGTAGCTTTTTCCGTTGTAGTACATTTTGATCCAGAAATCTCCATCACATCCTCCCGATAAGAATCCTTATCAGCATCTTTGCTCATGTTATCATCCAAGAAGGGGTTTAAACCATTTGGAACAAGTGATTTAGTACCCTCATCTTCTTCAGTTGTATGACTATCTGCGGAAATTTTGAAGTTACTTTCAACTGATGAAGCTTTGGACTCGTCTGCTGTGTTTCTAGGCTGATCATCTTTCCTGCTTTCAGTTACAATTTTATCCATGATAGGTACACCCTCATCCATGCATATGTCTTTCATAATGTTATAGTTACTCTCTTTGTAGCAAATTGCCGATTCTGGAAATTTGCATTCCACGACACCCTTATCAGTATATAAATAAGTGTCTGTATCAAACAATTCTGAAAGAGAGGTAAATTGTGCATTAGAGACTACGGCTCCCTTTTCTTCATCATCAACGAAATCTGGAATACTGCAGGGGTGACCTCGATCTTCTGTATCACATGCAAAAGGATTTCCGTTTCTGTTGCAAGAAGTTAAATTAGGCAGGCCTTCATTCAGATCATCATTCTTCACAGGTGAAGCTCTAATTTCGTGTTTGTTACTTCTTGAAATATCTTCAGAAAATGCAAGGTCATCAAGTTCCTGAACATTCCGGAATTCATTCCTCTCTTTTGTTTCACACGCCAAAGAGTCTTTAGTGCCATCGTAACCACTTGAATCAAGCAGATCTTTTTTCGGAAAGACTAAAGGCTTAGAGTCCTTGTAACCATTTAAGTGGTTTATTATCTCATCCAAATTTTCCGTCATGGTAACCTTCGCTTCAGTGCGTCAAGACACTGTTGTACCATTCAAATGTATCAGAATCATGCACAACTAATACAAACAGATGATCGATGTCACAGGCGATTTTAACTTCTCGATGCAAAAATCAAGAGGAGAGATAATATGTTATAGCGAGTCCTGTTCAGATGCAAATTTGACAATACAACTTTAAGATGTAAACCTTTCCAGAAATAGTAAGGCAACGATAATCAAAAACAGGATGTATCAATTTCATTCATTCCATACTGTATTAAAATAGATAAAAGCCTTTGGCGAGCTTAAAACCTAGAAAGATGTATCTTAGCAGCAGTAGCAAATTGCAGAAATAAGAGGTTTTATACTCACAAGCTTTCATAGATTACATCAGTTCGTCAAATCCGGAGATATACTCGGAAGCAGTGAGGCAAACATCACCTGGTGAGGGCTCACAAACCTGTGTCAACAGAATTTACAAATTATATTTAGGAGGAATTGGCTGTGAATACTTGCAAATTCCTTGAATAAGGATAATTTTAGCAACATATTCAAGCTAAGAAAAGAAGCAGCAGATAACAAAATAGCAAATTAAACTAGTTGAGCAAATTAAGAGTTCTCAAAGCTATAGTTTCTCTATATCTACACCTATCCTTGCACTAACATACAAGTCTCTGACCATCAGAACCAGAGCCAAAATTTCAACTTTATGGATTCTGTTTTTTTAGAACGAGGACCTCAAGTGGTAATAATAATTGTACATACCTAATACTCTTTTAACACAAATAAATTAGTTGAGCAAAAGTTACTAGGTTCAACCGAACCCGTATTCGGGTTTCTAGCTCTGCACCTGCTGACCATATACAATAGGAAGCCTAAAAAATGAATTAGAATGGCTTATCTATAACAAATCAGCTGATTTTCTGTGTACATAGGATACGCATAAATTTAAAATAATGTAAAAACAATAAAAATCCCAAAAGTGCATAATGACCTCAATCAAATGTGCCAGGAAATAACAAAACAAAGCAAGTTGCCTTACCTCCTGTACAAAAAGTCACTTTTAATGTTTAATAGCCTAACCACATCCACATAGGATCCTAACGTTGTCAATAGATAATGAAAAAGACAAGAGCTTGTCATTTCACCTTGAAAACTTTGTACAAATCTTTAACGGCTAAAATACAAAGCCCGTTTCATAAGTCAATGACCAATCCCCACCATTTGTGTTTTGTCCTTTAGCTATCTAAAAATAAATTACTAATCACTTCTAACTAGAACTAATAGTAATATTTTAATTCACCCCCTTCAAAAGAATTAGTTAAAAATTACTACTGTACTAGAAAACAATCCTTACATTCTGGCAGGTTCTTATAGGATCCCAAGAAAATTCACAATCTCATAAGCCATAAAATATCTGACTAATAAAAGGTAATATTGTTATTTTAATTTCTTTAATCATATGATTAACTTATTACATTATATATGTGGAAAAAAGGATATAAGAAGGATGTTCCCAATATTTGGGTTTGGGTTTCTTTATGATCCGTGACGGAGTCAGGATTAAAAATATAAATAAGTAAATATACGAATAAGTTCAGGAAATTCAGCACATATTAAATATATATAAAAGATAATTTAAATCTTATACATAAAATATAATTGTTTGACGAAGGGTATTCAGGTAAACCCTGTTCGACACCCTAGCTCGGCCCATAATTGTATCAGAAATGAAAAACAAAGAGAAGAACAAGATAACACTAATAAAGTAAAAGCGATAACCACATAACTGCAAAAGCACAAGCTAAACCAACAGATAAATCCCAAAATCTGAGATCAACAGACATATAGATATATACACACAAAATAGAGAGAGAGAGATATATACCAAGTAGTGAAATCTTGAAAAATGGGAAAAAAGACAATCCTTTTGATTTGAAACATAGGCAACTAAGAAACAAAATGAATGTGAAAGAAAGAGCTTTTAAGTGGAACAAGAAGAGCAAAAAAGGAAAAGGAGGAAGAGGTAGAACTTAGGAGTATTAACTCAGCAACCCCAAATGGTAGTTTCCTTCTCTGAATGCAATTAATACTCACTTGTAATTCTGTACACACTTGACACATACATGTCTACTGTGCTTGTAGATATATAGACTATTTTAGAGAAAACCGATGAAGTGGCAAGTATTGAATTATTCTTAGTTAATTCAACACGGGACTTTGCGTGCAAATCCTAATTTAATCGGACTCAAATGCGGATAGTAAATACGGGATAGGAAATAAAAGAATAGAGAGAGAGAGGCTAAATAGAAAGAGCAGTACCGGAGTAATATTTTTATGAGTCTATTTACAGGCTTATTCATTGATCAATAAGTAATACCTTAGTTCAGTGTACACACTAATTATAACAATTATTTATCTTGAATCCATTACTCTTTTCGTGACAATGGTATATATATATATATATATATATATATATATATATATATATATATATATATATATATCACAATCAAAAAATAAGATCAACAATATAGTACTACTTACTACTTTAGATCAACTATATAGACTATGGTAATTTACCTACTGTTGGAAGGCTGCGTGCATTTAAAGCAACAGTGAACAAATAATACTAGTGGTGCTAATAAATGGAGAGAGGAACAGAAGAAAAAAGAAAAGTTTGGAAAGGCATTAATTAGGGTCTATACAGAAGGATAGTAACAGCAATATTAATTATTGGCCTCTACATTACCAAACTAAATAAAATAAAAGGGCGGCTTACCGAAAAACAGATCGAGTGGCGTGTCGTTTGCGTAAATCAAATCCCAGTTAGATCCACAACTAGTAACACGTATATATAGTGTTTCTTTTGAACTTATCATATTGACGGTTCTAAAGAATTCGCTCTTATACTACAACAACTATAATATTATACCCAGTAAAATCTCACAAAGTGAGGTCTGGAGAGATTAGAGTGTAAGTAGTACTTACCCCTATATTGCGAGGTAGAGAGGCTATCTCGGCCCAAGAACAAGCAATTCAAAGAATTCACTCTTATACTATAAATATAAATTTGGGTGTGGTAGAGAAAAATTTAGAGAAGATTTGGTGAGATGTGGAGTGTGAGAAATTAAGGAAAAGGAGATCAAGGGCAGTGTTTTAAAAGGCGTTTTCGAGGCGAGCCCCGGGGCGAGCCTCGATGCGAGGCGTACCTAAATTGCCCCGAGGCTATGGTGGGAGGCGAAAGTATCGAAAGGCGTACGCCCAGCAATTCGGGGCGTACGCCTGGGCGTTTGGGGCGTACGCCCGGGCGTTTAGGGCGTAAGCCCAGAATTTTTTTTCAAACTAAAACGAAATTTGTTAAATAAGTCCTTAGTATAATGCCCAAATTCTCAAAAGTCAACATGTAATTACTCAAATGTTTTAAAAAGGAACTGAAATATTAAATTTAAAAGTCAAGACTTTTTTTTATTGCTAGAATGCCTAATATATGTTCTTTTCCAACTATTTATCTTGTCTTCTACTATCTCAAAAAAGTAACGAGCAGTCACTTGTACTTGTAAGTAGCGTATAATAGATTGTTCTAATTAGTTTTTTTTGTGGGGGTAGAGCATATATATATATATATATATATATATATAGACGTATAATATATTGTTCTAATTTTTTTTTTTTTTGTGGTGGAGCATATATATATATCTCTTGAGTTCAGCCGGTGCTCTTTGGGCCCCATCGTCACGTGAACTTTTATATATATATATATATATATATATATATATATATATATATATATATATCACTTATTTATAGTTTTCTTCATTTTTTACGCTATTTCACCTATTTAAAAGTATTGATTATAATTATATTATTTTATAAAATATTAAAAATTAAAACCCCATGGGGCTTACGCCCCGTGCCTCGGGGCTTACGCCTCACTGAGGCAGACGTAAAACGCCCCGCCTTACGCCTTCGCCTTTTAAAACACTGATCAAGGGTGACAATGGAATGGAAGAGCTGACTTTATTTTTTCAGGTTATATTATGTATGGAGGGGAGAGAGGAACAAAGAGAGAGTCAAAGGTGAATATGAGGACTGAATTGTTTGGTTGGATTTCTGACATTTGTTTTTGGCCATAATATGGTCCCCTATTTTAGTATTAAAAGTTGTGGTGGCATAATATATATATCCTTCAATATAGGAAGGTATTATCCCCAAAGTAAAATTCCTTAAATCCGGATTAATGAAGCAACAGAGACTAGAGTGAATATAACAACAGCAACAACAATATACCCAATATAGTCACACAAGTGGGGTCTCGGGAGATAAGATGTACGCAGACCTTAATTACATTTATCTTTGTGAGAGTAGAGAGACTATTTCTGATAGACCTTCAATTTAAAAGAAATATAACCAAAGCATGATAGAACAAGATAAACAAAGCACCCGGCGTAAGTAGTAATAAAATGAAGAATAAGATACTATGCGAATACTAAGTAAAATTACTAAATAAGGAGATGACGAGAAGAGGAGACTAGCTCCTGCCTCTCCCTCGTAAAAAGTGCTACAATACACAGCTACTAGAGTGAATATCGAACCCGAATAACGACCCAAAATAAATCCCATAATGTTATACACCACTAGTTTTTTTTTTTTTTTTTTTGGGGATTTTAAGTCACTAAATGTGAAATATCACTATAATTAAGGGTGTTTTACAAGAATGCTTTAGAGGAGAGTGGTTTTAAACTTTTGACTGCGTTTGCTTCTGCGCAAAACTTCAAGTTTAAAAAGTTTTAACTTTTGATCATGAAGATTTGTCCATGAGGCAAGGGGATGTCAAAAGTTCAAAATCGCTCATATTCAAGGTCATCGGATCGGATGTAATTTTCTGCATAATTAACCGGTAGAGTAGTAATTTGCTTCCAACAAGCACAAGTATCACGCAATTTTATTCACTAAAATTTAGATAAATGAAAATATTGTACTACCTTTTTCTCTTTACATCAAAAAGGATTTAAACTCTAATTTCCAATAGGTCGATCCGGTTTCATCTTCAGTTGTTCCTCACACACATATACTCTGTATGCACACAAGTTTGAGTTAGTGAGTACACGAATCCGCGACTTAAATAGCATAAAAAAAAAGTTAAACCAAACTAGTATAAAAAAAAAAAAAAACATAAGTAGTATTCACGCACGAATTTCATGCGTGAAAGGACCAAACTACAAAAATGCAGTTTTGGCCTTTCACGCACAAATTTTGTGCGTGAATGGGGTATCCAATTTTGTGCGTTAATGGTGTAGTTTTTTTTTTTTTTTTTTTTTTTTTTGCGTTACCTTTCCAATCACTTTTTTTTCATACTTTGGGCAAAGATTAGTCATGTTTTAAAATCCCAAAATATCAATATTTTATATAAAACTTAATATTTTTTTTTGCGCACAATAATGTCAGCTCATTACATCAAGTCCACCTAAACGTTTGGATCGTCGTTTTAGGGGTTCTAAAGTGCCTCGAAGCAAGTTTTGAAACTTGTAATATTTATAGGGTTTTGATTTAAGTGTTTTATTATATTTGAATGTACAAATTTAAATATTTGATTTAATAATAATTCATCCAATACGAGAGGTCTATACTAAGTAAAAAATAATTCATTCCATTTAATTACAATACTAATTCAAAGCAATACAATAATAAATTACAATAACAATACAATCTTCAAGTGAAAAAATATATTTTACCCTTTCACGCATAGATTTTGTGCGTACCTAATCTGTTCCTGAAAGTGAAAAAATTATATTTTACCCTTTCACGCACAAGATTGTATTGTTATTGTAATTTATTATTGTATTGCTTTGAATTAGTATTGTAATTAAATGGAATGAATTATTTTTTAATTAGTATAGACCTCTCGTATTGGATGAATTATTATTAAATCAAATATTTAAATTTGTACATTCAAATATAATAAAACACTTAAATCAAAACCCTATAAATATTACAAGTTTCAAAACTTGCTTCGGCGCACTTTAGAACCCCTAAAACGACGATCCAAACGTTTAGGTGGACTTGATGTAATGAGCCGACATTATTGTGCGCAAAAAAAAATATTAAATTTATATAAAATATTGATATTTTGGGATTTTAAAACATGACTAATCTTTGCCCAAAGTATGAAAAAAAAGTGATTGGAAAGGTAACGCAAAAAAAAAAAAAAAAAAAAAAAAAAAAAAAACTACACCATTAACGCACAAAATTTGTGCGTGTTCTTTTTTTGATGCCCCCCCCATTCAGGCACAAAATTGGATGCCCCATTCACGTACAAAATTTGTGCGTGATATGCAGTTTTGGCCTTTCACGCACAAATTTCGTGCGTGAATACTACTTATGTTTTTTTTTTTTTTTTTATACTAGTTTGGTTTAACTTTTTTTTTTATGCTATTTAAGTCGCGGATTCGTGAGTACACATGTAGTTAATTATGGTAAAAAATGTGAATCAGCTTCTTTTTATTTTTAACCACGTATTTAACATAAATTACGGAATATCAAGTTAGATAGTACTAGCGTTTATGATGTTGATCTCACTGATATTCAAATTTATAACACCACGACTTCCACAAATTCATAGCATCATAGTTCAAAGTAGTCTTTGCTTTTGTGTCGTCGGGTCGGGGATTAAGAAACAACTTATGACACAAAATAATTTAATTATATGGTAACTTTCTATCGTAATTATCGATCAAGATATACTTTTGGCAATTATATTGATTAATATTTACAACAAGATTAAATGTTAATATATTTACTAGACACAACCTTGTTTAAAGATTTAAAAATTAGTAGGTCAAAAATATAGTACTAGTGAGTAGTAGAAAGCAACAACTTAAAAATCTTTTTATTTCAACATGTTATTCTAAGATGATTGACTTACAAAAAACAAGTAAAATGACAACAGTTTTGATCAGAGAGATTTTGTTGCTCTGTCTTATTCTTTTTATTTTTTTATTACTAGTTTGCCAGAAATATTCTCTGTTTATGTGGGTATCTTTTGTCCTGTAGTGGTCAATCTGTACATGTAATTATTGATGGCTCTTTGGGTCCACTTCTGTTGTACTGCATATTTTTCATGATTTCCCACCTCTTTATTCTTTTTCTTCTTTCTGAACTGCAATTATTTACCTACTGGATTATCTAAAAACTCAAAAGATTTTATTTAGACCTACTCGTCAATGCTCCTATATTAATAGCCGCAGGTTCAATTTGTAATGTTAGGGCTCGTTTGATATTTCTGATGAGATAGATAAGGATATACGTCCATTGAGATATTTCATGAGATTAGCTATAACATTTTTTATATATAATATCTAATCTCACCATTTTAGTACATCTCAAGAGATTGTTATCTCTTATCCCACCAACCAAATAAGAGATAAAATTATCCTGCATTTTATCCCGAAAGAGTTATTCCTTGTCCTGTCAACCAAACGATCCCTCTTAATTTTTTTTTCTTATCTGAAATTTGAATCCTAATCTTTAAGGTTTTTTTCACTCATTTAATTTTATTGCTAGTCCATGTCATAGGGTGCAATGGGTGCGTTCTTCTTATGGCTAGGCTCGCCTCAAGATAGTAACGACGTCCCAAACTAAATTATAGTGAAGTAGAAAGTTCTCTTTCGGTAAAATAAGCCGAACCAGACTATTGACACCCCTATCTATATATAGGGAAGGACACTTCACATTCGGTATTATACTACGTTAAAAACAAGTCATGTTAGTTTAAAACTTCAATTACTCTCTCCGTTTCAAAATAATTGTCATGTTAGTAAACACTATGCTAATTAAGAAATCATTAAATATAATGTGCAGTTTACTAAACTGCTCTTATTTATTTGATGCTTTTTTTAAAAAAAAAATTGAGCAATATTAAAGAAGACTACTTCTTTAATGCTAAAGGCATAGCGAAAAATACTTAACATTTTTGTCTTGAATTACAAAGGTGATACTTAATTACTTATTTTGAGACGGAGAGAGTACCAAATAGTCTCATCAAACAAGAATTTTAATTACGAAGAAATATGTAATTAGCACTAAATTAGAGTTGAAAGCTAAGCAAGTCATCATAATTACGCTTCTTTAGCTGCTTTCTTTTCTACCTCCCAATAAAATATCAATCCAATAGGCTTTTTCACGCTGGGGCAGATACAGATGCTTAAGTATTTACACGAATCCACTAATTTTTGTCCATATATATCATACTAGCAATACATGCTCGTGCGATGCACGAGCCGAACATGTCTATTCATTTCAATTAACCAAGTTTTAAGGTTTGCATTTTAAAAATAACTTTTAAAAATATTGTAATTGTTATTATATATAACAACATATACAAAATGTATTTTATGTACCATCACTTTAGTTATAATTAAAAAATGGAGTTGATGGAATTAAGTCTTTGAGATGGAAAGAGTCGGACTTTTTTCTCATTATCATGACAATGAAAGTTGTTCATCGATGTAAAAGAAAATTAGTAAGAATATGAGGAAAAATTAATATTTTGATTTTAAATTTTTTCTTTTACATTCTTTAATATTTTATACGTATACCGAGATTGATATCCATTTCAATTAAGTAACTGTTCAGATCCAAACATGAGAACCATTGTTGTATATATTGGATTTTTTAAAAGCAAAACTAATAAAATATTTTTATTAAATTAATTAAAAAATATTTTATAATTTTTTATGTTAACAATTATAGACAAAACAAATTGTTACAAAGAAATCAAAATTAAAAAGATATATGTTATATCATTAATCACCAAATTTTAATTCTGAAATGAAAATATAAAGAAAACAATAACCAGAGACTGCAAAGAGAGTAAATAAGTAAAGTATTGACAATGAAAGAAAACGGGGATAAAAGTCACTCCCTCCCTCCACTTTTACTTGTCGACGTTAACATATCAAGAATAAAAAAATTCTTCTTTTTATTTTACCCTTCACATTAATTATTCATTTTCAAATCATTTTCTGAGGCTATTGAGACTATACACCAATAAATATGGATATTATGATAAAATATAGTATACTTTATTTATTAATTCTCAAAGAACGTGAAAAGTCAAAAGCGAACAAGTTATGTGTAGGAGAATTAAAATAACTTTTGGTACAAATTTGTATTGCTATTGTTCGTCATCTCTTCACGTTTAAAGTATTGACAAAGAAGAAAAATTGAGATAAAAGTCACTCCCTCTGTTTATTTTTACTTGCCCACGTTAACATATCAAGAGAAAGAAACTAATATGGTAATTATTAATTAGTATGAAACTTCAATTATGTTGATTGTGTATAAAGAGAACGACTACGCATATATTATAGGCCTATATATTTGTATACATGTCATCCTTTTTCTTGCATTCCTTTATTTATCATGACGACCATCAAGTTAGGCAACGCAAGAAGAGTGAGGAGAATCATGCAGAAGAGGCTGACCATTAATTTCCATGGAATTAATGAGTGAATATTTGTGTGTTCTTATTATTAATTTTACCCTTTAATTACTCATTTTCAAATTATTTTCGAAGGCTCTTGAGACTTACACCAATAAATATGAATATTATGGTAAAATATATACTTTCTCTGTCCTATATTACTTGTCACTTTCCCTTTTGCAGTCTCTCTCCAATAAATACATTTATTTTCAAGAACATTTATTACTAAGGGTAAGATGGGAAAGATTTAATTAATTTTATCTTATAATTTTATTTTGGTTTTGTAAATGAACAAGTAACTTGGACATATATTTTTAGTAATGTGGCCACGTAATACGGGACGGAGAGGAAAAGATGTAAAACATTTAATTAATTTTATTTTGGTTCTGTAAATGAACAAGTAATTTGGACGTATATTTTTAGTAATACTGAGTACTTCATTTATGAACAAGTAAAAGTGCACGGACGAAATAAATATATGTCAGACAATTAAAATTGAAATGCATACTTGTATACATGAGCAGATAACAAATATTCAGTAAAAAAAAATTAGTAATGTGGCCAAGTAATATGGAATGGAGGGAGTACTTCATTTATTAATTCTTAAAGAACTTGAAAAGTCAAAAGTCAATAAGTATAAGTACACGGAGAAAATAAATGTGTTGGAGAATTAAATTTAAAGTGCATACGTGTATACATGAGAAGATATAAATACTCAGTACTATGACATATGACCACGTGGGATAAAAAAGTAGTTGGTTAAAATGTACAATTTATATAGCTTGTGGTAAAAAATTCTATTGTTGTGTTAGTCCTCTCTGCCCACTTAGATATACTAGAAATAGAAAAGAAGGAAAATATAAAATAGAAAAATAGACATATATTTTTAGTAATGTGGCCAAGTAATATAGACGAAGGGAGTACTTCATTTTTATTAATTCTTAAAGAACGTGAAAAGTTAAGTATAGTAATGTGGTCAAGTAATATGGAACGAAGAGAGTACTTCATTTATTAATTCTTAAAGAACGTAAAAAGTCAAGTAATGTGGCCAAGAAATATGGGACGGAAGGAGTACTTCATGTATTAATTCTTAAATAACGTGAAAAGTCAAAAGTGAACAGGTAAAAGTGCACGGAGAAAATAAATATGTGTCGGATAATTAAAATTGAAGTGCATACACGTATACATGGGAAGAAAATAAATATTCAGCAAAAATGTGAAAAGTCAAAAGTGAACAAGTAAAAGTGCACGGAGGAAATAAATATGTGTCGGAGAATTAAATTTGAAGTGCACACATGTATACATGAGAAGAGAATAAATATTCAGTACTATGACATATATCCACGTGGGATTTATAACAAATTAAAGTGCACGGAGGAAATAAATTTGTGTAGGAGAATTAAAATTGAACTGCATATGTCTATACACGAGAAGAAAATAAATATTCAGCTAGAACACGAAAAGTCAAAAGTGAACAAGTAAAAGTGCACAGAGAAAATAAATGTGTCGGAGAATTAAATTTGAAGTATATACGTTTATACATGAGAAGGGAATAAATATTAAGTACTATGACATATGTCTACGTGGGATATAAAAATAGTTGGTTAAACTGTACAATTTATATAACTTATGATAAAAGCATTCATTGCGTGTATAATTTTTAAAGCCCACGGTACAACCATGGGAACCTGTGTTCGTCCCTTTACCACATTTATATATAATAGATACTCCCTCTGTTCCAAAAAGATTGTCCTCTTTTGACTTGACACAAAATTTAAGAAACAAAGGAAGACTTTTGAAATGTGTGGTCCAAAATAAGACTTAGATAGTTGTGTGGTTGTAAATCATCTCATAAAGTTAAATTGTTTCTAAATTTAGAAAGGGAATAATCTTTTTGGGACAGACTGAAAAGAAAAGGAGGGCAATCTTTTTGGATTTTCACTTTTACTTGTCCAGTATTTCAAAAATAAATTTTCACTTTTGCTTGTCACTTTTAGCATATCAAGATAAGATAATTTTTTTTTTTTGTTTTACCTATAATATTAATTACTCACTTCAAATTATTTTTGAAATCCAATAAAAATATGCACCAATTAATATGGGTACATTGATAAATTATATATTTAATTTATTATTTTTTAAACAGCGTGAAAAGTTCAAAATGAACAAATAAAAGTGAACAGAGAGAGTATTATATATTTTAATAACTATATTCAATATTTATAATATTTGATTATAAATTCAGTTATTATTAAAGTATTAGCTTAAAGTCATTTAAGGAACACAGAAATTTCAAATTTTGAATCCGCCAGCAATAAGTGGATTATCTGGGCCCGAATATTAGAAGCATGAGTGTGCTTTCTTGACCTTAGAATTAGGAGCCATTTGTTGAACAAACAAGGATAAAAAATTAATCTCCTGATTAAAGTCAGCATAACTTGTACATTATTTGGCTGCGTGAATAAGGAGATCAATCAATCTACTCATTAGATTCAACATAATTTGTACCTTATATGGTTTTAAATTTGCTCGTTCTTATATATAATACTCGCATAAATTATTCAGATAATTAATTATGTATTATAATTTTATGCGAGATAAAGAGTAGACTAAGAAGTTTAGATATTAACAATACATGGACTAAAACTACTAAAATGTCAAAGATTCCCTCATGTTTCCGGACTCGTGTTTCTTTAATATGCAACAAATTAAATATGCAATTGGAAATAATCTTTGCATTATTATGCATATAGTATTAAAATATTAATTATTCTTGCATTGCTAATCTCTACATTATTAATCATTGTACTGTGTAATTTTGTCTTCGAACCAAACGGTCCCAATTGTGAAGGAGCGGAAATACATCAAATTTTTCTGTAATTTACGCTTTTGACATTCGAAGTTATTACTAGTAAAATTTATTGCATGGGGATCCAGAATGGTCGGTTCTCTTAAAGTCAAAGAAAACACAGGAAAATCTGCTTCCCTGTTTCCATTCCCAATTGTATTTTGTGGAATTTTACTAACTTCGAAATCTCAATGAAAGCTCTTCACCGATTTTTTATTATCAAAATTTTTTTACACTCTCACTATATATATCTAATCCCTCCATTTACTTTTATTTATCCACTATGCTAGAAACAAATTTTTACTTTTACTTATCCGCTATAGCATATCAAGAAAAGATAAACTTTTTTTTCTTATTTTACCCTTAATATTAATTACTCATTTTCAAATCATTCTCTAAGTCCAATGAGACGATACATCAATTAATACGTATTATAATAAAATATATACTTCATTTATTAATTCTTAATATGTACTATAATAAAATATATACTTCATTTATTAATTCTTAAGGGGTGTGCAAAGTTAAAAGTGGACAAGTAAAAGTGAACGGAGGGAGTAATTGTGTGCTCCCTTAGTTCACTTTTACTTGTCCACCATGAACTTTGCACACCCTTTAAGAAATAATAAATGAAGTGTATAATTTATCATGGTACTCATATTAATTGCATATTTTTAATGGATTTGAAATATGATTTGAAATATGTAATTAATATTATGGGTAAAACAGAAAAAAAAATCTTCTCTTATATGCTGAAAGTGACAAGTAAAAGTTAACATGTATTTTTATAATACTAGACAAGTAAAAATGAACGGAGGAAGTAGTTGTGTACACCATATGTTGATGAAGTGTACTTCCCTATTTTATCTCATTTCGGAAAACAATAAGTTCAGTTCATGAAATTACCACACCAAAATTCACTATCTTAACTCCCATATGCTCACTAAGCTATTCCAGAAGGATAGCCTAGTGACGAAGATCATGCTGCGCAATTATAACACACTAACAGTAATGTCATGAATTCGAATTTCAGTGATTATTAATATTTATTGTATATCACATTTGTCTGTTAAATACTCCCTCCGTTCACTTTTACTTGTCCAGTATTTCAAAAATAGATTTTTACTTTTACTTGTCACTTTTAGCGTATCAAAATAAGATAATTTATTTTTTCCTGTTTTACCCATAATATTAATTACTCACTTTAAATCATTTTTGAAATCCAATAAAAATATGCATCAATTAATATGGTACATTGGTAAATTATACACTTCATTTATTATATCTTAAACAATATGAAAAGTCTAAAGTGAACAGGTAAAAGTGAACGGAGGGAGTATGTGAAAAAGAATACCTCATTAAACTAGTTGGTATTTTGGATTTTTTGAGATAAATTTATTTCTACTACTACTGTAAGACGCAACAGAATGCCCATATTCCAACAACAATAACCCAGTGAAATCCCACATCGTGGGGTCTGGGGAGGATAGAGTGTACGCAGACCTTACTCCTACCACGGTAGGATGACTGTTTCCGAAAATGCCCATATTCCAACAAGTTTATATTTAAGGAGATCTAATTGCCTACTTAAATCTCACTTAATACTCCCTCCGTTCACTTTTACTTATCCACCATGAACACCCATTAAGAAATAATAAATGAAATGCTTCATTTATCATGATATTCATATTAATTGGTGCATATTTTTAATGAATTGAAAGATGATTTGAAATGAGTAATTAATACTATGAGTAAAACAGAAAAAAAATTATCTTTTCTTGATATGTTAAAAATAATAAGTAAAAATGAAAATTTATTTTTGAAATATTAGATAAGTAAAAGTAAACGGAGGGAGTAATATGATGTGACAATAATAATAAAGTCTAACCACATGGTTCAATGTACTACCATCGAACCAAAAAAGATGTTTGTATCCGAGTAGAAGTCGTCGTCTATTTGTGGCAGCATACAATATGGTGATAATAAATACGAAATGATTTCTTAAGTATTTTAAATTACAGTTAACAAATGAAAGCACATTGTTGGGCAATCCTCATGAATTTTTTTAAAATAGAATAATTACCAATCTGAAATTGGATATCTATTCTTTTATGGAAGAGTGACATACACTCTCCTTACCACATGTATATTTATTTGTTTTCTATATTTTTTTTTTTAATTCTTTTCGTTTATGTGGCAATTTAAAACAAAAAATCGAAAATTGAATTTTCTTTAAAAAAATGAAAAATGGATATTTAAAAAATTCTGAAAATTTGATTTTTTTTAAAAACCTGTTTAAAAAAAATGAAAATATGGATTTTTTTAAAATATGGAAAACTAGATTTTTTTTTAAATATTTAAAAAAATCTAGATTTTCATGATTTCATTTTTTTATGACAATTTTATTTTTCAAATAAAATCTAGATTATTTAAAAAAATAATTAGAAAAAGTGTTTTTTCTTGTCAAAATGTGAAAAACTGAATTTTTATGAAAATTTGGAAAAACTATTTATTTTTTTAAAATGTGGACAACCCGCTTTTTTTAAACTAAATCTGGAAAACTAGATTTTTTTTCATATATAGAAAAAAAAAATTAGTTTTCCACATTTAAAAAAAAAAATCAGTTTAGAAAAAAACTTTAAGCTTTAATGATAATAAATTAGGTGTAATTAATTGTGAAGTGCCCAATTAAAAAATGACATGTGTCAGATTTTATGCTTCTCACTCTCCCAAAAAGAGGAAAATACAATCTTATTGCCATGTCAGCGCTTAGGGCGATAATTATTCTGTTTAAAAAAGTTTAGGGAGTTAATAGGACCCTTGAAAAGATAAGGTGTGTCGTAGCAACTTTGGTTAAAGTTCAGGGGGATAACAATGTCTTATCCCTATATTGTACGTGTTAAAATTAAACCTATATGCAAAAGAATGAATTACCTAATTAAACTCAACATCAATAGAACATTAAATAAATAAAAAACTATTTAGTCATATGGAGAAGTTATAGTCGTGTTGTATGTAGAGATCTAGTAACTCAGTTGGTTGACTACCTGAACTCTCACCTTGTTGGTGAGGGTTCAAGTCTTGACGTTGTAATCCGCTTCCCCATTTCTCCTTCCCCTACTCCTACCCCTCCCCCTATGTAATAATTTTTTTATTTTAAAAATTAATAATAATAATAATCGTGTTGTATGTGAACTTGTCCTTTTTTGCTCCAGCACAATTTTAATTCCCAACAAGACTCTAGAAACTCGTCTTTCCATATCCTTTTATTTTTGCTTTCATCCTATCCTTGATGAAATTTAACACGCTTTTCTTTCAACTGATGTATAACAATAGGTAGTTATGTTCGATCTAAATAGGTCTTTTTCTTTGACCCACCGAATTTAGGTTAGATAAATGTAACAGAAAATCAAAAACTAAAAGTTTAAAAATTGTTACTGGATGGTTCTTTTTTCTTTTTCATTTTAAAGAAGAATAAGGGAATGGTTGTCACCAACTAGTGCTTTCTTTATCTTTCTTTTGTTCATTTAGTTAAAAGTTAATATCAAACTCGGCAACATTTGATCAATGTAGATCATTGAAATTTAACGTGGATGAAAAAAAAAGGTTCATTGAATTTTGACTTGAAATGAAAATGAAAAAAAAAAAAAAATCATTCAAATTTGACATGTGATAACTAGGCTATCCCTTTGGTATGGTATATTGAAATTTGAAGTCTGTGACAATTTGGCTATTCCATTCGAGTATCGGTATTTTATTTAAAAACATATTATCATTAAATATATGTTGTAAAAGAGATGGTTCCGAAGCCCTTTTTTGCCGGAAAACTATTGATTTTGCTAAGAGTAGTTAAAACTTGACTAATTCATTTCATTTGATCAAGATAAACAAAAGGAAGACGATCAGTGGCTTCTATGTTCTTTTTTCTTTAATTATCTGATACCTAGAATTTATTGACTCGACTAATTCAGATGATAACATGAGTAAACCTTAAATGGAGAAATGCAACTATCTCATACGGTTCGGAGATGACTCAGCTGTTAGTTAGTATCCCTTGATTTCAGGGTGGACCTTTTCAATTCCAACTTCATGACCCGAGTGGCAGAGAACAATCCGAATTGAGGCAATTTTTGGCCTTACAACCTTGCTTCCCATTGTAAACGCCATTGTAGCGCGTGTTTGGCGCAGCCCATGATCAGTAAGGATTAAATGGAAAAACATGATCATGTCGAGACTGAGGCAAGTTATTATTGGTTTTAAGAGAAGAGGTGGCTGAGACCAAATGAGGTCTAAGCCCTGCATCTAGTAATCAATAACGTTTACTCAATGTTATTAAATTGTCACGTCTTTCTCAGATGTACACAGGTTAAGCTATCACGCATGTGAAGGGAGACCGCATAAATTATGAAATGGTTCAAATTTTTAATATGATGATACCTATGGGCAATGGGAAATTTGGTCGTTCTTTCTCGTTTAATCTTTTCTCTTTTGTTTTGGTTTCTGAGGGAAAACATATTGCACGAAACAACCTTGAGCACAACATTTAAAAGTCAAGTTTAATAACGACAACAACAACATATCTAGTGTAATCCCACAAAGTGGAATATGGGGACTTGGTATGTACGCAAACCTTACCCTTACATTGGAAAGGTAGACAGGTTGTTTCCAATAGACCCTCGGCTCAAGTAAAGAATTTCAAAGCAGGTTTAAAAGTCAGTTTAACAAAGAAGAAAAAGATTATTATAGTCAGTTTAACAAAGAAGAAAAAGATTATTATACTTGCCTATATTAATCTTCATACATTGTTTTCCTTTCTACTTCTTTTCCCAGGACATACAAAGTTCTCAGTGAACAATATGCTTATATGATGATCCGGAAGCTATTGCTTCAACCTACTCTACAAGTACATCTAAAAAAGAAGGTATGAAAGTTGTGGACCTTAACAACATCAATAAGCAACTAACTTGCTAAACTTGATCGGAATCAGCGGAAGTCACCAGGCTTGCCAATTTTAATGTTCTGTGCACCTAGGAATTCAATAATCGCATTCTTCTGCCAACTCTTGAAACTCCTACAACAACATATAACAAAATTATGTTATTCTAGTAAAAGAAAGGGAAAAGAACAAGATAACAATTAAAATATGTTACTGAGTTAAACAATGATTTGTTGCTTAGCAAGATTTGGTACATCCAGGCATCCAGCCCATCCCAAGGACACATTTCAGAGCTAACGCTTCTTTTGCATTTAGCCAATGACACAATCTTAATCTTATGGGTGAATAACCAGCAAGCCATTTGGAATCGGAATCTAGCTAAGCAAGAATATGTTTACTCCATGCCATCCATCAGGTGCTCTTGATCTTATATTAGCTTTTGATGATATGCTAATTAGAACTTGCGGCTTTATCAAAGATTGGGAGGCAATAATGTATCTATATTCACCCGATACCTGCAATCTCATTATATCCTGTCTAATCTTTATGAATGTCTTGTTCTGAACAGCCAGAAGAAAATTACCGTACTACTGATAGTAAGCATTATGGGGAGAAGAAAAGGGAAACTTTTCACCTGCACCATCCTAACAAACCTACAACCTGACTATCATAGTGCACACAGCTAAGGAAGATTAACGACTGGTCAGGAGTGGTAATCTTGTCATGGTTTCTTTTCTCTCGACAGGTGAAACTTTTCCGCCAGAAATATTTACAGAATCCTAATGTAGGGCTAAGAGTGGGGATATATAATAATTAAAGGGGGTTTAAGATTTAACAGTCATGGAGGGGAATTATTATGATCCTGAAAAAGGACTCAAGGAAAAGATTATATTTTTTATGACAAGGGAACCCGCAACCGCTACCCTTCGGGTGCGCACAGGGTAAACCCCGCTCATGTCCAATAACTCGCAAACCACACAGGAGAGATAACCTGCACTAGGCAAGCCCCATGCAACGAGTTCGACCCAGAAGGCAAATTTCCTGCTGTTGTACGCAGGGGGTTTCGAACCTGAGACCTTTATGGAAGTCCCATGCTCAACCGAGCCACCCTTGCGGGTAAAAATACAAGTAAATCACAGAAAAGATTATATTGTTCTTTCCAGATAACAAATCATTATAAAAGCCCACAACCTTTTCTTTAACTTCAAGATTACGACAAAGAAAGATTAGATTTAAATATTCAACACGTAAAGAAGAATAAAGTCTATCGAACACTGAAATGAATAGTGTATGTAAATATGCACATCAAATCTGGAAAATGCAGCTTCTTCCATTTTATGATCAATCTCATTCTCTATCATGATTATCAATCTTGTAACAATTTGCTAAATAAAAGAATGAAGATGGACCACTTGAAAAAGTTAAACTTATTGAGATGGTTGCTCTTTGATGCAACAGATTTGCACCGTCTTAAAATTTTTATCTAGGCTGTTCACCTGTCTCTATAAAAAGTGGTCATTACGCTCTATAGTGGACGACAGTGCATTTCGGTGAAAGTTCTAGTGATACTTGTATCCAGCTAGTTGGAAATCGGTTTCTTTTCATAGTCTAGAACCAAATATCAATTTATTTATTTATTTATTGCAAATGAACTTACTTCTGATCAAGATGTGCCAGAATATCTCCACCAGGAAAACCTGCTTTGGTAGCATCATATGCTGCTCTAATTGAATGTTTCCAAGTTCCAGCAATATCTTGTGCACTTACTTTACCTTTTGTTGGGCCAGGATCTTCCATTGGCAAGGAGTAACCGGAGAGGAGTTGGCCCACCCAACAACCATCCTTCCTGTGTGCGAACAAAAACAACTATTAAACCAAACTTATGCTGGAATATAGTTTCTGTTTCATAGTTAGCAATTTGGATTACTCCACGCAGTTGATGTAATGATTCTTTAGAACAGCTGAAACAAATCAAGCAGTTGTACTATCTGCTTGATAGATAATTTGAAGAGAAAAGTAAGAAGATGCAGCAAGCGGGACCTTTTACAGTTAAACTACGCCAAAATTTTAATGCAACATGACCACATACATACCAAAAGGCTCCAATACCAAACATATAGATTGTATTGAGCAAGCTGTCACGAAAAGGTATGGAATATAAAAGAGGTAAACAACAATTTAGTAACCGACTCACTTACTTTATCACATCCGTATGTCGTGGCACATAATGTCCTCCACCAATCCCTAGGAGGACTTTGCTATTTGCAGATGTACTGGAAGACAATGGAATGACTTGTCAATTCAGAAGAATACAGACACCTTTTACAGAGAAATAAAATTAACAGCTAGATAAAATAACCATCACTTCAAGCTATATAGTCTGTGTAGCTAATCTCAAAGAGTTAATATAAAAAGGTGCAAAATTGTGGGCAAGAAAACCATAGTACTGACAGAACAGAGAATAGCAGAGGCTGGGTTTCCCAAATCACTCCTGTATCAAAACCAAAACTAGGAAGTGAATAAGTTAGTTAGGCTCTTGATTTTCATGCTGGTCACATTGGACCATTTTACACTTAAAAAAGAAGGCCTTCTCATGCCCCATATAGGATATCATATACGCTCCTTGCAGACTCACTAACAACATGTGGCCAAGTTTTAAAGAAGAGCACCAGTGCAGAAAGCTTGTGAAAGCTAGAGGAGAATGAAATACAAGGTCTTGAAGACACCAAAATTCCTTCTTACTCCATTTTAGTTCAATCATACATGGAAGCAGCTTCAGAAGCAAAAGTAAACAGATACTCTGAAGATGAAGCTGTAAATTCCAGAAAAGAAACTTAAGTAGGACTGCTGGTGGATATTGGCTCAGGCGGTGTTGATTTTTGATTATTACATATTTTGCAAGTAACTGGAATGAAATGATCTTGTTGGTTAACAATCGGGTGAATATTGTTCAAGGGCAATGGGAGCAGTCTGGCAGCTTTTGGAGCAAGTTGATGGGAATATTGCAAGGAAAGAACAATATTGCAAGAATTATGAAATTCAGAAAAAGGAGCTGTGCCTATGAAACAAATGCTAACAATAGTAAAAGTAACTTAAGGACGAATGTGCATTTGCAGTATAAATGTGTCTTGAACAATTCTATAAATGTGTCTTGAACAATTCACTTTTGCTTTACTCAGTTTCTTTTCTTTGCTTGGGAGGCGGGGCAATGAATAGGACGTTGTCGATAGTCGATAGTCGATACACACACTCGTTCTAACAATTTACTTTTTCAGAGAGAAGAGAATGCTCAGCCAAAAGAAAATGAAGAAAGAAGAGCCTGGGATCAATGTTTGAGGGATATAGGGGAACAACTAGCAGAAGTAAATGATACCTGCTCCAGTTTCCAACAGGAGGACCTCCTCCAAGTCCAAGTCCTTCCCAGACTAACTGTAAGTAAAATATATATTTGTTAGAGAAAATCCAAATAGGTAAGCATTGTTGTTTCTGAATTGACCAGATGAGTAAACATAAGAGAACTAAATAAATAAAAGAAAGTACTTTGCAAACTAGAAATATAAGACTTAGATAGCAACACCCCTGACCAGTAAAGCAGCCACTAACAAAGTAAAACTCACTAGAGCAACAACTTGAGCAGCATCCTGTCTCTTCCAGTACTCCTCAGTGCTACCTAGATCAAGCAAGTAATTAGTTTTCATAAACCGCATAGCTGATGAAGTAAGTGATGGAGTAAATTGAACCAAAAAAAAGTGATGAAGTAAGTGATGGAGTAATAGAGAAGAATGGGACAAAATAACTATGTAAACTCAGCATTCTAGTTGTTCCCAAGGCATTCCTCTCCAACAACCCATAAAAAGGAAATATAAGAACCACCTAACAAAGAAAAAGGGTAAAAATATACAGAGAGAATCTAAAATGAGTTAGCCTATGTCAGCCTAAGTATATAAGAAGGATACTATCAAAGAAGCAAGAAAGCGGACACACACAAAAAAATGAATCAATTCAACGCCTGCCTAAGTAGAAGTCTTGTGAACCTATCCCCTTCAACTATTAAATTGAGTCTCACATTTTGGTTATTATTATGTTAGTTAAGCCAAAGAATACTCCAGAAATGGACAAAAGAGCGTCTACACTACGGAAAATATAGCTTAAAGAGAACTAAGGTAATGGCTTAGTAATCTGCTGCCTAATTGACTAACAGCCCTAGTGTAGATCACAGCTTGCTTAATTTTTAGGAAGATTTACCTTGTTCCCTCATCCTTGCAGTTCTTTCTCTGTGAGAACTTCTTGTCCTTGATCTTTTATTTCTTCCTCTCCATTTTAACAATAAGATCTTCTTTCATACTAAAATTATCAAGGGAAAAGAAAAACAACACTGATGTCTAATCAGTGCTGGTACCTTTTTCTTCTTCCCAATTTTCGATTTTACTTGAATTAGATGTAACTCTGTTGCAATTGGTGTAGTAAACTTCTAGATCTCCCTTCTGTTCCATTTATGGTCTATTTAGTTGGAAAACCACAGAATTTTGTGCTCCTCTTGGAAAATATGGAGCTTTGAGATAAGTGCTAATATAACATGAATGCACAAGACATGAAATAGAACACATTGGACTGTTCCTTTATGGTGTGAACTCAAAAATTAAGGAAGAATTACAAAAAGAAAAGAAAAGAAAAAAAGAATAGGACTTCATGAAGGTTACCTATCTCGATGAACATTGTTGGCTTAGTTGTCACAGGTCCATGATGAGTAGCTTCAAAAGTAATCTATACCAGCCAGGAAGAAATAGTATTACACTCCATATTACATGTTAAAGTAGAGGAAAAATGGAAAACAAAAGAAATAAGCTATTTGGAGAGAATTGCCAGGATTATCTAGCAGGATTATCATAAAAGATTGATTTTAGAACTGGTAAAGAAAAGAACCATACCTCAAATTCAGGAACGAGATTATGAGATTCAGCAATTTTATTCAAAAGAATCATCCACGGCCCCATCCTTGGATTTGGTGGTGCTGCCCACCCTGGCCTCCCTCCTTGTGGCGGAACATCCCCCTCTTTCAAATGTGGCACCCCTAACAAACATTGAACAGAATTAGGACCTCATTAAGGTGTCCACAAACATCTAAGTTCCAACATCAAATATACCCTCTCTTCCAATTTATAAACACTCATTCCATGATAGTATGCTTCACAATGTTTGATAATCATTCGAATAATGATATCATCCTACACAGTTTTACAAAATTTAAATTCATTTAAACTTTGATGTAATGTTTTATCTATCAAAGTAACTTTTCAACTATTTTTAACATTTTCTTCCACAATCACTGATATAAGATATGCAGTCACGTTGGCATCTCAAACATTGTCCCTAGCCAATACTAAAAGATATCACAAGAAACACTATGTTATACTTATATCATATGGCTACTATACCATTTATATCACCTATTTTTATACCTAATCAAACATGGAAAATGATCCAGATTTCAACATAAACCGTTTACCATCGAGAATATTTTCCTCCAAACTGAACAACCTTATATAACTAATTAACTATAATATTTTCCTTCATTTCTTAAAAAGATGGTGTTTTAGCCGGCTTGCGGCACTTGGATTAATCCAATCGTGTACATTCTACCTCCTATCAGCGACATATACGGGATAACTCTGTTCAACAAAACTTAGACAGATAGAATCACCTAGCCCTTTTTGCCTCTACTATATTTGAACTATGTTGTTCCATTCCAACTTCATTTAACAGCTAGGTCACACATTTGAGTGATAAAATACCTTGTTCCATTACCACTAATTCAATAATGCTCCCTCTATCCCAAATTAGTTGTCATGCTGTGCTTGAGTCAAACTATATGAACTTTGACTAACATTTTAAAATGTATTTTTTTTTCATCAAATTGACATCAGAAAAGTTACAACTTCTATTACTTTTCGAATAGTTTTTGAATATCAAAATTTTAATTGTAAAAAATATTGAGTTGATCTAAAGTTCTAAACCAATTTAGCCTCGAAGATTAGTCAAACTGACTTTCAGGAAGCGAAAAATGACGGCTAATTTGGGACGGAAGGAATATGATACATCAACACAAATATAATACTCCCTCTGTTCCAATTTATGTGATACTCTTTCCTTTTTAGTCAGTCCAAAAAAGAATGACACTTTTCTATATTTAGCAACAATTTAACTTTAAAATTCTCATTTTACCGAAATAATTTCTAGCCACACAAAATATTTATGTCTTATTTTGGACCACAAGCTTTAAATTCCGTGCACAGTCAACCACTTCACATAAATTGAACCGGAGAGAGTAATATAATAAATCATCACAATTAGGGGTAGTTTGGTTGGATAACAAGTTAGTCCACAATTAATTATCCCGGGATTATTATCCCACCCTCCCGCAGAGACAAAAATAATACTACAATCCGAGGATTAATTATATGCCATTGTATCTGAACCAAATGCCGGATAAACTCACCTAAAATTTAATCCTGAAACTAATTATCCCTTATCACTCGTACCAAACGAGCCGTGTAATATTAAACACAGTATCCAATCAAACACCGTAACATAAATTGAGACGAAATAATAGTACATACCAATGGGGTGTATGGTGAGAGCAGGTCGGTTGGATACAGCAGTATGTTTACTAAGAAATATAACCTCATCAACATGCTGACCTGTACACATCTCCCACCGTTGATCTAAATCATCTTCTTCCACAATGCCTTTGTCATGTTCCAACACTCTCACATCTCCGTTAATAAAACTTCTGACACGTTGATCTAATGTGGGCCCAGGTTGCCAACCTGGCATAGCTAATAACTCCTTTGCTGGATTAATTGATGCTGGATCTTTTGTTGTTGCCACCACAAGAGTCACCATATTTTGGTTTTTAATTTTATGGGTATGGGTATTTTTCTATGGGAAAAGTTTTTGCACAACATTTATATAGGCGCCATATTGGTAGGAGTTAGAAGAAAAAGTAGAACGGAACTCTTTTAGTCCCAATAAGATTTCTTTTTGTTTTTTTCATTTGGTGTCGGTATCCGTATTGAAGTCGGATTAATTTCAAATGAGGAAAGTGCTTTTTATTGAGGATTTTTTTTTATACTCCCTCCGTCACAATTCTATAGGGATGTTTAACTGAATACGAAATTTAAAAAAAATAAAGATTTTTAAATTTTATGGTCTAAAAACAAACTGTAGAAACTTTTGTTGGTAGAAATTATTTTATTAAGGATAAAATGGGAATTTTACAATTAAATTAGTGCTAATTGTAGAAATGATCTTTTTTTTGTGACCGACTAAAAAAGAAAGAGTGTCGTGAAAAATAAAAGGGAAAGATTATATCATTTATTGCTTATTTGGTCAAATTTTCAAATTCTGTCTATTTTGAAAGTGTTTTCCTTTTCGTTGAAGTAATTTTCAAAAAAGTATTTTTAGAGTGGTAATTTGTATTTAGCTAATCAATTTAAAAAATATGTTTTATTAATATTAAATTAGTTATTTGTTTTAGACTGACGAAAAAAAAAATTGTGTTAACTAAGGTTCAGTGCTTTTGAGAAAAAAGCTACTCAACTTCTTCTACTACGCAAAAACACTTTAATTTAAAAAACAAAAATGTGGGCCGGGGTTGCCATCATGATATAGCTAACAGCTCCTTCACTGTGTTAATTGATGCTGGATCGTTGTTACCCACGAACTTCACCATTTATATGAAAAAAAAATCTGTGGGTATTTTTCTGTGGGAAAGTTTTAGTAGAAAATTTATGTAGTTTGGTTTTTAAATGATCGACGGTTGTAGTGGCGCCACATTGGCAGTAAGTTGGTGGAAAAAGTAAAATGAAACTCTTCGTCCCAATAAAATACGTATGTCATTTATAGCCTAATTGGTTAAATATTCAAAATCTGTCGATTATGATAATTGTGCTTTTTTTTTTTTTTTTTTTTTAAGGAGCAGCAAATTGTGTTTAGTTAATCTATTTAACAAGTATTTATATCAATATTAAATCAGTAATTTGTGTTAGGCCAAGGTTTCAGTGTTTTTTTGGGAAAAGCTACTCATCGACTAGTCAAAATCACTTAGTTTAAAATAAAATAAAAAATTGGACAAACGCCTTAAATTTTTAAAATAAGTATTTTGAATTCTCAAAAACTTAGCGAAACAAGCTATTAGTTTTAGGGCTAATTTCAGATATAAATTATTCTAAGTGTTTTAAAATAAAAGTTGTGATTCCATAAACTACCCAAAGACTTGTCAAAATTTAAGCATGGATTATTCACAAAATATTTGAGGCAAAAATGAAGAAAAAGTGATTATGAATGGTGTGGAAAAAAAAAATGGGAATTCTAACAGGATCTACAGGCGGCTCATATGCTATGTTGTTTAGACTCTTTAAAAATGTCAATGAGCGAGGCATCCAAAGTGAAGAGTCCGCGCAACTTAGATCACATATATTCAACTTTTACTTTTTCTAAAAGTAAAAAGTAAATGAAACTCTAGAAGAAAAAGTTACTTTAAAAAAAAAAGTGGTAAAAAGGTTAATTTTTTTAATTAATGATAAATTTCTTAATGATTTTTTTAATATTTTAATCAAATTATGATTTAATTAAGAAATATTACATTAATGGCAAGAAAAACTCTAAAATAGACGAGAAATTTGATTTTTAAAGCAAAATTGGAGGGAGAAAATAAGTTTCACTTATATCTAATTAATATTTGAAAAGCAACTGAAAATTAATTATTTTTTTAATACAAAATAAAAGTTGTATAGAAATATCCTTAGTTAAAATACAAAAACACTACAGTACAAGATGTTGGAGTTCAAAGTTCTTACGAGTGAAACTCCAACACAATGTGATGTAGTTCAAAAAATTTCTCGATGTGCAATTCAAATCCCAAGAATCTACAATGGAGTTTGAAACCAAAATATAGGAGGGAAATAGTATTTTTCGAGGAATCATGAGAGGAATAATATTAAAATAATTATTTTATTAGATATCAAAGAGTTAATTACATACCATGAGTGCAATAACATTAATATTATGTCATTTATGCTACCGTGATAAAATATATTAAATTTGTATATGAATATTGAAGTGAAATAGCATTTTCCCAAGTAGAATGAGTAAGATAATGTTAAGCAGTTATTGTCAGATACCACAAGTGAAATAAATATCACTGAGTGAAATAATATTAAAGGACTACATGGTACCTCTAGATATAATGAGTCTCAACTTCTTCAAGCTAAAATATAGGACTTTGTCCAGGAGTTTGAACTTATACAATTGAAGTCAAATACTCTTGTTATAAAAAATTGACCTTATAAAAGCAAAATTTCAGGATAGTATCATGGAGTTCCAGTAAGATTTCACATTCCCTTTGTACAAGTGATTGAGTTGAAGTTTTGAGCATAGAACGGAGCAAGCCTGAAAAGAGGAGTAGAGTCCTGCAATATTGAGCCCCAAAATAGAATTTCTATTCAAATCCCTCAAACAAACCTTGAGATCAAAATGACACAAGTGAAACTTTAGGAAAACTTCATGACACTGTCCTCGAGTTCAAGAAGGAGACATTTCAAACTCCATGATTTTCCCTGGAGTTTGAATTGATATTTTTTTTTTTTTTGAATTTTTACACCTTGTGTTGGAATATCACATGTAAGAATTTTGAACTCCAGTATATTACGCTAGAGTTTCTCACGTTTTAGCTTGGAGTATGTCCAAATTTTATTTTCACTTGAAAAAGCGGCTAACTTTGAATAATTTTGGCTAAAGCTTAATTAGCATAAAAAAAGTGGCTATTTTCCAACTTCTTTTTTTGATGCTGAAACTTGACTTAATATCATCATAAATAACTGTAATTTGATTAATCTAAATTTGTGTTGCACAAAATTCACTTTTAGTTATGGGAAAAGGATCACATATATCCCATCACTCCAATTATTGGAGGGAAAATAGGAAAAAATACATAACTACTCATAAAAAATCAAATCAATTACCCGCCCTACTCATTTACTTTCCCACCTATCAAACTAATTACCCGGAAGTCCTCAGAATGTCACTCACAGGCAGTTTGTATCAGGTGCGGATGGAGAGAAACAGAAGAATGTCCCAGAAGAAGGCTCAAACTACAGGTAGTATAATTCGAAGCATTGTTCAGGATGTCTCAAGGGAGCTGGTGATAAGAGAGTATAAAGAAGATTAGACCAACTAAATTTCTATCCTTAGTTTTAGTGTAACTGATGATGTGCTTTGTTGTAGTAGCTGATAGACTGGTTTCTTTTGATAGGGAGAAGTATTGAGCTTGTTTGCTCTAGTAACTTAGGTGTTTTTGTTGCTTGGCTAGAACTAGGGCTAGTCTAGTTCCAACTTGATACTATTGTACGAATCCGCGACTTAAGTAGTATAAAAAAAATAAAGTTGAACCAAACTAGTACAAAAAAAAAAAAAAAACATAAGTAGTATTCACGCACGAAATTCGTGCGTGAAAGGACCAAACTGCAAAAACACAGTTTTGGCCTTTCACGCACAAATTTTGTGCGTGAATGGTGTCATCAAAAAAAAGAAGAATGGGCTCATCCAAAAAAAAAAAGGACAAGCTTTCACGCACAAATTATGTGCGTCAATGGTGTTGCCTTTTTTTTTTTTTGCGTTACCTTTCCAATCACATTTTTTTCCATACTTTGGGCAAAGATTAGTCATGTTTTAAAATTCCAAAATATCAATATTTTATATAAAACTTAATATCTTTTTTTGCGTACAATAATGTCGGCTCATTACATCAAGTCCACCTAAATGTTTGGATCGTCGTTTTAGGGGTTCTAAAGTGCCCCGAAGCAAGTTTTGAAACTTGTAATATTTATAGGGTTTTGATTTAAGTGTTTTATTATATTTGAATGTACAAATTTAAATATTTGATTTAATAATAGTTCATCCAATACGAGAGGTCTATACTAATTAAAAAATAATTCATTCCATTTAATTACAATACTAATTCAAAGCAATACAAATATTAATTAGTATAGACCTCTCGTATTGGATGAATTATTATTAAATCAAATATTTAAATTTGTACATTCAAATATAGTAAAACACTTAAATCAAAACCCTATAAATATTACAAGTTTCAAAACTTGCTTCGGGGCACTTTAGAACCCCTAAAACGACGATCCAAACATTTAGGTGGACTTGATGTAATGAGCCGGCATTATTGTACGCAAAAAAAGATATTAAGTTTTATATAAAATATTGATATTTTGGGATTTTAAAACATGACTAATCTTTGCCCAAAGTATGGAAAAAAACGTGATTGGAAAGGTAACGCAAAAAAAAAAAAAAAAAAAAAAAAGGCAACACCATTGACGCACATAATTTGTGCGTGAAAGCTTGTCCTTTTTTTTTTTGGATGAGCCCATTCTTCTTTTTTTTGATGACACCATTCACGCACAAAATTTGTGCGTGAAAGGCCAAAACTGTGTTTTTGCAGTTTGGTCCTTTCACGCACGAATTTCGTGCGTGAATACTACTTATGTTCTTTTTTTTTTTTTGTACTAGTTTGGTTCAACTTTTTTTTTTGTACTACTTAAGTCGCGGATTCACTATTGTACATATCTCACATTTTGGTAATACTAGTCTCTATAATCGCACGTTATTCCCTGTCAACCTCAATCACCGCAAAAAATATTAGATAATTATTTATAATTATATATATTATATATATATATGAGGTACAAAAATGTTACTATAATATAAGATTGTATACACTTAATATTTCTTTGACGAAGATGTTCCTGCTATATAATTTTTGTTTATTTTTCCATATGAGGAACATGTTACGACTAAGATAATCCAATATTAAGGATTGAGTGATCACATATTTATTTATCGTCATTTACAAATATAAAAGTGTTGAATACGGTTACTAAACAAAATTAAAGTATAAGAATATCTTACGGTGTTAAGATTATTTAGTAATTTATTTTAAAAAATTTAAGTTGATCCCAAAAGTAAGATACAATATATAACCAAAAAAAAAACTCCTCCCATCATCGTAAAATTTTATTACTTCATGGTAGTTTTTATGATGAATTGCTTATACATAGAAATAATTTAACTATTTTATTTTCTTTCGACATAAAAATTTATATCTATTGACATGCAAAAGATAATCAATCAACTTTAGATAGATAATTTTTTTTTCTTATTCTCGTATTTTATTTATGCATATCCAGTTAATTCCCTGAGTATATCCTAACTAATACTCATCCAACTTTTATTTTATCACACAAAATTCACTTTTTAATTTTTTGTACATAAAAGTCATCAAGCTTAAAGTTTACCACGCAAAAAATGCTTTTCTGTGTTTAGTAAAAGAAGCGATATTATCTTTCACACATAAAAATCATCCAATTTAACTAAAGTTTATCACACAAATTATTTTTGTATTTTCTTTTTTACATAAAAGGCAGTCACTTTTGGCCAAGTTAACCAATGTATAATTCTCACCTGAATTCTTATATTTTGTACGGAAAATATGTCATGACACTTTAAATAGCTAGTTAGCTCGACAAAATATATTATTTGTAATGGATTAATTACATAAACCTTTACCCATATTTCTCTTCTTAACACTAATCATTTGTGATTTATGAAATTATGTTTATCTCCTTATTCTAATATAGAAAGTCAACCCTACTTGAATTGAGAGTCCTAAAAAGGTTTCCTTTACTGATATGAATCTTTTACATTCGTTATAGTCTCGTTATGATTGAATTCAAGGTCCTAATAGGTCTTTAATATGACAATTATATCCAACATCGAATAGAATTATTTATTTGAAAAAATTATTTTGAAGGGTACAAAAGTCGTTCAATATTTTAAGGATATTTTGGTCAACCAACATTTATATTCATGCTTTCAAAATAGTATAGATATAGATATAGATAATAATATATTTATCAAAAAAATTACCTGCCGTACCCCTTGCTTGGTCGACTAAGTCTTGTTTCAGTGCCAAAACAAAGCCCCTAAGGCGTGACAAAAAACATAGCCCTACTATCCCATTCAAAATGGATTTCATACTAACCCTAACATCATTGTTCTACCCCGCGCCAAAATGAATTTCATACTTTACTTGAGACTTGCATTTTAATAAACTGTATAGGCCAAGCTTTTTCTCCTTTTCCTTCACACTTTTGAGTCCAGTAAAAAAGGAACCTGAAAAATCATATCCTAACTATATATCTTGTGGAGATATTACATTTGCAATATGGTATGAGGAGTTATGAAGCATCAAAAATAATAGCTCTCTAGGTGAAATATGTTTTCCTGAATCTAAGTGTTTGGCTCGGTGCGAAAGATGTATATCTACGCAATTTCATCTACTCTGCATAATTCGACTAACTTTTAAAAAAGCCATGATTATTATGATATAAACAAAAAACTGGCCTATGAAAATAATGGACAATGGAAAGTTGGTTTCCTTTAAGTCTGTTAACCCTTTGTCCTTTAATTTCCTATTATTTAGATTGAGGAGATAGTTAACTACGATTATACTTATCGAAATCAACACTTTGCTTTAATAATATTAATATCATTTTATAATATATGTACTACATGACTCGGTAGTCGGTATACACAATATGCGTGGGGAGAAACTATTATAATATCGTGTGTGTACATATATATATGAGTTTAAATATTGTGTATTATCAGTGTACAACCTTTTTTACACTATCTGTTGGCTATTTATTTTGGGCGGGTCGCCCATGTGGACTGACCCGACCCATTTAAAGGAGATAAACGTGTAGGGAGTTATCTAGGGCAATTATTTCCTTAAGTCCTAAAGAAAAACTACCACTACATTATTTGAGGAATGAACGTGCAATTGAGTGTTGCACTTTTTTTTTTTTTTGAAGTTCTTCCAAAAACTCCTTTTTATAGTAGTCTTAAATTCTCCACACAAAATACACACAAAAGACATCTAGTTTGTGGTAATTAAACTTTGTTTCTTAGTGATTTAAAGTTCGACTTGAGCGATTCTTTGGTAGCAAGTTCAACTATTAATCTTCCGCTGTTTTAAGGTACAAAATTACGTTGTCCTTGCTCCGTATCTTTTTCTAACATTGGTATCAGAGCTTTGATTGTGTGTTCCGTTATTTTAAATACACAGTATTATAATGAAATTTGTGACTGTCTACTTTTAAGATTATTGTCACGATTTTTTTTTTTTTGTTGATGCCGCAAAAGTCTTTCGTATACACCACAGTCTTTCATTGTAAACAGGATATACTATACTTGGAGAAATAATTCTCTTACTATTAAAATTGATATGTGGCATCTTATGTGGAATTGTTTTCGGAAACCGCTGCAAAAAGAACGGCAGTGGCAGTGTTTGATTTGAACTCTTTTGCCATAATTGACTCCTTTGTTTTATTCAAACCAAAAAGATGATGGCTTTGCAAACCCTGTTCCTATACGCTCAATGTGATAATTTTTCTTTATGTTTGAAAAGTCACTTATTTGTGTAATAAAGTGATTTAGTGGACATGTGTTCTCTTTTAAATTATTAAAAGGTAGTATGAGATCCATGGTGATGGAACTTAAACTCTGCAATTCTTATATTTGGTTTTGTTGTTGTTAAAACAAAAACAAAAAAAGTAGATTCCAAAGAATTTTCTTTTTGTCTTTTTCCACGTGTTTCATGAATCACTTCTTTCAGGAACTTAAAAAAAATTGGGGGTACTATACGTACTGAAAATTGATTTCTCTGTATCACACAATTAAAATTTCGGCATAAATCTTATACATTCAAAATCTACTTGTTTAAAGCTTTTTGTTGATATATTATCCATTAAAAACGAATTTAAAACGAGTAAGATGTGATTTTTTTTAAAGTTACACTGAAAATTATGGCAGTTTTTATGAAAAACTGCTTCTGAAATTTAAAATCTGAAAATTAATTATTAAGAATTATGATGTGTGGTATATATTTTCAGAATCTACTCGTTACAAGCTTTCCGTTGATATATTATGGATGTTAAACGGATTAAAAACGAGTGAGTTATGATCAGAGGCGGAGTCAGGATTCGAAGCTTGTGGGTTCGGGGTTTTAATTCTTTAAAGTTACTGGGTTCTTAATTAATAATTTGTACATATTTGACAAAAATTTTAATACAAATATATGGCTCGGACAAAAGCTACTGGGTTCGGCCGAATCCCCACCCGAAGGGCTGGCTCCGCCCCTGGTTATGATGTGTTATAATTTTGTTAAAATAAATTAAGAAATGTCCCTCAGATTTGTGTTCTACGAGTAATTGTGGCATGTGTTGTCACATTGAATGGTATGTCCATTCTTATTGTTTCCTTGTTCCCATTTCAGACATGACTAGACCCGGACATGCTCGAAATGCTTCAAGTGGGAGTGGTGGTAAAAGTCGAGCAGAAGGACAACGTAGAAGAATCCATCGTCGAAGGACAATATTTAGTAATGATTTAGACTCTGAGCCTGAAGTTATAAAGAATGTCCCAAGGACGATACAAAATATCTTTAGGGATGATAGAGCTGTGCGAAGGGAAGGAGAAAGAAAATTTGTAGAATTTAAAAAAATCAAAATGGACCCATCTGCATCTATTCCAAGCTACCTTCGTCTTTTGGGGAGGAAATTGTCGGAAATAATGTTTCAACATTTTAAAATTGTTTCGAGTTGGGATGCCTTGGGAATATATGAGCAATCTTTACCAGATTATTGGAAGGGTCAGTTGGCTGATATTTTGTCACAAGCTTGGTCCAAATGCACCCATTTGGATATACTATATGGAACTTGAATCCAAGTGGGAAGAAAAGAAAATAGCAACTAAGATTAAGAAATCTTGGCTACTAAAGACTTGTTCTAGACCCAGATTGAGTCCGATAGTTCCTAAATCTCAATTTTCTAGACTTTCTCCCGTAGATAAATTGGCTAAATACGTGACTGAAAGTGTTGTAGATCCTCGTCACTCACGTAATGAGATAGCCATAGATGAGTAGTATATGACTTGTAATTGTGTAAATTCCTTTTATGAACATATGTTTTTTTTTTCTGTTAATATATGCATATGAATATTTATTTATTTATTGTTAATTGATATGCATTAACAGAATGTTGTAAGGGGATAAGACTAAAAGAATTTGTGTGATTCTAGTCACGAATATAATTAAATACACATTAAGAAATGATTTTAATTTTAGTTAAACATTTAGTTCGTAGATGATGATTGGAAACTTTTGTGACCTTTCGATTTTACACTAGATGTGAAACCTTTACGAGAATTGATTCGCTTGAATGTGTATATCACATGCTTTTATTTTAAGGGTAAATATTGATGAGTAAAAACTTGCTTAATTGTCTCAATCAACAGATATGGCATCTAAGAGCATCATTGCTGATTTAAACAAGGGTGAGAAACTAAACGGTGAGAATTACGACATCTAGAGTCGTAAAATATGGTATGTACTGGAAAAGGAAGATGCTCTGGAAGGTATTAACCATGTTTTGGTTCACCCAGAAGAGAGTAACACTGCCCAACACAGAAGAGATATGGAAACTTACAATACGTGGAAAAAGAAATATTCTACTGCACGTGGAATTATTGTGAGTTCTGTTGTCGATGATCTCATTCACGAATGTGAAGAATACCCTACTGCTCATGCTATGTGGGCACACTTACGAGAGACTTATGGGGGTACCACTGTGACCCGCCTTAGACAGCTGACTATCAAATTTGACACTTACAAGAAGCGTCATGATCACAATGTCAAGCAACACCTTAGGGTGATGTCTAACATGATTGTTCAACTCAAAAGTGTTGGTCATGTTCTCTCTGATGAGTAGCAGGTTCAGGCAGTGATTCGGTCTCTTCCCAATAGTTAGGAACATTTGAAGGTTAACTTAACCCATAATGATAGCATCAAAACTTTTTCTGATGTTTCCCGTCATGTCGAGCTTGGAGACGAGCGGCAGAAACCAGTGGCACAAAGTCTTCAGGATTCAAACACAGGAAGAATTGGAAAAATGACGGAAATGGTAAGGAGACCGGAGAAGGACCCTCTATCTAAGAAAAGGAACAAGCTAAATTCCAGGAAGGGAAAACATTTTTTCAAGAAGAAAGACAAGAGTAAGATGAAATGCTACAACTGCCATGTTCCAGGGCATTTTTCTTATGAGTGTCCCAAGCCGAAAAAGGCAGCATTTCAAAACGCATCTCTAAGTGCTACATATGTTTCTAGCACTATTTTACTAACTGAGTCTTATCCTGTGTGGATTGTAGACTCAGGGGCCACCAACTATGTGAGTCTTGATCGAGAAGCATTTGTGGAGTTTCGTCGAGTCTCACCTGGATCAAGGTGGATATATGTAGGAAATAATGCAAAGCTTGAAGTCAAAGAGATAGGCACTTGCAAAATGGACTTGCGTGGTGGCTAAACTTTGATGTTGTATGACGTCCTACATGCTCCAGAGATCCGACGTAACTTAGTATCTATGTCTGTTCTTCTAGATCTTGGTTTCGATTTAAAGTTTAGTCACAATGGTGTTAGAATTACTCAAGACAATGTTTTTGATGGTTTTGGACTTCGTTATGATGGTTTTATCGTTTTAGATTGTAATCCTTCAACTTATGACTATTATGTTGATCGTTGTATAATGACATGTTATTTTAGTAACAGTGATGTTGATGTTATTACATGGCATGCAAGATTAGGTCACATAAGGCAAGACCGGATGAACATATTGGCAAAGGAAGGGCATTTAGGCCCTTTCTCCAAAATTGAAATGCCAACTTGTGAAAATTGTCTTGCCGGAAAGATTACACGTAAACCATTTGGGAAGGCTAAGAGAGCAGATTCTCCATTGCAATTAATCCATTCTGATATTTGTGGTCTAATGAATGTGAGGGCAAGCTCTGGTGCTATGTATTTCATTACGTTTATTGATGATTTCGCGCGTTTCGGTTACATCTATTTGATTTCTCACAAATCTAAAGCACTTGAATGTTGTCGAAGATATATGAATGAAGTTGAGAATCAATTATATAAAAGTATAAAGACTTTAAGAACCGATAGAGGCCGTGAATATTTATCAAAATAGTTTGAAGAATTATGTAATGAAAAAGGCAATACCAGGTAGTTAACTACTCCTTACACACCTCAACAGAATGGTGTAGCAGAAAGGAGGAATAGAGCATTATTGGACATGACAAGGTCAATGATGGCGCAAGCAAATTTACCTATCTCTTGTTGACACCCAATTTTATCCCGTCTTTCCTTCAAAATATCTATTTACGCTTCTAGTACTTTTGGGCAACTTTAAAAATAATTATTTATACTTTACTACAATTATTAGCTTTTATTAATACCGGCGTTTCTTTATCCTATTGTAGTCACTGCTGTTATTATTTTTATTTTACTACTACTACTACTACTACTAGTATTATTTTATTATCATTATTACCAGTATTATTATTATTATTATTATTATTATTATTATTATTTTATTATCATTATTACTAGTATTATTATAATTCGCGTTGTAACCATTTCAGCATTTTTTACCACCTTATGCACACACATCGCATTTATTTTGCGCAGTTAAATAATAGTGTTTATTTACTGATATTGTCGCACGACCATTACGACGTCATATAATTTTATTTTTTATCCGAGCACTCATAAATACATACTTTTATAATAGGTAATATTTAATTAAAATAGATCTTCTATGCAAATTTAGAAGCCCAAAATAGCATAAGAAGCAAATATATATTTTAGCCCATCCGCCCCAACAAATTTATAATCACTTTCGGACCAGCCCATTGTGATTAGCCCACATTTTAATACCTAAATCGACCAGCCCATATTTTAAATCAGCAACCTACCCAACCCATTTCGTTTTCTAAATGATTTACTAGACGAACCGACCCAGTCCATTAACCCCACTATCCGATGACCCGACCCGATTCCCTTTTCAAAATGAACTGCTAGGTTTTCATCTCTTCAGAGGCGCCGCACCCCTCCCTTCTCTCGCTTCTCTCTCTTTCCCTTTCTCTTCCCTCCCTCTCTCTCTCTCTCTCTCTCTCTCTCTCTTTGACCGACGCAAATAGAAAATCCACATGCCCCCTTTCGTTTCTCATAGGCCTTGCATGGCGAGTTTGGGAAAGAAATTAATGTTTGTACCCCCCCCCCCCCCGGTCAGTATTCAACCAGTTGTAAGTCGTCGTCTTCCTTTGTTGACTGTCATCGATCTGAAACATTTTTAATAGATTTCGTCCATTTGTGAAACTGGAAATATTTTCTTATCATCTCTTTTTATTTTCGGGTACAAGGTTTTAATGGGTTTTGTCCATTTCCCTTCTTTTTCTGATTGAATAGGTTGGAATACACAAAAAAGATCCGAACGTTGAACCAAAATCCCGCCCAATTTTCAGTTTTCAAACCCTAGAAAACCCTAGATGCCCCTATAAATAATCGTTTCGGGGGTCAATTAGAAAGAGTTCTGGAATCGCAAAAATCCCCCTACAAAAAAGTCTTTTGAGCCGTGGAAATTCCCTAAAAATTAAAGTTCTTTAGCCGTTCAAAATTCCCTAAAAAATAAGAAGTTTTTTTGAGTCGCCTCAATTCTCTGAAAAATATTAATCTTTCAGTCTCACTTTTTTGACATTGGTTGGAAAATACTAAGCACTGTTTATTCTCTTTTCGTTGTTTCGGATCCGAGTGTACAAACTCGGAGTTTGTGGTTTCAAGGTATATCGGAGATTCGAGGCCTCACTTCGCTGCACCCAAAGAAGGTAATCCCCTCTCGTGTTTATTTTAGTATTTTTGAATGGTCTATTGATTGTCTTTTGTGTGTTAAGTGTTTACATACCTATTTTGATTTAGTTGAAGTTTGGTATGTCTCTGTAATAGGTATTCATAGTATGTTTAGGTAGTTTAATTTGGTTTAGTTGCATCCTTTACTATTTGGATAACCTGAAGGTCAGTTAGTTTGAAGGCTAAGACGCGCTGAGTGATTAGTTTGATTAGTATGTATGGAAAACATGTTTTATATCAACTAGCTTCAGCCTATTTATTTAGATGCATTAATAGTTTAATCAGTCAAGCACATGTATATAAAGATTAACCTGGGTTGATTTGTTTAAAGCATGCTCTATTTGTGATTTGGTTGGTTCATGTGGATTAAGGTAGCAAAAAATGGTTAGGTTCATTACATTGTTGATTCTGAGTTTTGTTCTAAGTGTTGTTAGCTCAGCCCTGTCTGTTTGTGCTTAAATGTCCAAGTGCTATCTATTAGCTTAAGCATGTCAAAAAAAAAAATCTCACATGTCAAGAAACTAGCCTGAGTATTCCAACATTTGTTGACCATGTTGTGTGTTAATTTGGATGCTCGAATTTGTGGCCTGAGTTAACTCATGATTTCTGATTTACCCAAGCTGAATTCATCATGATCAGTCTATTAGTGGAAGTGTTGAAATTTTATATGGCCCATAACCTGAAATCAAGAGCTTTTTTTTCCTCAGATGTTTTGCTTAAAAGATGATAGTTTAGTTTCCCCTACGGTTGTTAATGTGTTTAGAAATCTTCAATAACTCTGCTTCTGCCTTTGTTTCTTCTTTTTCTCTGAAGTTTGAAGTTATGATTTATGCCTCTTCCCTGTTTTATTATTTTGAAATTGGTTGAGTTATGTGGGTTGCAAGCTTGAAAATATGTCCACCATGGTATATTAGGAAAGGAAGTATAATCTTACCTATTTGATCAACGAACTAAGGGATCAATCCTGAATATTTGTTGCCAGGGTAGTTTGTGCACTTTGACATAAGTAGTTATGTATCAGTTTTACTGCTTGCTGATTTCCCAGTAGTTTGAGTCCTAAATTCCTTAGTTTTTTAGTTTAGATTCTTTAAAATACAGGAAGTGAAACCTCTTTTCTTTGCCTCGTCATTTGAAGGTTGTCTTTCTTTTAAAACATAAATTGATCTTTGTTTAAACCTGCAAATACGAATAGTCTGTTGAACCCCGTAGCTAAAACAAGATTCACGTAGGCTTGAAATGTCCCTGTAAATAATTTAGTTCTCTGTTGAAATCCCAAATGGTCTTTCCATGTCATTTGATTACTGCATTTTGCCTAACCTACTAGACCAGTTTCGTTTCTGCTTTATACCACGACTACTATATCTATGCTTTCTGTTTGGTCTAAACTCTACACACGTCTAAGTACAATAAATGTTACACTATTTGATTCTGCCTATGTTTGAGAGTTGCCCTGTTTATATATCATAAGTGTGTTGTGGCTGAGTTATGTATATATGCGTATATTACCAGTATACCTTCATTAAAACACGTTAATGGGGAGGTTAGATTGGTCATTATGGATCAAGCTTGAACCCTCCCCGGTGTTAGCCATGCCAGGGATTCATGAAATCCCTTGGAACTTGTGCAACATCGGGAAGACGGGGGCGAAAGCTTTCCGATATTAACCTTCTATACATCCTTACGAATATGTATACATGAGGTATACTTAAATATACACAGAATATACACAATCTACTGATTTGTTTTGAGTTTACATTTTATATGTTTAACCTTATTCATTGATTATATACTAATCCTTTTCCTTTCATTTTATGCATGACCATCGCATACGAGTCCGAGGGACTCGTCTTCTCCCGTATTCGATGTTGGGCTAAAAGCCCAACGCAATCTCTCTTCTCGTGTCCAGCCCATCTGCCCGCAGCAATATATAAAAAAAAATTACTGGGCCGAAGCCCAATAGCAAAACGGATCACAGCAGTGGGCTTGAAATGGGCTGATCCATTTGATTTTTTATCCCCTTTACCTTATTCTATTTGTTGTGTATTTTTTATTTGCCTTGTATGACTAACACTTTAATTTATTTTTGTCTCTTAAATTAGATGAATTATAGGAGAATTAATGTGAATAGTGTTAGTGGTAATGGGTAGTTAATTTAAGGAAAAACCAATAATTAATTCTATCAGTTTCGTTCTTTTTTTTTTTTATCTCTAAAATTGTTTATAGTACCTATAATATTTACTTTTGTTAAAACAACTGATTTTCAAGGGCGTGAAGCCTGAACACATATTTTGAATTAAGACCATGTTTTTAACAACTCAAGCATACTTTATAAATAATTCTTCAAGTTTGAATCAATCATGCATTCTTTTAATTAAGCATAGTTAACAAAAGTTAATAAAAAAGAGAAAGAAAACTCACTTCTTTTTGCATCCTATTTATAAAAATAAGTCTAGATTTTTCTACATCACTATATTCATATAACATAATTTTATCCAAAGTTCAAATTTGCTAAGTCTTCTCCTAAAAGTTATTACTTATATGCAAACTATTATATTTTCTGCAAGTCTTATTTTAAATAGCATTATTTTTTCATTTAAAGCCTTAGCAACATTTATAAGTTTTATTTTGAATAGCATTTAAAATCTTTTACTTATATGCAAATTATTATATTTCTGCAAGTCTTATTTTAAATAGCATTATTATTTAAAGTCTTAGTAACATTTATAAGTCTTATTTTAAATAGCATTTGAAGTCTTCTTTTACGCAAATTATTTTATTTTCTACAAGTATTATTTTAAATAGCATTTTTTTAAACCCTTAGCGACACTTATAAGTATTATTTTAAAATAGCATTATTGTATTTTCCTTTAAAACCTTAATAACATTTACGAGCCATTTTCTTAAAATTTAAATGCTATATTTGCATCTTTAGCCTTAATTAATTAACCTAAGTTTGGACGGCAACCATAATCAATGGATTCTAAAGGATGCCTAACCCCTTCCCTTTAGGATAATCTAAAACCCTTACCTAGAATCACGCTAATTAAGCAGACCATTAACGGAGGTTTAGTTTAACTTTGCCTTAGTTAATAATTAGGTGTCCTAATTCACCTTTAAAACTAATTAGGTGGCGACTCCTTAAAAATAAAATAAATAGGGATCACCAATATGTTGTACTCCTACTTTAACCCGTTTAAATGGGGTATAACATCTCTTTCTGGGGAGATGCGTTATTGATTGCCGCCTACATACTAAATAAAGTGCCTTCTATATCAGTTACTTCCATGACTGGTCATAAATCGAACCTAAATGATCTAGGACCTTGGGGTTGTGCTGCATATGTAAAATACCGTTTTGGTAAGTTTGGAAAACTTAGTCTAAAACGGAAGAAATGTATCTTTAAAAGATACTCAGAACACTCCAAAGGGTATGTGTTCATTGGTGAATTAGAAGATGGAAGCATTACTGAAATTGAATCACGAGATGCCACTTTTCTAGAAAATGACTTTCCAAAAAAGGGCGAAATAAAGGAAGAAGAGCCTTTTTACGAAATGTTGAATTCAGATGATCAGACAATGTCTGTTTGATATTCAAAAAGATCAAGGATCGGTTCCTGGTCCAAGTGGGAGTTTTGAATCCCAAAATCCTTTAGAGGAATCTAAATTTCAACAACGTAAGAATACCAGAAAAAGTATACCTAAACGATCTTATGAGATTGAAAATTACGTTTTCCTGGTGTCTCCCACAAAATTGGATGAGCCTAATGCTGTGACTGAGGCTTTGACTAGTCCTGCAAAAGATGAATGGATGAAAGCAATGAACGAATAATTGAAGTCCATGAGAACCAACAAAGTCTAGGATCTAGTTGACCTTCCTTCTGAGCGTAGAGCTATTGGGAACAAATAGGTTCTCGAGGTTAAATGTAAAGCGGACGGGTCAATAGAAAGATACAAGGCACGATTGGTCGCAAAAGGTTTTACCCAACAAGCTAGAATAGATTATGAGGAAACCTTTTCACCAGTTGTGAAGCTTACCTCAATTCGGTTACTTTTGGCTATTGTTGCACGTTTGGATCTAGAGTTACACCAAATAGATGTGAAGACAGCTTTTCTCAATGGAGAACTAAACGAAGAAATCTACATGGAACAATCTGTAGGTTTCATCGTTAAAGGCCAAGAAAAGAAAGTCTGCAAATTAAAAAGATCTATTTATGGCCTGAAGCAGTCTTCAAGGCAGTGGTATTTGAGATTTCACAAAGAGGTAATGTCATATGATTTAACCATGATCGATGAAGACCATTGCATTTATGTGAAGAAGTCCAATGGAATGTTTGTAATTCTTTCCCTTTATATGGATGATATTTTATTAGCTGGAAATAGTTTGGAGTATGTGAAAACTATCAAGTCATGGTTTTCAAAGTCACTTGATATGAAAGACATGGGTGAAGCAGATTATATATTGGGTGTTAAGATCCAAAGAGATTGTTCCAAGAAGTCTTTGAGTCTATCTCAAGAAACCTATATAAAGAAAATTTTGGAACGCTTTCGAATGAATAGTTGCAAACCTATGGATACTCCTATAGCAAGAGGTGAGACTTTAACCCTTGAAATGTGTCCAGAGACTAAAAAAGAAAAAGAAGACATGTCTCGAGTTCCATATCCTAGTGTTGTCGGGAACTTGATGTACGCTATGATATGTACTTGTCTGGACATTTGTTATGCCATAGGTCTGGTTAGCAGATATCAGTCCAATCCTGGAAGAGATATTGGAAAGCTGTGAAGAGGATCTTCCGATACCTGAAAGGAAATGTTGATTATTCACTATGTTATAGTGGAAATGATTTACACTTGAGAGGATATACAGATGATGATTGGGGTGGTGACCGGAACGATAGAAAATCGACATTCGGTTATGCTTTCTTACTTAATAATGGTGTTATTTCATGGAAAAGTAAGAAACAAACTTGCACGGCTCTTTCAACTATGGAAGCCGAGTTTGTGGCTTGTGCATCTACAATACAAGAAGTTGTTTGGTTAAAAAGATTCTTTGAGCATTTGGGCGTAGCAAAGAATTCTCAAGGATCAATGATTTTACATTGTGATAGTCAAGTGGCTATTGCATACACAAAGGATCCAAAGTATCACAGCAAAACCAAACATATTGACATCAAGTATAACTTTGTAAGAGACACAGTAGCGAGTGGAGACGTAACTTTACAATACATACCTACACGAGAAATGATAGCTGATCCTTTTACAAAGGCGATATCTAGAGACCTGTTTGAGAAACATGTTATGGCTCTAGGTTTGCGTAGGATATGATTATATTTCTGTATTGTAAAATGACTTGGTTGTTACAATATTTTCATCAATACTTGACTCTTGAATTTATGTTCATATCTTATATGCATGTGATGATGTAATTTTATTGATAAAGTGTGTCGAACAAGTCGCAAGATTGGTTCTCTCACACGAGCAATCGCCTCTTACATCGAGAAACGTGAAGAGATAAGTTCTGACACCATGTTATGACTTGTTTTGAAAGTCAGATATGAGTTTCTCTAAGAAGATGGATTTGAGGATCATTGAAGAGAGAAGCTCGAGTCAGACATCTAGAGGTGTCTAGATCAAGATCTGTACGGTGTTGGAAAAATAAAGAATTAAACACACGCGCCAATATAAGGTGAGAACACTGTAGTACGTGTTTCATACGACGTGTGCTTAGTAACTAATGGGTTAATGGAGAATGGATCCCTACTTCTTCATTGTGTGAGACCCTGAAAAGTTGCATTAACTTTTCATTGGAATACCCTTTGACCTTTGACTGTTTCTTGAAGTTTCAATCAGTGTTGCTACTTTAGCATGTCACTAATAGCCATGAGTGATTCGGTAATGCGGTGTATGTCTAGGAAAGCAGTTAATCTGAAACAGATGGATTCGAGTAGCAAGGGAAGATAATTAATATTATTAATTTAACTTGTATTCATAGGCCGGCCATTGCACTTACCATAAGAGTGTCAAGTGTAATTGTGGATATAAAGTTAAACATGAACTCGAGTTAACCTCTTTGGAGGACGAGGGATCAGATAACCAGCTACTGGTGTAGGGGATGATGTCTGGGGTATTGCGAGTAATAAGATCCTCATGTTAGTAGTGAATTCTTTCCGCATGTGATTGGATTCCTACAAAGAGATCTTATATAGCTCTTGATGCTCATGGGTCGCACGAACTATTTGTCGTATGAATTGTGTGTGTTGCTAACATGGTTTTGGCTTGCGTCTAGTCCACTATGTATGAAGTGGGAGATGTTGGCTATTTATTTTGGGTGGGTCGCCCATGTGGACTGACTCGGCTCATTTAAAGGAGATAAACATGTAGGGAGTTACGTAGGGCAGTTATTTTCTTAACTCCTAAAGAAAAACTATCACTACATTATTTGAGGAATGAATGTGCAATTGAGTGCTGCACTATTTTTTTTAAAAAGTTCTTCCAATAACTCCTTTCTACAGCAGTCTTAAATTCTCCACACAAAGGACATCTAGTTTGTGGTAATTAAATTTTATTTTCTAGTGATTCAAAGTTCGACTTGGGGGATTCTTTGGTGGCAACTTCAACAATTAATTTTCTGCTGTTTTAAGGTACACAATTACGTTGTCCTTGCTCCGTATCCTTTTTCTAACACTATCAGATAATTTCAAAGGTAATCACATCAATTATCTTAATTAATATAACCTTTTCTTAGAAAAATAACAATAAATGCAAAATGAATCCTAATTGCACTCTAACTAAAATTGTTTCCTAGCTTTAATGGTAACTAAATTATTTTCTTTCCAACATCATTTATAGTTTCGACATATTTAATGAGTTCTTCTGATACCATGGCTGAAGCAATTACTAAAAACTTATGCTTCATCGCCTCAAAAATTTGAATCATAGGGAGCATTATTGAGGGAAGAGACAGTACACTGGAGGGAGATTAAAGCCATACCTACCAAAAACAAAAACAAAAAAGAATGGGAGGGTCCATTCGTATATAGTTGTGTTTCATTATGCTCTTTATTGATAGATCTGAAGGAACTTTGTTGCTAAAACTTTCACGAATGGGATTTTATGGACAATGGAAAGCATTTTGAATACATAATAGTTTTGATTAAGTATTTGTTGAGTTCGTTAGTTTAGTTTTGAATCAATTTCTAGAGAGACGCTTTTGAAGCTATTCTTCTAGATCGTCTTTATCGCTACCACCACTATGGAAGACAGCAAAATTAACAATAAGGAAGTGGGTAAAGAGAGAGACCAAAATGATGGAGGATTTAAAAGGAAGAGAGGGGGGGGGGGGGGATAAAAAAAACCAGTGTTTACATTTTAAAACTAGAAATGCTCCATAAAAACTATTGGTAACCTGTTATAGCAGGTCAATGTTACCTGATGTTGTAAGAAAATTATACAATAACAGTGTACAATGTCACTCCCGGAACTATGGCCTAGGCTTAAAACGACACTCGGTACTTGACTGCATGTGACCGAGCGAACCACATGACTTTCTGAATCAAAATGGGACATGTACTAATGCGGAATATGAGTTAAATCATGAAAGTCTGAATGAGCATGAGATTAAGTAATCATAAGTGCAGAAATAGTATGAAGAACATGTTAATGTAGCCAACAAGTCTAAACACAACTGAGTATATGACATGACATGCTAGACTAGTCTATGAAACCTCTAAACATGAATCTGGATGCTAAACTATTCACCGAGACAAGGCCCCCGACATACCTCTACTGCTTGACATAACATGAAAGTCAAATAAAGATAACAACCCGAATGAAATGGGGCTCACCAATAGCTTATACGTGTGACGTCCTAACGATCAAATCCGTCGTCCTGTAAATCAATGCCTGCATCGTCAAATGCAAGCCCCGGGCAAAAAGGACTTCAGTACATTTGATTTGTACTGGTAAGTAAAGCAACTGAATGAATAAACATGACACATGAAATAATAGGAACTGAGACTGAATTGTAAGTTGAACGTGAGCATGAGTAACATCTGACATGAAATATTTTAAATGGGAGAGCATTAGTATAACTGACATATAACTACCACGTCAGCACGTGGCGTCTGATCTCTGCCCAATCACCTAAGTCATCTCGTACCTTGCCGCGGTACGAGACATGAACATGACATGAATGGATCCATAAAATATCCGTAATCTGAAACATGAAGGTGTCGTCCCAACTGGGCGGAGCGACCCTTATCCTACGCTGGTATACGTAGTTTCAGGCTATTTGAGTCTTCTCGGTATTCTGTGCAACTTCTAAAAACATGTACATGAATATAGGTGACATCTGAGCCCATGGTTTGTAAAACATAACTTGTGAGCATTGCTTGTAACATAACCTATAAACATGGTTCGTAAACATGACTTGTAAACATAATATAACTTGTATATAGATGCATAATATAACTTGTATGAAACATGAAAACATTCATGACTCATGGAGTAGAGTCATATTGGTTCATGACTTGCAATTGAGAACCCATGGGATTTTAAATACCTATGTATTCAGGGATTACAGACAAGTTCATGATAATCATAATGACATATCATGAATACAATTAACGAAGTCATAAATTAAGCATGGTGTATAGTTATGCATATACCTAGGGTTATCATAAACTAGTGTAAAACCCTTGATTCTAAAGCAAAACACGATTTCATTGATTGAACATAGCATGGGGTAGAACAATGATGCTCCACACGTGGATAGAAGCCCTACATACCTTAATTCCTGCCTTGAAGCCTACTACAATGTTCGTCGCCTCCTTTCAACTTAATCTATATCAATAGATGTCAATGGAATCAACATTAGCAACAACATCCAAGTTTTGACCATCTAGGCATTTCATCAAACACTTGCTGGGCATAAAGCTCCACAACTCATATTAATGGTGTTTCTACACCCAACAACCCATTTTCTTGCTTCTAGATGATTCTACAATCTCATGTTGCCATAATCAATATAATTCATAATCAACAATCAACAACCTAAACCTATAACCGTGCATGCTTTTCTATATAACCCATCAACTCATATCTCATGAACTTAGAGTCTATAATAATTAATACAAAACTATAATCGATTAAAGGATGAAGGTATTGCCTTTTTGACGTTCAATTCCCTTGAATTCGAATTCTAGGACTATGTCATCCAAAACCAAGTCTCAATTGAATATCTATGGATTTGAAGGGTTTAATCAATTTCTTAAAGTATTAGGGAATTGAAATCAACTTAGAATCATCATTAAAACTTAACTTGAAGGGTTCTTGAGGCTTGGGATGAGTTCTATCTCTTTCTAGGTCTTTTTTCGCACTTGGGGAAGTTAGGGAAATAAATCCCGACCTTAAATATATAGTAAAATATGTAACCTGTAGAAATATGACTCTCGCGCCACCCTTGCATCGTAATGGTGCCGCACAAGGTAAATTTTTGGTCCGACACTGCTTCTGCTTGCGACGCAAGGGTGCCGCTGCATTGCCTTCAGTAAAACGAGCATAACTCTGTTTACAGAGATCCATTTGGATCCACCATATACCATAGGAAAGGTATTTTCAAAGGGCTACAACTTTTAAGCCTGTAAGTTTTCTCAAATTCGCGTCCTCCTATATTGTCCCCTAGTACAGCATACTTAAGAAAGCGGTTTCCAGGGTCAACCTGTTTAACTGCATGCCAGACCACTACCTACGAATTTTCACTAAATCAGTAGGGACGGATGTTCTGGTGTTTGGTGTCTGCCGTAGCGGCACCAGACTTGCAGTAGCGGTCCCGCTGTAGCGAGGGACCGACTGCCGTAGCGATTTAGAGGGTATGTGGCGAGTAGCCTCAGCGGACGGATATCCGTTGTAGCGGACTCACAATAACGGATAGGGAGCCGCCCTAGCGGCTGGTCGAGTTATGATGTAGACCATCATAGTGGGTCGGGTCTTGCTGTATCGAGCCCGCTATAGCGAAGTCCAACCGCTGCAGCGGATGACGGGACCAGATTCTTATTTAATGCTTAGTTAAAACCCTTCTTTTCCTATCACTTCATTTGTTGGTTCTAAGCATCCTTGAAGGCGATTTAGAGAGTTCTTGGTTGATTTCTATTGTGGGTAAGGCTTCTAACCTTAAATCTGTTCCCTTATCTTTCCTTAAGCTTGAATCCATGCTAGAATCTCTATAGAACTTAAGGTAGAAGATGGATTTTTATGATAATTTCTTGAAATGAGTTCTAAGCTTCCCAAATGGAAATTGATGGTGAAATTAACTAGTATAACCATAGAATTTGATGAATTCATTGTTGATAAGCTTAACCTTCCATTATTAGTGATTTACTTGAGGATTGAAAAGTGAGGGTTCACACCCATAATTGGGGGTTTCACTTTAATTCCAATTTTGGCCTAATCTTGATTTAATCTATCAATTGAATAGTGGGTTTTGATCATCTAGAGCATGAATTGCCATTTCCGCTTTCGAATTGCCTATTTTACCCTTGTGGGTCTGTTTCCCCATTTTTCATAGTTAGAATTGGACCAAAATTAGAAGTGTAGCAATATGGGTATTGTCTTTCTTGATTTCTAATGTAGAACTCGAATATGATTAAACTTTGAGTATCTGGAGGCGTAAAGAAAGGGCAAGGCTAAGGTTGACGGTTCGTGGCTCCTGTTCGGCATTCTAGGTAGATTAGGGCTTATCGTTTTTGTTAGACTTCGGTTAGCGAATCATATGTAGAGTTAGTGATTGTTGGAGAAAACATGTACGCCTTCGGGTATGGAGTTGGGATGGAATACTAGATTGGTATTGTTGTTGACTATAGCTTGTCGCCTTGTTGTTTTCTATTGATTTGTTGCCTTATTGTGATTTATTGGCTTCTAGCCACGTGAGTGATTCCAGACTTGTTGCTTAGTGATTTAGCTTATGATTTGGAGATCGTATTTTTTCATGGGCTGGTGTTGTGGGGAAGGAAAGAAAAGCTATGATATTGAGCCTGTTATTGTGATGTGTGTCCATGTGTGGCACGATTGATTTGATATGTTGTCATCATTCATTGATATTATGCAATGTACTCATTCTCATCTTTCATGATACTCTGATATGAATACTTAATGACTTATTCATGGTTGTGAACTCGTATCTCTCAGTTATTGGTTATTGACTTGTGAAAAGGAAGGATTTAATATTGATCTTGTTGTTGGGATATGTGCCCATGTGTGGCACGATTGTCATTGATATACTCTTGTTGACATTGATATCATGTATGCATTTATACTCATATATTTGGATCGGGTTGCGCGCCGCAACACACACACACACACACACACACACACAGGTACACTCATATTCATATAATACATATATATATATATATTGGACCGAGTTGCACGTTTCGCAACACTGGCTGGGATCGGGTTGTGCGCCTCAGCAGGTACATGGACTTCGCAGGTCCCCATGAGTCATGACTGTCGAGGCGTAGATATCATCTGCCCAGAGCATGTATGTATCATTGCATTGCATTGCATTCATATTTCAAGTCATGACTGTCGAGGCGTAGATATCATCTGCTCGGAGCATGTGTGTATCATTGCATTGCATTGCATTCATATTTCATTCCCTTATACATCTAATTCTGGTAGTGGTTATTTATCGTATTGTACTGTGCTCGTGAACATTGACTTCCTGGTTGGTTACTGATTTGAGATTGTCGTGTGTCTGATTACTACATACTTGGGAATTGATAGACTCGAGGAGTAGAGACTTTTCCTAGGCTAAGACTTGGGGTTACAGATTACTATTGTTGGTTGTACTAGTGTTTATGGTTGTTCTGAGGAATCGTAGGAAACTTTGCAAGACTTGTGTTTAGGTGTTTCACCATAGGCTATGATTCGGTTATAAATCCTTATGAACTTGAGTTGTTATTCTTGGACTGTGTGGTGCATACACCTGATTGCGGGCATGTCTATTCTTCCGTCTCTTTCTTTATATATGTTAACTAATTGTTGTCGGCCTATGATTTCTTCTCAATATGTGTTGTTTGTCTTGATGCTACCTTGCTACACTCTTTTTCGGGGTGTAGAGTTTTGAGACAGGTTCCACTTCCATTTCCGAAATTGATTTCCAAGGCTTAGCTTGCGAGTATCTAGGGTGAGCATATAACGAGTCGCTGCCCGGAGACTCCTCTATCCCTGTCTTTATTTTCTTCCATTCAGACAGATGTGTCTAGCATTTAAGACTTGTATTTTCCAGACATTACTTAGTTGCTCTTGTATGAGTCAGGTCAGTTCCTTGGGGGTTTTATTTATATTCCGCACTTACGATTATTTATGATTCAGACTTTTACTTATTCTGCACTATTTACTTTATTATGGTTTGAATTGCTGATTCGGAGAAGAGTTCGCCTGCCGAGGTGGGAAATGGTAGGTGCCCCCGCGACTTAGTGAAATTGGATCGTGACAGACACGACCCTTGTAGTAGGCTCCCGACCAACGCACCCAGTAGATGTTTTGTTTAGTGGGTGCTGCTAACTTCTTTTATCAGTTTATAAAGAAGTTTCTGTAGAAATACTAGGTAAGCATGGCCCGTGCTGGCAGGGGCCCAACACAATGTCATTAATACAGATAGTAGTTTAAAACTCCCCAATATATATTTCCTTATAGTCAATTTTTTGCCAGCAAAATTTCATTATTGTTGTCAATTTCAAACCAATTACAACAATTCAGCAAAAAAGCCACTTTAGTTTTCTGATAGATTAGTAAAAAAATTGCAAAACAAATGATCATATATTAGACTACGTAAATGTATGCAGGACAAAAGATAATCCATGGGAAGTGCCCCTATTTACCTCAATGGTTGGAATAGTACTTTACTTTAGGTGCTTGAAACTGGAGCAGTCCCATCACTTGCCTATTTTGAGTGATAGTCCCAAGTGCATTCGTATTTTGGTGATTGTCAAACTGTTTCAGAACCATACAGAAACCTGGTTTGTAATCTACTCTTTGTGCACGTTACACTGTCGGCAGAGACAGCTGTAAAGCCGAGTCACTTGCTGCACATAAGTACAGCTGTGAGTGGCCCATACTTTAGGTCAAAGTGAATAAGCGGTCTCTATCCATCCCACATGTTCCTACTATATATACAACATGATGGAAACATATTGAGTAGACTTGAGAACCAAATCTAAATCGTGCAAAACTGCCGACACAAGTTCTCAAGATCTCTCAAGAACAAAGTTACTTTCAAGCTAAAGAACCAGATCTGAATATGAATCTAGTCTTCGTTCTTTAGGTTATTGTAAGTCTTTGTTTTTGGTGCTTAAACTGTAAACCTACTCTTCCATAAAAAGAAGTTGTCTCAAGGTTGCTTCCACAAGCTTTTGAGTGGTACACTAGGCTAGAGTTAGCTTATTTGTATTAGTGTGTGGCTAGAGTTAGTCACTGTGGTGAATTCTCAAAGGGTGCCTTTGAGTGGTACACTAGACTGGGGAAAGTCTAGGTGTATTAGTGTGCTTGGCTAGAGGTAGTCAAGGGTGAGGGTTGCATAAGCATTATTGTAAGGGTGAGGGATTATGGGAGTTAATTCCTAGCTTACGATAGAGTTGTAACCTGAGTTGCTTGGTTAGTGGAGTTGAAATCCTACAGGGGTAGGTCGTGGTTTTTAATCCCTTGATCAAGGAGTTTTCCACGTAAAATCTTGTGTTGATTCTCGTACTGCATTGCATAAGGGAACTGGTACACGACCACGTCCCTCATATACTGTTTGGTGGACACACAACCTGCAATATTGAGGACTATTGGAATTATTATGATTTATGAGACCTTGATCATATACTGATTTGACAAAGCTTACACACCCATTTCTTTTACCCAAACAAAGCTCAAATTAGACATAACCTCTTATAATGGAAACGTGTTTTTCTATTAAGGATATTGGGGGAAGAGCTGATGCGGTAGCTGCTCAATTTTGGGATTAAGGGACACATTGCATTAGAGGATGCAAAAAATTGGAAAAGTCCTTACATAAAAATTGAAAGACAGGAAACAGACACGTGCGCACTTTGAATTATAATGTATCTATGTGTATGTAGTTGTGTTTGGATAGTGGTATTCGCGTTTAAACACGATTAATATAACATTGTAGTTTGTGTTCCTTATCTAAAACTTTATTATATTAGTATTTGCTATGAATACAAAGTCTGCAGAAATTTATTAATACTTTTTAAAAGAGAAGATTTGTTTAAAAAGAAACTATTTTCCTCTATTTGAGATAAAACAATAGCAATATTTAAGCATCAGTTGATATTTTAATTTTAATTCGATTAATTTAAAGGTGTAAAATTTATTATTTTTTATCAAATTTTGATTTGGATAATTCTAATTCAAATTATTAAATTAATGTTACATGTTTAAAACGAAACAAAATAGAAATTTAGTTTTCTATTTAAACGAAGAACTACTATTTTTTAATTTTTAGTAAATATTCTCAGTTTAACTCATTTTACTTGTCATGTCGTCTACACAATTGTAAAGATTTATGTATTGGATAGTGATAATATATATATTTTATATTGCTAATAAACATACCTAAATTTGCACAATCGATGCATATATATAGATGAACATTAATACATATACACAAATGTTATTTGTCTATTAAGTGGAATTATGTGAGTATGATAAAATAGTGAAAAGTATAAAGAGTGTAAAAGTAGCACGTGGCCAAAAACATAATTAATACCTGCCACTTGAAATTACATCATCTATTGTGATGCAATTTTTAGGAGCAGGGGCAAAATAGGGAAAGTACGAATATATTTAATACTAAGCTACAGTAAGATTCTACTTTTAACTAATGAAATTATTCAATGGCAAGTGCTTTGACCAAATTGCCCTTGGTCGACGATCCACTTTTTTACTCATGCTTTTATATAGCTTAGGTTTAAAAAAAAAATTGTCTATTACAAATTAAAAACTAATAAAATGGAAGAAATTGCACGAATTGTCCTTCAAATTAAGGGTGGGCATGGTACGGTATGTATCGAATACCATACCGAAATCGAAATTTTTAATACTACGATTTCTATATTACGGTATTTGGTATGCATTTTAATATTGTTTGGTATTCGGTACAGTATTCGGTATTTATAAAAAGAATACCGAGATACCGTATATCATACCGAAGTTTATACTACATATACAATCCATATATATCATATTTAATACTATTAAATATATAGACCAGTTTTTGTACAGAAAAAATACATCTCATTCAAGTTACATTTTGGATGTCACTAAATGGAATTTTTAATGTAAAATTGTACGGGACTAAAGATTATGCTTAATTTTGGTTAATGTTGTTTAGACTTTGTAATTTCGACCGCTCTATCGTGATTCAAATGTTATTTTTGTGTAATTGAATAACGAAGAAAATTGTTTATACTTTCTTTTGAATATGTCTACATGTGTAAGGTGTTAGTTTAATATAATTGAGACGTTCCTTGAAAAGTCGAATTCATAATCCTTTATTATATGAGTATATGTGTAAGTTGAAGTCAAACAAACTATGGTTACCGAATTACCGTACCGAAAAATACCGAAACTGAACTTAGAAGTACCGAATCATACCGAATTATTTTGGTATGGTAACGGTATAGTATTTTTAGAAACTGAAAACCGAAGTTTCAAATACCGTACCATACCCACCCCTACTTCAAATGTGCTGGCAAAAATACTGCAAATGCAGTGCGTGGTATAGAAATCCAACTGAATGCATTCATCATTATTGACTTAATGGAGGATACTTTGACATTTACATGGATATTGCTTTATTTTTTTAATATGAGGTCTACATTTTGTTTTTAGATATTGCTTATTTTTTAATATGGGGTCCACGTTTTTTTTATATTGTTTGATTTTTTAAAATATGGGGTCCATTTTTTTTTTTCAACATGAGTTGGAGGTAAAAAATAGTACCACATTTTTTTTAGACTATCTAAAAAAATGATATATTTTTATGCTTAGAAATCATTTAACTTGAAATTTTTCGTTTTACCTTTAATGAAATTATTTAAATTCACACAAATATCTATGACTTGTTTTAGACCACAAATTAGGACAGAGTGAGTACCTTTTAGTAATATAATTATGAGATTTTTATTACAAAAAATATTATAATGCAATTAATTGAGAATATCAATAAATTAATTTCCTGGTTTGGTTCTCTATTGAAAGATTTGAAATTAGCCTTTTCTTACCGAATTTGATGTCATCATCTCTTTCTACTCAACAATACTGAAAAGCGCTTTGATGTGTCAGCATCTGCTACAGTATTAAATTTTTAAATATAGACGAACTTCATCATTTTAAGAAAATATGTGCATACGTTTCTTGACCGTTTATATTTCGTCTTCTTGATGCTATTCTTCATTATTTGTGTGAGACGTATGTGTCTAAACTTATACCCAAAGGTATAAGTTTTGAATCTTTTGATTTTATGACTTCTTTAACGGTTTTTGTTCAATTTAAATTGTTATTTCTTTTTTTCCGAACTTCTCTTAAATATATTTTCTCTAAGCGTACCTTTACCATTTTCTGAACTTATTATCATTATTTAAATATCCTATTTTTTTCTGTTGCTATTGTCTCCTACTTTTTCACATGAACCCCACCTTAATTATTTTTCCTAGCAATTGTCTCCTACTTCTTCACGCGGATCCCACCTTTATTTTTATTTTTTTGCAATTATCTCCTAATTCTCCACGCGAACCTCACCTTAATTTTTTTTTTAATCTCTGCTATTATAGAAGATTGGATCCCACTTTTTTTATTTAACAATTTTTCAACTATTAAAGAAGATTAAGGCCCACCTTGTTTTTTTAATTTTTTTAATGACGGACGACGAAAAAGTGAGCAACTCACTCTTCTATATGATTATTTTTTTGCAATTATCTCCTAATTCTCCATGTGAACCTCACCTTAATTTTTTTTTTAATCTCTGCTATTATAGAAGATTGGATCCCACTTTTTTTATTTAACAATTTTTCAACTATTAAAGAAGATTAAGGCCCACCTTATTTTTTTAATTTTTTTAATGACGGACGACGAAAAAGTGAGCAACTCACTCTTCTATATGATTAAAATAAAATATAGCTCGCGTCGGGCTCAATGTGTTTTAGAGCACCCGGCACATTCCACTTGGAACTGCCCCTGCTCTCATGACAACGGAAAAAATGCTACAATAAAGATACCATTTACCAGCTTGATGAACAAAAGAACAGCTTAACATGTTCTAAAAAGCAACGTTCCTAAGAAAAACAAGAGCAAAAAAAGTTTGGCCTATGAATGAGTTGAAAATCTCATCAGCACGTACGTATGCTTGCTTCTCTAAGTCCACGATTTCTAAATGTAGGCTAGTTTGATCTTGTTCCACCCTAACCAAGTCAGCAACATTGATTGGCAGGGCCTTTGTCACGACCCAACCCACGGTTCGTGTTGGCACCTACCATATTACTAACATAATAGGCGAACCCTTACCAACTAAACCCAACATTTAAAAAGTTGCGACAAAAATCTTTCAAAAATCACAAAATTAAAGTAAAAGCTTCATACAGGCTCTGTTTTAATATACAATAAAACTGAAAAGAAATTTTCAGAATCTAGTCTAGACAGGTACAAGAGCTCCTACAGTAAAGGAAGACAAAATAAATGACACAACCTCTGCCTGGAGTGAGATGAGCGAGGCTGTAGGAGAGTGCCTGATAAGTCCACATGGCGAAACTTCATCTAAAACCTACAACATATCTACACCCAAAAAAGGCGTAGCAAGAGTAGTTTCAGTACACCACATGTACTGGTAAGCATCATAAGTCCACTAAGATTAGTTCACACAACACAATATAAAGTCAAATAAGATAAGCAGATAAGGCAATGAACCTCAAGATTCAAAATAAAGATTATTACAATATCACCCCTTACCTTTCCACTCTCGATTTTCACTTCTTTTATTTTCAAGAATTTACAGGTATTCTACTAAATCACAACTGTTACCTCCCTTTCATCCAACCTAGTACTCCTCCGCTCCGCGCTCATTGTATACTCTAACTTCTACCCTTTATGCTTGTAAAGTTTCACCTACTTAAATTACTTACTACAGTATGATGCACCTGGGGAAATGGAACACTATCTAACAACCTGCTGCTATACTTATCTTATATTAATCCCCTCTCCACCAGACTCAGCGAAAACATAAAGATGAATATGCAATATCAACAACAGTAGAACACGCATGCATATCATAGAAATATGGGAGGTAATGAAATGCAAAAATGCGATGCAAGGGCCCATACAGACTGTACATACATGATATCTGATGTCATTGCTCAGTAGTCATGACCTGCATGAGACCCATGGTGTCCATATACCACTCGTTCCGGATTCACTCCTCGGACCCGAGCACAAACCTCCACTCCGGAACGAACCTCAGACGCAGATCCAAAACATATATATATATTTAACGTATTCCACTCAACGGCCACAAGACCAGATAACACGATACCACACTCAGCCTTGCCTGCTACATGCATTTCCTCATAGACCATGCAATGCAACGATGCAATATATCAACTAATCATAATTCCTGCCCTTGATGGGCATAATGCCAATCCACCTCAATATAATTCTTCCACTACAAATCTCTTGTTTTTCAAGGAAAACAGCCATATAAATATTCAACACAATCGGTTATAAGGACGGGAATCACCCACTTCTAGGGTTGCATAAAGTAAACACGAAGTACCCCTCAGTGATAACAACATTTTCTATTAATAATAACTCATTATTACCCTAACTATCATTTACACAATATTTTAATCACATTAAAGAGTATGTCCATCCAAACTCCATGTTCGAAGACCTAATCATGCAGTCTCCCTTCAACTCTAAGGGTATATACGATTCGCTAATCAAAGTCTAACTCAAGTAAACCATAACTTACCTTGTTGACGAACAGCTAATCAAATCTCCATGAATTACTCGTCTTCTTAGCCTTCATCCGAATCCAAAAGCGCTAATATTCGTAGGGATTAGTGGGGAGGAAATTAGAAAGGTTTCTTTTTCTTGGTGTCAAGGATTTTTCTCTCATATGGAACCCTAGGAGCAGCCCTTCAGAGTCTTTTGTTGAAAAAGGAGAGAAAAATAAACTAACCAAAAATGGGTTACTGCCCCACATGGACTGCTGCGGCAATCGCTACGCCGCTATAGCGATACCGCTATGGCAGTCCACTGACCGCTATGGCGGTCCTTGGCCTGCAATTTCTAATTCTTTCCGAAATTGATTTTTCCACTCTCAACCCTTAAAACACATCATGGAGCTTGTTATTTACGACCCTCAACCTAGATTGGCAATAGGTTCACAAAATATTAAATAACGACCGGATAGGTCGTTATAGCCTTAGGAAGATTAGCAGTAGCTACAACATACAAGAAGATGAGAAAAGATATGGTTTACTCGAGGCTTGACAAAAAAAATCATATACCTTTTTGTGGTAGATGATAAATCTGATTGGGAAGAAAATAACTAAATATCGTTTGTACTTATTATTTATGGTCCCTTGCTTAGTTGATCGTTGATATCCATCACCAAGGGATTGACATTGAACGCCAGTTAGCCATCACAATCAATAAGCGCTCAACATTTAACGTGTTAGCCATCACAATCAATAAGCCCTCAACATGTGAGGTCAGTTAGTCATTGCAATCATTAATAAGTACCAAAACAACTTTAGAACATTTTTTACCGAGTCGTCATAATTTCAACACATAATTATTGTTACTCCCCCGGTTTCACATTATCTGTCATATTCTCGTTTTTCACCATTTTCTTCATCTTCTTTTCCTTAAATTCGGATTCTCCTTCCTTAACTCTTCGTTTTTTCTTTATTGAATATTCTATTTGACTGTTCAAATATATTAAAAAATCAATTTGTGTTGGTGATTAAAAAAATGCTTTAAAACATACCTGTCACGAGATTCAATGTATGTTGAACCTTTGACCTTCTCAGTTTTATAAATTTTTACTTCTCATAAATACGCTGCGTACATTACATCCTTGTGGTCTAGTCCTTTCTCGGACCCTGCGAACAGTGGGAGCGTAATGCATCAAACCGCCCTTTTTATTCGCGACAAGATATCCACTCAGCCCATAATGTATCCTTATGTTAGAATGACATACACTGCAATAATCTCATCGGCATACAGATTTGCAACAATGCTATGAAAGCAATCAAGCATTTTTATTTTATTTTCAAAAGAATCACCAAATGGACAACTCATGCAGTCCGAAAAGTACGAGAAACTGCCACAGGGTAAGCAAGGTTTGATAGGAGAAGGAGATTTTAGGGATTTTTGAATTGGAAAGGAGAAAATGGGGGAAAGAAAGAAAGAAGGAAGAAGGGGATAGGGGACAATTAGGGTTTCGAGAAAGGGAATAGAGAAGGAGGATTGGAGCCGGCCAGTGGGGAGAAATGGGGAATGGGAATTAGGGTTTGGGGGTAGATTTAAGTCTTTTATGGCTTAAATTAAAATGGATTGTTGGATGGGATTGATCCAACAATCCAAATCAAATCTGATTTCTAAGTATATATAAACATAGATCTCTAAATAAAAGAGAGTAAAAACGTGCGTCGTTGGATCGCAACTGAGATCGAATATGAGTGTGTTTGTTTCGTGAGTGGTATTCGCGTTGATGTGGCGCGATTCTATTAGTTTATTAAGGTAGAAATGGATTGTCAAATAGGATGGGTATCTTGGACCTGATTTGGGCCAGGTTTGGAGTTTCTCTGGGCCAAAAATTGTTCCGAAAATTACATTAAATTACTAGACTTTGGGTATTTGTAATTTGACTAACTAATCCGATTTTACTACACTCTACTTAAAATTAAGGGAAATCTACATGGTGTAGATAACATTAGGCCTTATTTATATCTAGTAGCTATACTTTAAATTAATTACATTTCATAACTAAAAGGTGTATATCAATTACTGTACATAACTAAAACATTTAAACACAGTTAAAATTAAAAATCAACCGCAACATAAGGCTTGTATTCATATTTTTCCCCTGATCAACTCATTTTCTCTCTCATTGTCTCTCAATCTCTTTCGGTTTACTCTCTCCTCCTCTCTCTAACATTTGGTTACTCTTCTTCTTAGCTTGGGGCATGAACCGGGTACGTGCAAATATTTTTCCGATGATTCACTGGAAATCTTTTTCTAATGAAGTAGTAAGTAATGTGTTAAATAGATAATAAAGATAACGAAAGTATATGTTGTAAGATAATTATGATTGAGCATGTTTCAAGGTCAGTATGTTAAGGTATTTGCACCATTTCTGTTGGAAGTGGATGAAGGATGTTGACGAGGTGGCTTTTGAGTTTTCACGGTCAGATCCGATTAGATCTTGGCCGGATCTGACCGGATCTACTTAGTTCTGGTCAGATTTTGCTTTGTTGGAATCTGGTCGGCGGTGAGTTTTCCGGTCAGATTCCGGTGCCGAATTTGGAAAATCATTTTTTTTAGTGTATTCATTAAATCTTTGGCATACAATTCAGTGTATTCATTAATTTTTTGGTGTACAATTCAGTGTTTTGTGTATTTTATTTTCTTGTATTCTGTTTTTTAGTGTATTGTTAATTTTATTTTTTGTATAAAAATGAATACATTAATTTTTGAAGTGTATACAAATGAAAAGAGTGAATTTTATTTCTTTGTATTCAATTTTTTGAGTGTATTTGTTAACTTTTTTATTGCAAAATTATGTGTTTTTTTATACAATCGATTAAATATAATAAAGTGAATACACTGTAAAAGTAACCATAATGAATACGGTTGATTTGAATACATTTAAATTGAATACAAAATTTAGCAAATTTTAATGACTGTATTCATGAATACAGTGACACTTAATAGCGAATACAACATGAAACAAGCGCTTAGCTATATGTTTGCCACGAAAAGTAAATAGCTAAACTGTAGCTATGCGGAAAAGAAAACCTCCAAATAGTAGTCATTTATGAAATTTTCCCTAAAATTAATTTGAATGTGCTTCTTTTATCTTTAAATAATTCCCTAAAGAATATTGTATATAATATTGTGATATTAATAATTTTGGCATACATATATATATGACCTAAAAATAAAGAGATAAGATTGTAATTAAATTAGGTATCATCCCCATCATCAAGATTCTAATTGAGTGTTTTTTTTCAAGTCCTTTTGCACGATTGCTGTTCTTTAAGTTCTCATTCTCCCTCAGTAATTCCGTTTTTTTACTTTATTAACTGTGCTTTCTCCCTCATTAAATCATTTATTGCCTGTTCAAACTTAAAATAAAATAATGTGTGTTCGGAACTTAAAACAAAGAAGAAAGTTTGAAACATACATCTCAAGATATTCAATTTATTTTATGGGACCCCTCAACAGGTCAGTTATATATATATATATATATATATATATATATATATATATATATATATATATATATATATATATATATATATATATATATATATATATTTCTTTTAGCTGCCTTGATACCCAATCAACGCAAAGTGATTGATCAAAGTTTCCAAGAATATCACTCACGGCAGTAACATTATTTGTTATACATATATTTGTAACAATTGCTATTTAATTTTTAATCAATATAATTTTTCCTTCAAAAAATTCACCCATTGTGCAACTGTGGCAGTTGTTGAAGTTGGAACAGACTTAGAAAGATAAAATTCAATCAGAAAAAAGAGGCTATATTCTATAGGAGCGGAGATTTTAGGGTTTTCGAATTGGAAAGGAGAGAAAAGGGAAAAGAAAGGAGAGAGAAGATGGGTTCGGATTGGGGTAGAAATGTAACGACCCGATTGGTTGTTATGACACTTTTGACCCATTCACCCCCGTTAACCCTTCCCCGAGCCCCGTTAGTGTGATTTTGACCCGCGGGGATGGGTGACACGGTTCCCAAGGTCATCAAGCGAGTATTAACGTGCTTTGAGGAAATTAGAGCTTTAACGTGAAAAACCTTTGATCAATACTTGACTTTTGGGTAAACGGACTTTTAGGAAATTCTTCAATTCCGTGAGTTCCGGAGGGTCGATTATGACTTGGTGGGGTATTCAGTTCGGTTCCCGGGGCACTCGGGAGCGTTTTGTACCATTGGTTGGAAAGTTGGTTTTGGTTGATTGGGGGTTGAACCGGTCAAATAGACCTTCGTTGGGAATTCCGAGGCCACGATTGAGTTCGTAGCGTGTTTTTACTTATGTTTGCATGTCTGGTTTGTATACGAAAGTCCTCGGATGGATGTCGGGATTTGGAGTGAAACTTGGCGAAAACCAAAAGTTTGCTGGTTTCTGGTATCTCATCCCAGCGAGACTCTTTGCGCCTCAGCGGGGCTTGGTCTGCAAGCGCGAGTCCCTGAGATTTTAATGAGATGTGCCTCAGCGGATGGTTCTCCGTTGAGGCGAGATCGCGGGGGAGGAACCTCTTGTCCTGGAGTGAACATCGCTGAATCAGAAGCATTAAATGTCCCATTTCGAACCACTCTTTCCCCTTTCCCAAAAATTAATTCTCTAAGTGACTCAAGGGTGATTTGAAGAATATTCAGAGTTGATTTATCTTGGGGTAAGTTTTCTTCACCTTGTTCATGTTGATTTACCTTCCTAATGCTAGAATCTATGGTGGAATCTATTGATGCTAATTGGAGAAGATGAGTTTTAACCTTAAGTTAGATATTTGAGTCTTAGGCTATAAATATGAGTTTAATTGATGAATCCTACTATTCTAATCATGGAATCTTATGGATTAGTAGATGATAATCTTGAATCTCTAATTTGAGTTAAAGAATTGATTATGGAAAACTAGGGTTTATTCCTAAATTGGGAGTTTCCTTTTGAACGATGAAATTGATCACTAATTGAGGCTAATTTGCAATTGGAGAGTAGAATTGAACTTCTAGAACGTTGGATTACCATTTCCACTCTTGAAATTTCCATTTTACCCTTGTGGGTCCGATTTCCCTCTTTTCTATAGTTGATTTTCGATATGAACGAATGTATAGCAGTATGGGTATCGTTAATCTTCGATTCTAGCTTATATTTTGATAATGACTAGACTTTGAGTATTCAAAGGCTCTTCGGAAGGGAAAGGCTCGCGTTTAATGGTTTGTGGCACCAGCTCGGCATTGAGGTAGGTTACGGCTTACCTTTCGGTTAGACTTCAATTAGCGAAGCATATGTAAAAGTTAGTTACTCACGGAGAAAGCATGGTGAGACTTCGGGTATGAAGTTGGGAAGGATACTCTTAGGTTGGTATTGTTGATGACTTTGTAGGCTTGTCACCCTGTTATTGTGATTTGGGTTTGTTGCCATGTGTGAGGTGTTGGGCTTGTTGGCAGTTTACTATGTTGATTGTGATGCATTCATCTCTCACTTATCTTGTCACTTATCATCGATAGAGGAAAGAACAATGATTTAGGATTGGTATTGTAATATGTGCTCATGCAGAGGCATGAATGAAATTTTGATTATGATTTGCACTTGATATTGATATCATGCACGACATACATTCTCATTTCATACAATACATGGGTTTGAACTATGACTTGATATTAATAATGTTAAGTGAGAAAGTGAAACATTTGAGGCTTCTTATTGTGGTGTTTGATACATGCCTATTCCATATGGCTTCTCATGCATACATTATTTGATGTTACTTACATAGCCCGAAGGGAAATTGTTCCGGACGTGGCATTGCACCGATTTGGGATTAAGCTTGTATTGGTAGTTGATGTACGGATGTTGTTATGGTTATTCACCCCCATGATTATTATTGAATTCGACATTCATGCATGCATTTCATGCTGCATTTCTCATGGTCATGTGATGTGGTTCCAAAGGAAAAAATGATGCAAAAAGAGTATGGAAACGTATGATAAGAAAGTGGAAGATGGAAGTCACCTCTGGGCTGAGTGCGGAGTGGCTAGAATTAGGGGTGGGCATGGTATGGTACAGTACGGTATTTGAAACTTCAGTATGGTAATTTCGATTTTCGGTTTCTAAAAATACTATACCATTACCATACCCAATTAATTCGGTATGGTTCGGTATTTTTAAGTTCGGTTTCGGTATTTTACGGTACGGTAAATCAATAACCAAAGTTTGTTCGACTTTGACGAACATATAATCATATCGTAGAGAATTACTTCGCCTATTCAAAAACGTCTTAATTATATCATACTAACACCTCACATTTGAAAATTTCAAAAGAAATTACAAGCAATCCCCTTCGTGAATCAATTAAACAACAAAAACATTTCAATCAAGAAAGAGTAGTCAAAGTCCAAATGTCTAAACAATTAGTTTTGTACTAATACTAATTTAAATATTTGTTAGTATTATAATATATACTAATATATATGAATTGTATATGTAATTATATACTTCGGTATTGTCACGCCCCGAACCTGGGCCTGGACGTAACACGGCACCCGGTGCCTGACTGCATGTGACCGAGCGAACCATCTGGCTGGCTGAATCAACATGTGATACCAAAACATGACTAATTTATAAAATAAAACTAACACATGCTGATTAACTAAAAGTCTCACTGAAATATCATAATGCGGAAATACTTAGACAATCTGAAATATATCTAACAGTAGCCTACATGGCTAAACCAAAACGATTTAACAACTGCCAACAAGGCTATCATAATAAATATCTGACTGCCTGAACTGTGTCTATGAAGCCTCTAAGAGTACTGAATGATAGAGCTGTCTATAAACTGAAATAACTGGGTAGCTGACAACGCCCCGAAGGAATGTGGGGCTCACCAGTAGCTGATACTTGCACTCCTAATTAGCTGGGTCGTCAACCTGTGTATCGTTACCTGCATCGCGAGATGCAGGCCCCCAAGCAATAAAAAGGGACATCAGTACATTTGAATTGTACTGGTATATAAAGCAACTGAAGCAATAAAAATACTGGAACTGAAACTGAAAACTGAAACTGAACTAAACAGGAAAGCAAGAAGCTGAAGTACTCCCTGTTCTGGATGAAGAATCACCTGTAAAACTGTAAATATAACTGTGGCCTAGGGCCCAAATAATGTGCACAAAAACTGTGGCCTCTGGCCCAAGCAATACGTATGCATAAACTGTGGCCTAGGGCCCAAAAGTACAGATACAGGTGTTCAACATTAACAATTTATAAAATTGATTCTGGCTATAGCTGATAGCATGATAACTGCTTCTGATTATGGGACTCTTGCAAATAACTGGTTATACACTGCCTGAGACTCATGTGATAATAATGCATAAGTCTATAAAGATTAAGTGTTGAGTTCATGATGTTCAAAGTGACAACCATGAACGAATTCTGTAACTGCAACCCTAGAAGATAACAGTTCTATATCATATCATGAAACTAGGCTAAACTATGTTCTGAGTCAAATTTCTGACAAGCATGAAGAATGAGGCATAGGGAGAATCATGAATATTCCCTAACGTAGATAGTTAGCCTCACATACCTTAATTCCAGCCTTTGAGCGTAATACAATGTTCGTCAACCCTCTCAACTTTGATCTATATCAATACAAGTTAAAGGGATTCTATATTAGCAATAATATTCATGCTTTGGTCATCTAAGCATTTTATCAAACACTTAGTGGGCATGAAGCTCTACAACCTTCATTAATGGTGTTTTCTTCACCCAATCCCCATTCTATGACTTCTAGGTGATTCTACAATCTTAATTAGATGTAATTAACATCATTCTTCATCACCCATATGAATACAACAATCCCAAGTCAACAATCCAAAAACCCTAGCATAGTTCATATAATTTTCTTTATCAAACCCATTTACTATTCTCCCAAGAACTTATCAACACTTTAATCATCATGAAACATCATAAAAATTACCTTAGTTATTGTAGGAATAATCCTTGAGTTGAAAAGCTTCACTTGAACAAAACCCTAGTTCCACCTTCTATGGAATTTCTTGACTTGAATGGATTTGATGTGTTTCTCACACTTAGTTTTGTGAATTAATGAAGTGGATCTTTAGTTTCACTTGGATTCTTGCATATGAAGTGTTTGGATGGCTCTAGAGAACCCTTGAGTTGTGTAAGAGAAATGGGAATGAAAAAATGATTTTGGGTCTCTTATTAATATCTTAAAATCTGACCCATCGGGCAATTCTACGCCCATTTTTACGAACCGTCAAACTGTTTGACGGACCGTCAAAATGGTCCGTAAAACTACCCAGCAAAAATTGAGTTTCTGTGACCATTTTACGCTGGCCTGAGTCAATTTGACGGACCGTATAATTGTTTTATGGACCGTCAAAATGAACCGTAAAACTGCCCAGCAAAACATGGTCTTCTGTGACCATTTTACGGACCGTATAACTATTTTACGGACCGTCAAAATTTATACGGACCGTAAAAATGAAGCGTAAAACTGCCCAGCAAAATGTGACCCTCTGTGACCATTTGACGGACCGTATAAATGTTATACGGACCGTCAAATATTCTACGGACCGTCAAATGGTCCGTCAAAATTCTTCTGCTCGGACAGTCTGTCGTATAATGGGCATAACATTTTGCACAGATGTCCGATTGAGGCCCGTAATATACCGTTGGAAAGCTATTTCAAGGAGCTAAAACTTTCAACAAGGAAGTTTTCCCAAATTCAAAGTTAATAGAGGGGTTATGGTCGTTGGAAGTAAGACCTTCCAAAAACTCGTTTGAAAACACGCCCCGTAGAGTGGCTTCCAACTTTTCTTTGCCCAAAGACATTTCTTATGACTTAATTGGTTTTCAAAACACTTCCTATAATCCTCATCTTGGTTCCATTATATTATCATCTTATAGTCAAACTTTAGTCCGAAGTTACGAGGTGTTACAGGTATGGTATTCGTTATTTCGGTATTTTCTTTATAAATACCGAATACCATACCGAATACCGAATTTTTTAAAAATGCATACCAAATACCATAATACCGAAACCGCGGTATAAAAAATTTTGATATCGGTATGATAATAGATATATACCATACCATGCCCCACCCCTAGCTAGAATTGTGGAAGTCATCTCTGGCTGCGTGCGGAGTGACTGGTACATGGACTTCGCTAGTCCCCCATGGGTCATGACTATCGAGACGTGAAGGATTTCCGTCTGTAACATATGTGTACGGTATGAGCCAGTTGGACAGTGAATTGCATTGCATTGCATCGAACATACATTCATATTACATCCACTCATATCATTGATTCTGTTTATTGCATTTATATTGTTGCATGGTACGTTTCCGCATTGATTTCCTGTGTGATGATTCATTGGAGTTGTTATGTGGTTGCTAAGTGTTTACTTAGAGACTTGATGGACTCGAGGATTAGATACTTCCACCTAGGCTATAACTTGAGATTACTGGAATCTACTGGGGTTCCTAATACTGTGAGTTTTGTGTGAATATGCTTAATGACTGTACTTGATTGCTTATATGTCTACTGGTTGATTTCTTTCTTCATATATGTGAACTAATTATTGTTGACCTATGATTCCTACCAGTACATAGTGTTTGTACTGATACTACCTTTCTGTACTCCTTTTTGAGAGCATAGTTCGTCACAGGATCCACGTCAGCACCTTGTGGGTGATTCCCAAGGCTTCTCATTGAGTTTCCAGGGTGAGCCATGTTCCAGATCCGCGGCTCGGAAAACTCTTCTCTTATGATATATGTCTTTCTATTTCGAGACAGTATTTCAAACACTTACGTATTTTATCATTTTAGATTTATGTAGCTTTGTTAGTGGCTCTTGTACTATGCCTTGACCAGATCTTTGGGGTGTTGTTTGTATTTCTGCACTTAGTATTTATCTATATTGAGACTGCTTTCATTACTTAATTTTCGTATGTGTTAACTAAAAACGGTTAAGTAAAGGGAAGGGTTCGCCCACCAAGAGGCTTAGTGTGAGTGCCCGCTCGACCCACGAGTTGGGTCGTGACAAGAAATGTTCATCTAATCCTTCAAAACTTTGAATTAAATTGATAAATTCAACTTTTAATATGATGAACTTATTTAATTCTTGTTTAAAAACTATGGCAGGTCAAGGAGAATCTACGTGACTATACAATATTAAAAACTACATCACATATTCTTAACACAAAAATTAATATTTCAAAAGTAGCCATGCTTCCAAAATAAGTTCCCTTTTATCTCAAGTTCTTAACTAATTAACCCTTAAAAAATGCTGGAAACGGTTGTATTGAATTTAGTTTCCTTTTCTATTGTCTTTCTTTTTTATTTCTTTTATTCAGACTTTTTTTTTTTTGTCTTTTCCTTTTTCTAATATCTTTTTTTTTTATTTTCTTTTTATACGAACATTGTTTTTTATTTGTTTCCTTTTTGTTGTTCACATGTAAATATTACAAATATTATATTAACATATTACAAATTGGATTGTTGTCTTGTGTATTTTACTACTTCAGTAGTATATATGATAAACCATATATTAGCGAATATACTGCACATATCTAAATAGAATGCATATTATTTTGTTTAGTTGCATGTATTATATTGTATATATACAATTTGTATATTTTGTATATATATATATATATATATATATATATATATATATATATATATATATATATAAAACATATTGATGGAATATTTATATTATATAAAAGAGTCCAATATATTTGAAATATATAAATGATATTCTATTTTTAAAAGGCAGCATAAAAATAAAATTAGAAGAAAATATATTATAATTCCCTTGGTGGCAACCAGATCAAAGAGGGGAGACTTTTTTCCAGAATAAAGAGGGGAGACTTTGAGATAATTTTTCTTTTTGATGAGAGATATTTATGGGGAGGAAGAGAAAATTATGGAAGAGATACAGAAAAGAAAAAGTGCACTAAAAGTGTATTAATGGAAACAGATCTCTCAATTTCTGGAGAAGATTAATAACATTTAAATATTTTATTATTGTTTTTAAGTTTTTCTTTTCGAAATGTAATATTTGTTATAAAATGTGCTATATTTATTAATTTTAAGAAGATATTATTATTGTGTATAATTCTTCCTAATTGATCTGATAGGTAAAAATCTCAAGATCAAATTCTCCAAATTATTACTTAGTTCTGAGCTTTCGGCCTTAACCAATTGGGCAATTCGCAAAATTGCCCTTCTTTTGGGTTGGTCTTTAAATTTTGCCCCTCATATTTGAAATCTTTAAATTTTGCCCTTCGGCTAAACCCCATGGGTTTCAGGTTCGAACCCCCACACAGTCAAAATTTTAAAAAAAAATCGCAAGGCAGAGTTTAAATTTCGCTATGCCCCCATCGGCATACACTTGTGAAGGAATTACCAAAGTTATGCCGGACCCGGCATACTTATGCCTTATGGGCAGACTTGGCATAAGTATGTCGGGTCCGGCATAACTTTGGTAATTCATTCACAAGTTTATGCCGGGTCCGGCATAAAAGTTTGCCCATTAAAAGTATGCCCCCACCGGCATAAACTTGTTAAGGAATTACCAAACTTATGCCGGACCCGACATACTTATGCCTTATGGGCAGACTTGGCATAAGTATGCTGGGTCCGGCATAACTTTGGTAATTCCTTCACAAGTTTATGCCAGTGGGGGCATACTTTTAATAGGCAAACTTTTATAGTATGCCACATAAGGCGGAATTTTTCCTTAAGGCATAACTAAAAGTTTGCCTTATAAGGCAAAATCTATACCTTAAGAAAAAGTTCTGCCTTATGGGGCATACTTTTGGTTATGTCTTAATTAAAAGTCTGCCCCATAAGGCATAGTTCCTTAAGGAAACGTTTTGGCCCATAAGACATAACTAAACTATGCCTTGAGGAAAAAGTTATGCCCCCTCCGGCATAACTTTAGCTTTTCCTTAAGGACTTTATGCCTGAGCGGGGGTTCGAACCCAGAACCTCAGGTATCCAAGCAAAGGGCAAAATTTAAAGACCACAAATATGAGGGGAAAAATTTAAAGACCACCCCAAAAGAAGGACAATCCGTGCAAAAAAATGTAACCAATTTTGAAAATATGTTTTGGGCTGAAAATGACTTTGGGCCTTGAATCCAATTAAAAATAGCCCAAATTTATGAAGGACAACTTACACAAACAACTATAGTTTAGAGCTTCTAACCGTCCACAACTACCTTTTTTTAAATTTACAAATCGTAGCTAGTTAAGGCCAATTCGCGTATATTTGAATACATTGTTTAGTTGTAGCTATCCTTCTCTGAGATCGCGTGTATTTGACTGTATTTGAATACGTGCAACCTTAATTTCTTTGAATACATGTGTATTCAAAATGATTGTATTTTAGTGTAATTAATACACAACAGAGCTTTGTATTTTAATGTATTTATATATTGATGTATCCTTTTGTTTTGGTTGTATTTGAATGTATTTGAGCTCCGATCAACAAGGTCGCCACCAGACGTCGCAAGGTTGAATGTATTTGAATGTATTTCAATAAAATTTCATATGCAAAATTTCAAATACACTGTATTTACTCAAAAAAATTGTATATAAACATATGTATATAAATCATTCAAAGAATACATACAGTCAAATACATCTATTTTGCCCCAAAATACAATCAGTCAAATACATATAACTTATATTTACACTAAAAAAATAACGAATACATTCAGATCTAATATACAACAACAAGAAGAAGCCCTGATTCCGTCCAAATCTGAGATGAAGCCATGGATTCCGACATCACCGGCGGCTACGACTGCCGCCTTAGCTGCAGGGGTGCTAAGGACCACTTCGTGTATGACGACGTCGGAGCCAAAGGAGAAGAGAGAGGAAACTGAGAGAAGTTTAAAATCTCCACACCTTGAATACATATTCACCAAAGTTGAACAACCTAAATGATTAACTTCAATGTTGTACTTCTCCACATACGAATGAACCCATTTACCGAGGTCTAATACGCTCAACTGCGCACAAGTAGATAGAACACAAACAATAGTAACTTCATTAGGCTTTACACCTGCCATCTGCATTTCTCTAAATAACTTCAATGCAAAGTTCATTTCACGATTTCTAACCAACCCATCAATCATAGTTGTCCAGCAAATATTATCCTTGGTAGAAACCAGACGAAATTCATCCTTTGCTTTATTCACCAACCTATGATCAAGATAACATGACATCATAACAGTAGAGGCAATACCATCTCTTTCAGGTATTTCATCAAACACCTTCTTCGCATCATTAAACTCTCCGCATTTTTCATAAGGTTCCATTAGCTTTAACCTCACGAACCTGTCTGAAGCTTTACTATTACGATTTTAATTATTTCAAATCCGATCAACTCGTTTGAAGGGAGCTTAATCTCAATCAATTGTGTAAGGTTGGAGAACTCGCTATTCGTCCAGATCTGAGAAGAAGCCATGGATTCCGGCATCACCGGCTGCTACGACTGAGCTGCGGCGGTGCTGAGGAGATGCCGAAGCCGAGGGAGAAGAGAGAGGGAACGGGAGAGAGAGAGAGAGGGGTTAGGGGAGAATAGCCTTATGTATTTGATATAACTATGATATGTAAATTGAAAATTCACTATAGCTCTGAAAAGTAATTAACTTAAATAATTTTTACTAACCATGAATATAACTAAGAGTTAGCTATGCCAAATAAATATTTCATTTATGAAAATGTACATCATTTGGTTGTGAACCAACCTAATTGATATTTGGGCCTTGACTTGTCCTAAAATTCAGCCCAAATGTTTGAAGAGTTTTAGAGATCCCTTTCCTTGCAATGTTTTGGGCCTTGGACCCTTTTTTACAACAAGAATGATTTAAAGCTGTTGGGCTTAACCCAAATCATTTTGTATAAATTTTTAAAAGATCCAGTTTATTCTCAAATTGATAAATGTTACACTTAATGTTAGAAATCAAATTCGGAATTCTAAAAATCGCCTTGAATTTTAAAAATTTGAAACTGAAGTTCTTTGTTTGAAATCAAAACATGGAGGATGTGTTTAAAAATAAAGACGAGATTTTAATACATAACTTAAAGTGTTTTGTTTCTTAAAGCCTTAATATTAAATTGTTCCAAAATCTTAAGATTGAATTCTCACTCTGTATTAATTGGTAACGTGAACTTTAATCTGGTCTGCACTACAGTTCAGTTTATAAAATGAAAACACATATTTAAAACCAACTTAAGTGATTGATAGCGATTTATTTCTCTACTAGTGAAGTTATCCGCGCTTCGCGCGGTCACTAAATATAATAAAAATTTATGTATTTGTTAATAATTAATTTTGCTTGTAAATCTAGACAAAGAGAAGAATTAAATTATCATGTATATAAATAATCATTTTAACGTCACATTTTTCATAAAAGAAAATATGAATCCAATATCGTTCATGATTCTATCGCCTCTTTATAATTCTTTTAACATTCTATATAAAATTTTGTCTGGAAGTATTTGTGGAAAACATTTCAATATAAATATAAACCCATTATAATTGGCTATTTAAACTTCAAAAATAAAAATTGATGAAACATAAGAAAGAGATGATATTGAAAAGTTGCGGGATAGATGACGTCTAATAATTGTTGTTACCTGTATAAAGAATGGTGTTACCTTCATCATGACCGTCTTAGCATTTTAAGTTTTAGGTAACTTATATTTGAAAATGAAAAAAGGAAGACAACAAAGATAAGAAACTAAATATTATATTAGGATTCATGCAACAAAAAAAAAAAAAAAGAGGTTAAATTGTAATTTTTTAAGAAGAGATTGATTACCCTTAATTTTTATTTATAAGCATATGCACATTAATTCTATAAGTTTTTTTTTTTCCCGTTATAAGCTTATTATCACAAATATAATATTTTACTTTGTAGACAGCTTGATTAACATAGTGATATTGGCTTTACAATGTCGCTGAAGTTGTAACCTCTTCATGAATAGCCTTTGTTAAGAGGTCGTCTATACGACTTAAAAAGTTTGAGCTTCTGAATTTATTTAACCTATATTACAAAGATTAATAATTAAAAAAAAAAAGTAAGGCATAAACAACGAATAGTCCTTAACTTGACCACAATTGACACATAAACACTCAAACTTTGAGAATGCACATTTAGACACACCTGAAGTGACACATAAACTTTGAAAGTGTTTGGATGATCATTTTTTAAGCTAGAGTGTTCAACTGACAGTGGAGAAAGTTGAGGATATCTACATGATCTCCAAGAAAATATTCAAATTATAAATAAAATCAAACTTATCTATGCATTTGTAAGTAATCTAAATCAGATTCTTGACCTCATTTGTATTAAACAATGTAGCCAAACAAACTATTCTGCAAAAATTAATCAGGAAGTGCCGCGTTAATAGTTTTTGAAGAAAACTTAATAAGGCGATTTCAGTCGAGACTTATTGGCAAGTGAGTGCTGAACCGCATTCGAAGTTATACCTAATGACCACGCACTATGCTTTTGCGCAATCGTTCTCTTAATAGAAGATTCTACTAATTAGTTTTTTATATTTCTGCAGCTATTCAATATTTCTGCAGCTATTCCCTTTGTATTTCATTGCCATTAATTTAGCAATGGCCGGTGATACTCATGCGTCATGGTGCGAGTATAAATCAATATATATCGGACAAAGACGAGATTTATTATGCAAAAACATAAGAATACAATTTTTTTTAACTCTTAAAAAATCAAACCACAAATTAATTAGGAACATATCAGCTTCACATAAATGAATCTCAATGCATGTAAGAGATAATAATTTTACTACTTGAAAATCTAATACCACTTGCAGTAAGTTTAGGCTGCTTCACTTACCACGACATCAACTATAAAACTTATAGCATCACTGCTTACACCTGCACCAAAGATCCTAAGCTTCATCAAAAGTTAGGGTTGAGTAGATATCAATATTTTAAATGAATACAAATGAAATATAAACAAAATATTGAATATAAAAACGCATACATAGAGAATGGATGGAGAAAAATGATGAGGCTCAGGAGGATTCATTTTTTTTTTTTTGATCAAATGTCATCCATCTCATTGAGATTGGATGTTCATTTATTTCGTCATCAAGAAGTTTTACAAGAGATGAATATTGGCACCCCAATATCCAGAACCTACGTGTTTGGAACAGGCTCCCAGCCTTACATAGTAGGACAAAAATATCAGTTCTCAAAAAATTGGCTGGGAGTAAGTGATTCATACAAGAGACTCCCTGTACATAGGAATTTTAAGGAACATCAAAAGAATAGTTTCTGAGGATTTGTTTGTCAAAGATAATCCTGTTTCTATTGTGCACTACTTTGGCAAGGGAAAAAGGACGTTACAGGTTTGGTCCATTAAAAAGGTGACTATTGGACTTTTTAACATACCACATAAATAAGAATATTTTCTACAATTAGTGTGGTTTAAAGAGCATAATAAAGTAGGTAATGTAAAAAGTTAGATGAGCGTGAATGGCTTGGGAATTGTGAATTTACTAATACTAATTAAGAGTAAAAGCAATGAAAATAAATGGGTGTGAGTTATGGAGATGACTTTTAAAATAACATAATTGAATAAATGATATAAAAATCCAAAAAAAGGAGAAAAAAAAGATAAATAGGATCCTTGGCCATAGAGAGGTGCCACATCACCTTGTTTATGCCTAGCTTTATATTATATATAGATTTCGGTCTCATCTGAGCTACGAAAGGGAAAAAAACAAAAACAAAGTGAAGATGTTAGTAAAATTATTACAAGCCCATAAATAAATACAGAACTATAATAAAAGAAGGAATTTTTACATGGTGTAGCTAACATATAAGTGATATTTAAATACAAAAACTACACTTTAATATTATTACAAACCGTATTTATAAGGTATTTGTATTTACAGCTCGTAGCTATAAGGCATATTTGGCTGACTGTATTTTGGAGCAAACTAGATGTATTTGATTGTATGTGTTGTTTGACTGATCTCTATACATATGTATTTGACCGACTATATTTTGGCAAAGTAGAGTGTTTGATTGTATGTTTTGTGTTGTTTAACTAATATATATACATATGTATTTGACTGACTGTTTTTTAGAACTGTGTATTTGTACACGCGAAACAGGTAAAACATAGCTACGAATTGTAGTTACAAAAACAATAGCTATTATTGGTTAGAAACCTAGAAACTATAGTTGTCTATGTGAGTTACCCAAAAAGAGAAATCGAGACAAGGCCCAATCGCTACTTCTTCAATCCGCTTGTTCGTTTGAGTATTACTTGGGCTTTTCCCTTAGCTGGGCATGGACATTCGAACATTATGTTGGGCTGGAAACCCAACACATAACATAAATAAAGAAAAATGAATTAGATGTTGTAAATTGAAAGCAAATAAGACAATATAAAACAAGATATATAGACAAGAGATATGGAAGAGAACACCTTTATTATTTATTCAGAAAAGGGCCAAAATTACCCCTGAACTTTGGGAAATAGTTCATTCATACCCTTCGTTATACTATAGGGTCAATTATACCCTTACCGTTATACTATGAGGCCAATTATACCCTTATGTTAAACGGACTGCCACGTGGCATCGTCCTAGACATCCAACCCATTTCCCCTCAAATAATTTTTTACCCACCAATTTAACCCAACCCGAACCGGCTATAATTTTTTCACCCAAATTATACGGACCCAACCCATATACCCCTTAAAACCATTTACCCCCTAAACCCACAGACACTCTCTCTCTCTCTCTCTCTCTCTCTCTCTCTCTCTCTCTCTCTCTCTCTCTCCACACTAAATCGCGGACTCCACTAGAAACCCTAGGTTTTTCATGTCGTGAATTCAGTCGATTTAAAGGCTCAAAAAGGTACTGTTTTCATCATCAAATATTATCCATATATGCATTTATCTGCTACTGTTGACCAACTCGTTGATCTTTGAAACTTGCTCGAAAGAATAGTGGTAGTACTCTTCTTTGTTTAAAAAAATTAATTACAGTGAATAGGAAAATTTTGATTAAATTGTGATTAAGAAGTAGTAGTATTTAGATGTTGAATGCGAATGGTCTGTTTGGTCATACAGGTTGGGTATGTATAATTTGGGTGAAGACATTATATCCGGGTCGGGTTGGGTTAAATTGGTGAGTAAAAAATTATTTGGGGGAAAATGGGCTGGGCGTCTAGGATGATGCCCCGTGGCAGTCCGTTTAACATAAGGGTATAATTGGCCCCATAGTATAACGGTAAGGGTATACTTGACCCTATAGTATAACGAAGGGTATGGATGAACTATTTCTCAAAGTTCAGGGGTAATTTTGGCCCTTTTCTGTTATTTATTTCTTTTGTGTTCATAAAAGGATGGGAAACATCTCTTTTATAGGATATGAAACCACCGAATGTTACATCTCTTTATGAGAGTATTAATAAGATACATACACACACACACACACACACACACACACACACATATATATATATATATGTATGTATGTATGTATACATAGATCTAGTTGACATCCACTTCAATGAATGAATACAATGAATTCATGACACTCCCCATTGGATGTCCATTTGAGAGATAGTATGCCCCGTTAAAACGTTACTAGGAAAAACTCAGTAGGAAAAATCCTTAGTGAAGGAAAAAGAGTACACACATCTTGTAATACGCATTGAGTGCTGCCTCATTAAAAATGTTACCAGAAAAACCCAATTGGGACAAAACCTTAGTTAAGGGAAAAAGAGTACCACGCGTATTTGCTCCTCCTGATAGAAACTTCATTTGATATCTCGGAGACGACACATTCCAATCTTGTGCACCATCTTCTCGAAAGTTGTAGTTGGTAGAGACTTAGTGAAAAAATCAACCATATTATCACTTGAACGAATCTGTTGCACGTTGATATCACCATTGTTTAGAGCTCGTGTGTGAAGAACAATTTTGGTGAAATGTGCTTTGTCCTATCTCCTTTGATGAACCCTCCCTTCAATTGAGATATGCATGCTGCATTATCTTCATGTAAGATTGTGGGCAATTTGTCACATTTCAAACCACACTTTTCTCGAATGAGATGTATCATTGACCTCAGCCACACAACTTCTCGGCTTGCTTCATGAATTGCTATTATCTCAGCATGATTTAATGAGGTAGATACGATAGACTGCTTTGTAAATCGCCAAGATATGGCAACACCCCCAAATATAAACACATAGCCTGTTTGAGATCTAGCTTTGTGTGGGTCAGATAAGTACCCTGCATCGGCATAACCAACAAGATCGGGACTGCAATTGTTAGAATAAAATAATCCCAAAGTGATAGTCTCTTTTAGATACCTCAATAGGTGTTTAATTCCGTTCCAGTGTCTCCTTGTAAGAGCACAACTATATCTTGCTAACACATTAAGTGAAAATGATATGTCAGACCTTGTTGTATTGGCAAGATACATTAGCGCACCAATTGCACTAAGATTTGGTACTTCAGGACCAAGAATTTCCTCATTCTTTTCTTGAGGTTGGAACGGATCTTTATTCACATCAAGTGATCGAACAACCATGGGAGTACTTAATGGATGGGCGTCATCCATATAAAATCGTTTAAACACTTCCTCTGTATAGGCAGATTGATGGACAAAAATACCATCTGTCAAATGTTCAATTTGCAAACCAAGGCATAATTTTGTCTTTCCAAGATCTTTCATCTCAAATTCCTTCGTTAAATAATCAATTGCCTTTTTGAGCTCTGCAAGAGTTCCAATAAAGTTTATGTCGTCAACATATATAGCAAGTACAACAAACTCCGATATTATTTTCTTTATAGAAACACATGGGCAAATGAAATCATTTGTATAGTCTTCCTTCAACAAATACTCACTAAGACGGTTATACCACATGCGTCCGGATTGCTTCAGACCATACAATGATCTTTGCAATCTGATTGAATACATTTCTCGAGTCTTTGAACTACATGCTCCAGGCATCTTAAATCCTTCAGGGATTTTCATATATATTTCATTTTCAAGTGATCCATAGAGACAGGTTGTAACCACATCCATCAAATGCATCTCAAGTCTCTCATGGACAGTGAAACTAATGAGATAATGTAACGTTATTGCATCTATAACGGGTGAGTACATCTCTTCCTAATCGACACCAGGCCTTTGCGAAAATACTTGTGCAATAAGGCGTGCCTTATATCTTTGTATCTCATTTTTCTCATTTCTTTTTCGCACAAAAACCCATTTATAACCATCAGGTTTAATACCCTTAGGTGTTTGGACTACAGGTCCAAAAATTTCCTGTTTGGTAAGCGAATTTAACTCTAATTGAATTGCCTCTTGCCACTTTGGCCAATCACATCTTTCTCGGCATTGTTAAACAGATTGGGGTTCAAGATCCTCACTATCTTGCATAATTCTTGTGGCAACATTATAAGCAAAGACATAATCCACATTTATTTCCAATCGATTCAAATTAGTCCCAACATCAATTGGATTAACTGATATTTCCTCATTTTCTTGAGTCCCAGGCTCATTGATTTCTTCATGAATATCAGTATTGTTCAAATCTTGAATTTCTTTATGAGGTTCTTTCATAGTGTCATCTTGACCATTTATTTTTCTTTTTATAGGATTTCGATCCTTAGAACCCAATCGACTACCACGCTTCAGGAGTGCTTTGGACTCACTTGCTATGACACTAGTAGATGGTCCTACAGGGATATCAATGCGAATTGGGACATTCTCTGCAGGGATATGTGATTTGGTAATCCTTTTCAAATCTGTGAATGCGTCTGACATTTGATTTGCTATTTTCTGCAAGTGAATAATCTTTTGGACCTCTTGCTCACAAATAGAAGCACGTAGATCAAGATGAGACAATGATGGATTATTCCACAAAATTTCCCTTTTTATTTCATTATTCTCCCCCTAATTTTGGGAAAAAGGTCTCATCAAATCGACAATCCGCAAATCGAGCAGTGAACAAATCTCCTGTCAATGGATCAAGGTAGCGAATAATGGAGGGCGATTCAAACCTAACATGTATTCCTAATCTTCTTTGGAGACCCATCTTGGTGCGATGTAGTGGTTCTACAGGCACATATACGACACATAAAAAATTCTTAGATGGGATATATTAGGTTCTTGACCCAAAACCAATTGCAACAGAGAAAATTTATGATAATTTGTCGGTCTTAGACGAACAAGTGTTGTTGCATGCAAAGTAGCGTGACCCCAAACAGTCGCGGGCAACCTCGTTTTCATAAGTAATGGTCTTGCAATCAAATGCTAACGTTTAATTAATGACTCTGCAAGGCCATTTTGAGTGTGAACATGAGCTACAAGATGTTCAACTCTTATCCCAATTGATAAACAATAATCATTAAATGCTTGGGATGAAAACTCTGCAGCATTATCAAGGCGAATAGACTTTATCGGATTATCAAGGAACTGTGCTTGTAATCGAATTATTTATGCCAATAATTTCACAAACGCCAGGTTGCGAGATGATAGTAGGCACACATGAGACCATCTAGAAGAAGCATCTGTTAGGCCCATAAAATATCTAAATGATCCACTAGGTGGGTGAATAGGTCCACAAATATCCCTATGTATACGTTCCAAAAATTCAGGGGATTCAAATCCAACCTTTATAGGCGATGGCCTTATAATTAACTTGCCTTGATAACAAGAAGGACAAGAAAATTCATTATTTAAATGAATCTTTAGGTTCTTTAATGGATGTCCATTTGAATTTTCTATAATTCGTCTCATCATTATAGATCCAGGGTGTCCCAGTCAATCATGCCAAAGTACAAACGTATTGGAGTTAGTAAGCTTCTGGTTTACGACAGAGTGTGCCTCAATCACATCAATTTTTGTCCAATATAAGCCAGAAGACAAAGCAGGAAACTTTCTTGTAAAAACTTCCTGGCCAGAGAAATCCTTGGTGATACCAATATATTCAAGATTCATCTCTTCCATTGTTTTAATGTGGTATCCATTTTGACGGAAATCTTTAAAACTTAATAAGTTCCTTCGGGACTTAGGAGAGAACATAGCATCATTTATAATAAGTTTTGCATGTTCCCTTAGACAAAACTATGATGGCTCTTCCGGAGCCTTCAATCACATTAGTACTACCAGAAATGGTATTAACATTTGCCTTACCCATAAGTACAACAACAACAACATACCCAGTGAGTCCCACAATGTGGGGTCTGGAGAGGGTAGATTGTACGCAGACCTTAAGTAAATGAGAAAAATATTTCTTATCTTTAAATATCATGTGTGTAGTAGGAGAATCAATCAAACAGATGTCTTCATAACTGAATTTTAATCTAAGCTTACTCTGAGAGTTATTCATATCTTCAAATGGAATGACATACACTAAGTAAAATAAATACTCTATCAAAATTAGTACTTCCAATAAAAATAAATACAAACCAATAATATTGTACACACAACTGAAATTTTACTCCAATATAACGTTTTCAATTTAATGATCCAAATCAATAATCGCGTAGGCATATTGTCTAATTTACAAGGTTAATGTAATAGTTTAATGTTACATTCCAGTGATACCCATTAATTTCCTTATTAAAACTATTTGCAGACTGATCAAGTAACAGTTAAGTCGAATTAATATCAACCACACATAGTAAACAAGTCATTTAATGGGTTAGATAATATTAGCCATACTATAATTCAAGAGTAGTATTTGAAAGAACAACAATGACATGAGATGTGATGTAATGAGAAATAGGTCCTCTGCCTAGAAAAGTTTTCATCATGTAATAGAACTCTTGTCATATTCTGAACAACTGGTAAATAAAATATACATAATTCACACTCCAAATAATCAATGCATTTCCCTTTCTTAGTCTACCAGAACATGATCCCCATTTTTGTTTTCTTTTAACGAAACATTCAGAAACAGAACACCAAAATTAGTATTATCTAATCAAAACAAAATGAATAAATTTCATTAATAACTAACCATAATATGACTAGACTAATTAATGCTAATTGAAAAGCTAGTACTCATGTAAACTACTACGGCTCATGATCATTTATTCACTAGTTACTACGACTGGAAAAAAAATTAAAATAAAACTACTCAAGCACCTCTAACAACAGATCCATCACCAATCAAGTGATCTATCTTTCCTTCAGGGTGCTCAAAGAAATCTGCTACATCCAAGTGTGTGATGTCCACTTGATTTTAAGAGACAAAATTAGCTTTGGGATTTTTCTCTTACCTTTTCATTGATGCCTGATAAAGCTCAACCAAGTGCTTCGCCGTACGACAAGTACGTGACCAGTGTCCACTTCCACCACATCGATGGCATTTATTTTCTGAGTCACGTGCTTCTGGCACTTCATGCCTATCATCATTCTTTTTCCCTCTCTGGTAGTGATTCTTCTTTGATGAATGATTGACACCAAGAGCAGAATTTCTTCCTTGACCATTATCACTACCACGACCAAGACCACTATCACGAGCACGACCATGACCACGACTGAGGCCACGACTTTTTCCACGCCTAGAGTAGTGGGCGTACACCTCATTCACTTCGAGGAATGGTGCAGCGCCAGTAGGTCGATTCTCGTGATTTTTCATCAGCAAATCATTATTTTGTTCAGTCACAAGAAGATGAGCAATCAAATTGGTCTCGATATTGCTGCTGCAGGAGCACATTCGAGGCATGAAAGGTGGAGAACGTCTTTTCCAGCTTATCAGAATCACTAATCGTCTCTCCACATAATGTCAATATAGAAGTAATTCTGAACATCTCTGAATTGTACTTTGTAACTGACTTGAAATCTTGTAGCCTTAGATTGATCCATGGATGTCGTGCTTTTGGGAGGAAGACCACCTTCAGGTGGTCATACCTTTCTTTCAAGTTTTTCCATAAAATGAGTGGATCCTTAATAGTAAGATATTCAATCTTCAAGGCCTCATCAAGGTGATGACGCAAGAATATCATAGCCTTGGCATTTTCTTGGTTGGATGCTTTATTTTTTTCTTTAATGGTGTCTCCAAGACCCATAGCATCCAGATGGATTTCAGCATCTAGCACCCATGATAGGTAGTTCTTGCCCGAAATATCAAGGGCAACAAACTCAAGTTTCATGAGGTTAGCCATAAAATAGAGATAAGAAAAATAGTACCTTAGCCTTCGAAAATTTCTTTAGACGGTAGAGTGTCGTGCTGATAACGTGTTGTAAATTGAAAACAAATAAGACAATATAAAACAAGATATATAGACAAGAGATATGGGAGAGAACACCTTTATTATTTATTTCTTTTGTGTTCATAAAATGATGAGAAACATCTCTTTTATAGGATGTGAAACCACCGAATGTTACATCTCTTTATGAGAGTATTAACAAGATACATATCTATATATCTAAATGACATCCACTTCAATTAATGAATACAATGAATTCATAGCATTAGAGAAGTACTTAGCAGTTAATCAGTCCTTTAGTCTAATAAATAATTACTATGCACTAAATAAAAGAGTTGGAATCTTGATCACATAGTTGAACTAATCACATGTACTTCAGTACTTTGTTGAAAAGATCATGGAATGATCCTTAACAAAGTCCTTAGAAAATTATAGAAAACAAAGTAGTGTTCAAAATAAGACTTAAGGCGCATAACATGTTATAACCTCTTAGAAGTAGGGAGTTTGCAAGGTATTAGACAAGTTAAAGACTTAATTTCATATACAAATTACCACTTTTTATTTCCCTCCAGCTTTGTCAAGGTAGTTATAACTATTATCCTGTTACATCCCAATAATTCTGAAGGTATCATTTTAACTTAAATCGCCATAAGTGAAAGGAAGAGACCAAATTTTAACTCAAGCTAACAACCAGTGACTTTCAGAAAGTTAGAACTCAAACAAGGAGTAATGATCTATTTAAGCTAGTAACTTTAAAGAATCACACTAGTACAACATCATGCTTCTTTAAATAAAACAGTGAAAGAAAAAAGGGGAGATATTATTGAACCTAACAGATTTTGACTCGAGCTAATAGCAAAATTCAGCAAATAACCCTTTTGTTTAGTAAAAGGAAACATAACTAGATTGACTTGCTTTAAAGGGTATTGAACTTTAATCAAAACAATCCATGCTAAACTAGTTCATTTTTTGCACCACCAAATAACACAAGAGGGCGTGAATTGAATTATGTCTGATTTCGCCTAAGTGATGGATTAGGTTACTTTATCTGTTCCTTAGTTTAGTACGTGGAATAATAATAAACAGTAAAGTAAAACACAATATTTTTACATGGAAAGCACCTGTTTTACAAGAGTGAAAAACCACGACCTACACCTCTGCAACTCCACTAAAACTGTGAGCCTCAATAAATTCAGATTACAACACTTCCAACCTTGGACCTAACCCTAATCCCTTACCAACACTTACTTAGACTGTTGAGTCCACTCTGAATTACCCTCAACTTGGAGCTGAATTCGACAATTGTTTATACCTAATACAATGCTTCTAAGAAAGCTAGAAATAGGTACAACTCGATAAATTGTGCTAATACAAAATATTAGACTTAAATACTTTAAAGCATTACACTATGAAACAAGTTCTGATCTTTTGTATCAGGTCGCACTTCAGTAGCTAATCAGAAGTCTCTAAAATATTGTTGCTGCTTATTTGCTCGATTTCTTCTTTTCTCACCATGTGAGTGTAACCTTCTTCGATGGAGGACTTGCATATATATAGAGACTCGTGAGTAGCAATCCAGTCGGTCACAAACACTTTGCTTGATAAGGACTTTGAGGAGAGATAGTGTTTGAGATGGAGTCAACCTCTTTGCTATCACATCGCTTGATGTGCTTCATGAGAGTCCGAAGTTTATCCCCGATAATTCTTGCAAGGACTTTTAGATCCAGTCCACTTAGACTTTATATCGAAATCTCTTTAATCCAAGAGTCCGGATCTGCGCTCTAGTATGGAACATGTATCAGTTGACCTGATTCATTCATTTTGTTAATCATCAAAACATGCAAGATTCAACACTGGTTTAGTTCAAACTTAGTCGAAGTATAATTATTATTTAGTCATGCTTCAACAGTTTAATGAACTAAAAGAGAGAGATTTGGGAAGAATCTTTATTCTTATAAGTACATACTTTACTAAAATAATTCTTTAAGAATGGGTTTAAGCAAGGCTAAATTCCAACCTTCTTAAGTCTGCAAATGATCGGTAGGACACGTGAATTATGCCTCCAACCATCGACTACCTCAAATCAGTTTACTATAAAGGAAAACAAAAGAAGAGAAACAACTTAAAAAGTAATCCCAACACTTAGATTTTAACATATATGATCACACTCATGCTCCTTTAAAGTTAAAGCAAAGGAAAAATAAAGGGAAAGGGATGGAGATACATTGAACTGAAACTAAAAAAAATGATCATGCTTATATGAATTCACGTATGAACACTAACATGAAAAGAAAAAAAAAAAGTAACAAATTAAAAATGCGAACAACTAATTTTTGCTACATGAAATTTTAAAAATTGACAGGTTAATTAATAAATTAAAGGGAAACGAACAACAAGAGAAAGAAAAAGTAACATTCCCTTCGTTTCAGTTTATGTGATGAAAGAAAAAGTAATACTCCCTTCGTTTCAATTTATGTGATGAACCTTTTTGGAGCACGAGGGTCAAATTTTATAATTTTGACAGTAAATTTTGACACAGATTTTTCAAATTTGTAAAAATAAAATTTTATTTCAATTTATGAGGGTCAAATTTTATAACTTTGACTGTAAATTTTGATACAAATTTTTTAAATTTGTTAAAATAAAATTAATATATTTAGAAATTATATAAAAATATTAATATGTCATGATAATTTTTAATTCAAATATTTTTTTTAAAATAAGAAAAATATGTTCAAAGAACCGACTCCCTAAATAGTAATAGGTTCACATTGAAACAGAGGTCCGCATTGGAGCCCGACTATATTCGGACTCGCTCTTTGTTGGCTCTTTGGGGAAGGTTCACTACTAAGAATTTTTTTATACCCAAAATTTAAACTCGAGATATCTGTTTAAGGGAGTAACAACCAACGGTGAAGTAGACATTTTGTTGTTATGAAAGTAAAGGAGAAAAAAGAGAAGATGCTAAACCTCATGTTGTTAAGGACATTTTGTGGTGTAAGGACACATGTTGTTATACGCCTCCAAGTTGTCACTCATAGTCATGATGGCTCCAGCAAAACCTCAACGCATTCGTCACCGTAAGTTCCTTTCAAACATTAAACCCTAATTCACTCACTCTACCCCCTTTCTTTTTTTTTTCTTTCTCTATTTTATTTCTAAACGGGTCCAAATGAATTGTGTAATACATTCTTACTACTAGTTTGAGATTGAAAGGTACTACTATTTGTTCTTCTTTTTGTTTATTTTATATCAGTAATGCCAAAAGAAGTGTTTAATTTCTTTTTCTCCCAATTTATACCCCATTTTTCCCTCTTTACTCAGTCCCAAAAGAATGACACCTTTTTATATTTAGCCCATTTTAACCTTAGGAAAATGATTTCTAGCCACAATTTTTTTGGGCTTGTTTTAGACTACAAGAGTCAAAATACTTCATTTCTTTATTAAACTCTGTGCCCCATCAAACACCCTAATATAATTTTTTTTTTTTTTTTTTTTGGTGTGTGTGTGAGAGAGAGATTTTTATTGATGGTGTTCAGGCAACTTGCCAATATCTCATGTTGTGATAGATAGCAAAAAATGACCAACTTTTTATTTATTTATTTTAAATTTTTGACTGCTGGGCTATTTCCCATTTCAGTTTCCTTAATTGGTAGGGCACACAAGTATTTAATTTATTCTTGGTTTTGTGAAAAATAGTTTGATTTTTTGAGAAGCATTTTGTTGAATTAGTGGTGGGAACAACTTGGGAAAGCGCGATGAAGAAGGCGAGGACAATGAGTAGTGAAAGTGAGAGTGAATCATCATCAATGAAAGACGCATTCTCCAAATATGCCGATTACCTCAATAACCTTGTTAAGTTTCCTCCTTTTGTACACATTTGTTTTGTAATTAGAAAGCTGTTTATTTGTGTGTTTCCTTATATTGGGTAGCGGTTTAGTTGTGATTAATTTCTATTACGACATGAGATGGAAAATGTTAATGCAGTAGACTAGAATTTAAAGAATCACTTAGCACTTTAATGAAATGGATACAAAAGATTCATATAGTCAACCCCTAATAATATAATATGGACTGAGGTGTTGTTAATTGTTGTTTGAACTTTGATATTGGTTACCAAAGCATTGAGAAGGCGTTTGGCCATAGAAACCAGATATTTTTCGCTTTATTTGAAACTGGAGTTGTGTCTCGTTATAGTTTTTGCGAAGAATATTTGGTTGTTTGAATATACTGATAGTGATTAAAAAAAATGGTTTTTGCTTCATGTGCTTATAACTCTTCTCAGATCCCATAACGTTTACCACTCGATATGTAAAATGTGACTCTCATGCGCTCGAGTTTTCAAGTCTAGTCCCACCAGCCACAACGTTCTTGCAAACTTAATACAGGAAAATGCAAAAGTATTTTTGTGGCCTTTCTTTTGTTTGCTACAACCAAATGGTATTGGTACTTAGCTAAGCATGAGATAAGTGAATTGGAATTTTGGTAGTGAAGTTACGATCATATGGTTTGGATAGCAGAAATTCAAACTTGCTATCATGCTTTCTGCTTTTGCCACTTTATTTTGAGAATCCATCTTTTCCCTATCTCACAGATACTTGTGCTTTATTGAATGGGTGGTTCTGTTCTCCTATAAAAAAAATAGAAAAAAGGAAGACTTTTTGTCTTTTGATAATTTTAGAAAAAGAGAAGTTCATTAATGAAACAGATGAATCCTATATTCTATGTACCTACCCTGATTTTGCGGTTATACATATCCAGATGACTCTCTCATGTCTACTTGAGAACACATGTATGAGTATATAAATGCTTGAAAGAAATAAATCTCAGTTTCAAATTCAAGTTCTAGTTTGAAAAGAGAAAGTTCTAGAGTGATGATTGAAGACATAGGACACTTGAAAAAACTATTCTTGCTACTTTCAGAAAAAAGGTCTTTTGTTAGCTGATTATAGCTTTAAACAAATTGATAATGGAGAAAGGTCATTCTTGAGTTTAGAAGCATCAAAATTCACATGGAATCCTGATATATATGAATTTTTTGTATTGTGCATGATGCAGAATGATAAACGAGAAAGGGTGGTAAAAGCTAGTCGCGATATTACTATGAATAGCAAGAAGGTTATTTTTCAAGTGCACAGGTATCAAATCTGTCGCTGCCCATGAATTTTATTGGGGAGCAGGTGACACACTATTTTTTTTTCTTTTAGGCTTTATAGTATATGGGCCCCCCTAGTTATATGCACTTTGCAGATGGTTGTATGTGGTCTTCAGTTTACCTGGATCTATGCATTGCTGCTATTAATCATTATTTCCTGCACTTAGTTTCTTGTGAATATATATAGCTTGAAATCTTATCTTCTTCAAGGCAGTTATCCACTTGAACAAGATAGTTGAAACTGATTCTTGTTTTCCCGATGTGTATGTATAGGATGGCTAACGGGCGGGTTGGATCGAATATGGGCGGGTCGAAAATGGGTTTAACAAAAATGGATAAAAATATCTGGCCCGCCATATTTAGCACGGATAAAAAATGGGTTAACCGACGGATAATATGAATATCCATGTTATCCATGGTTTCAGGAATTGCCAGGTGAGAGCACATGTTAAAAGCCAAAATAAGCTTAGACTCCCAGAAAACAGAACGCATGAAAAATAACAAGCAGGAAAATGGGTACTTATAATATGAATATCCATATTTTAGTGGAGAATATGGATTTGATCATATGGGTTGGATTGGTTGGTCACTTGTTTTCTTTAACCATTTTGCCAGCCTTATACTTAGCCAAGAAGTGTCAAATGTTGGATAGCTACTTATCTTTGTCTGCTCGATTTAGTTGAATTTTTATGTAAGGTGAAAGATTATCTTAGTTCCTTTTTCTTCCCTTCTTTAACAGAATGAGCAAGCAGAACAAAGAGGAAGTTCTGGATAAAGCATTAAAAGATCTGGCAGCTGTGAATGATCAATATTTGTCCCGGCTAGTAAAGGAACTGCAAGGGACTGATTTCTGGAAGTTAAGACGAGCATATTCTCCTGGGGTGGGTCAGTTGGTCTTATTTGGGCTTCTAATGACTCGAAAATATTCTAATTTGACTTAGCTTGTATGTGCTTCCAACTTATAGGTTCAAGAATATGTTGAAGCTGCAACACTTTGTAATTTCTGCAAGACTGGGACTCTGTTAACTCTTGATGAGATTAATGCGACCTTGCTCCCATTAAGCGATCCTTCTGCTGAACCCTTGCAGGTTAACATCTTAGACTATATCTTAGGGGTAAGTTTATCATCTTCATGTTTGTATTTGTTCAAGTTGAGCAATACTAAGTTGTCTACTTTTTCTCAAGTAAGAAATATCGCCATATTGCTAAATTTTCCACTTCAGCTTGCGGACTTGACAGGAGAATTAATGAGGTTAGCAATCGGTCGAATATCAGAAGGAGAACTTGATTTTGCTGAGAAGATCTGCAGCTTCGTACGTGAAATTTACAGGAACCTTACTCTTATTGCCCCGGAGATGGATGATAGTTCAGACATGAAACAGAAAATGGAAGTAATGCTCCAGAGTGTAATGAAGATAGAAAATGGTATAGTCTTTTCTGCTGTTGCCTAAGACCGGTTTCTTTCTCTTTGTACCTTGGTTCTAACCTAACTACTTAAATATTGCTTTAGGACAGTGTAAACAGAACTGTTTTTAAACAACTCGGGAGACGAGAAATTGGGAGTGGGGGTTCTGTTAGGCGATAATCTTTTTGTTTCTAGGGTTGTTCATTCCAAACTGGATACATTTAAAAGTTTGTTTTTATCACTAATATATTCTAAAGCTTTTAACTGTATGCACAGGAAAAAAATCATTATCCAAACTTTGTATGTGCTCTGCCTACCGAATAATTTAAATCATTCTCATGTGTGGTTCACTTGGGTGTTCCATGTATAATAACTATAAGAATATGTAGGAGCTACTCTAATTAAAGTTCTCATTTAAATTTCTGATGCTTTGACTAATTACATATGAGTAATATATTCAATTTTCTTGATGCACTAGGTAGTTGGATATTCAGATTCCATCTGAATCCTGGAAAGGTGACTTGACATCTCTTATATTACTTTAGTGTTTCCTGCAGTTTTAACTGGATATTTTACCTTTCATAACGCATCATATTTTAAAACAATATGTTTGCGTTTAATTTATTGTTTTATTTTGATATTGTGCAGTCAATATCTGTATTTAGTTTTGAACAAAATGGATAACTCGAGGCGTATCTCTTATGCAACTGAATTTTCTGCAGCTTGTTTTAGTGTTCATGTAAGAGGATCGGAGTATATTCCCCTCCTTGGATCTGCTGACACCAGTTATCCACTGTTGGGCATGCCAGACATTGATTGAATGAGGAGGTAATTATCTACTTCGTTATAGTGTTTACAGAAGTTATAGTGCCTTGTAATAGCTTAATTATGCTGCAATTTCTGATTGAAGGCAGAAAGAGAGGTGCTTGTTTGCTGTTGAAGTTGTTGATGCAGCTCCCTGCCTGCATATGCAAAAGGTGAAGAGCGACAAACTGGAGTGGAAAAGAATTTTAGGAAGGGATGCTTTTCTAAGGTACCTGGGCGGAACTATGTGACTTTATAGGGGAAATTGCATAGCTTGTAATTACTTTAGTCCACCTACTGACCTAGAAGATGGATTGTGAAATTGGTTATTTTTTCAAATTCCTGAAGATTATCCTTTCTCTATCTTGTCTTGAATATATGGCACTTCCATGCCCCCTCTCTCCGTTGTGTATTTTACCCCTGTGGAATCTGGGAATCATTGGATGATACTTCAATGGGTTCAACATCTTTTGTGTAATGCATCTCTTTTTGGGGCATCATGTAGTTTGGCCAAGTTTTTGGTTTGTCAACTGCATTCTCCTCCTTATCCTTGTGTTTGTGGAGAGGATGAAGGTATATTGTTGCATAAAGTCATTGAGATTGCAATTTTCGTCTCTGTGATAGCAAAATTTTAGCCAACACAGGTTCGAGGTCCTTGGCTGAATGGCTGGAAACCGATGGATCTCCATTTGTAGCTTCAGCAATTCCTTTAGACGATCCTTCCGGTTTGAAAAGATATGTATCTTCACCCCATATTTTAGGGTCATGGTGGAGTGCTAAGACTGGAACAGTCACACTTACCTTCTGGAAGGGTGAACTTCCATTAAACTTTTTTTGCATTGGCAATAATAGAAGGATATAGCCTTAAGGTCTCATTTGATCATGCTCATCTGTGCCAGTATAGGAAGCTAAAATAATTAGGGGGAGAAGGGACCCTATGTCCTCTGCAGAGGACATGAAACAATCTTAATATAATGGACAAAATGCAAGGAGCTGTTGATGATGGTTTCCCTACTATTTTTTCTTTTTTTGTCTTGAGAATTTGGATGTTATCGACCGAGTAGGTCGAGCACCTCTCACGAGCTTTTTTCTTGCCAGAGTGTGCGCGATGCGAGGAGAAAAACAGTCCATGAAAGCAATGTCTGAGTTGATTCTTGTCCAGCAGCGTAAAATGTCTTGCATTCATTGATTATTTCTTGAAATAATGTCCTTGTCTCTTCCAGCAGCATCATGATTAGCTTAAACAACCATCCCAATATAATCAGTTGTAAGGATGTTCATTTTGCTTACCACTTTTAGTCTTCACTGAGGTGGTAGGTATATTCCACTTTGTTCCCGGCATTTAGGAAAAGAGAATTGCCACTATTGTAGATTCTAGTCAGAAAAATGACATTAGAAAAAAAATTGGCAACTTCTTGACTTACATTTAAGTTTTTACAAGGTTATTTAGCTTCTAGCGGCCATTATTACCACATATAATAAGGCTAGATCCTTGATACTCTCTCTATATATATGTTCTCGAGTGCTTGTTTGCGATGAAGTATTATTATTAGCAAAATTTAGTACCAAGTGATGGACAGAGACATCAGAGGAGGTAGATTGTAGCATTGGGTGGATGGTTATTGTACAAGCTTTTTGGATGTTCATCGAAGGGAAAAAGTGACAAGCAAAAAATGAAAGCTCCAGGAAGAGATTATTATATTTATAGGGATGACTTTGAGCGTGATCCTGCTACCTATTTTCGCAGCCATCGTGATTAAACTAGTAAGGGATTATTGTGTAATAAATAAAAAGGACTACCTGATGTATATGAAGTGGTTATTGTATTTTTTTTTTTCCTCCCATTTAGGAGGATTTGCTTTGCTCGTATTGTTGATTTCTTGGATTGTCATCTTTTTCTTCGCCAGAGATCATGAGGTATTGTCAGACCATTATGATCTGGTATATGTTATGGAGTATATATATTGTGGTTATTAAATTCAGTAACTTGTCTCTTGTGATTAGTTATTCATTGGTTTCTTTTGTTTCTGATTCTCTCATAAACAAAAGTAATTCTTATTTTTTCACATGGAGCACTAATAATCCTCTTCGTTTGTGAAATTAATTAGTGCGCTTTTTAGTGATCTCTTCCTTAATAGATGTTATTAACGTTAACTTGTCATCCTTTTCCCCCATATTCCACCAGCACTTTCATCTAATCCAGTATAATTCTAGCAATTCCAATTTCAGAAATTTGGTGTTGAGCAACACTTGATTAGGATATAATCACGGACTCAGAAACATCACCTTTCTACGACGCTATGTTACGATTTCAGCTTTCAAAACAATTTTGGTAAAAAATAAAAAGTATGTAGAAGATTAAAAAGTGAAGGCGACTCATAATGTTCATTTTGTAACTTCGTGACAAAAAATGTGAAATATTGTCATAGAGTTGCACACTTCCCTTGCACTTTGGCACAAAGGTGAGACGCTACTAGTTCTATTCACAATAATTGAAAAAGAAAAAAAAATGTTCACACGGACTTGGCAAACTTGAATTACAGCAGAAATAGATGTTCTTACGAAAATCATAAGCACCCAAGATGGGTTGGATATAAAGAATCAAGATTTAGATGAAGCTCATTTCTCGAGTCCGGAGCCTAAAGGGTATAAAAATACACGGTTTTTACTAAAAGGGAACGTCTAAAAATTATTATACCAAAAGGGGTATATCGTGGGCTGATCCACGATATACCCCAAATTTGTTTTTACAATTGTCAGATGATTGAAGCAAAAAAAAAAAAAAAATTTACATGTATAACGTGGACTGATCCACGTTATACAATATCAGTCCACGTTATACAATTTATATTGTATAACGTGGATCAGTCCACGTTATACATGTTATTTGTTAACTTGGACTGATCCGTTCTGCCCTAAAATATTTCATCTGTCCTAAAATATTTCTTCCGCCGCTTCATTCCATTCTCTTTCGTTCTCTTCCATTCTCTTCCATTCTCCTCCATTGCAAATATTTTGCAGAACCTCCATCTCCTTCTCCTTCTCCTTTTCCTTCTCCTCTATTTTTTTTAAACCCTGCAATACAGTATAATTTTTGGAGCAACTTCTTCATCTTTATCTATTATTGCTATTTAAATTAAGGTATTTTTTCTAACTCATATAATATTGTATATTTATAGTAGATGTAGATCTGTTTGTCTTATATATCTTAATTGTTATTTTTTATTTGTGTTATTTTAATACGTTTGTGTTATTTGTGTTATTTTAATTTGAACTTAAAATATGATTGTTAGAAGCATTATTATATAAAAGGTCTGATTTGTTTAGTAGCACTTTTGAAGAAATTTATTGTTATGTTCCTGTTATTTTTGTGAATTGTTATATAAAATATCTGAATAAAATTTATTGTTATGTTGCTGTTATTTTTGTGGATTCTTTTATAAAAGATCTATGGATTGTTATGTTGCTGTTATTTTTGTTAGTTTTGTGGATGTTTGTAAAACGTGGACTGATCCACGTTATACAAAATATATTGTATAACGTGGATCAATTCACGTTTTACAAGTATAGATCACTATCTTAAAACATTGTGGAACTGTGGATATTGCCAATAATGGACCGATGATGACATTTTCAGTACAGGAGAAAAGAATTGTGAAATGTGTCATAAAGGATCGAATTTCTTTCCTCCCATTTTGTGAATGTTGCTTTGTTTGATGTATTTATGCATTACCATAGTAATTTATGACTGCAGAACCTGTAATTTCTTCCCTATGCTCGGAAGTTTGGTATAATTGTGAAACGTGGACAGTTCCACGTTATTCAATATATTTTGTTATGGATTGTTATACAATATATTTTGTTATGGATTGTTATACAATATATTTCATTGTACCTTTAATGTGATATTTATATAGCCAGAAAAGTGAAACTTAATTGATGCCTCAGTAGGCCAAAAAAAAAAAAAAAACTTAAAATGTCATGATAATGCTTTATTATATGGGACCTAAGTCTAAGTGGGTAGACAATTATTTTGTCTATACCTTATAGGTATTAATGTGGTCCACTATCAGTGGTTTCTAAATAAGGCGTATGGAAGTTGGCTTTATCTAGCCAGTGCATATTTGTTCTGCTAAAATTGGAATAATATATTTTTTTTAATAGTGAGTTACTCCAAATAGCTTGATCTGGACTTCATTTTTTTTTTATATAAGGTATGGAGTTTCCACGGGTATGCGTACATCCGGGGCCAGAAGTGTACGATGTGTTAACACTCCAGGAGAAGCATCGATCAGAGGCTATGTGGGATGGTTCCTTGAGAGGACCGACCGGATGCCTGTTTCCTCGGCGCGCGGATACTGAATTTTGGAAGCATGTGAGGCGTCATCCTTTTCATCCTCGCATCCTTGACTACTTTGGCCTGTGTGGATTTAGGGGAGTAATAGAGGTAGGATGTGTATCATATGATTGGGCAGTCATCACTGCACTTATAGAGAGATGGCGTCCTGAGACGCACACCTTTGATCTGCGTACAGGTGAGGCGACCATCACATTACAAGATATCGAGGTCATGTTTGGCTTAGTTATTGATGGTTATCCCTTGAATAATCTTAATGCTAGATATATAGATATTGGTGGGTGGCAACAATTGATCCATGAGCTTACTGGTTGGGCACCCGGTCTGGATTGTTTTAATGGTGTTAGTAGGTTAGAAGTACATAAATTAATTGAATATATTAGAGGCTTAGACGACATTACAGATCAGACCCCAGAAATTGATGTGCAACAGCGGGTTAGGTTATACTTGCTATGGCTTTGTGGCGGCACGATATTTCCGGGTAAGTCCGGTGACTTACTTAATTTAGATTATTTGCTTGACATGCGTGAACTTAGAGCAATGAGTGGACAAGCTTGGGGAGCGGCTGCACTGTCATATTTATATACTTGTTTATGCCGCGCTTCGTTGAGGAAAGCCAAGGATGTGTGTGGATTCATTTCCTTATTGCAGGTACGTGACCTTTAAAATTATATAATTTTATTTGGTTGTCCTATTTGATAGTTATAAGGTTTTTATGTATTTATTTTAATTTTTTAATATAGGTTTGGGCTTGGGAGCGCATTATACCGATGCAGCCACCACGCAGGGCTCTTCCGCCACACACGGATCTTGCACGAAGGTGGACTCATCGTAAATCCCACGAAAATGAGGCACGTGATGTTTTACCCATATGTAGGGATGTATTGGACAACCTAATAGATGGCCAGGTATTTTATCATAATTATGGTTGTTAATGACGTTTTGATATAATAGTTACGCTTATGTGTAATTTATTTATTTTATTATCATGTAATTTTATGTTCTTTCTATCGTAGTTTGTGTGGCAGCCTTATTCAGAGGCCATCATCAATAGACTCCCTGAGTGGTGTCTGCGTGGCCGAGATATTTGGATGGCGAAGGTTCCCCTTATTTGTGGTATCTATCGAGAGTGACACATGGTAGACCGCGTTCTCAGACAGTTTGGTAGGAAGCAACATATTCCGGGTCCATGTGCTGAGATTGATCCTTTTCATTACAAACGTGACAAGCGGTATGCTATAAAAGTGGAGGATCAACAATATTTTACAGAAACAGACTTTTTGTGGGGAAATCGTCGAGAAAGTTTAATTCTGGCCGAGTATGAAACTCAAGACCCAGAGTCACTATCAGCGTATTTTTGTTGGTATCGACGTCACTCACGCACTTTCATAGGAAATCCTGCGCATAAAGTGGATAGAGGATACCAACACATGGCAGGCAGGCATGAGGCACTGGTTCGTACATTACATTCCATTAGATGTTTGATGTCTTTATATGTGTCTTAGACCACTATCAAATCTTGCAATTTTTTTTTTTAGGCTTTAGGACATCAAGAATCATACAAGTTGGCTCAGCAGACTATCCAAGATCCAACCAAGTCTGATGAAGTGAAGGAAATAGCAGAGATGTTTAGCCACATTAATATAGAGTCCATGGCTGCTGCCTCTCTGGGGACGATGTTGAGTTTCGCTCCATATTATACACCACCGGCAGAGTATGTTGAGCCGCCTACTGTGCAAGTGCCTCGTCATCAACGTCCTAATGTACCAAGACCTGCGGCGCGTGGTAGAGGACGCCAATCAGGTAACAGACGGGGCCAAGCTCCCGTGGATCACCAGTTGGTTGATGAGGAAGAGGTTCGTTTTGATCAAGATATGCCCAGCTCAACGATGTCTGTAGATGATGATGCATATCACCCAATAATAGATTTTATGTCCAGCTCATCGACGTCTGCTCCCGAGGTTCAATCACCAGCGGTAATCAGAAGTGAGGGACCTTTTCAGGCATTCGCATCGTCTGGGCCTATTAGCCTCGCAGTTATGGCCCAACAGTTTAGTGGTCAGACAAGCAGCTCTTATGGGATGACTGAGGGGTCTTTACCTGCATTCACTGGACAGAGCTCTTCAATTGGGAGGAGACTGAGTTTTACCGACGTGAGTATTCTAACCACTCAAATAGCTTGTATCTTGTTTAAAGTAATGGCTACCTTATGTGTCTGTATTATTTATTTTGCATAGTCTCCCATGGCATTTGATGTTGGATCCTCACACATTCCTGTGCCGGATGTACAGACTTTAGAGCCACAGGTTAGCTTTTAATTCAAAGTTTTTGGAGACTTGTGGTTGTTATGTGGTGTTTTGTCTTGGTTGCTTTGGTTGTTTGTGTTGGTATATGGTATTGGAGGAAGTCCTTGTTACAGGGGAGATGCTGCCCGATTTTACGTAGACAATCAAATAATTGCTACGAAAATTTATCATACAAAAATAACTTCTATTTTTTTATGGCATTTACAGGATGCAGGTGTGATACAAGAGGAGGTTCACCAACGTAGATCAAAACGAGAGCGTCGGCAAACTCGGTGTGGCACGGGGGGGAAAAAGGGACACTGTAAAAATTAAATTTTTATTGTATAGTGGGTAACTTCATGTTGAAGTATTAGTATGTAAACTTTATTGAATTCGGAAAAATGCATGGACAAGTTACTGTTTTTATTTGCCAATGTCTGTCTGTTTTTATTCAATTTTGGTTCACCTCGTTTCTGCATATTTAATGTGTGTAAAGTTTCCAGTTGCTGCTCGAGTTTGTGATTCATTCACTACACCATTCACCATTGTTACGAATTAACTGATTGTCGATGAACCATTTGCAATTCATATTAACGTTTTGCAATTCATATTGTTGCAAAACGTTGGCTGGCCAACGTTTTACAACAATATAATTGCAAAACGTTGGCCAGCCAACGTTTTGCAACAACATGAATTGCAAAACGTCGGCCAGCCAACGTTTTGCAACAATTCATATTTTGTTGCAACGTTGGCTGCCAACGTTTTTCCTCCGATAATTGATTCGCGCAATAATTGATTCGCGAATTTTTTTTTACGCCAGAGAATCGTTACAGTCGTCAAATTACGCATGCTGCTGTAAAAGTAAAAACGATCAATAATTTGTAATTTTTTTTGTGTAAAATCGCAGAATGCATGAAGTCGTCGAATCTGCCATGCAATCGTCAAATCAAGCGTGTTTTGCGTAAAATCAAATAGTAAAATCCGTGAATCATTAGTTTTATATAAAATCGCAGATTTGTATGTTTCACTGAATTCTACACTTCTCTATTGTAGACTTCATTTTTTACGAACTCTCAACTTCTCTCTTGCACTCTCTATTAATTTTTACTTTTGTATTCTGTTGAAAATAATATGGCGGAAAATTATGTAAGAGTTAATTTATATTGGGGTGGGGAAGTTGTGTACGAAGAAGGTTCAGTTAGATATAACCGTCGTCCGGAAGCCGTACAAAGGTTTCCAATTTCCCTCAAATACGATCGTCTACAACATGTTTTCATAAGTAAAATGGCCATATCTGATCCTAACCTTTCGGTGGTTATCACTGGACGATATCCAACATCAATTACGGCTAGGGGATTTCCCATTTATGAGGAAACTCTTATTTCGGACGATGACTCCTTATCATTATTTCTTCGAAGTCCTGATATATTTAACAATCATATCAGTATAGCCTCACTTGACATGTATGCAACTGTTGAACGCTCTACTAATGTTGAAGCACCCACTGACGATGAGTTTGATATTCGGGGTACTACGTATCTTCCCGCTATGAATATTGGGCTTCAAAGAGGTACACTTCAACAAGAAATAATGGTAGGAGTTGGTAGCCAGTCACATAACTTTGGTTGGACTATGCAGAGCCGTGATATCCTGGACCGAGTAGTGCTCCAGATACAACTGAATTAGGTGGCGGGAGTATAGTTCGATATCACCCTACTCAAGTAGAGTCATTTACAGAAAGGTAAATATAACGATGTTTTATGAAAACTTTGTCATTTACGTTCTATTCAATGTCTTTGTACGTTTAACCATCACAAGAATACAACATGTTATTTAGTTCTCATGTACCATTTTTATAATATAACTTTCAGGATAACTATGTAAATTATTATACTGCAAATTCTAACTAACCTCTTTCATTGTTCATCCATGGAAAATAAAAAGAATACAACATGTTATTTAGTTCTCATGTACTATTTTTATAATATAACTTTATTTTTATTTTTCATTTTGTAATCGGCATGTTATTTTGATTATTTTTTATTTTTTAATTTGTCCTTGGGGTTAATTTAGGTGTGACGATTTTGAAGAAAACCCCGTATTGACTCAGCTCACACAAATTGTGAGCAATAACGACGTAGCTAATGATCACTCCGATAAGTCAGATAGTGATATCCCATTAGATCACACAGAAACAGACGATGATCACTCATCTGATGGTGATGGTCATTCTTATGAAGACATTACTACTCCGACTGATGGTAACGTTAGCTACCATTCTAATGCGATTCCATATTTGGACAACACAGAAGAAGGCTCGGATGATTTTTCCTTCATGAGAGATGACGGTCCAATTCGATCTGCACTTTGGGATTGTAAAAAACCTGAATTTATCAGATCAGGTTAGTATGGTGACAATGAATATTATTTTTATTTGTTGGACCATTTTTAAGGGGTTGATAATTTTCCTTGTACTATGCAATTAGGTATGTTATTTCAGAACAAGCAGGAAATGAAAGGTGCAGTGAGACAATATTGTCTCAAAGAAAAGAAAGAGTTCATTTGTGATCAGTCCAAAGGTAAATTTTGGAGGGTTATTTGCAAGCGTCATATGTTGGGGTGTGAGTGGATGATCCGTTTTAGAGAAATTTCAAGTGGTATGTGGATGGCAGGCAAAGCGGATCTCCACCACAGTTGTCTGACGGATGATTACAGAACGGATCATTCCAATTTGAACAGTCACCTAATTGCTACTATGTTGATACCATATATTATGGTCGATACATACATCAGTATTAAGTCAGTTCAGAAAAAAATAAAAGGATTGCATTTGTTTACTCCTAGTTATAGAAAAGCACAAAAGGGGCGTAAGAAAGCCATTGAAATGGTATTTGGTGATTTTGAAACCTCTTTCAAGACATTGCCCCGATACATGGCTGCCTTAAAATATTTCAATCCGGGGACCATTGTTGAGTGGGAGCACCAATCAACTACAATGCAAGGTGAACACATCTTCAAGTTTCTGTTCTGGGCTTATAAACCAAGCATCGATGGATTCAAAAGTTGCAGACCTGTCATCTCAATAGATGGTACTCATCTGTACGGTAAGTATGAGATGAAACTGCTAATTGCTGTTGGAATTGATGCAAACAATAACATTTTTCCACTTGCATATGCTATTGTTTCACGTGAGAGCTTTGAGCCCTGGACGTGGTTCCTTGTGTTGTTGTGGAGACATATTGTTCGTGAGAGACAAGGAATTGGACTTATTTATGACCGTCATCAGGGCATCTTACAATGTGTCCAAACACATGATTGGTTACAACCACCATCCACATACCATAGGTTTTGCGTTCGGCATTTGAAAAGCAACTTCAATAAAAAGTTCCTCAGCAGTGACCTTGAGAAGCTAATGTGGTTGGCGGCTACAGAGCACCAGAAGAAGAAGTATAAAATGAGGATGGAACAAATCAAAACAATGTCATCTCCAGCGTATTTGTGGTTAAAAGCTCTTCCGGAGGAAAAATGGACATTGCATAAGGACAACGGTCATAGGTGGGGGGCTATGACAACGAATGTCTCCGAGTCTTACAACGGTTTATTGAAGAAAGCTCGTGGATTGCCCGTTACTGCCATGGTCCGTTATACGTTTAAAAATCTTGTTGATCGGTTTGTTGAGAGAAGCACCCTTGCTGATTTGTTGATTGCGGATAAAAAGTTTTGGCCGCGCGCTGTTGAAAAGAAGTTTGATGAATACTAGGAGAGGTCCCTAAAGCATACTGACATGCAGCAATACAATGCAACTGAAGGGGTCTTTGAGATTCTGACATTTGCACACGAAGGTAAGGGCGGAAATATACATAAAGTCTCTGCCGAAGGGAAAAAGTGTTTGTGTGGAAAGTGGAGAAACTACCATATGCCATGTTCACATGCAATTAAATTTTGTGATATTCGCGGAATTCAACCAAAGACCTATGTTAGCAAGTACTACAGTTGCAGGTTTTATAAGCAAACGTACAATGGAAATTTTTCACCGTTGGGTGATGAGGCATATTGGCCACTTTCTCCCTTCAGTTTAATTGCAAACACTGAATACGAGCGAACTTCAGGAGCGCGGAGTACAACTAGAAGGAGGAATGAAATGGATATAGCTTCTGCTCGCATGGCTAGAAAGTGTAGTACGTGCAAGCAAACAGGTCATAACAAGAATCGCTGCCCCGATAGAAATCAGTAGTTGTTGTTACTTGTTGGTTTTTATGTTTTTTCTTAACTTGTACAATTGTTGTTTCCTTATGTACTCTTCCAAGAATATATAACATGTCTTGTGCAGTTTAATAGTTAGTATGTAATTTAACATTTATTACTCAGTTAATGTGTGACGTTTAATTATTTGCATGTGTTAAAATATTTATTTGAGTTAATCATGCTTTAAAAATTAAAAAAATCAATAAATTTCTTTTATTAAAAATATAACCGAATATGATTTAAATCTAGGCAACGTCTTACCCAGTGAGTGTCTGGAAAACGGAAACTTTTTTTTACATGTATAACGTGGACTGATCCACATTATACAATTTATATTGTATAACGTGGATCAGTCCACGTTATACATGTAATTTTTTTTTTTTTGTTTTTGCTTCAATCGTCTGACAAGGGTAAAAACAATTTTGGGGTATATCGTGGATCAGCCCACGATATACCCCTGATCCACGATATACCCCTTTTGGTATAATAATTTTTAGACGTTCCCTTTTGATAAAAATCATGTATTTTTATACCCTTTAGGTTCCGGATTCCTCATTTCTCCATGCCTCTGCTTCTCGCCCTTGGTAATAATTACCTCTGCACTCAATTAGTAACTTTAATAAAATCTCCTAAATAACACACGCTTTCAATTAACCAAATTACCAATCAACGCTCTTATACTGAAAAGTATTGCCAATATTTAGTGGGATGAAAAAGGAGGGTTGCATTAAGTTGCTGGCAATGTAAACATAGTCTAACTATGACAATTACAAGTAGCAATATTCATCCAACATTTAAAGAGTACCAATGTCATTCAACAAAATTTTTTATAATTGTGGTGTCTTGGTCAGCTTGTGTGCAGCTCTACTAGTACACAAGGTACATCATACCTCCGGGCAAGCTTAGATATTGAATAACTCTATCCAATAAGACTTTATATGTGAAGACATCACCTAATATTTATAGTCTTTCTGGTATTTGCACTTTGGTCTCTCATGAACATTTTCAAATTTACCAACCCCTAGGCATCACCCTTGGGTGTGAATATGCAAGTCCAATTTCAATTGAAAGTGGCACGTCTACCGTTTACTAGGTACACCTCAATTTCAAACAAGTTGATGTTGCCTATATGAATCCTTATTTGGTGTGTTTCTCCATTTAAATTCATCTCAAGCCAACATAATACAAGAAAAAAAATTTAAAAAATAGAGAAAGAACGAGAATAAACAAAAAATCGAAAGCCCTAGAAGAATAAAAAGTACATAAGATAAAAAGGTACTAGAAGAATAAGATGAAAGTGTGATACTAATCTAATTGATTGACAATCAAGCATAATAGGTCCATCAAATATGCTTATTCATTTATGTATTTTATCCTTACTTGGCGTGTTTCTCCATTTAAATTCATCTCAAGCCAACATAATACAAGAAAAAAAAATTAAAAAATAGAGAAAGAACGAGAATAAACAAAAAATCGAAAGCCCTAGAAGAATAAAAAATACATAAGATAAAAAGGTACTAGAAGAATAATATAAAAGTGTGATACTAATCTAATTGATTGACAATCAAGCATAATAGGTCCATCAAATATGCTTATTCGTTTATGTATTTTATCCTTACTTGGCGTGTTTCTCCATTTAAATTCATCTCAGGCCAACATAATACAAGAAAAAAATTTAAAACATAGAGAAAGAACGAGAATAAACAAAAAATCGAAAGCCCTAGAAGAATAAAAAGTACATAGGATAAAAAGGTACTAGAAGAATAAGATAAAAGTGTGATACTAATCTAATTGATTGACAATCAAGCATAATAGGTCCATCAAATATGCTTATTCGTTTATGTATTTTATCAAATAATGATAGTTACCCGATGTTTAGGATTGGAATTTGTTGTGGAAAGAGGAAAGATGTCGAAGTTGGGACTTGATTTTGCTCTTGCCATTCTGCCTGATCCTTATCCTTGATCTGTTCAACAAATAGTTGAACAAACAATGCAAATAAAATCAGCTAACTAACAATTTAGAGATAATGAAGTTGAAAATATAAAATGCTTATCCTGAAAGATTTACAGAAAATAACAAGAAGGAATTTCTTTTCTGGTGATAAGGATACATTTATATTAGAAAATATGTTACATACTACTGGGATTAGCTCCAATGCCTATATAACAAGAAGCAATTTCACCTTCTTTGTTAACATGTTATTTTCCTCTTGCATTGCCTTTCCCTGTGAAAGAGCACAACAAAAAATTATACTTAAGTGTAATGACCTGTTTGGTCATTATTGCATTTTGACCCATTTTTCCCCCTTGACCCTTCCGCGAACCCTGTTAGTATGATTTTGACCAGCGGGGATGGATGGCATGGCTCCCGAGGTAATCGAGCGGGTTTTATGGCGACTTATGAGAATTAGAACCTTAAAAGTGAAAACCCTTTGACCGATAGTTGACTTTTGAGTAAATGAAGCTTTTTCAAAAATCCGTCGATTTCATGAGGTCCGGAGAGTCGGTTATGACTTGGTGAGGTCGGTTCCTGAGGCACTGGGGAGTGTTTTGGGCTATTGGTTGGAAAAGTTATTTTTTGGCCGTTGGGGGGTTGACCCTGTCAAATAGACCTTAGATGGAAATTCCGAGACCATAAGTGAGTCCGTAGGGTGTTTTTATGTATGTGTGCGTATATGTTTTGTATACGGAAGGTCTCGGGTGGATGTCGGGATTTGGGGTGAACTTGGTGAAAAACCAAAATTTCACTGGTTTCTGGTGTCTTGCCCCAGCGAGACTGGGTGCGCCACAGATGACCCGCCTCGACGAGGCCTGGTCTGCTGGCGCAGGAGTTATGGATTCTTGGGAGTCTGCTCTAGCAGACGGTACTCCGCTGGAGTGGATGCGCTATAGCGGATTTATATCGCTGGAGCGGATCCGCTATAGCGGACATTTCTGCTACGGCGGAAATCGCTGATTTAGAAGTCATTAAATGCTAAGTTAAACTCTTCATTTCTCATTCCCAAAATTATTTCTCCTAAGTGTCTCAAGGGTGATTTGAAGTGTTTCTTAGGGGATTCTTCTTGGGATAAGTGTCTCTAACCTTGTTATCAACTATTTACCTTTCCTAAGCTTGAATTAATGGTGGAACCTTGAGCACCAATGGAAGAAGATGAGTCTTGACCTTTACTTTCTTATTTATATTTTAGTCTTCCAATATGAGATTAATTGATGTATTTGACAAATCTAAGCATGGAATTTCATTAATTAGCAACCAATAAGCTTGAATCTTCCATTATAGTTGAGAAATTGAAATATGGAAAAGCTAGGGTTTATGCCTTAAATTGGGGTTTTTTTGCTTTGAATGATGAAATTGATCAACAATTGAGCTAAATTAGCAATTGGAGAGTAGAATTGAACTTCTAGAATGTTGGGTTACCTATTCCATCTTTGAAATACCCGTTTTACCCTTATGGGCCCGATTTTCCTTTTTTACTTAGTTGAATTTCGTTTCGAACGAATGTATAGCAATATAGGTACTGGTATTCTCCGTTTCTAATTGAGATTTCGATAATGACTAGAATTTTAGTAATCGGAGGCTTTTTGGAAGGACAAGGCTCACGTTTGACGGGTCGTGGCACTAGCTCGGTATCGAGGTAGGTTACGACTTACCTTTTGGTTAGACTTTAGTTAGTGAATAAATAGAAGTAATTCATTGACGGAGAAAGCATATTAAGCCTTCGGATATGAAGTTGGGATGGATATTGCCTAGGTTGGTATTCTTGATGTCTTTGTGGTGTGTCACCTCGTTTATTGTGATTTGACTTGTTGCCTTGTGTGTGGTGTTGATCTTGTCGCTCACTTGCTATGCTGTGGTTGTGATATGTTTGTCTCTCACTTATCTTGTCATTTATCATTGATAAAGAAAGAACTTGATTCGTTATTGATATGGTAATATGTGCTTTTGTAGAGGCACGACTGTGATTTGACACGATTATGATTGAGATTGACATTATGCATATCATTCATACACATTCTACGTAATTCAATGATATGAATTATGATTTAATATTAATAATGATAAAAGGGAAAGTGAGACATCCGAGGCTTCTTATTATGGTGTTTGCTACATACATATTTCATACGGCATCTCCTGCATATATTAATTGTTGTTACCTATGTGGTCCGAAGGGAAATAATTTCGGACGTGGCATTGTACAAATTTGGGAATAAGTTTGTATTGGTAGTTGATTTACGGATGTTGTTATGTTTATTCACCCTCATGATTATTGTTGAATTTGACATTCATGCATGCATTTCATCCTACATTTCTCATGATACTGTGATGTGGTTCCAACGAAGAAAGTGAATGATGAAAGTCATCTCTGGGTTGTGTGTGAAGTGACTATGGACAAATTTGATATAGTAGCCATCTCTGGGCTGTGTGTGAAATGGCTAGTGATGTGGAAGGCACCTCTGCGCTGTGTGCGGAGTGGCTGGTTTTGTGGAAGTCATCTATGGGCTGTGTGTGGAGTGACTGGTACATGGACTTCACGGGTCCCACATGGGTCATGACTCATGACTATCGAGATGTGGAGGTTTCTGTCCGTAGCAAGTGTGTACGGTATGAGACAGTTGGCCAGTGCATTGCATTGCATCGCACATGCATTCATATTACATCCACTCATATCTTTGATTCTGGTTGTTCCATTTATTGTATTGCATGGTGCGTTTTGGCAATGATTCCTTGGTTGATGATTCATTTGATATGTTTCTTGCTTGTTAATTAATCACTTACCTAGACACTTTATGGATTCGAGGACTAGAGGTTTCTGCCTAGGCTATGACTGTAGATTATTGAGATCTAGTGTGGTTCACATTACTGCAAGTCTTACGTGGATGTGTTTTGTGACTGCATTTGACTACTTATATGCCTATCTTTCAGTTTCTTTCTTTTATATATTTTATCTAATTGTTGTCGGCCTATGATGCCTACAAGTACTTGTTGTTTGTATTGATGCTACCTTGCTGCATTCTTTTCTGAGTGGAAAGTTTGTTATAGATTCCACTTCAGGCCCTCGTGGGTGAGTTCCCGAGGCAGTCAGTTGGAGTTTTCAGGGTGAGCATGTTGCGATCCGCTGCCTGGAGATTCTTCTATCCCTCTGTCCTTATTTCCATTCTGAGACAAATTGTGCCTTAGCATTTACTGGAACTTTCCATCCAGTGCCATACTATTATGTTTTTTTTTTTTTTTTTTTGCACAAATAATTAAGAAATTGGATCTTATATTAGGTGGACGTCAGTAACGATGCCAATGTAATAACATTATTTTGTCACTTAGGTGATTGTTACATCTATTTTAACGGACATTGCTATTTTAATTAATTTATTTATTGACACGTGCAAATGCACGCACGCTAAAACTAGTTTAAAAATAAGTGGTGTTTCACATAATCTACAAGGCATTAATGATGTTCTTTCAATTTTTTCCTTATTTAAATAAAGAGAGTTTACATAACCAAGAAATTATTAAAGAGCTACATCTATTTCAAAGTATTTCTTAAGGGTAAGTTAGTAAAAATAAATCTTACTTTCTAGGAACGGGAAAGGGTCAAATATACCCTGAACTATTGGAAAAGGGCCAAATATACCCTCGTTATACTTTCGGTCCGAATATACCGTTGCCTTTACACTATTGGTTCAAATATATCACTCCTCTGTTAAAGTTATACAAGGTGGACATTCATTTGATGAGGTGAATGCCATGTAGCAAATATCTAAGGCTTGTTTTGAATCATAAATTTCAAAAAGCCTTCCTTTGGTGCCACATAAATTGTGACGGAGGAAGTAATTATTTTCTTCCAAATTTACCCTATTTAGATAAGTGAGTTTTTATGTAATTAAGAAACTATATTGATTAGGTAGTATGTGATTAAGTTTGTTTAGTCAAAATCTTATTTTTGTTTCTAGGAATTAGTAATTTTTTAATTGGGACAGAGGGAGTAATTATTTTCTACGCACACTCCTTCCATCCATTTTTACGTGTCATGTATTGACTTGACACGCCTATTAAGGAGCCACAAATAAAATGACAATTGTATTATATCACTCCTAATTAGTATTGCTAAGTAGCCTAATGATTGAAATCAATAAAACATACTTTAAAAGTTGTGCAACTACTAAAAATTTTTTGAACTTGTCAACCCAGTATTTAATAAGAAGGGTAAAATAGGTATGAAATGGTAAATTGTCTTTTGATTTCTTAATCTAGACAATAAAAAATGGACAAAATTTTCAGTATACATGACAAGTAAAAATGAACGGAGGGAGTATATAACAAGGCTAGATACTTGATATTCTCTATATATATGTTCTCGAGTGCTTGTTTGTGATAAAGTATTATTATTAGCAAAATTTAGTACCAAGTGATGGGGACAGAGGAAGCAGTTTGGGTTGCCATAGCCGTTGTAGCATTCGGTGGATGGTTATTGTACAAGCTTTTTGGAGGTTCATCGAAGGGAAAAAGCGACAAGAAAAAAATGAAAGCTCCAGGAAGAGATTTTTATATTTATAGGGATGACTTTGAGCGTGATCCTGCTACCTATTTTCGCAGCCATCGTTATTAAACTAGTAAGGGATTATTGTGTAATAAAGAAAAACGACTATGTGATGGATATGAAGTGGTTATTGTATTTGATTTGCTCGTATAGTTGATTTCTTGGATTGTCATCTTTTTCTTTGCCAGAGATCACGAGGTATTGTTAGGCCATTATGATCCGGTATATGTTATGGAATATATATATATATATATTGTGGTTATTAAATTCAGTAACTTGTCTCTTGTGATTAGTTATTCATTGGTTTCTTTTGTTTCTGATTCTCTCATAAACAAAAGTAATTCTTATTTTTTCACATGGAGCACTAATAATCCTCTTCGTTTGTGAAATTAATTAGTGCGCTTTTTAGTGATCTCTTCCTTAATAGATGTTATTAACGTTAACTTGTCATCCTTTTCCCCCATATTCCACCAGCACTTTCATCTAATCCAGTACAATTCTAGCAATTCCAATTTCAGAAATTTGGTGTTGAGCAACGCATGATTAGGATATAATCAAGGACTCAGAAACATCACCTTTCTACGGCGCTATGTTACGATTTCAGCTTTCAAAACAATTTTGGTAAAAAAAATAAAAAGTATGTAGAAGATTAAAAAGTGAAGGCGACACATTATGTTCATTTTGTAACTTCGTGATCAAATATGTGTGATATTGTCGTAGAGTAACACACTTCCCTTGCACTTTTGAACAAAGGTGACGCTACTAATGCTATTCACAATAATTGAAAAAGAAAAAAAAAATGTTCACACGGACTTGGAAAACTTGAATTACAGCAGAAATAGATGTTCTTATGAAAATCATAAGCATCCAGGATGGGTTGGATATAAAGAATCAAGATTTAGATCAAGCTCGTTTCTCCGTGCCTCTGCTTCTCCCCCTTGGTAATAATTACCTCTGCACTCAATTAGCAACCGCAATCTAGTAAAATTTCCCAAATAACACAAGCTTTCAATTAACCAAATTACCAATCAACGCTCTTATACTGAAAAGTATTGCCAATATTTAGTGGGATTAAAAAGGAGGGTTGCATTAAGTTGCTGGCAATGTAAACATAGTCTAACTATGACAATTACAAGTAGCAATATTTATCCAACATTTAAAGAGTAGCAATGTCATTCGACAATTTTTTTTATTTTTTTTTGTTTAATAATTGTGGTGTCTTGTGGGCAGCTCGACTAGTACACCGGGTACATCATACGTCCGGGCAAGCTTAGATATTGGATAACTCTATCCAACAAGACTTTATATATCAAGACGACAACAACAACAACAAGCCCAGTATAATCCCACTGTGTGGGGACTTTATATATCAAGACATCACCTAATATTTGTAGTCTTTTTGGCATTTGCACTCTGGTCTCTCGTGAACATTTCAAATTCACCAACATTTCAAACAAGTTGATGTTGCCTATATGAATCCTTACTTGGCGTGTTTCTCCATTTAAATTCATCTCAAGCCAACACAACACAAGAAAAAAATTTAAAAAATAGAGAAAGAACGAGAATAAACAAAAATTAGAAATCACTAGAATAAAAAGTACATAAGATAAAAAGGTACTAGAAGAACAAGATAAAAAATATGATACTAATCTAATTTATTGACAATCAAGAATAATAGGTCCATCAAATATGCTTATACGTTTATGTATTTTATCAGATAATGATAGTTACCCGATGTTTAGGATTGGAATCTGTTGTGGAAAGAGGAAAGATGTCGAAGTAGGGACTTGATTTTGCTCTTGCCATTCAGCCTGATGTCCTATTCTCTTCTCCTTATCCTTGATCTGTTCAACAAATAGTTGAACAAACAATGCAAATAAAATCAGCTAACTAACAATTTAGAGATAATGAAGTTGAAAATATAAAATGCTTATCATGAGAAATTTACAGAAAATAACAAGAAGGAATTTCTTTTTTGGTGATAAAGGATACATTTACAACAACAACAACATACCCGGTGTAATCCCATAAGTGGGATTTGGGGTGATAAGGATACATTTATATTAGAAAATAAGTTACATACTACTGGGATCAGCTCCAATGCCCATATAACAAGAAGCAATTTCACCTTCTTTGTTAACATGTTATTTTCCTCTTGTATTGCCTTTCCCCGTGAAAGACCACAACAAAAAATTGCATTTAAATGTAACGACCCGTTTGGTTGTTATTGCATTTTGACCCATTTGCCCCCGTTGACCCTTCCCTGAGCCTTGTTAGCATGATTTTGACCTGTAGGATGGCCGACAAGGCTCCCGAGGTAATCGGGCGAGTTTTATGGTGACTTATGAGAATTAGAACCTTAAAGTGAAAAACCTTTGATGACTTTTGAGTAAACGGATCTTTTTAGAAAATCTATCGATTCCATGAGGTTCGGAGAGTCGGTTATGACTTGGTGAGGTATTCAGTTTGGTTCCCGAGGCACTCGGGAGCATTTTGGGCTATTGGTTGGAAAGTTGGTTTTTGGCCGTTGGGGGTTGACCCGGTCAAATAGCGGGACCGGGTCCGTAGCGAGTTTTTATGTATATGTGCATATCTGTTTTGTATCCGGGAGGTCTCAGGTAGATGTCGGGATTTGGGGTGAACTTGGTAAAAAACCAGAATTTCACTGATTGTCTCGCCCGAGTGAGACTGGGTGCGCTTCAGTGGACCCTCCTTAGCGAGGCTTGGTCCGCAGGCGCCGAAGTTTTGTCATTTTACTAGAATCCTCCCCACGGATGGGCCTCCGCCGAGGCGAGTCCGCCGCAGCGGCAGCTCTTCTGCTGGAGCGAAAGACGATGAATCAGATTCATTAAATGCCTAATTCAAACCATTCATTTCCCATTCCTAGAATTTATTTCTCCAAGTGACGCAAGGGTGATTTGAAGTGTCTTCTAAGTGGATTCATCTTGGGGTAAGTCTCTTGCACCTTGTTGTTGACACCTACTCTTGGCCCTCCAATGATTTTTATTTAATTTCACAGGGTTCTTGGATCTCAAACGGAGTGAAGTATGTATTTTATGAACCAAAATGATTTTTACAAAATTATTTCGACAATATTTTGCCATTTCATTAGGCAAAATAATTTCAAATATATATTGTGAGTCGTTTAAGATATTTTACATCTTTTACCGTTAATATTAAATTATTTGTCAAATTAATTTGAATTAATTCAAAACAATCAATCACTTGATTGTTTAAATTGTTAAATATCAAATTGAAAAGTATCTTACTCCGTTAATTCAAGAAAATTGATTAATTAAATAAAATAGTCAATTTGCATCTCAATTTTACAGGTTATTTGACTAAATGGCATTTGCTTTCAAATTAACTACAATTAGTTATGCATTAATTGTAGCTACAATTGAGATAGTCAATTCTTTGTTATATGTTAACTACGGCTATATTTGAAATAGCCAATTGCTGGTTATGTGTTAATTATGGCTATAATTGAAATAGTGAAATTGCATGTTAAAGGTTATTTAGGTTATGATTGCAATAAGTAGTCTTCACGCATATGATCGTGTTTTAAAGGGAATTAATTAATTAATTAATTTTAATTTGGTCATAATTGGAATGCTTAATTAATTGCCACTTTTTTAATTGGCTATTTATGTAATTGCGCATTTGGTCCCTACTATATATATATATATATATATATATATATATATATATATATATATATATATATACACGGATATACGTGTATATACACCTATACACATGTATAACGTGTATATACATGTGTGTATCAGGGCCCCTTACCTTTTATTTTAAATTAGGGCCGAGCCCAGTCCATTTTAAGGACCAGACCCGGCCTACTTCCGCTTCAAATACTCCCAAACAGACCACTAAGGTCTCATTTCTACTATATTAGAAGCACCGGATGGAGTACTTTTTCGTCATCCGTTTGTGGGCCCAAAAAAATTGTGGGTCCACATATTAAACACAAACCATCCAATATTAAAAAAAAAAAAAAGTGTGGTCCCCATATTAAACACAAACCAACCAATATTAAAAAAAAACAAAGTAAAAAAAGTGGAACCCATCATCTCCAAATTCACGGAGAAAAAAAAAGTGGACCCCATATTAACAAAATCAAGCAATATAAAAAAAAAGTGAATCCCATATTAAAAAAACAAACAATGTCAAAAAAAAAAACGTGCAGACTTTGTATTCATAACAAACACTAATATAATAAAGTTTTAGATACGGAGCACAAACTATAATGTTATATTAATCGTGTTTTGAACTTTAAAAAAAGGTGGAACCCGCCATCTCCAAACTCACGGGGAAAAAAAAGTAGGCCCCATATTGACAAAATCAAGCAATATAAAAAAAAAGTGAATCCCATATTAAAAAAACAAACAATGTCAAAAAAAAAAAAAACGTGCAGATTTTGTATTCGTAGCAAACACTAATATAATAAAGTTTTAGATACGGAGCACAAACTACAATGTTAATTGTGGGCCCACATATTAAACACAAACCAACCAATATTAAAAAAAAAAGTGTGGTCCCCATATTAAACATAAACCAACCAATATTGAAAAAAAAAAAAAGTAAAATAAGTGGAACCCACCATCTCCAAACTCAAGGGAAAAAAAAAAGTGGACCCCATATTAACAAAATCAAACAATATAAAAAAAAGTAAATCTCATATTAAAAAAACAAACAATGTCAAAAAAAAAAAAAAAAAACCGTGCAGACTGTGTATTCGTAGCAAACACTAATATAATAAAGTTTTATATACCCAAAACCAAATCGAAAATTTAACCAAACCGAATAAAAAAACCGACATTTGGTTTGGTTTGGTTTGATTTGGTTTTAAATTTTAAAAACCGATAATATTTGGTTTGGTTATGGTTATATTAAAAAATAACCGAATAAATAACCGAACCAAACCGATAAATTATATACATAAATTTTATAATTATTTGTATGTATAATATTAGTTTTTCATAAATAATTATAAATATTTTATACCTTTTAATCATTAATTTGATTTTTGGTCTACTTATTTCACATGATTGTTTAAGGTCCATGTTTTTAAGAATATGTCCAAGCTCATGTCTTTAAGTCTTTTAACTCTTTAAGTGTCAAGTGTAAACCTACTAACAGAAGCTCACGTTAGAGTCTAATGTCTTTAACTTAAATTTTTAGTCTTTCTTTGTCAGCCATTTGATTTTAGGTTGTTTTTTTTTTTTTTTTTTTCCGAATTTATACCTTTCTTTTTTCTTGTCTGAATAGGTCCTAAACTTCTAATATTTTTCATATGAAAAGGACAGAGGTTGTAGATTTGGAGGTTCCTATAGAAGATACTTCAGTAACATCAGCATTTGCTGCAACTCAAGCACATGGTAATGCCCTAATACTTCTTCCGTGGGTAATCCTCCTAAAAGGCAGAAAAGAATAACTCTTTGTAGTCGAGACCCTAGCCCTGGGGATAATGATAGAAAAACATCTGAAGTTTAGGATCATTACACAAAGTGTTTTTAATAAAATGGGAGAATTGAGGACAAAATGCAAGTATTGCCCCAAAGTTTGGGATCATTACACAAAGTTTTTTTATTTCATATATTTTCATTTTAATTTTAGGTAGTCTTTATGTTTAATTAATATGTATGTTTGTAACAACAACTAAAAGCTCCTATGCTCTACTTTATTTCCAGATATGTGTATTAAGATGACAAAAATGGTGCAGCCACTACTTAGTTAGTTTTTAGCTCTATATGTAATAGTTTAGCAACTTTGGGTAACTTGAGTATGACACTATCACTAATAGTGAAAATATTTCTATGATGTATGTTCCACCTTAAACGATAAATAAAAGTTATCGTTTGAACCAAAAAAAATATATGTCTTTTTCAACTTTTTAATATTTTACTGGTAAGTCTCATGACTGCTAGTCATAAACCGAAAAATTCAACCAAATCGACAATAACCAAACCGGTGGTTATTATTTTATTTGGTTTGGTTATGATTTTAGACATTTAAAAACCGACTAAATTGGTTTGGTTATGGTTTTAATCAATAACCGACCCAAACCGAACCATGAACACTCTACAGAGCACAAACTACAATGTTATATTAATCGTGTTTTGAACATTAAAAAAAAAAAGTAAAAAAAGTGGAACCCACTATCTCCAAACTCACGGGGAAAAAAAAGTGGACCCCATATTAACAAAATCAGGCAATATAAAAAAAAAGTGAATCCCATATTAAAAAAACAAACAATGTCAAAAAAAAAAAACGTGCACACTTTGTATTCGTAGCAAACACTAATATAATAAAGTTTTAGATACGGAGCACAAACTACAATGTTATATTAATCGTGTTTTTTGAACATAGTAGGGCACTTTTTCGTCGTCCGTTTGTGGGCCCAAAAAAAAAATTGTGGGCCCACATATTAAACACAAACCAACCAATATTAAAAAAAAAAAAAAAGGAGGTAAAAAAAGTAGAACCCACCATCTCCAAACTCACGGAGAAAAAAAAAAAATAGACCCCATATTAACAAAATCAAGCAATATAAAAAAAAGTGAATCCCATATTAAAAAAACAAACAATGTTAAAAAAAAAAAACGTGCAGACTTTGTATTCGTAGCAAACACTAATATAATAAAGTTTTAGATACGGAGCACAAACTACAATGTTATATTAATTATGTTTTGAACATAATATATAGTGTATATATATATAATCACTATTCAAAGATAACTACATACATATAGATGCACTATAATCTAAAGTGTTGGGCCCGTGCGCAGCACGAACCTAGGCCATCTAGTTTGATAGAGAAACATGGGTACCCTAGCTATCACCCTTTTTCTTTTCCTATCTCTTTGCGTCATCACGGTTAAAAATGGCAAAAGGGCAGAGTATATTGCTTTTCTCAGGCGTTACATGGCCGTCTGTGGCAAGCATTAATTGCTTACCACCTCTATTCCACCATGTATCAGCCAAACACGGTATAACTCTTTTATTTTTGCTTTTTCTGTAATTTCTACGGTCAAAGACTGAAATTCCTTAATGGATTTTGTTGCATTCAATTTTGACTCCTTAATTTTGATTGGCTAATATCAGTTTGAGGTGGAAATTCAAGAGAATCCCCCCCAAAACTACAAGTCCCACATCGTAAATTAGGTTTCCAATTCTTAGATTTGGGGTTCTATCAGATTCCACTATTTCACACACCACACAAGTCTGAAAAAATCAGATAATAATTTGCTGGAACCTTTGATTTGCCGAGTTTTTAGTTTAAAAAATTAATCTTTCTTTTGGTTTGTGGCTAAGGGGTTTGAAGGATCTTCAAATTGCATTACTCGACCTAGGCTGCACATAGAAGAGGTAAATTTCTTTCCTTTTAGTAATATTCAGTACTCTTTATTTGTATGTGTTCTTGTATGTTTTGATTAGCCTTAATGGTCTGTTTAGGGTTCATTGTAGCATAAATATGGTTTAATCTCAGAAACTAATCACCATTTGTTTTGTTTTAGCTTAAGTTAATTAGAGCTTAATATTAGTGTTAAAATCTGGATGTATGTATGTAATGCTTCATGTTATTTTTTCCCTTAATCAGTATAAGTAATTCTTTCTCTATACTCAACCCTTTATGTTTAGGAGATAAGAATGGCAGTATAAAACTACTTTATAGGCTTGTAGTCCATTTACTGTGAAATATATGTCTATGCTTAGCATGCTTGCCTTAGTTTTGTCTAATTTTGGATATGTCAATACCTATATTAGCTCTAATGGTCTTTGTTACGTGTTAGTAGTATAATATGACTATATTCAGGATTCATCTTAGGGTTTAGATGTTGCATATAGGAATTTGACAACAAAAATGCTCCGTTCTGCAATTTGTCAATATTTGGTCCTATTTGCCTAATCCCATCATTAGCATGTTTTAGAAGCATATTTGGTCATGATTTATTTAAGTATCTAACTGTCTGCCCTCTTAATGAACTCATGAGAGTTTTAAACTCTGCAAAGGTGTTCAATATGTTTTTTCAAACTAACTGTAAAGAGTCCTACATGTAAAATGAACTTGAAGTAGTATTTTAGGACTTCAACATGACCGTTCAAGCTTGTGATTTGCCTAGTTTAACATGGTAACTTCCTTGAGTTGCTTAATACTGAGTTAACATGCCTAGGTCTTCTATTGAACATTCTCTATTTGTTTTCTCCTGTTAGTCTGAAGTCTGCTATGGTCTATGGCATATCAGTAATGGTATGGGATGTTTAAGTTGTTCATATGTGTTTGTTTTGCATCCATTGAGATAGTTCATAACTCATTTGAAGTAAAAGCATGATTTGTTGTCATTTTGACCTATTATGCCTCTTCCTCCTTTTGCTGTGCTGTGAAGTAATGGATATAAACCATAAAAATGCTCACCATATTAAATATGAATTCGTTTCCCTGAAAGTGGAAACTTGTTTAGTTAGGTGTCGCACAATCCTGAACCTTTTCATTTTTATTGTGACTTAGTATGTGTTTGATTAAGTCAGTTCAGTCCCTGTTCCATTCAATATCTTTTTCCGTTTGTGCTCTTCTATTTTGTCCTACTTGTTTTGAAGTTCGTAGATGAAATCATGTTGGTACCAGTTGAAAGGATTGTGTCCTGTCTTTGCTCTTATTTTAGAACAAAGCGCTGTTGGTTTAACTTAGAATTATGAAATGGACATCTATGATGTATATGTTGACATAAACATGTTGTGAACTCAATAGGAATCAAGCAAGATCTATGTGTACCTTGATACATGCTTAACATGTCATACTTCATGTTCATTTCTATCCTCTGCCTTGTACTGAGTTGTTATTTATGCTGATATACACTCTGGTGTATACACGAAAGTATACCCTATATATTTAACGAGTTCATTTGTAAGTTTGACAAAGACATGATACTGATTGGGCCTGTTCCTTTAATGGGTTTCATTTGGCGATTATGGGCTGTGGCTATCTTGAGATGTAAAAGATATACAATGAACTTATATGGTGTATACACTTAGAAGCATACAAGAAAGCATATATAGTGCGTATATTAGTGGATCTAGGTGGGAACATTTAACTTAACTATGTTTAGAATAATATTGTTGGGCTTGCTCTTTCCCCTTTACTACTTTGTCACTAAAAATGGGTCTTTCCTCTACCTTAGCTGATTCGCATTGCTGTTGGAGTTGGGCCTTGCCCCGTGTGTTATCTTTGCTTTAATTGGGCTTATTTGTGTTCTTTCTATTTATTTGGCCCTCTATTTCTTTTGTTTATTCACCCAGTCATGTTGAACATGTTTACCCTACATACTTGTATACGTGAGTTATTTGTATTTTTCTACTTAAGTCCTTATTAGTTTAATGATTAAGTATAGATACCCTCTAACCGCATTTCCCCTTTTCCTACCTTTATTTGCATGAAAATTCGACACGGGCCATTTGGGTCACATTGTTCCGATAAACCTGTTGGGCCAGAGGCCTAACCCTTTTTTCTTAATCGAGTCTGAATTAAAGAAAGATGATTGAAGACCCAACCATGAGTGAAAATGGCAACTGGTGGGCTTAGGTAGGCCCACTAGCCTAACTCTTCCTCATTTTTTATTTTATTTTTGTCATGTATACTATTTGTATAGCTGTTGTATATATAAATAACACTTGAATGTATATTGAAACCCAAGTGCGTTAAAAACTTAGGAAGCTCGTGTAGTTGCTAAACAATTTCTCAAAATGACTTTCAAAGTATGTCACGGTCTATTATAATTGCATGTAATTGGTAAACTTTAGATTTTTACACAGTATTTCAAGTGATAAAATCGAAAATCAATAACATATACAAGTTTAATAACATATACAAGTTTTACGGATTGGGATTAGATAATGGAACTATTTGGGGCCATAAGCCCTTCGAAACTGAAAAATAATAATGGACTGCTTTTGGACCAAAAATGATTTGTTTTGGGCCATAAGCCCCTTTCAAGGAAATAATACAGACTTTTGTTGGACTCAAACATACTTTTTGGGCCTCAGCTTATAGAGATAGAAACTTGGACTGATTTGGACAAGTAAAAAACTGATTTTCAGAAAATTCAAAGTACGGGGGAGCAAACTTTTTAACTTGTTTGAACTTAAGGTATTTTTAAAACCTTTTGGGCCCAAAGCCCAAACCATAAGGCAATAAACAAGAGGAAATACACTTGATGACTTGAACCTATATTTGAAGTAAGATGACTTTGGTATAAAATATGGTTGACCAAATGAGCTAAAATGGAATAATATAAATAAAATCCTTTTTCTCTATTTGTACTTATAAAAAACCTATGCTATTTTCTAAAGGAGATACTCCCCCCCTTTTTTTTTTCCTAAATGTATATAAAACTTTTAAGGATTCAAATTATGACATTGGACCAAATTAGTAGAAACTCTACTTAAGAGAAAATCTTAAGTATGTTTTGGTCCGGAAATGAAATGACTTCAACCCTTATAAACGTTTTTTGAAACCAATTCTTTTCCTTAAAGATTTTGCCAAAAAGGGAGTTATGATATTAGCATGACAGTTTTTTGCATGAAAGAAAACATTCTTTAGCAAGTAATAGCAGTTATTCACACATTGAATCTCGAAGGTTAACCATATTCTACGGATACTTAATACTAGGGTGCTTAAAACCTTCCATAGGGGATCACCAGAACCTTTACCTCGAACTTTTTAAAAATGATTTTTCTCTTGTTTGAATAAACATTTTTAACTTGGTTTTCCTAATTTCCCTTATAAATTAGGTGGTGACTCTAAAAAATATAAAATCCGAATAGAATCCACAACCTCGTAGTAGCTTTTATGCACCCGCGTAAAAGTGAACGGTAACAGATGATAACTCTGTTGGGAATTTTCTAGGTTCTAACCATAAGGGTTTCAATATAATGTGATTTAATTGTGAATATTTGCTTCCTTGTTTATTTTCTTGCAAACATAACTATCATGTATTCATATCATAAACTCCACTACCACGGGCAAAAAACATGGTTTCAAAGGGGACATGCGGGCTCGCGGTCTAGCCTTCACTAATAAACCGTAACATTCTTTCTTTGGAACACGTTGAACGCGGAGTTGGTACGCGGTCGTCCAACAGCCAACAACGGTTCACCTCGGGTAGTCCGCTCGGGTCCCTATCAATTTGAAAAGCCCACTCTAGCATTGACTAGGATAGAGCCAAGCCAAATCCTGACGGACTAGCACATGCTGACCTAGACGGGTTTTGGATATATGATATGTATCTAAAACCCATTAAGGAGACTACCCTGTGTCAAGACGGTCTATGACCCGAAAGACACCACGTCCCACTATGTGCTAAATGAAAACATTTTGTGTGCCTATGTGCTAAACCATTGTCCTTGGGGGTAGGGAATTAACCGTGTTTTATTTTATAGATGCATACAAATCTGAAATTCAACATGGTTCTCGAGGCACACCATATGCTGAAAATTAATACCGAGGAACAAAGGAAAATGACCAAGTGTTTAGGAAACCTTCCTTTTTGATAACATGTTTGAGTTTCAAGTCATTGGTATCCTTTTCTTTCAATGTGCAAGTTATCAAGTCCCTGTTGAATGCACCAGGTGATACCATACTTAGCAGCAAGTGCTTCAGCCTAATTGTTACTGCTGCGTTCAATTGGGACTGAATAAGCAAAAATGAAATCTCCATTGTATGATCTCACAACAGCTCCCATACCTTTTTGGTGTCATTGAAGAAGCTCCCGTCAGTATTGAGTTTTACCATACTAGTGCAGGGTTCTTCCCAAGCAATTGGCGTATATCTTACCATGGGACAGAGTCTTTCCACTTTGTTGCATAAGTTTGGCCAATATTCTTCTGTTGTAAAAGAAAGAAATGCTTCTTGTATCACTGCTTTGATATTTCAAGTGCACTGAGTAACCATTTTGTATTGATAAAATCTGCTTCTATCTCCATATCTACATGCAGTTCAAGATTTCTATATTTCCCATCATATCAACACTGGAGTAGCTTGCAGAATCAACTTATGAACTTTGTTCTTAGGCTTGAGATTCCACCAGTTGCTAATGACAGTTCTAATTGGCATATGATGATGAGTAATACCAAGAGGAGTACCCATAGCTTTCTAAAAGCATTCTGCAGCCTTACCTTCCACCTTTACATATTGCATATTTTCAGCCTGAGGAATATAACAACAATCACAGTCAATTCTGTCTTGAGTGCTAGTATTAGCATTATTCCAAGCTCTAGGAAAAGGCAATTTATCCACAAACATTCTCTAGCAGATGAAGGACATTTTAAAAGGAATTTCTCTATGCCAAATTTTGTTGATATAAGTGTCAATATTTCTGTGCTTTCTGATCAGTTCCCAGGCTGAACCATTTGAATAATTACCATCCTCTGTAAGGTCCCAAACTGCATAATCCCCATTGTCATCATTTCCAATTTCAATAGATATAATGTGCAGAGCTACCTGACTTGGTAGTGTTCTGTACAATTTATGAGCATTACACCTATTGTCCGCCATGAAATCCTGCACTTTGGCTCTATAGTTGCTTTTATTGATGTAGTTTTGACAAATATGAGCAATAGGGCCAATCTTTGTCCAGTTGTCCCACCAGAAACTACAAGTACCTGAATTGATGTGCCACTGTATGTATTTCTCACTCGTCTCTGGCCCAAAGTAAATGTTTCCAAGCTTGTGAATTACCAGCTTGCCATTTCTTACCAACTGAGTGCATTCTGGGCAATACTTTGCATTGAGAAAATTAACGCATATGGTTTTTTTGGTTTTGAATTGCCACCATCTTTTTACAGCAAGAGTATTAGCAATATCACTCAGACTTCTTGTGCCAATTCCAGTTTCATTAGGGTAACATAATTTCTCCCAAGCACTCCAATAATATTTGTTCTTTCCATTGACAATATCCTAGAAAAAATTGACAGTGTGTTTCTCTATAAGGTCCAAAGTATCTTTAGGAGGGTTAATAGCAGACAAAATATATATAGGCAAAGATTGTATGACACTTTAATTAAAACTTATCTACAACCACAAGATAACATGTTACCTTGCCAGGCATTAAGTCTCTTAACAACTTTTCTTAACAACTTTGAAACCATGCAATCAAAGTAGGAGATTCTTTTTCTACCTATGGAAATGGGACAACCAAGATATGTGAAAGGGAAAATCTTTTCAATAAAACAAGTACAATTCCTTACTCTATTAATACTGTAAGCACAGGTTTTGGGGCTGGTAAGAAAGAAGCTTTTATCCTTGTTTACCATTTGGCCAGAAATCTTCTCATACCTCTAATCTGCCTCATGATTAGTTTAATAGAGATGGAATTACCACTATTAAAATAACTATATCATCAGCATAAGCAAGGTGAGTAATTTGAGGACCATTTTTGTGCATAGAGAAAGGAGTAAAGGTTGGATTATTCAACAGATTATTTAAGGCTCTGGACAGAACCTTAGCAGTAATGATAAAAAGTGAAGGGGATAATGGATCACCTTGTTTAAGACTTTGGAAAGATTTGAAAAAACCTTGTCTAGTTCCATTAATAATGATGGAGTACCAAACATTAGATATGCTTCTCCATATAAGGTTGATCCAATCATCATTGAAACCAACTTTAGTTAAAACTTTAATAAGAAAGGACCAAGAAAGCCTATCATAGGCTTTGGCCATATCCAATTTCAAAATAATATTGCAGATATGGCCAAAGCCTATGATAGGTTTTCTTGGTCCTTTCTTATTAAAGTGATGTTTAGTAACCTAACATGTTATGATTTCAGCTCTTAACCTAACATCCAATCTAAAGGCAATTTTGTTAAGAGAAACCAGTTTGGAGAAGAATAAATAGCACAGCATTATAAGATAAAAAAATTCGTAGACATAAGACAATACATTATGCTACATTTAATAAATTCGTAATCAAATTAAGAAGTCAAATATTGCCAATAGAGTTACACTTCCTTTGCACTTATGCGCAAAGGTGACGCGACTAGCTAGCTCTCTTCACACATTAAAAAAGATTATTTATGCACTAGTGAGAGTATCTTCTTACACTCAAGACAAATTCCAGATGTTAACAAATACTTGATAAACTTGAATTCCAGCAGAACAGTTCTTATGAAAATAAGCATTTATTCCTTATACAGCAAAGTTTCCAAGATGGCTAGGATATAGAGAATCAAGATTTAGATCAAGCTCATTCCTCCGTGCCTCTACATCTCCATCTTGGTAATAATTACCTCTGCACTCAATTAGCAACCATAATTTAATTATATCTTCCAAATAGCACTCTTTCAATCAACCGAATAACCAATCTGCTCTCTTTATGTAAGTTTTGAAAAGCATTGCCAATATTTTGTGGGATAAAAATGGAGGCTTGCATTAAGTTGATAGCAATTTAAACATAGTCTAATTATGAAAAATAAGTAGCAATCATCCAACATTTTAAAAGAATCCAATGTCATTCAACAAAAAAAATTAAAATGGTTGTATTCTGGTCAGCTTATTTGCAGCTCGACTAGTCCATCAATAGATAACTCTATCCAATGAGACTTGGATAGATGAGAAGACATCACCTAATATTTCTAGTTTCTTTTTGGTTTTGAAACTTGATTTCTCGGTCATTTTATTTTCATTGACCACTTGATCTCGTCCTAGTATGCCAATATCCCATTCAAATTTCAATCGAAAGTGTGACTCGCTTGGGTCGCCTGTATGAATCCTCACTTGTTGTATTTCTTCATTTAAATTCAACTCAAGCGACATTAGACAAAATAACAATACATATTACTAGACTAATTTATATTGGCGACACCAACTTGTTTGGTAGTTATTGTTGTAGCACTAGACTAATTAATAAATATAAACTACTAGAAGAATAAAAAGTAGAAAACAAAATGCATAAAGAGGAATAAAAAGTACAATTAGAACATAAAAAGTATGATACATTCTAATTGAGATAGAGGGAGTATTTATTTTGACTTTTAAGAATAAAAGTTTTATCAGATTTGTTTATTCATATGTTGATTTTGGCAGATTATATAATTACCCGATGTTTAGGCATGGAGTTTGTTGTGGGAAGAGGAAAGATGTCGAACTAGGGACTTGATTTTGCTCTTGCCATTCAGCCTGCTGTCCTATTGTCTTCTCCTTATCCTTCATCTGTTCACCAAATAGTGGAACAAACAATACAAATAAAATCAGCTAACTTAACAATTTAGAGATAATTAAGTTGAAAATGTAAATTGCTCATCATGAGAAATTTACAGAAAATAACAAGAAGCAACTTCACCTTCTTTGATAACATGTTATTTTCCTCTTGTATTGCCTTTCCCTGTGAAAGAGCACAATATATAATTGTACTTAAGACATTCATGATGCTTGTCATTTGCTACCTATGTTGCTTGGACTCTTCAATAATGTTGTCATACCTGTGTCAGATTCTCCAAAATGCATACTTTTGGAGGATCCAAAACATTTCCGTCGACATTTTTGAAAAGTCCGAGGAACATAGTTTGCTACAAGCTATTTTTCTGTAACAAATGCGATGTTCCCACGAGGAACCAAACCTTCTTATGAAGCTCAGATATAGACTCATGCATGAGCTGATTCTGCAAGAGAGATCCAACACAAGCAGAAGTTGCATTTTAGGGAAGGTCAAAATTCGAATGGAGAAACAAGGGTTAATTTCAGGTATAACCACATAATTTTATTCACTAAAACAATATAGAGCCCGTTTGGATTGGCTTACAGCTTAAAGCTGTTTGCAGCTTATAAGCTGAAAAAAATAAGTTGGGGTAGTCCAACTTATTTTTTTTGGCTTATAAGCTGTTTTCAGCTTATAAGCTGCTTTAGATAAACTAAGTCAAATGGGTCCAATTATTTTTTTGAGCTTATTTTAAGCATAAAATGACTTTAAGCTGGCCAGCCAAACACTCAAAAAAGCTGAAAACAGCTTATAAGCCAACTTATAAGCCAATCCAAACGGGCTCATAATCATCTAACTATTTTTCTCCATATTAAGGTGATAGAACACTTTTCACTATAATAATAAAGTCATAACACTTTACCCAATGTAACAATGGGTAGAGTTGCTATATTGGGTAAAGAGTGAAGTGACTTTATTATGATAAAGAGTAAAACTCAGTTATTATTAAGGGATAATTGAAGTCCAATACCTTTGATGATCTAGTTTACAAAATAGCTAGCAAATGTATAGTTTTGTATAATTGTCCTTCACTATACATATAATATACATATACTATACGTATAATATACATATCAGTGTATATATTTTGAATATATTTGGGCTATTGCAGGTAATTAAGTTTGGCCGTGTTGGAAATAATGATCGCACATAGGAATAATATACACATTAAATAATAAGAATAAGAGAGTAACAACGACACCAAATCTTTTAACGTGGAGAAAATATAATATTCGAGCGGAGCAATATAATAACACTTATTACAACTTGATAGTGTCAAAAGACTACTACACCTTCAAAAAGAAACAACACTCTTTAATTCACACTAATCACTACAATATTACTCCCACTCTCTATTTTCTCACAAACTATTTTTCTCAATAGTCTGTGTCACTCTCTCTACACTCAATAATTCTCTCTGATTTTGGTGTGAAGAAATGAACGTATTAATGCTCCCTTTTATAGGAAATTTGTTGCTCCTCTTAACTAATTAAACTGCAATGTAACTTTGCCAATTTGACAACTTGAATATACAAACTGCTTTGCAACTTGTTCCACCTTTCAGATCTTTTTTTTTCTTCTTTTATTTCTTGTTGCCAAGGTTTACTTTTTCATTTTCTTTTATTTGTTTTTTTATTGGTTCCACAGGCCGGAGGGACATAAACGAAAGAATCCCTTATTTTAATGACAAACTAATTCTGTGACTATACTGTTATACTGAATAAAGTTCAGATACCGTACTTTTCTGGATCGGATAAGTTTTAGAGAGCTATCAAGCTGTTGCTCCAAGTTCTGGAGGTCCTTCAAGCTCAATGACTCCAGATCTTCTCCCATGTAATGCCTTGAAGTGTTAAGAGGAAAAATTAATGAACAAATTGAATTCTTTTTAAGTTTTACAAAAATATTCATGGAAGCAATCTCTTACTTGTGAATTCTTTGCAGAAGAACAATCTTAGCCTTGAGTTTTGTGTATTCCAAGCTCCAATTCTCCTGCAATCAAAAGGATTGAGGATTTAAAATTTATGGACCCGATCGAGTTCATAATTCTACCGCAATACATTTGATATACTAAGGTTCGAAATCTATCATATTTGTACTTATTTACTGATCTACATTTTTTATTGAGTATTATATAGGATCTAAACTAAAATTACTAGACCAGATGAACCTGTAACTAAAGTATCTGCCTCTGCCTGCATTGAACAGTTCAACATGGCACATTTGATACTATATATACACAATATTGTTCAGATTCTCCAGAAATGCTGTTGTGTCTATGTTGGATCCTCCAAAACTAGTGCAAGGATCCTTCAAAATGCACTATTTTGGAGGATCCAACACACACCTATCGCTATTTTTGAAGAATCTGAGCAACATAGACTATAAACATCGTATTCATGAAGAGGTAAAGAAAAAGATGATAGTCAAACTACGGATGCTTCAGAATTGCTTGCAAGAAAACGTCTCTCTGCATATGAGTATCTTTCATATCGATCAAGAATCTTCTCCATACTGTTGCAACAAAATAGTATAACAAATTACTTCTACTTTTTTCCAAGTAAAATATAATATCCTTGGAACAAATAATTATGTCAACACATTTACGTAGAGTACTTGTAATGTAACTAATTTAATTTAATATTATCATTTTACCTTAATAGACATGCTTTATCAATCATAAATCTCATGGCATATTTAAGATTATAAATTTCAAAAGCTTTATTCTTCTGTAAACGCCGCATATACACCGAAAAAAAGGAGATTATATGCTTGTTTTGCTTCCCACCAGGTGCCTGAGCCCTGATATCCGCATTAGGACCTGACTAAAGTCGGACTCGGGCGAGGAGTCCTACATAGGGGGAAAAACCGCTTCGTAACAAATAATGTTTGTTACTTCCTCTGATTCAATTAATGTATGTCTTTCTTTCTTTTTTACCCCGTAACACAAAAAATGTCACTTTTTTTGTTTTTTGTTTTTTTTTTGACAATGGTAACATAAATAATGTCACTTTTTATATTTAATAACTTTTAAATTCTAATATCCCATTGGCATGTTTGAGACTACAAGGTTCAAAAGACATTTCAATACATTATACACATTTTTAGTTTAACACCACGGTATTTAAAAGTCTTCTTTAAAGGACTTCATACTCGGTCAAGCTAATTAAGACGCATAAAAGTTAATCGAAGGAGTATATAGTAACTGAAAACTATGTTTAATCCCCAGTTAATGGAGCTATAGATATGTAGGTGTAACCTTCCTAGCTCGTTAACTTACGGACTCCTCCCTCCGATCCAATATAATTGATTTTAGCCTTTAAAAATTGGTCCAAAATAATTGATGTTTTACAAAACCAAGAACTATTTAGCTCTCTTTTTCAAATCTGCCTCTGTCACATTCTCATATCATCATAATAATTATGCCAACCTAAAAAGCAAAGAAAAGAGTATCTTAGCCAAAAGCCCCCTTAACTTCTAGGAGTTAGTGAATTCCTTAATCCATGTGCCTAAGGTGAAAACCTCAATTATGTTGGACCAGAGGAAGTATTTTGCTAGGGTAGTCTTTACACAATATATAAAAATTCTCTTGCCCTTTAAGGCTTTAACATCTATGAGCTATCTTAAATGATTTTGATGAGATTCTTAAAAGCAAAAGAAAAAGGGAAGATTGACGGGAGTATACATGTTCTCTTGTAATTAGGTTTCACAGTTTTCTCCAAGTTTCCATACCTCTTGGAAATGTAATCTGTTGGAAATCTTACGGAAAATACTTGATCACGAACCTTGTCAGAAATACTAGATCACGAACCCTTGTAGAGAAACTCTTGAAAGCTTGAGGCATGTCAATTAAGACACTGTCCTTAAGGATATTTCACCCGGTATGAGTGTATCCCCCAAGATTCAACAAGCCCTTCTAGTATAAAACTAGGAGCCAGAATCTAACAAAGATTTCACAGAGGTAGATAAATAAACCAGCAAAAAGAAAATGAGAAGAAGGATTTGATTCTTGGTATTTTCTATATCCGATATGATGATACAAGATCATAGATATACTCCAAAGAAAGAGATGATTTCTAATAGTATTTGTTATCTGCCAACGTTCCAAATATTTAATAGGAATTAACAGCCATAAAGATAATTAGCCATAAACACAACAAATTGAATTGTAAGATACATTGGGCAACAAATACATTTGACCAAATTAAATGAAGGACATTAAGGATGTTAATGAAAATATTATTATTCTTTTGAGATATAATATTTTTCAACAATCCCCTATATATCTCAAAAGAATAATAAGGAATAAAATGGAATTTTGCTGGGTTTCCACATATGAGTACAATATATCGAATCTGGTGTCGCGTAGACAATGAACCAGACCTAGATCAAATAAGATTAAACGTACAGAACAATTGGGGAAGGTTAGAACTTCTATGAACTAATAATTCTTTTGTAAGCTCAGGGACTTATTCTATCACATTATACTCGAACAATCTTTGTCGTTATCACGGTTTTGCGTTAAGAGACCATGCGCGTGTCCTGGTATTCATGAGTACTCTAGAAATCCGTTACAATTTCATAGGAGCGGCACCACTCCACACTCATATAGGTCCACCCGTCAAGTGTATTCTGCAGAGCAATACACCACCTATAAAGGATATGGTAATGGATTAAGAGTTTTTAACTCAGCCTCACTTTGCCTTGCAGAACTGCACCATATTCACACACCATAGGAAGGAACATAATCTAATAGTGCACTTTTGATCAACTAATGACTTGTTATTACCCATATGAACCTAATTCATGGGATCTCCAATCACATAGGTTAGATTACCATGATTATTAATCTTCTCAAATGACAAAAAGCTCATTCCCCTTGATGTTTCTTTTCGTCCTGTGAATCGGTCAAATTCACCTCAGATTTCACACAATTATAAAAATCATCACAACTCAGAACAGCTGCTCTTATCACAATATGTCGATACAAACAAATGTTGCTTTTGTTCAAATTTAAATACTTGCTAAGTAGCTTTTTAACCACCCAGTATCATAACCAACAAACTCCAAAGCCTCAATTCAGATATCATATCTATATAATTATGCTTTGTTTGGTTATTTCACCTCCACGAAAGGTGAACACACCTCATCAGAATCGAAGATCCAGTTATCATCATTGTATCTCTGTAATACAACGGAAAATCCATTTAATACTATGATTCATGGTATCTCTCAAATATTATTTTTTTCAAAACTAGAATTGATCTCATCATCAATGGCTTCTTTCCAAAACTTTATTTTAAAAACCCTTTGAATTATAATACCAAGAAAAATATTATCACTTTTAAAAAATTCTCTCAACATAATTCCAGTAAGACACATAACCCCCACATTTTTAAAAGTTTTAAGATAAGGGAACAATATTTTCATAACTCATAAGACATCGTAACCCCCACATTTTCAAATATTTTATAAGGGAATAATACTTTCATAATCATAGGAAGTATTACTAATTTCTCATAAGACATTTCATCTTATAAATAACAAGTTAATAATATAACTTCACTCAAGTAAATTTTACTCACACTATGTCATCATCAACAAAACAATTGAAGAAAGCAATATGAGAAAAGTAAGCATTAAAAATAAATATTTTCGTTATTTATTTGAAAATAGTAAGCACAAATAAACTATGATTACAATATTCATTGCTCATAGAAATATTATTTTGGTTTAGACAACCTTATCATACTCAAATAAAACTTTCAATTTTTTTTTAAAAAAAATTCAAATGTGAGTTTAAGAAGAACTTTTTCTTTTCAAGTACTATCCAAGTTCTTGAATTACCAAGATAAATAAATCACTCTTCTTCTTCAACTTTGACTTGAGTGACACAAAATATTTTGTAATTAGCACAAAGTAGCTTAGTAACACCAAAGTCATCTAACATCCAATGTCTCCCCCACAAGATTCTATTGAGGAATGACCACAATATTTATGTCATCCGCTTAGTCAAATTTATTTTTACTTAGCGGGATTATTATTTCTCCGAATCTCTTTTCTACATCTAGGAGCATAGATGGCTTAGCTTCCCACACACAAAACTATTTTCCACGGTTTTGATTATTAGCTTTACACAATCTAAAAGCCACATTATTTGGCATATGGATCTATTTTGTCAAGCACAACCTCGTGATAAAATTCTCGCGTTAGTGTCAAGTTCACTTTCATAGACAAATACTAATATAAAATTTTCTGAATAAAAAAGCTAGACAACGAAGAGCTTGGCTTCCACATAAACATTTCATAAGTACGAAAGGAAATTTGTCATCATTCAAACATCTCTTTACCCAAATAATCAAGCAAGATAATTTTCAAAGCCAAAATTAAATTTACCAAAAACTCATTAATGTGCAAAGAACACAACTTATACATCAAATTCAAACAGAGTCTCATAAGATAGGTCTTCAAATTCTTGCACTGTCATTAATCCATTAAGAGAAACATTAATTCCAAGCCAACTTTTCAAAAATGTCATTATAATAGATGTATATTAATATATTTATTTGTGCTCATCTTACTATCTCAAATATAAATTATCCAGAAATACTCAAACGACTTGGACATTATTTAGGAGTTATTTAAAATAATATTACAACAACAAAATTCATTACAGCTCCAAAACCAACGAAGTATATTCAGATAAAACTAATTGTAATTCAAGTTAGATTCCTACTCATAAGTTAAAAGTTACATCCTTTTTAAAAAAATAATGTAAAACACCATAAAGATTTTAGTAATTGAACTTAAAATTTATGCAAATCCCAAATCTAAAAACTAACCGGGGCATCACTTTAGAAAAGGAAAGGCAAAGAGTGTCAAAGTTCATCTACCTACGTTTAACTTTCATGTTTAGCAGAACCATACTTGAAACTTAGACAGATTATACTAAGTTATTTTCTATTAATTTTCCGTAAGAATAGAGCGTGAGAAATATCCTTAAGATTGTTGGAAATCTTACGGAAAATACTTGATCACGAACCTTATCGGAAATACTTGATCACGAACCCTTGTAGAGAAACTCTTGAAAGCTTGAGGCATGTCAATTAAGACACTGTTTTTAAGGATATTTCACCCGGTATGGGTGTATCCCCCAGTATTCAACAAACCCTTCTAGTATAAAACTAGGAGCAAAAATCTAACAAAGATTTCACAGAGGTAGATAAATAAACCAGCAAAAAGAAAATGAGAAGAAGGATTTGATTCTTGGTATTTTCTATGTCCGATATGATGACACAAGATCATAGATATACTCCAAAGAAAGAGATGGTTTCTAATAGTATTTGTTATCTGCCAACGTTCCAAATATTTAATAGGCATTAACAGCCATAAAGATAATTAGCCGTAAACACAACAAATTGAATTGTAAGATACGTTGGGCAACAAATACATTTGACCAAATTAAATGAAGGACATTAAGGATGTTAATGAAAATATTATTATTCTTTTGAGATATAATATATTTTCAACATAATCATGGGTAAAATGCAAATCAGAACTTGAAATAAAAGCTGATATGGACCAATATGAACAAAACGACTATTATTAAGGGCAATAGCATCCACATCCTGCGTGTAAAACCTTTCTGAATCACCAAAGTGAAGCAATTCAGTATGATTCAGAAGTTATCACCAAACGGAATAGCTCTGTTCTGCACTATTGCGTGTACCTCGACAATTAAGTAGCTTACGGTATTATTTAAGTTATCACAATTAAGTAGCTTAGGGCTCGTTTGGTTGGAAACAACTTATCCCGGGATAACTAATCCCGGGATTAGTTATTCCACCCTCAAGGTGGGATAAAAAAACACTCTAATCCCGGGATAACTAATCTCAGGATTAGTTATCCCGAGTTTTTTTTCCAACCAAACGTGGGATAAAGCGGTACTAATTTTTATCCCAGGACTATTTTTCTCTATCCATCATACCAAACGAGCCCTTACATATTTAAGTTGCTCGAATTCTTCACTTTTGAGGCCGCAACCGTGCATATATATATGCCGATACGATGTGGGTGTGGGATTCGTATCGGATATGTCAACTGATTTCGGATAGACACTCGAGATAAATACAATGATTTTTGTAACACAAAAAAAAAAAAAAAAAAAAACCTAAGGTGAAATTGAAGAAAATGCAATACCGTGTATATAGAAACTTCTATGTTAGTCATTTTCCTTATATCTCCTTCTGGTATTCTCCTCTTGATCAATATTTTCTCCTCGGAATACGTTGTAAGTTTTTCACATAATTTTATTTTTAGCTATTTGAATTATTTTTAGCCTAATCTCCACATCCGTATCCGTATCTGGATCCATATCCCGAATTTGAAAATTTAGATCATGCAGAATCTACATCCGTATCCGTATCTGGATCCATATCCCGAATTTGAAAATTTAGATCATGAAGAATCTGACTTCTAGATCAGTACTTGAGTCGCTAATTGAAGGAAGGGAATTGAATCCCCTTAAGAAATTGTATCCCATAAATAGGGCAAAAACTAGCCTTTTTTAGTTACTGTTGAATCACGGTGACATAAAAGAAAGTTCTAACAAAGTGACCAAGAAAGTTTAAAAATGGCTTTGGGTCATAAATTCAAGCCACATTAGTTAAATTTCTAGCTCTAGCACAGATTGTTATCTCCTGTCAATATAAGCATTGTGCAAGTGACTCTGCTCCCCAGTGTTATATAAATGGGAAGAAATTATTTCTTGTTTCAGTTAGACATTAAACCCTATCTTCCATTGGTTTCACTGAATTCGCTAGTGCTGGTAAAACTTAGTACTTCCTTTTGTCCTATTTTATATGGTGTATTTTTTTAATCAGCCAAAAATATTGATATTTTTTATATTTAAATAATAGAGCTTTAAGTCTTTTATTTTATCTTTAATGAGCTGATTTATGTCACACAAATATTTTTGTCTTTTTTAGATCACAGGTTTCAAAAATCTTTCTCATTTAAATTTTGTGCCTAGAGTACGTCGTGTACTATATATATATATATATATGCACATTCTCTTACACCAAGTTGGTATTTACTAATAAAATCCCCTTCAAGACCTTCAGCCACTTTGAAGCTCCACTCATCAGGTAATAGAAATATGTTATATTAGTTAGTGTCTGATGGATTATAGTTTTTGAGAAGACAAGATTTGTTATTTTTGGAATAATAAAAGTATTTATTTAATACGTTTATTTTAAATTAAAAAGGTTTTCGGATTTAAAGAGATGATTGTTAATAAGTGCTTATTGGTGGATAAGCAAATGATGCCTGTCATCACTAAGAAATATTTATTTTCCCACTGATTTCCCACTAACAATGTTTAGTGGTTATTTCTCACTAAATGTCAGTGAGAAAAATCAAAATAGTAGTGTTTTACGTGGAAAAATTAGAAAGTTTCTCTGTGCTACAATGGTAACCAATTTCACACCATACGTTTTCCCAGTGAGCTAAGTTCAGCAGGAATAAGGTGGGAAAATAATGTTTTATAGCACAAATTTCCCATTGAATGTATATGGGAAAAACGTCTATTTCTAGTACTGTATTGGGAATGTATAGATATAGGGGTGTCAAATGGGCGGGTTGGGCTGAAATTAGCCCAATCAAAATGGGCTGAAGTGATAAATGGGTTGGGCTAACATTGACCCCAAAAGTTACTTGGGCTAAAAATGGGTTAGGTCATGACCCGCCCAATTTGACCCAATTTTTTTGAAGGGTCTATTTTCGAGAAAAACATTTTCGTGGGAAATATTTTCTAGAAATACATTTTTTGCGAAAAATATTTTCGCGGATTTTTCGAAAATATTTTTGAGGAAAACATTTTCCGTGATATATTTTCGAGCAAATCATTTTTTGTGAAAAATATTTCCCTTCATATCAAACACACTACAAACTTATAAGATACATGATACAAGAAAAGTGTGTACATAAAAAAAAATAGAGTAAACTCAAGCAATAAACCCAAATTTAAGTAACTCTTAAAACGAGCTAGAATTGGACTAAGTTGGAGATCACTTTTAAATGAGTTATGTTGGGTTGGGCTAAAATCAGCCCAATGTGAAATTATCTTAAGCCCAACCTATAAAATTTTGGGCTAATTAGGTGGGCAATCACCTTTTGGGCCAAATTTGACACCCCTATATATATAGGTCTATTAATACGAACAGACACTTAAAGGTACTTTAAATACCTATTCCTCCCCAAAAAAGAATGTAACGATCGTTAAGACTTCCTCTTTTACTGCTCTCTACAATCACAAACTGTGTTCTTGTGCGAAATTCAAATTTAATGCTAAAATTTGAATTTCATTAACTTTGTAAATCTGGAGGAATTCTGCCACAAAATTCATGCAACAACATCGTGAGGGCTTAAATTACTTAAGGATAGAGATTACTATCTATCTAATACGATTTTCTTGGGAAAAAACAATTTAATTTGTGAATAGAAGCTAGAATTAATTACTAACGAAGGCAGAATCGTATTGGTCTTGGATTTTAGAAAATATAACTTATTGGGTTCTTGATAAATTATTAAGACATATTAAGTAAATCTTGAAGTATAAATACAAGATTTGAGCTAAAATTACTTAATCCCGCGGAACTCGTAGACGAAGCACTAGCTTGATCGTCCAATTACTACGACAAGCAATAAAAGGAAACACGAATCATGCAACAAGAAACCCTAAAAGAGAGACAATTTCTTAAATAATACTCCACTTAAATAAAGTTGAATTCTAAGCATGAGTAAAAATGAAAAAGCTAGCTTACCAAGAATCAGAAGAGAAGTCAAAGAGTTTGCCATTGTTAGAGAAAATAATCAAAGCGACATCAGCATCACAAAGCACTGAGATCTCATTAGCTTTCTTCACCAAACCACCTCTTCTCTTAGAGAAAGTCACTTGTCTGTTTATCTTATTTTCTATACGCCTCACATCCACTTTCCCTCTTCCCATCTTTAGTTTCCCCAAATATGACCTAAAAATGGAAACCCTGGCTTTATTTCCCTCAGCTGGCTCAACCAAAAGAAGAGATATCTCTTCTTCTTTTTCCCTTTTTAGAAAAATGAACAAAACCTCATTTTTATATAAGAAAAAAGAAAATAATCTTAGTCGTCTTCTTCGACTGAGCACTAAATTTAAGAAAAAAAAGAATCTAAAACATATCATATTATTTGTGTAGTTATATATAAAATTTTAGAAACTTATTTGTGTAGTTATATATAAAATTTTAGAAACTTATGGTCTTAAACTGATAAACCTATCATAACATTTGCGTAGCTATAAAAACATCTCATTAAAAACAATAATTATTTTTAAATAGTATCCCCTTCATCCCAATCTATGTGTAGTGTTTAATTAGACACGAAGTCTAAGATAAAAAAGAAAGGTTTTTGAAACTTATGCATGGTCTAAATAAGCCATAAAAACTTCTGTAGCTACAAATGTTTTATTAAGGATAAAATGAGAAGTTTGAAATTAACAACAACAACAATAACATACCCAGCATATTCCCACAAATAGGGTTTGGAGAGGTTGGGTGTACGTAGACTTTATTCGTACCTTTGTTGGGTAGATAGTTTGTTTCCTATGTATCCTCAACCCAAGAAAATCATTTTTCAAACAAAAAATATTAAATTATTATTACTCTCTCCGTTCCAATTTAAGTGTCATAGTTTGACTGGGCACGAAATTCAAGAAATAAATTAATAGAGATTTTTGAATCTTGTGGTCTTGTAGTCTTAAACTTGCCTCGATATTAAAAAACTTGCTAAATATTAGAAAGAGACGCTCTTTTTAGGATAAAGGGTCAAAAATGCCCCTCTACTTTGGGAAAAGGACTAAAAATATCCTACGTTATAAATTTGAATAAAAAATACCCCTCCCGTCATAATGTTTTCAAATATACCTCTGTCTTAACTGAAATTTTCAACATAACCCGATTTCATTTTTAAACCCGCTTCATTTAGTATTCCCTCTGTTTCAATATAAGTGTCTTACTTTTCTTTTTCGTATATCCTAAAAAGAGAGGGAAAGGGTAAAAAATGCCCCTCTACTTTGGGAAAGGGCTAAAAATATCCCCCATTACAAATTTGAATAAAAAATACCCCTCCCGTCATAAAGTTTTCAAATATATTCCTGTCATATGCGGCCAACTTGTTCCCGAGTCTTACAACTGGAGCCACTAGGCATAGGAGCGGGTAACCCATATGCGTTTTTTATTTAGTTGGATTGAGTTTAAATGGAGCAAGTTTAAAAATAAAATCGGGTTACATTGGGAATTTCCTTTAAGACAAGGGTATATTTGAAAACTTTAATGACGGGAGGGGTATATTTGATCCAAATTTGTTGTGGGGGATATTTTTAACCCTTTTCCCAAAGTAAATGAGCATTTTTGACCCTTTCCCCCTCTGTTTAGGACATACTAAAACGAAAAGCAAGACACTTATATTGAAACGGAGGGAGTACTAAATATGAAAAACATACATATTTTTTAGACTATTCAAAGGATGTTTTTGACCACATAAAATATTACACAAATTGAAACTATTAGAGGAATATTAGGTCTGGAAGGGAAAGGAGAGGTTGTCTGAAAAAGCAAGTACATAAAAACGATAAGACAGGATATGTGAGGTGACAAATGAAACCACAATAACTAATGCACGTAAGGGGCAAGACGGGGTATTGAGGAACTAACTGATGTGTATTAAGGATTTGTTGTCTACTACTGATTGGCTGGACAACTTGTTTCCGTTAGTGTCTGCTGGATATAATATGAACCCTCACAGCTATTAATACAAGCTTCTGTACATCTGTGCTCTTTACACTTTCTGCCTTCTCAGTGCTATGTGTGTGCCTCGTTATTACAGTAGAGGAGTAATTTTCTATTCTCTCTTGACAAAGTCTTACTGCTCCTTTCGTCTTAATTTATGTGATAGTCACGGATTTTATGAAAGAAACTTTTAAAATAGGTCTAAAACAAACTATCGGTATTTATGTGCCTGTAAAAAAATTCATTAAGGGTAAAAGAGAAATTTTAAATTAAATTATTTCTAAGTATAGAAATATATCACTTTTTTTTGACAGATTAAAAAGAAAAATATATCACATAAAGTCAGCAGAGTAATTATAGTTCCTTTTTACTCTCACTTCCCTTGACTTCTTTCTCATTAAATTTTGACTGCTAGCTAGTGAACTACTCTATCTGTTTAGTTTGTTGTTATGGTACAATTATTCAATTAAAGGTGTTTTGTTTAATCAGTTAAATTTACATAATTATACACTTTAACGTGGTAATAAAAAAGCCTTGGGTTCAAATCTCACCACTACTCAAAAAATAAAAATAAAAAAAATACATTTTGAAGTGTTCGGTTCATGAAAAAGAACTAGAACTACACGCTAGGGGCGTGTGGAAAAATTAAATATAAGTAGTTGAAAGTGTGTTCTCCCTCACAACTTAAATCTTTAAATGATATGTTTATACACTTCAACATATTTTATACTGTTGAAAAATCAAGCTCAAAAGTAACAATATAAAGATGAAAATAAGAGAAACAATATAAGATAACTTTCTTTTTTCTTTCAAGTCTATTTATGTGTGTATAATGTGAGTTCTTATACCTCTGTTTATAGTGTTACATAGATGCATACAAAAGGTAGTCATAAACATGGCATGTCCCATGAAACTCGAGAGGAAAGATCACGGGGGAAGATCACAGGGGAGATTATGAAGGTATGAGAGTTAACTGTTATTTTATGCTGCCCCCTAATGAAGTGAAGATCGGGTTCTTCCGCCTAAGCAAGAATTAGTAAAGTGTTGAATGTAAATCACCAGAAATTTTACTGTGGAAAACGCTTTGCTTAAAGAAGTAAAAAACCACAACTTACTACAGTAGGATTTGCCCTAAATATTCACTAACAACTCAAGTAGTTTTAAGGTTACAACTCCATAACCCAAGGAACTACCAACTAAGTACTTTTCCCCTACAATGCTTCCTAATTGTAGCAACCCTTTCAAGACTATTCCCTAGCTTGAAAGTCTTTACAACTTAATCAACAAAAACCTATTGCAAAACTTCTAGTAAAGTAAATAGGTTACAAATCAAGAACTAAGAACAACTTATCAACTCAAGAACTAAAGCAGCACCTTCTTCTGAAACGAGTTCTTTCGTTGATGGTTTTGACTCTGTTAAGCACTCTACACCTTCAAACAAGCACATAAACACCTCGAGTAGCAAAATTCCATGAAATAAGAGTTTGATGCTTCACCAACTAACCTGTTACACCCCGGAAAATTCTCGTTCGTGCACAGTGAATTGACTGACGAAGGGCAGTTACGAGTATCGCATTAATGATGTCTTAATGACATATTGGAGAAGAATTATAATGTCCCTTATATTGGTAATGAAGTGTCAAGTAAGTTTCAAGAAGGACCCATAAGCCAAGTATGGGCATAGGCCATCCAAAAGGGGTGAGTTAAGGAACCATTTTCGGGTGATCTGGTTTGGAGGGACCAAAACGCTACTATAAAGTTGGAATTTGGGAAAACACCATAGGATGCAAGTTGTAGATAATGGAAATAGCTTTCCAAACATAGGTCGTGGGCCATTCTACGACGGACTGTTTTGGGGAGAAATATCACTCTCTGACACACTTTGCGACACAACATGCGGCTCGCATGTACGACATGCGGTTCCGCAGTTCAACCGCAAAGTGTGCCAGTGAGAGTTGGTAACCTGGAAAGCTTTGCGACCCAATATGCGTTCCGCATGTCATGCTTTGCGTCTCGCAAAGCGTGCCGCATGTCGTGACGGTCCAGAATTTTCTGGACCACTTTAAATATACCCAACTCGTCCAAAATCATATTTTTCCTCCATTTTTGGTCAAGAAAACCTCTAGAACCTTCTCTAACACTCATCCACAAGAGAACTCAAGGGAAATCCATGATCAATAACACCAAATCCATGAACCCAAGTGTATGAAACCGTTAGTGCATCTAATTCAAGAAAACCCAAAAGAGAGGAGATAGGGTTTTGGTGCTAGAAGGGAAAACTCCACTCAAGGCTTGTTCAACCATCATCCAAGGTAAGTTTTATGACCATTACATGTTGTTTAAGGTATTGGAAGGTTAAGGTACTCGACTTGTAGAGAAGCATAGCAAATGGGTCATTCAAGAGTGAATAGTGTCATGTTTGAATAGTAGTTGAATTGAATCATGAATGTTAGGGTGTTGTGAGTATGAATACGTTACAAATAACTTGTAGACCATGAGGTAAGTGTGATACGAGGGAAAATACGATAACGAACCTATAACCATAAATGTGAAGAAATTGGAGAGAAATGGTGGATTTTGCCTAAAGTATATGAATGAAGATTGTTGCTTGCGATATTGTGAGTTGATATAAAATACGGGAAAAGTAGTACAAACAAAGGAAGTGCTGCCCAATTTTCTCTAGAATTAGTAGTGCATTCTTATGGTTGGTTGACTAATGTTAGTACGAATCCTCTTTTGAAGGTAGAGGCGCGACATTGAAGGAGAATAAGCGAACGCTAGATTGCTTAAACGAGAAAGGTATGTGAGGCTTAACTCTTCTTCCGAAAGGCATGAATCCTTCAAGTTTTCCATGATCCTTCTATAAGATGAAGCTTATGAGCCCTTCTATGTATGAAATCACATATGAGCATGATAATGGTGTTATTATTGCTAACACTCACCTTATGTTTTATTTCCTTCAAGGCGAGGCATGATAATCACAAATGTCCATAATACCATCGGGGGTTCACGACCTTATGTCACCCCGACATAGTGTGGTTGCCTTAAAGCTTAACGTATGCTATGATAGTAAAATGATCAATGATACTAACTTGTAATACGACTATGGAATACTAAGAAATGATAATATGATGTTATGGCAAGAGATGTATAATGATAAGGTGTATGATTGAGGTTGTGATGATATGATTTCCACCGCGCCTATATGGCCGGGCATGTCACCGCTAATGCGGGCTGCTAAGATTTCCACCGCGCCTATATGACCGGGCATGTCACCGCGAATGCGGGCTGCTATGTTTACACCGAGCCTAGAGGGCCGGGCATGATCACCACTAGTGGGCGGCACATGAGGGTTACCCGGAAGCGGGTGACGATACAGATGATGATGCGATGATGTATATGACGATGTGTGCGATGATGTATGAGATGTGCTAACATGTGTGCTATAATTATGTAAAATGTGATATAAGTAAGTAACGTAATTGCCTATGACATTTGTGCAGGTTATATCCTTGTCTTTTGACGCATGATCCTTCCATTATGTTTGTTTATTTCATTCCTTCCTTACATACTCAGTACAATATTCATACTGACGTCCTTTTTCTTTGGACGCTGTGTTCATGCCCACAGGTAGACAGGGAGGAGATCTCGCTCCGGATTCTTAGAGGCTGCTAGTTGATTGAAAGCCCTCCATTGCCCCGGAGGTGCCTATGATGATCCTTTTGTGTACAATTGTAGATGTCATCTCATAGAGGCTCGTAGATACTCGACGTGGGTCGTAGGGTTTTATGGCAGGATCTTTATGCATGTATATGTATATATATGAATTGTTTTGCGAGCCTAAGAGCTCATGTGTATAAAAGTATTTTGTTCTAAATGAAACGGTTTCTTTTTATGAATTGAGCATGAATTGGATAATTGTTTGTTAATAAGCCCAAGAAGTAATATTACGAGCGGTGCTCGGTGGTTAGTCCCGGGTACCCGTCGCGGCCCCTAGCTGGGTCGTGACATAACCATACTTGAAACTTGTTCCACATGATTCATCTAAAAATATTGTATCATGTAAGTTGTTTTTTAGGACCAAAAGGAATGTTGATGGGTCTATTGACATATACAAAGCGTGCCTAGTTACAAAATGCTTCACTCAGAGGCCAGATGTTGATTTTCACTTGATACTTAGCCCTGTCATCAAGCCTACCACAGTATGCATGGTCCTTTATGTGACACTTCTCTTCAACTGGACCCTATATCAACTTGTTGTCAACAACACGTTCCTTTATGGTGACCTTGATGAGGAGGTGTACATGACACAATCTCTGGGACTTGTTTGTGATGATAAGCCAACTTACATATGCCGGTTGCGTAAAACGATCCATGGATTGTTACAAGCCCCCAAGCTGGGTTCAATGCACTCACATGTCATCTCTCTTCCACGTATTTTGTCAAGACTAAATTAAATCAGATAACTCATTACTTGTAAGGCATGGTCTTGCTGACACTTTGTTGGTCCCGGTCTATGTCGACGACATCATTGTCACTAGGATCAACCTTTCTAATTTCTATCAGGTTATGCTTCCCTTGCTTCTCGCTTCTCAATTAAGATTTCAGGAATCTTCATTATTCTCTTAGCGATGACGTGATACACAGTTCTGAAGGAATGGTTCTTTCTCAGGCGAATTATGGATAAGTTGATGTTTGAATGTAAAAGTGCACAGACTCCTATTAGTGCATCTGGACTGCTTAAACTCACTGATGGTGCCCACATGACATATGCAACTCACTATCGTCGAGTCTTAAGCAGACTTTGATACCTGTCATTTACTAGACCAAACATCTCCTAGGTGGTCAATAAGTTATGTCAATTCATGCAATCACTTTCGGACCTTCTCTGGAAAGCTGTCAAGTGTGTCCTAAAGTAACTTCGTGGTATGATCCAATTTGGGTTGCGTGTATCTTCAATTGATGACTTCAACCTACACATGTTCTCTGATTTACAGACATATCTTACATCTTGTTTCTTGGAAGCAATCCCATCAGCTAGTCCTCCAAAAAGCATAAAGACTATCGCTCGTTTCTCCATAGAGGCCGAATATAGGGTTGGGGCCAATGTTCTTGCTGAAACCTTGTGGGTCACCAGTCTTCTGAGTGAGATGCTATTCCGGTCCATGAGGCACCTAAAATTTATTGTGACAACATTGATCTGACATACTTGAGCAAGAATCCCATTTTTCATAGTCGCATGAAACAATTTGAGGTGGATTTCCATTTTGTATGCAAGCATGTACCGGACAAAAATAGGGTTTGTGTTATTCATGCCCATGTTGCCGATCAACTAGCTGATACGCTGACCAAAGCACTAGCCAAGCCTGTGTTCGACTGCAAATTAGTTCAAGTTAGACTTAGTCACACTGACACATCGCCTAACTTGGGGGGAGAGGGGAGGATGTATTGGAACAATAATATCCTGTTACTAGATCTTATCCCAGAGGATCATTAGCATTTAACTTCTATGTTTATTCTTATTAATCTTCTATGTGTATCTTTAGTTTAGATAGAGATGTAGAGTTATCTTTTAATTAAAAGTCATCTCTTAGTTATAGTTTGATAGTATTTTGATTAGAGCAATTGGAGTATTCTTAGGAAGACTTGTATGTAAAATCAAGGTACAGTTTTCCATCGCTACATCAAGATTCAAGCGTTCATAAACATCACAATGGCCTAGTAAGTGCACCTACTTGCATTAATTCCATGCAAGGCAATAAGAAAAGTACTGAAACAAGGAAGAAAGATGAGTCTAAATTAAAATTGAAGTTGTGTTTTGACTTATTACATGACCTATATGTATTTCATTATGCCTTGCATACTCAACAGCTTACAAAACATGCAAGCAGTAGTCTTTTGAAACTAAACTCCAAGTGTATGTATGAGAGAAATTACATTTATTAGTTTCTTTTTTCCAATCTCTGACTGCATCAACTTATCAAAGCATCCATCCAGGTAAAATTCTAGTAGCATTCTGTGTTGATGGTTCTATTGTATCCGATGACGCCAGGTTGTATCTGTAAGTACATGGATTTCAGAAAGTAGAAAGAAATTGGGTAAATAGGAAGGATGATATATAAAGTTACCACACAGGCGCATCAAGTGCGACTCTGTGTTTTAATTCAGAGGCAAATTCAGGATTTTGATCTTTTAAGAATTCCAACAGCGATCTAAGTTAGTATACAATAATCAAATGCTTATAGATATTCAGTGGTATTTCTAATACATATATATAGTTTAGGCAAAAGCTACTGAATTTCTGTGAACCCGTAAGTCTTACTTAGAATCCACCGTTATTTTAACTTTTAACTAAATCCTTTGCTTTTGGCTTGAAGTACATAAGTCATCAATGTGTAAATCTTTTGACATATATGAAAGGGACACGCCATCATATGGCAAAATTATATATATAAAATATACACACAAAGAAATTAATTAGAATGTATTTATTACTATAGATCTTGAATTTGCCTTTGGGTTTACAATAAGGCTTACTTCAACTTGGGATGTTACAAAAAGTGTGCTATTGAAAGGACAAAAAAAGATTAAAAACTCACCTGTTTGGCACTGTATTAATGCACTGTAAAGGCTGAAAGAACCCCTCTGAGTGAACAGGTTGATGTCTGAATTGTATATTTTGCTCTCCAGTATGCCAATGTGCTTGGTGGGCTACAGAGTATTCTTCCAACTATTATAAGCATTTAAATACAGAAACAACTGTCAACTAAATATAATGGAGAAGAATTACCAGCTTCCTCTATTCAATTCATTTTTTTAATTCATTAGCCCCATTAATAGAAAGTCTAAACAACTCATTTCAGATCACTACAAAAGAAAACTGGAATTGGCTGAGACTTCGCCGCTAATCCGTCGCTAAATTACTCATAGCTAATAGAAGTTTTTTGACAATCTGTCGCTAATTCCTCGCTAAATAGGATTAGCAACGGATTGCGCTGTTTAGCTACTAAACTTATCCATCCATCGCAATTTCCCATTTGTTTTAGTAGTGGATGAAATGGAGAACAAATGAGTCAGATAGCATAAGACAAATATTAAGTTGAATACTATCCCATAATATAAAGGGGTTAAAGGAAAACATAACACATGAAAGTAAATGGTCCAAAATGAGAAGACTATACGTATTATTAGCTTTCTGTATTTGTCCATGTTTTCAAGTTGAAACATTATTCAAGATATTTTTACCTTTATCCTCAAGGATCTGTTGATTTCAAGAAGAGATTGTTCCTGTAGAAAAAGCATAAGTACACACACAATGTCACATGAACAGTTGAGCAATGCACTCATTTCTTACTCATTGCGGGATTATAGAATACATACCTGTTGTTGAAGATCAGAAAGTTGATCAAGCATGTTTTGTGTCTGAAACATGTTCAAGGAATTGGTTAACAACTACTTTTGATAATTGCGAGTTAGTAAATCATGCAAACATTTTTTTATTACGGTATAAGCTGATGTTAGTAAAAGAGAGGAGGTAAGATCGCGACCAATTGGTTGGTATATGGAGCTCGAGAGTAGCCGTCAAGTTATTAACAACTTTTGACGGTTACTATACTTTGGGGGAGGAAAGGCATGACCGCGGCTTCAGAGAGCAATATCAATTGTGTCCTTTTTTAAGAACATTTTTTCTTTATATTATACGTAACTAATTTTTCTTTTTTGTATTTGGCAGTGATTTGATTCTGATTTGGGGAAAACTCAAATTAATAGGTACTATTCTGGTTGGAGCTAAGTAGAGTCAACGGATTTTCATAATATATATATGTCGCACCAAATAGGGCAAAAATGAATGTATTTTGGTTATATATAAACCGTTGAATTCCCTTGACAATATTTTAGCGTACCGGCAAAGGAGTTCAAAAATTACCTTAAGTTATAAGTTCAAATATGAAATATGACATTCTTTGATTACGTATAAACTGTTGAATTCCCTTGACATGAGGAAAGATTTTAGTGTACTGACAAAGGGGTTCAAAAATTATTTTAAATCATAAATTCAAATCCGAAGTATGACGTTCTATAATATATTTGAATTCTCTTGCATTAATTTTTGGCTCTGTCAGTGAATTATGATAGGTCGCCTAAAAATTGATAAATTAATAACCTATAAGGTGCATAGAACATACCCTTCTTGACCTTATTTGCCTCAAAGATGAATCCAGCTGACGCTCAAGCTGTTCCAGATCTTTTATGTTTAATTCTCCTAAGTCGTCTCCAAGTATATGCCTAAAGATTATGAAGAAGTAAATCCCATGTTATTTAAGAATTAGGGTAAAAATAATATATAGGAGATAAACAGATCATATGAAAAACCAAGTTAATGTAGAGGCTGAAGCAGTGTTAATTATTTCAATTAGGCTGCGTAGCCTGAAGACACTCTTGCTTGTCCTGTTTTGACAAGTAACCCATTTATTTCACGGGGTTTCATCTTAACACCTGAACTTGTTCAAAATTTGTATTTCGAACACTCCGATCATACATGTTCAAAATACTAGTTTTAAAAGGTTAACCCCCCAAAGTAAAGGGGGCGGCTTGTCAAAAAGGGACAATTAGGAGTGTGTCAGGCTATTCGCCTTTCAATTATCATATACTCTCAAGCATATATGAATCACCTTTGAGACTGCTGTAGCACTTCAACTCTTGCTTTCAGCTTCATATACTCCTGGTGGCTATTCTGTTTTATAATAATACTATTCTGTCAGACTGTAGATATATATATATAGGCTGCATGACATTACTTATCAATATTATCTAGCTACTAATTATTTACCAAGAAAATAAGGCAGATAACCTGTTATAAGAAGTTAAACTACATTGATACTCTAAAAATTATTTGCACTTTCAGTGTATATAAGTGATATCTTTATTAAGTATAAATTACGAGTCTGAGGAAGATGAAGGAACCTGTGAATCCTTTGAAGACTGACCAGCTTCAAGGTCGCGATAACTGCATCTATGGTATCTCTCAAGTGTCTCGGACATACTAGAAAAAAGGCAAGTTGAAGAACAGTGACACTGTTATTTACTCTTCGACAACAGGTTAACAAGTTCTTTAATCATATAATTATAAGTAAAACCCAAATAATAAAACAACAATCAAGAAAAAACTAATGCATACGTACTTTATCTAACTCTTGTAGGACCATATGTAGAGCATAATGCACAATACATGCTTGATTTTCTCTATACGAATTGTCTTTCCACAATGGCTTGCTTATATAAGTACTTAAGTCTTGGGTTGCCTTCTCTTACTTTGAATTCCTCAGCTTGATTGTAAATTAGTTACAAATGCTCAAGATATAATTAAGTATTTAAAAGTGTGCTGATCTCTCTAACAGTTTAAGCTTTTAGATGAGATGATCACAAGTATTATTAGCATAGTATTAGAGCAAACAGAGGTCCTGGGGTTCAAGTGTCATCGCCACACATTGTCAAAAAAGAATTTCAACGTGTTTTTTCCATAAAAGGAATCAAAAGATGCACGTGAGGGAGGATGTCGAAAAGATATAATTGAGTAAAAGTGTGCTTTGTAGAGCTAGCCCCGAGTTTTTGATGTCCTAAAAGAAGGTGAATATGACAAGAGACTTGGGACTATTTCTAGAGTATAAAACGACCAAGTTATATATTTGAGAACGAATGTTTTCAAATGAGCAAGAATGTAAAGCTCCATAAATTTAAACTCTAATTCGCTAATTAGTAATCCAATAACGTAATTAAGGTTTCACAAGAGTGATAATAATATCACACAATAATGGTGGTATGCTAGAAACATATACATGCGTGTTTGGAAGTGTGGAAAAGTGAATTGAAGCATCAGGTACTAAGAATGGCACAAGTTAAACAATGGTACAAGAGACATAACCTAAAGGGAAAGGGAACAAAGAAAGGAAAACACTAGATGATATAAGAGCTAATTCCAGCTATAACAAGAGAGGTGAATAATGAATCAAGAAAAGATTCACCTACAATGTAGGTCCGAAAAAGTCTAGAATGTTAGGAAAAATAAAATAAAATGCGGGTGTTAGACATATTTTAAAATTATGTTAAGTTGCTCGGACTCGGGTGCGGGTGTCCGATACAAGTGTGAATCTAGAGGTCGGATCCTTCATGATCTAAATCTTAAGATTCGGGGATACGGATCCAGGTATGAATACAGGTGCTGGGATTCGGCTAAAATTAATTCAAATATCTAAAAATAGAGTTATAAAACTTTAATTATGAGATATTATGTGGAAAACCTGATGAGAAAATATTGATTAAGAGGAAAATGCCAGAAGGAGATAAAAGGAAAAGGAGTGACATAGAAATTTTGTATGTATAAGGTATTCTATTTTCTTCAATTTAACCTTGTCTTTTGCTTTTATTACAAAAATCATTGAATCTGTCCGGAATTTCTCAGTCGATTTAGGTCAAAACCCAAAATTGTTGATAGGGTACGGATCCCACACCCACACCTGCATCATGCCGTTACTAGTGCGGCACCAAAAGTGAAGAGTCTGAAAAACTTAGAAAATATGTTTGCAACGTCTGAAGGTAAAGGTAAGATCTGCGTACACTCTACCCTCTCCAGACCCGGCCTGGTGGGATTATATGTTAATTGTTGTTGTTTGTTGGCAACGTCAGGATGCATTCACAGCAAAGGAAAAAGAACTGATGATGCATACAGAAAAAATGCGAGGATAGACTTACCCCTAATGGAGGGGAATAGGACAATCAAGGTCACTTTCAAGATGCCATTTTGGTAAGAACTCATGTCTTACTAACCAGAAGGAAATTAACGAGGATTTCTATGTTACTTCCTTCGGTTTATAATAAGTCTCTACTTAGCCTTTTTATTTTGACCCAGAATAAGTGTTTATTTACATAATCAAGAAGAAATTAACTTTATTTTTTCAGATCCGCCCTTATTTACATATGTCTCAGAACAATGACAATATACCTACTATAATCCCACAAGTGGAGTCTGAAAAGGATTTTAGAGTGTACGCAGACCTTACCCCTACCTTGAAAGGTAGAGAGGTTGTTTCCGATACACCCTCGACTCAAGAAAAAGCATTGGAAAGCATACATATCTCTCAGAAATCTTTCAAAATTTTACTCAAATTTTTTTATGATATCATTAAATAAGTTCAACATTGATATGCACCAAGACGGAAAATCCTAAGTTCGTCACTTTTTTACACATTCCAAATTTGATTGCCATGAATATGATGAGACTTATTAAGCTCAGTTATGGTTTCTTCTAGCCATTTGAAATTTGTTCAAGGCATGTTATAATCAAGAGTCTTATTAATTCCATTTTAATTAAGTGTAGTTTAATCAAAATATCTATTTTTTTTAGGAGGTAGTATTTTTTTAAGGGGTGTACTAAAGGCTAAGTGGACACTTATTCTGAACCGGAGAAAGTAAAAATTAATTCACAATACAGATATTCAGAAAATCAATTGCCAAAAAAGATCTGAAGGACTGATACATGTATACATCACTCCATAACTCAATTTGAGCTAGTTTTCATATGCATGATAAAGTTAGTCTCTTTTTTTTTTTTTTTTTTTTTTGGGGGGGGGGGGGGGGGGGGGGGGTTAAACGTTGCTATACATAACTAAGGTAAAAATGAAAATTTATTGAGGAAATTTAAAAAGTAAATGAGCCGTGAATCTATGATTATGATTTTGTAGACTCAGACTGAAAGAAGAATATCAAGTCTGCAAATGTTCACCATATTTGAAGCATGAGAAAAAGAGTCTTCAAATGTTCACCATATTTGAAGCATGAGAAAAAGAGTCTTCAAATGTTACTTGCAAATCCTCAAACCACATTATTTTTCAGGCTTTTTGTGATTTTCAAATCTAAGATTATGAGGCTTTTCTTTTCTGGGTCTGTAGTTGGGGAACATATAAAGTGAGGATAATTAAAATAAAAAATAAAAAAAATGGAGTTGTGGAACATCAAATCATAATCTAATTAATTAAGTTGGATCATGGAAGTGTCCTTTGGTTTCTTAGTTCATCCTTAAGATACTAATGGCATTTGTAAATCTACAAGCAAAAAAAATCTGATCAAATGAAAATTTGATCTTTATTTCACTCAGATCTAACATCAATACTCAACAACCAAAAACCAAAAAACATAGTTAAAGGAAAAACTAACAAAACAAAACCACATTGCACATGAACATGATATATAATACTGATCCCTCCATTTCAATTTATGTGAATTCATTTGACTGGACACGGAGTTTAAGAAAGTAGAGAAGACTTTTAAACTTGTGGTGTAAAATGAGTCACATATATTTGGTGTGGCTATAAATCACTGCATAAAAGTAAATTATTTCCAAATATAGAAAAAGGTCATTCTTTTCGGCACGGACTAATAAGGAAATGAGTTCACATAAATTGAAACAAGGGAGTATCTCTTAGCTAACATTTTCAATATTTGATCTTGTGAAACTTGAAAAAAAGAAATTTGAAGTTGTGTTGAAGAAAAGGTTTTTGGAACTTGAAGTGACGAGCATTTTACTTGATTTGAAGTTTTAGTGAAAGAAAATTTCATCCAAAACTGGTCCAAACCCAAACCAGTTTTTGGAACTTGAATTTTTTTTTCAAAACTGATCAAATTCCATGAACAAACAATGTTTTCAAATTGTGTGTGTTTTTTTTTTTTTTTTGGACAAAGCTTCCAAAATATATGGCCAAACGGGAGCTTAGTTTCAGGCAGTTTTGTCCAATCCCTAGCTGAATCTTATTTTTCTGCAAATACGTTTAATTTTTAAGATTTATATATAAACGAGCTTAAATGAAAGATATGGACAGTAAAAACGTACCTCGAGCTACTGCAAAATTCATAGAGCTTTCCACGGTTGGAGAAAATGATAAGAGCAACTTCAGCTTCACAAAGAATTGAAAGTTCATAAGCCTTTTTGAGTAATCCATTTCTTCTCTTTGCAAATGTCACTTGCCTGTTTATCTTGTTTTCTATTCTCTTCAGTTCTACCTTCCCCCTTCCCATTATACTTTAAAAATAGTAAAATATTCTTTCAAATCTAATATTTTAATCTGAAAATTTTCAATAAGAAGTGTCTGTGTGCGTATCTTTTTTGCAGTTAAAAGGCTATGTACTATATAGATAGTGCAGTTATGGCTTTGGCTCTTCTTTCTTTTGTTTTGTTCTTCGGGCAATAAATAGCTTTGTGAGGTCTTAGGTTTCCTTGTATACAACATTGTATTTTACTATACTTGAATAAATACTGTCACTTTAGACCTTGTAGAAAATGCATATTTGGCAACACTGGAAAGTGCTTTTGTTATTTCTTCAGGTTGGTCTCGCTACAACTACATATAATATGCGTAGGACGAAAAAAGACAAGGCAATACTAGTATTTTCTTTACTTCTTTCTTCTTGTTTGGGTTCAGATTTGTTTGTTAAATTCGAAAGTATCCAACTTAATTACTCCATATTATACGAGCTGATGAGGAGAAATAGTTTTTAGCCCTTTACAAACTTTTTTTAGTTTTATGATTCTTTTAAAAGATTTTTATTTTTTATACATAAGAGATCCGAAAAAAAAAAAAAAACAGATCTGAAAAAATCATGTTTTTCTATTCAACTTGTAAGAGGGCAAGATAGATCTCATTTCCTCTAGTTTCGTTTCTTCTTTTTCTTATTCAATTTAATATTTCGATGTTCCTTCACATTTGCCAAAATTTGTATTTTAACAAAAAAATCAAGATTTTAGCTAATTCTTGTTTAACTTCCCCTCGCCCAGATACGAACTCATGATTTGGAGTTTACGGGTTCCTAAAACAAACTAAATTAATTATGTCATAATAATTATTGGCTTCATAGTTAAAAATATTTAGTGAATCTTTCAATACATATACCGAAACTAAGCAAAAACTATTGAATTCATAGGTTACACGGTAGATGCAGCCCTCCCCACCCCCCACCCCCCACCCCCCCCCAAAAAAAAAGAGAGAGAGAAAGAAAAATAAACAGTTGAGACTTGGAAATAAACGCTCTCCATCTTAAAACACCAAACAAAGTTTCTTTATGTATTACACTCAATTCCATTTTATGTAAAAGTATTTGATTGGACTTATACCTTTTAAAAATAAAGAAATTTTTTATATATATAAATTAAATATACACAAAATGTCAGATTTATATTTTTAATTTATAAATAATTAGAGCTTCACATATCTTTTCAATTTTACTTTTCTTAAAATGACTTTGAACTTTTATACTATAAAGGGACCATGATATATAAATCATGTGAGTACGTAAGAATAAAACGGAGATGCACAAATTAAATAGCTTTCAAGTAAAAAAACATGTTGTTCTTTTTGTAACATCCTAAAAAGAAAGGTTTATCATATAAATCGAACACAAAGTAAAACCCACAAACCATGAGCTAGATTGTTGGTAATGACTCCTTTTTGTGTTCTTTTTCCTACCCTTAACCGCAACTTTGGGGTTTTATCACGTGGAGAAGTTGCTCTATCTTATTCTCTTTTTTTCGATTTTTCGTTCGGTGTTGGGTATTTATATTGAAACCCGCCGATTATATTCTGATTCACACCAAGAAGTTCATATATATTGGGATAATGTACTCTCTAGCAGAAGTGATTTCATAATCAGGGTTTGAACATGAAATCTTTAATTAAGAATAAAAGAGTATTTACCACTTCATCATAACCTTGTTGGTATTTTCTCTTCTCTATAGGACTAATTCCCTATTAAGCCGAGAAGGAAACAAAGAGATTTATGTCATACACACTAGCTAACAGTATATAAATATTTTAATTATATTTTCAGTATAATTTAACTTCATAACATGTTAGTTATTATTTTTATTAACTTATTGGTTGACGTGTACTGAATTATGTATAGTTAATACTTTGTAAATAATGTGATAGTATAAGTATGTTTGAAAATAAATTAAGTAATATTTGAAAGAAAGTAATATTTGCAGTTAAGTTGAAAAATGTATTTGAAAGATGTTTTTGAACGTACTTTAAACTTGAAAAAATGTTGAAAAATTATAAGGGAAGTCTTTTTCTCATTTTACTTGAAAATTATTTATAAGGAAGTCTTTTTCTCTTTTTACTTGAACGTTATTTTTAAAACTTGAAAAACTCAAGTTTGAAGTGAAAAATCGACGAATGTATCACCAACCAGGATTTTGGAAAGAAACTTGAATAAAAAGACAAAAATCAATTTATGTCTGAACGCGCCTAAATATTTTTATACAGTCTAAAATACTTACCCCCACAAAGGTAAAGATAAAATCTGTGTATATCCTCCCTCTCCTAACTTTACTTGTGGAATTGTACTGGATATGTTATTGTTATAATAGAACATACCAATACAGGTTGGAACAAAAGAAAAACATACTGCTAGAAAAACTTATTGTTTTCGTTTTCAATTTTTATATAGTCAGCCACTTAGAATTGGTTGCTGGTTGTCAAGTCGAACCAAACTTTAGATTTAGGCAGTGTAGGACAAATTAAAGCTATTCCATATGCTCCCAATTGGATTTCGAAAACATAAAAGATGAAAGAGTCTGATCATCTAGTAATGGCATCTATTTTTAGAGTTTTCACATGACTGAAATTAACCTCTCAACTTTGCACATTAGAGATGTCAATCAATCAAGTCTCATTTCCATATTAATGGAAACTGTGAGACATTATTATGAAAGGTAGTAGGTATTTGTATCCCATTGTGGGGAGTGTTTTAAAATATCTTTATATAGAGATAATCATAGCCCCTTAGATTGGAAATACCAACATGTCTACAGCCTTTTATGACTGGAAAAAAATGTCGGAGACAAGTTATATATATTGACGGTATAATCATCACTTTTATATTATTGGTAAATTTTAATTTGTAACGGTAATTAATTAGTTGTCGCTTTTATTAGATCGATGTGGGGTGAGATAGAGACCACTCATCCCACGTTTTACTTAAAGCACGGCCGCAGTAGCTCTGCTATACTTGTGTGCAGTGAGCAGTGCAGCTTTACAGCTGTTACTGTTGACTGTACGATGTACAGAGAGAACACATAGTAGACCAGAACACATAGTAGAACAGGTCCCTCTCTGGTTCTCCAGCTGTTTGACAAATCATCAAAACATAGAATGTAACACGACATATCAATTTCTCCCTTTTTGATGATGACAAACGCAGAATTGATGTTCCCCTTGCAAAACAGACCATTTTAAAGCGAGCAACATGTTATCAAACAACACATTTATTTCGTCTTCCCCTTACATATGACACATATCATCTTCCCCCTTACACATATCGTCTTCCCTTTCCTTTACACATCATCTACCATCCTTTTTCCCCCCTTTTGGCATCATCGAAAAGAAACAAAGTTGACAACCACAAAGTAGTTCAATAGCATTAACTCGGAGCCACTTGGGCAGCACGGCACGAACAGTTTATGAACAAGAAAGCAAGTAACAATGCACAAGACAGAATAACTCCCAAAACAGCAGAGATGGTAACTAGGAGATAGCAGTCAGATCAATATAGTGCATAAAAATTTCAATGGTCACAGTGCCAAATCATACAGAAGAGAAAAGGAGAGAGATAGCATAAAGGCTGACTTAAGGAAGAGGGAGAACCAATTTTAGAAATCAGGAAAGAAAGTCATGAGAATGGAGGGGTAAAAGCCTTCAGGAGTTTATTAATACGCTCATTACTGCTGCGCTGATCTTGCAGCATTTAGTCACGAAGGGCATCAACCTTTTGCTTAAGTCGTTCATTTGCGGCCTTTAGTCGCACAATTTCAGCATTGGCAGCCTCCAAAGCACCAGAAGGGCCAGACTCCCGTGGTATTCCAGATAGCTCGGCTTTGAGAAGATCTTTTTCTGCAGAAACCCTATGAATTTCAGCATTTGCAACCTCCTGAGCTTCAAGAAGCGTAGAGATAGTAGAGACGCCGCCGACACCCCCTTTCTTGGGTACACACTAGCATTCCTCTAAGGTTGCTACTGTGAGCATGTGCTTCTTAGACCCCTTAGTGACCTTGCATGTGGAAATGCGCCATGACTTTGGTCAAGAGGAAACCATAAGGGAGCCCATGTCGCCCTTCCCGTGCATTTACTACCTTGATAATATGCTCAATCCTAGTCGCTGACAAACTGATGGGCTAAAAGGCGAACAGAGCTTCAAAAAGAACCAGGGTCTGTTACCGATGCAATAGTGCGACCTTCAGACCGCGGTAGAAGCACTTTGTTGACTAATTTGAACCTAAGCTGGTACTCAGTTTTGAGCTCTTTCTTGTGAAATCTCGCCCTTCGCATACCGTCTGCTCGTTTGGCGATTACATCACGGGCCCATCACATAACAGGTCGGGTTTAGGGTCAAAAGTCGGGATTTCGCGTTTTAAGTTATATTTAAGCTTGAGGCTTATTTCTCTTCCCTAACACTCCTAGTCACGAAAAATCACCCTAAAGTCAAAGGGAACAAGTCCCAAGCCTCAAGAACCCTCCAAGGTAAGTTTTATCATGATTCTAGGTTGAATTCAAGTCCCTAATCTCTTTCTAACTTGAGTAAACCTTTCTAATGAATAGAGTTGTTTGTGGAACATTATTGTTGGGCGTGGAAACCCTAGACCTCGAATTGAAGAGGATGGAACGTCAAAAAGTTAATGCTTCTACACTGTAATCATTCATAATAGTGAATTGATGAGTTCTTGGGAGAATAGTAAATGGGTTTAGTAAAGAGAATTACACGAACTATAGTAGGGTTTTGGATTGTTGACTTGAGATTGTTATAATGATATGGGTGATGGAGAATGATGTTAATTACACCTAATTGAGATTGTAGAATCACCTAGAAGTAATAGAATGGGAATTGGGTGAAGAAACACCATTAATGGAGATTGTGGAGCTTTATGCCCACTAAATGTTTGATAAAATGCTTAGATGACCAAAGCATGAATATTATTGCTAATATAGAATCCCTTTGACTTGTATTGATATAGATCACAGTTGAAAAGGTTGATGAACATTGTATTACGCTCAAAGGCTGGAATTAAGGTATGTGAGGCTAACTATCTACGTTAGGGAATATTCATGATTCTCCCTACGCCTCATTCTTCATACTTGTCAGTAATTTGACTTAGAATATAGTTTATCCCTAGTTTCATGATATGATGTAGAACTGTTATCTTCTAGGGTTGCAATTACAGAATTCGTTCATGGTTGTCACTTTGAACATCATGAACTCAACACGTAATCTTTATAGACTTATGCATTGTTATCACATGAGTCTCAGTCAGTACATAACCAGTTATTTGCATGAGTCTCATAATCAGAAACAGTTATCATGCTATCAGCTATAGCCAGTCTCAGTCTTGCAAATTGTTAATGTTGAACACCTGTATCTATTTGTTTTGGGCCCTAGGCCACAGTTTATGCATACGTATTGCTTGGGCCTGAGGCCACAGTTTTTGTACACATTATTTGGGCCCTAGGCCACAGTTATATTTACAGTTTTATAGGTGATTCTTCATCCAGAACAGGGAGTACTTCAGCTTCTTGCTTTCCTGTTTAGTTCAGTTTCAGTTTCAGTTCCAGTATTTTATTGCTTTAGTTGCTTTACATACCAATACAATTCAAATGTGTTGATGTCCCTTTTATTGCTTGGGGGCCTGCATCTCGCGATGCAGGCAACGATATACAAGTTGACGACTCAGCTCTTTAGGAGTGTACGTATCAGCTACTGGTGAGCCCCAAATTCCTTCGGGGCGTTGTCAGCTATCTAGTTATTTCAGTTTATAGACAGCTCTATTATTCAGTATTCTTAGAGGCTTCATAGACACAGTTCAGACAGTCAGATATTTATTATGTTAGCCTTGTTGGCAGTTTTTCAGTTGTTTTGGTTTAAGCCATGTTAGCTACGTTCAGATATTTCAGATTGTCTAAGTATTTTCGCATTATGATTTCAGTCAGACCTTTAGTATATCAGCATGTGTTTAGTTGTTTCCACATTCAGTTATGTTTTTGATATCACATGTTGATTCAGCCAGCCAGTTGGTTCGCTCGGTCACATGCAGTCAGGCACCGGGTGCCGTGTTACGTTCAGGCCCAGGTTCGGGGCGTGACAAAGCAACTCCTTCATATCATATTGATCAGCAATAGCAGGATCAAACACCCTTCCTAACAGCACCTTTTGACCCTTAACTTTTCTTTTCGTTTCTTTTCAAGTTGAGTAGCACTTTTGCCACTCCGCTAGCGCTTAAAGAGACCTAATTCCCTTCGACTGCTACTTCTTCTCTTCAGTGAGGAACGAGGCCTAGTAACTCGTGACTTGGTTACGAGTGAGTTATTGTCATTTTCAGTAGGTCTCCCCGCACTTTTTATTTTCAGTGACTTCCCTTTCTTAAGAACACCTTCCACAATATCACCACTGTCAGAAATCTCAACATCTGCATCCAGCACGATGTCTCCATCATCCACCCTATGAGACCCAATTTGTCGTTTAGTATGGCTAGTACCCTTAGCTTTATTGGCCTTTAGAGCATTATCCAAGGCAAGTGCGGCAACCAATCTGCTTTGCCTGGTTCTCGGTGCATCGGTGGGGATGCTCTTTACAATGGTAGGCGCAGCTCTGTCCTTAGGCATCTTATGCGTAGGAGTTCTTTTTCACTAAAAGATTATACATATCTCATCTCCCTCATACTTAACAGTGTGATTAGAGGAGCCAAGTTCTTTCTCAAGAGACATGTCACCCAAGGGTACGGAAATCATGGATATGGGTTCAGGGTTGACCATGAGTTCGAAATATACCTTTGAGGAACCAGGTGTTCCATCCCAGATGGGGAGCATACTGAGTGTAGGAGACTCATATTCCCCTTGGGCCGAGGGATCTGGTCCCTCTTTCGAGTCCCTTATTAATTTCACAGACCCAGACTTCAAATTACTAATAACACCCTCACCGTTTTTCATGGCTTGCAAGGTTTGTGCAAAATCTCAGCTTCGCTGTGTAGGATATTTGATCCACCCTTTTCCTTCTTAGAAATACACCCATCTAACTCCATGGACGAGTCATCTACTCCTTTGTTACTTTCTATCTAATGGTCTGGGGACCAGGTGTCAGTGCCACACCTTGTTTCTTTCGAATTGGTGGAGCTCTTTTTGCATAGCAGCTATCCAGTCAGCATCCTTCAAGGCTTCTTTGATATTTTTGGGCTCAATTTGGGATAGGAAGGCGGAAAATGTAAACATACTTCTCGCGTTGGATCTTGTTTGAATACCTGAGTCCAAGGAAGTAATCATATTGTGAAGAGGATGGGATCTCTGTGCTTCTAATTAGAGGCTTGAACCGCAGAAATGGACGAACCAATTTTCTCAGTGTTGGATCCATCATTAGCATTGACTGATACGTGGCTTCCACCTCCTTGATTAGCTTCAGGAGTGCCTGAGACAGCATCTGCCACTCTATGTTCTGCTTCAAGTATATTAATCTGAGAATCAGGTTCCTCTGCACCTTTTGGGGGGCTATCAGCATCTTCTTCATGAACTTGTTCGATTCGATTCATCAACTCCGTCTTTCCATTTGAGATCTCAATGGCTTCAGTTGGTACTTTTGGAAAAACTCCATCTTCATCTTCATCATTTGGAGTCCTGTCATTTAATTGGGAATTTGACTCATCGAAGATCACGTGCACACTTTCCTCTACACATTGGGTCCTGCTGTTGTAGACTTTGTATGCTTTGCTGTGGGATGAGTAACCAAGGAAGATACCTTCATCACTTTTAGCATCAAACTTTCTCAAGGCTTCCCTGCGGTTGTTTAGGACAAAACATTTGCAGCCAAATGCTCGTAAGTATGTCAGCTTGGGCTTTCTTCCATTTAATAGCTCATAATGAGTCTTTTCAAGTAGAGACCTGATCATGCATCTGTTTATTACATGACAGGCTGTGTTGACAACTTCAGCCCAGAAACTTTTAGACACACCACTATCTATTAACATTGTTCTGGCCATATCTTCAAGAGTTCTGTTTTTTCGCTCCACAACACCATTTTGTTGAGGTGTTCTAGGGGCAGAAAATTTGTGACTGGTACCATTATTATCACGAAACTCTTCACACTTAGAATTTTTGAATTCAGTACCGTGATCAGATCTAATACTCACAATGTGCGTGCCAAGTTTTACTTGGATCTGTTTTACGAAGGCATAAAACACAGGGAATGTTTCATCCTTACTTTTCAATAGCAGAGTCCAGGTAAATCTGGAATAGTCATCCACAATCACAAAAATGTGTTTCTTTCCTCCTCTGCTCGGTATTCTCATCGGTCCACATAGATCCATGTGAAGATGTTCAAGTGGCCTTGAGGTACTTACTTCTTTCTTTGGTTTGAAAGGAGGATCTCACTTGCTTCTCTTTTATGCAAGAGTCACAAGTCTTGTGATCTTTAAATTTAGTTTTTGGTAGTCCACGGACCAGGTCCTTTACAGAAAGTTTGTTTAGTAGCAAAAAGCTTGCATGCCCCAATCGTCTGTGTGCAAGTTTATTTAGTAACGAAAAGCTTGCATGCCCTAGTCGTATGTGCCAAAGCTAAGGGTCATCCTCTATTGCACTTAGACAGGTCAGGTCATTTTCATTTTGAGAGCCAAAAGTCTAAAATATATACATTCTTGAATCTTTTAGCAGTCAGCACCACTTCACCAGTTTTGAGATTTGTGACTGTGCAAGAGCATGACAGGAACTTTACTTCATTCCCTTTTTCACAGATTTGAGACAAACTTAACAAGCTATATTTCAAACCATTTACATAGTACACATTTTCAATAGTGTCCTTCCAACTTTACCCACTCCAAGAATGTACCTTTTTTTGCCATTTCCAAAGGACACACTCCCATCTTTAAAGGCTTTGAGTGAAAGAAAATCATCCTTTTTACCGGTCATGTGCTTTGAGTAGCCACTATCCATGTACCCTCTTTGACCGCCTCCGTTCACCTCAGCCTTATCTGCATCATCGTTACTATCTGCATCTTGGCCATGAGTGCAAGGATTGACTCATATTCATCATGAGCTTGCTGTAAAGAGGACCCTCTTTGTTGGAGCAACCGGATTTCCTGCTGGCGTTTCCGATTCTTTTAACCATCATTTGGAATTTGCGAGTGAGACATTCCATGTCTGGTTCATCATCGCTTGATGTACACCATCTGTAATACTTTCCCCTAACCCCTGGTGGTCTTGTAATCGATTGTCCTTCCTCTAAGTTTGGTGGAGCAGTCATTTGAACGCCTCTTTCTAGGTGTTAACCTTTTAGAAAGCACCTGCTCTGATACCAATTGATAAAACCTATGTGTCCACCAAACAACATATGAAGGGACCTGGTTGTCTACCAGTTCCTTCAGACAATGCAGTAAGTAAATAACACAGATATTCACGAGGAAAACTCCTTGCTCAAGGGATTAAAAATCACGACCTACCATGTAGGATTTCAACTCCACTACACTGAGCAACTTCAGATTACAACCTGTTGTAACCTAGGAATTAAACCCTTAATCTCTCACCCTTAAAATAACCCTATTGTAAGCTACATGCTATGACTAATTCTGGCCACACACTCAACTAAGTTTGACTACCTCTAGCCAAACCAACTAATACACCTTGACTAACTCTAGCCAAGAGTACCACTAAATAGAATGAATAGGTAAACTGCCTACACACACCTACTGAGAATTTAAGCTACCTACAACAGCTTCTTTAAAGAAGAGGAGGTTTACAAGTTAAAGAACATAAACAAAGCTCAAAACAAACTAAGAGACGTTGACATCTTCAGTTGTTGGGATCTGGTCCTTCAGTTTGTGGTCAGCTTTGTTTTGAACACTTGGAGAATCTCGTGACGGCTGCACTTTAAAGTGATTCTAGGTTTTCCAAGTGATGCTTAATGTGTTGTAACATGTAGCATATAAATTGGAGAGCATGTGGGATGAGATAGAGACCACTCATCCCACATTTGACTTAAAGCATGGCCGCAGCAGCTCTGTTGTACTTGTGTGCAGTGAGCAGTGCAGCTTTACAGCAGTTACTGTTGACTGTACGATGTACAGAGAGAACACATAGTAGACCAGGTCCCTCTCTGGTTCTCCAACTATTTGATAAATCATCAAAACATAGAATGTAACACAACTTATCAATTATTAATCAAACCTGATTTAAATGTGTGTACTTATTTAATAAGTGATTTGATTATGTAAATCTCTAATTTTTACATTATCAATGCATAGAATTTAAACTAAAGTATTTGTACGTAGTTGAGAGTTACAAGATTTTTTTGGTTTTAATAAAATGCATAACAACCTAAAATGTTTGTTATTGTTCCTTAACAAGACTTTTCACCTTCCTGATGCAACTTTTGGGGAATGTTCAAAATTGAAGGTTAAGCAGATATATATAGACCAAATATTTAACTATATTTTCTTCATCAAACTGGGGTGAGATGTAATTGACAACCACCTGTATAATTAACCGTAGAGTGACCTTGTACTAACTAGCTGAAAGCCTCAATTGAACTAATATATTAATAAAGTCAAAATGCGTCTTTAATTATTAAGAGACAACTAGCCGATGCTATCAACGAACGCGCCATGTGCACTTTCTGCCATCCAAGCCCTAATTCCAACTTCGATGGTTGCGCCATGAAAGAGCGAATTGAGAACATCACACCCTTTACAAGCGCTAACACACTGAATAACGTATGGAAGATTAATTCTCTAAAATAAGCATTTTTTCATGATGTCCACATGCAAATGGGTATATTCTCTTCTAAAAAGATGGTGCAACTAATATTGGATTGTTCTATTCTCTTATCTCCCGCAGTTTTCTCCATCTCCTTTTAGGTCGAGAGTCTAGATGTAGATCTTGAAATTAGAAAGGACAACTAAGAATATATCCAAAATTATTCCCCCTAATATTCGATTTTGTTCAAAATCTTATAATATATTCTCTGTCACAAACTGAATTCGTCACTTTACTTTGAGTATCAACATAATCTTCAGTTTCACATTCAACTATTATATAAAGCTTAATTACAATAAATAATTTCATATATATATAAAACAAATTAATTAAATTCAGTGTGAGGCAATATATGCCTTTTTTTTTAATGCACTTGCTTGTCTACGAAAAGTAACTAGATCTTTCAAGACTTGGCTTGTAGTATAAGAACTGCTTTAGAAGTGGAAGGATCTTAGGGGTCGTTTGGTTTGAAGAAATTAAGTTATGTCGGGATTATTTATGTTGGGATTAGTTATATTGAGATTAACTATATTGGGATTAATTATTCTGGCATTACTTTTTTATTGACTATTTAGTTTGTTGTATTAGAAGTAACATGTATTGCATAAATTTCTAAGAAGAAGTTGTTTGTTTACAAAAATACCCTCCCCTTATTTAGTAGAAAAATGGTTTGATCAGGGACTCAGAGTATTTTTGTCATTTTCATTGTTTTATTCAGGGATAACTAATTCTGGTACTATTATTCCACCATCTGGAAAGGTTAACTTATCTCATTACTATTTCTAATTCTGGTGTAACTTATCCCAAAATTAGTAACCAAACAAAGTATAAGACAATACTAATTTTTTACCCAAGGACTATTTATACTTGTTCAGTATACCAAACGACCCCTTATAGTCTTCGTGAAATTTTATCCAATGACAAAGTAGATTGTGTTCCCTTTATTTTTCTTTTTTTTTTCCAACAGTAGTTGTGTTAGGGGTATTCATGATTCGGTTGCATTAGCTTTCCTCTAATAAATAATTAAACTAATTAAGTTGGTTTTTCAAGTATTGAAATCAAAGTAAGCCTATTAAGTTGATTTTCAGCGCTTTAGTTTTGGGGTTTTTTATTTTATTTTTTCAGTTTTCGCCGAGTTTTTTTCAAAATATACGATAATATACATATTAAAGTGACTATATTCCAGCATAGCACTATCAAATACATTATTCTTTGAAAAAAAAAGGAATTACATTAAAAAAATGGTAGTCTGGTGCACAAAGCATGCTCTCTGCATTAGCTGGGTCCGGAAAAGGGTCACGCCCCAAGTTACTGTATATGTAATTAAGTCATGTGTGCAGCTTCTTCTAGAAAATCGAATCCATTGTCCTAAATTTAGCCATTTTCTAGAAATTTAAAACTTCTTACCATGAACTTTTTTTTGCGCAAAAAGTTGTGATTTACCAATTGATATTTTGACGTTACATTAATTAAATTAAATAATGGTGAATTAAATGACTCAAATACGGGTTATTTTAAACATGAAGTAGATTCTTAAACTTATTAAAATAAAGACAACAAATTAAACTAGAAAGTAAAGGCAAAGAATTGATTACTAGAAGGCAAACACTTAGATTACGAATCAAAAGTGCAAGAGATCAATATGTACCATTAAATTTTATATAAAATAGATATATGTATGTGCAATTATAAATTTTAAATAGGTATTTATCTACATACTAGCTTTTCCGGTTATATTTTTCTTCGATTTTTCAATTTTCGGTGAACGCTGTAAGATTAACCTAATGCATACTAGGATCTTGAACATGATAATCTTACAGAGAGATGTTACATGAAACATACCTGATGCGGAAGACATTATCGTAGAGAAGGGCGGAAGTGTTACTTGTAGAAATTGGTTTCTACCTCATTGCCCTAGCCTTACGTTACCACAGCCGTCAGTGATGGAAAAGATGTAGAGATTTTGTGGTAACCCTAATGGGTGGAGGGAGGGCCAATTTATATAAGTTGTGACTTAATCTGGTACGTCCATCAAGTAACCGATCTAACAAACGAGATTTATTCTTCATTAAATATTAGTTATGGGCTTTACATTAATTGGGCCACACATAAGAATAATAAAATGGGCCCTAATAAAATTCTAACATTCTCCCACTTGGCCCAATGACCACATAACACTAATATTAAAGGACATAAACATTAGCTGCGCATAAAATAAATCTCTTCTATAATGTCCATCATACATACCACAATATGACAAACCGCTAATGCGAGTTATGGCGGTTATACATAATTTTGTGCTACGTACTCCCTTCCATATACTACAACACTAGCAATTTATCATACCAGGTTCATAAGCTATAAAACATTTAACATTATGGTCCATAATAATGTCTCATTGAGACTTATCCTGTAATATCTCAAAACAATAATGTCTACACCCTTATGAGAAATAGGAAATTCATTAATGTATATCAGAAACGCATAATTGAGCTCAGAGTGTCAAAATATCATAAGTACATCAGTCATAAGTACAATCAAGTCTCATTATATGTACATATTCTTTAAATGTCTTTGGTTGAAAACATTCATTAATAGATCTGCAATCATGAGATCATTTTAGTAGACACTCTTTGTTTCTGAATTGTCTTCTCTTTGATGATAAGGTACTTTTATTTCCTTAAGTCTGCTACCTCTAGAGTAATTGTCATTCTTAGAGAAGAACACTACTGCAGACTAATCACCATAAGTTTCAGCGGCTTGGTAATGGCGTCGACAACCCCAAGTACTGAAACGAAGTTCTGCAACCATAAGCGTGAATAGTGACTTCAAACATAATGTCACAAATTTCACTTCCATTCTTGATGATATAACGACAGTTTACTTAACATTTTTCCACGTTATTTTTCCTTCACATAATAGGAACAAATATTAAGTGTGGTTTTATTTGTTATATTTAACTATCAAAATATTTGGTAAAGCTGAATCCGATTATCCAATCAACTTTCATTATATTGGATCTCATATATATAAACATTTATCCCTTGTTTCTTTCAGGTACCACAACACTTTATGCATCTTTTAAGTGATAAATTATAGGTGAATACTTATGCAATCTCTCTAGAATTTTAAGAGACACAACTTCTGAGACAATCCATCAATTACATGACTTATTCTGAAATATCTTATTCATGTCAAAAGATGTCTCACTTGTATCTTTCATTCAAAAATTTCGTGAGAGAAAACTTTCATGCAAAATCACCAAATCATTAGCAGCAAGTTGTAGATTATCAACATATGGGTTAAACATAATCATACTCCCACTGATCTTCTGGTATATTCACCGATTAACGGTACTTTTCTTAAATCCAAAAGATATTACAGTATTATTAAACTTAATATACCATAGTCATGAGATATATTTAAGCCCATACATTGACTGCTTTCATTAACACACCATCCGGCCTTTTCATTTGATTTTGAAACCCTCTGGTTAGTCCATACAAACTTTCTCCTCAAGGTTTACATTAAGAAAGGCAGTTTTCACATCCATTTGGTGTAACTCTAAATCATAATGAGCCACCAAAGCCATAATAATTCTTAACGAGTCTTTATTTGAGACGGGTGAAAAGGTCTCTTTATAATCAATGCCTCCTTTCTGAGTATAACCCTTTGAAACAAGTCTAGCTTTATATCGTTCAATACTGCCATTGAATCACGTTTGGTCTTAAAGATCCATCTACAATCGATTATTTTAGAACTTTCTGGCAATTTAACGAGATCCCAAACTATGTTGTATCCATGGATTTTAACTCTTCTTTCATGGCATCAATCCAGTTATCAGACTCGGTACTTTGTATGGCTTGTGAAATGAAACCGGATCTTTTAAGTCCAGTGTCAAAAATCTGACTCTTGTAAATTAACCACATAATCATTTTTCATTTGTGTCAGATATTTATGAGTTCCTTCCTGGAGTGTTTCATTCAAATGTTGTTCAATATTGTCAAAGTGTTCTTTGACAACAGGAACAATATTTGTTATTGATGTGGAAGTAGGCACATTCATGGTTAATGGAACATTAATCCTCACCTCATTTATTTCCACACTTTGTCGTTCAACACTCCAGCTAACTTCACCATTTTCAATGAATCTTGTATTACCGGTTTCAACAATTCTTGAGCTATGGTCCAGACAGTAATACCTATACCCTTTAGATTTCTCTGGGTAACCAATAAAGTAACCACTTACTGTTCGAGAATCTAATTTAATTTTTTTTTATGTAGATTATAAATTCTAGCCTCTGCTGGGCAAACCCGAACATGCAGATGCCTTAAACTAGGTTCTTTTCCAATCCACAGTTCAAAAAGAATCTTTGGAATTGCCTTACTACGAATCTTGTTTAATAAATACACAGCGGTACTAAGAGAATACATCCACAAATATTTGGGTAACGAGGAATTACTTATCATACTCCTAACCATATGCATAAGTGCCCGATTACACCTTTCTGTAACACCATTTTGTTGTTCTGGCATAGTATACTGTGCACATATGCCATGTTCACCGAGGAACTTTGAAAATGGACCCACACATTGTCCCGATTCGTTATTTCTTCCATAATATTCACCACCTCTATCTGACCTAATGATTTTCACCTTTCTATCTAATTGCCTTTCAACCTCATTAACGTACACTTTGAGGGCGTCCGTTGCTTGAGATTTTTCTTTCAGCAAATAGATATATCCATAACACGAAAAATCATTGATAAAAGTGATAAAATATATCAAGATCAGTAAAATCTAGATTCGGGAGAATTTCATTCTTTACTAATTTTTCTAGCCTTTCTTTGGATATATGACCCAAGCGTTTGTGCCACAAGTAAGCAAAACTTTCATCCAGTGAACTATGTTTAATTTCAATATTTTGATGAAGAGCAAGAAGGGATTCAAAAAAAACATTATCGAGTTTCAATTTATATAAACCATCAATAAGAACACCAAAATAAAAAAAAATAGTATTCTTATATAAAATGAAACATTCATGTCCAAACTTAAAATCAAATCCATAACATCAAGTCTTGAAAAAGAAATCAAATTCCAAAAATTGAAGGAATTTAAGGAGTCTGTAATAGATCAAGATGACGTCCAGTCCAAGATCAAGCACTAAGTCCTTATGCCTTCAATTGGAATCTTTATATGACTTTTTATGAACAAGAAATTCTTATTTGGATTTGTGATTCGGATCGTAATGAATCCCTGCAACATAGTGGATACATGAGTAGTTGCACACCAGAATCAAGCCACCAAGTATTATTAGAAACTTCCACTTAATTTGATTCGAAACATACAAAAGCACTAAAAGTACCTTTCTTTTCGAATGAAATTTTATGTTTCAGGCAATCTTTCTGATAATGTCCTTCCTTTCTACATAAACGACACACATCTACCTTGAGTTCGTTATGAGCATTCTGTTGAACTTTAGCAGGTGCTTTATTCTTCTTGAACTTGTTGGCCTTCACTTTAAGTCCTTTACCAGCTTCTAGACCCATGAGGTTATAGAATGACTTCCTTGTTTCTTAAGTCTTTGTTCCTCCTGAATAAGCATACTGGACAATTCGCTAAAATTCTACTTAATCTTAAGAGTAGTTAATTTCAAATTGTCCATAGTCAAGAGACAATGAGTTTAGAATAACTGAATCAAGAAAGTGTCATCTGCCTTCATCCCCAAAGTCTGAAGTCTTGCTGCAATATCGCTCATCTAGATGATATGATTTTACATACTATGCGACCCATCAAACTTCATGGTCGTGAGTTCAGCCATTAGTGTACCAGCGAGAGACTTTTCAGCAGAACGAAAACGTTCTTCCATAAACTTCAGGTATTCCCTGGCACTTTCTGTCTGTGGAATCGTACTTTTAATGTTGTTGGCAATAGTCATTCGCATAAACATAAGGCTCAATCTGTTAAAGTGTTCCCATGCTTTATGGGAAGACTTCTCATCCTTACTGCTCGTATCAGTAATAGCAGCAAGTTTTTCTTTCAGCAGAGCCAAGTCAAGATCCATCATACCTAAGTGGAACTGGACTTGTTCATGCCATTCAGAGAAGTTCAATCCGTTGAACACTGTAATAGATGAAGCAAGCGAAAGAAGAAGAATAGATGCAAAATAGAGATACAACAATATGGATTCAGCAAACAATAAAAATAAATCGTAATTCTCCTTTGGGTAGATACTACGACACACAATCATAATTTAAATGCCATTTAATCTTTAATAGGCAATTAAATAGTTTTAATCAAACATATACAACATCTTTGGATATACAATATATATTTGACTAATAATATTAATTTACCTCATTATATTCACTATTCATAGAATAATTGATTTACCTTTGGGTAAATTCTTAACTTCTAGCAATAGTGAATGTAAATTGTCCATTTATTTTCAATAATAGGCATTTCATTAGTTTATGGACAAACGACAATATTTATATATGCACGTCTTTCACAAACATACTATTTTGGCCACTTTGGTGACTAACAAACTATATAGACATTAATACATGCATAAAATAAATATACAACTTATGTACGTACATTTTAAACATTCTAGTTTGACCACTTTGGTGACTAACAAACTATAAAACCATAGTCACGTACATAATATAAACAATAAATAACTTTATGCATGTAAAATTCATAAACAATCTAGTTCGGCCACTTTGGTGACTAACAAACTATATAAACATAATACGTGCATAAAGTTAACATGGAGATAATGTATGTGTAGACATTAAACATTCTAGTTTGGCCACTTTGGTGACTAACAAACTATGTAACATTAAGCGCACACATATCATTTACTATTTGGTAAAATTCGGATCACTTCAATTTGTTGCACAATACAAAACAACCATAATTATCACATTATGTGAAACTTTAAACTGTAATTGTCTAATTTGTGCAAAATAAACTTCACTAATTGGGCTTCATTAACTTAATAGTCCAAGCACTTTAAGTAGTTCAATACCAATTTACTCTACTGCAAAAGGAATTCAACAGTAAACTTAAGCACTTAATTAGAGTTTTATTGGACAAAAATTCAACTTTCAAGGAATCATAAGAAATCAAACAAAATGATCACTAATGATTTTTCCACTGACGATATATTGGAGTAAATATCCCCACAGGTTCATCCCCCGAACAATTAGATTCCCTTAGATTCTTTATTAGCTAATCATCAGCAGTACGTAAACAACACTTAACATAAAAATAGTTAACTTTAGATGTCAAAGAAGCCCTAATAAAAATATATAATCACATAGTTGGCAGTAGCTTAAAGCAAGGAGTATTTTTGGCGTTTAATCCGTCATAAATTTCATCATGTGAAAAAAAAATATAATGACTGCATAATATACTAATCGACAGATTACATTTATAATCATTGTAGAAAATATATTTCTTATAAACGAAGATTATCAGTTCAAATAATCCAGGCTCTGATACCACATGTAAGATTAACCTAATGCATACTAGGATCTTGAACATGATAATCTTACAGAGAGATGTTACATGAAATATACCTGATGCGGAAGACATTATCGCAGAGAAGAGCGGAAGCGTTACTTGTAGAAATTGGTTTCTCGTTACTTGTAGAAATTGGTTTCTACCTCCTTGCTCTAGCCTTACGTTACCACAGGCGTCAGTGATGGAAAAGATGTAGAGATTTTGTGGTAACCCTAATGGGTGGAGGGAGGACCAATTTATATAAGTTGTGACTTAATCCGGTACGTTCATCAAGTAACCGATCTAACAGACGAGATTTATTCTTCATTAAATATTAGTTAAGGGCTTTACATTAATTGGGCCACACATAAGAATAATAAAATTCTAACAAACACCCCTAATTGTATACTTATGTTTTTTTTCTCGTGCTAAAATTCTGTCAAGTATCAACTTGTCGAAAGGAGCAGATCTTCTTGCACACCCTACAATTTCTTGCCATCAAATTATATAAATGTTACGTTGACACAATATTTATAGAATTCTAACAGAGCAAATTGCTTAAGTTGAAGGAGTTCCATAAAGAGTACCCTCTGTCCTACATTTCAGATGAAAAAAAAGAACATTCAATTTTTTTTATTTGTGACGAAGGAAAACAACCTAAATTATAAAGTTAACATGATAGATAGACGCGAGCGCGCGCAAAGCAATATCTATCTATATAGAATAGAAGAAGCAAAAGAATGGTAGGATGACAAGTGTCATCGCCGCAAAGAACTTAAAAATACAAATTAACCAAACAATTAAAAAGGCTGCAAACTAACAAAAAAACGTTTTATGTTATGGAATTTGAAAATTCAAAAAAAAAAAAAAACTGCCAATTCAAAAAAAGTTAAAACTGCCGATTCAAAAAATGAAAACTTCCTCCTAGATTATGCCATAACTGTGAATTTTAAAGAGAAATATGAGTTTGCATGCCTTCTATTTTGGGACGTGGGTCTCAAATTTAGGATTCTCTTCCTCCCATTTAAAACTAATTTTCTCTTCTCTCTTTTTTATATTTTATTTTTACAGACTCTCTCTTTCTCATATCAATTTGCATCAATATTCTTCTATCCTTTGGTGATTTACTGGATTCTTCAATTTTCACAAAAGTGCTCAATTTTTGCATTTTCATTGTAGATGGTGATGATTGTATTACATGAAATGATGGCTTCATTTTCTAAATTATTTTATTTGTTTACTATAATCAGGTCTGTACTCAGGTAAGTATTATTTTGCTTCGTAATTGTTTGATTTTTTTCATTGTTCGTTTAATTTGTACTGCTAATTAATTATGAGAACAGTTATTTAAAATAAATATTAGTACATAAAAAGAATATGGAAACAGAAAAAATTCCAATCATAATATATCTAATTGATTCTTATAACATAGAATCTGAATAACATGAACTGTCCTCCGTAAAATATAATTTTGGAAAATGAATGTTTATATCATGTTTAATTGCCTTAGTTAATAAAGTTAGTGCCTCGAAGGCACACACAACTAACTATTTATAACGTTATAACTGCATTTAAAGTAACTGATAATTCCTTTAAGTGAAAATTTTGCTATGACAAATGTAAAGATCTTTGAACTACAAAATCTTCCTCCAGAAATTATGAAAATAATCATTGAGAAAGTCTTGAAGAGTCATATTGATGAATTCACTATATACGGTTTGTCTATAGAGTAAGTTTCCTTCCTTTTTTACTGCTCGAGTATAATAATGTGTGCAGTTAAGGTATGATGTTTTTTCTAATCTTCATGTTTTTCTGGAAAAAAATAGTCTACTATTTATATCGAATATGTGATTCTTTGATATTTGTGTAAGTACTAAAATGTATTATATATTTTATAGCAATGTGTGTAGTTTAGTTATTAAATTTGTTATTGTATAAGGTAAAATTCGTCGACACCAAGTGGAAGTATCAAAGGATGACACGTGGCAATGGTGACATGTTAGATTTAAGTCAGCAAGCAAGGGGCTCTGGGAAAGCATAGCGATGCTCCGAAGGAGTAACTTGGCAGCCGCTACCGGAGACAGAAACTACAAAGGGTCTGGAGAAGCATGCCAACTCACTGGTCAAACGTCATTCAATGTGTAACCGTTACAAGAAACCCCAAGTTTTTCTCCGGTCTTAAATGTACATTATTGCCCTTCATTGTCATAGCAACAAATCCCTCTATTACCTTTTATCACCTTTAACATTAATATTGGTAATGAAGAGGGCATGATTTGTGAACATGCACCCCATAGCTCTAGTATAAATAAATGTGCTCATCTCATTGTAAGAATAATCTGAAAAAATATATACAAGAACTACCTTGATCTGATTTTGCTCTTAGTTCCTAATTGCTTTTGTTCGACTAAGCAAAGATCTGATTGTTCGCTTTCCCGGAGACTCTAGCTCAAAAGCTTCTCCAAGGCTCAGGCTATTGCTTTAAATTCCTTTAGCTTTCTTTATAATTATCTTGCTTAATTTTACATATTATCTCATTATTCGGTCACATTGATCCACGCGTCCTTAACCACATACACAAATTCAACTGTAACGATTTTTCGTGTAAACAGTTTGGCGCCCACCGTGGGGCCAGGACAATTGTGGTATCATTGTGACCCACTTTCTTATACTAATTCTTTGAGTCTTTTTTGTTAGAACATATATTTCAGATATGACAAATGTTGCTGATAACCAAACTCATTTCACTACCGGGAATAACGATTGAGCAACCGTCCAAATTTTCAGATAACCAGACATATATTTCAGATATTCAATTTGTAAGTGGCCATGATCTCTTATGGCCACTTACAAATTGAATATAAGAAAACGACCTTTTTAGGTCTATTATAAGTAAAATAAAGATCTCCTGTAAAAAAAACATAGAACAAAATCAAATCCGTTAAGGACTACAAACCCACTTCTCCCCTAACTAAGCAAATAAATATAGATGATTATATTCCTTTCAATAAAATTTCACCCCACACCCCCCCCCCACCCCCACACCCCAACCTTCCCTCCACTTTATGTAGGTTTTGTGTGTGTATGTTTGTGTTTGTGTTTCTTACCTTAAGTTAATTCTAAAGCAATTATGAAGCAAAGTGAAGAACCTAATAAAAATAATGGTCCTCATCCTACAAACAAAGACCAAGAGACTGTTATAATGGCCAAAACCCTACTCGACTCCAAAGTTAGTATAGTCCCTATCGAGAACCAAAGGAAATATCTCAATCCTAAGGGGTTCATTTGGTACAAGGGATAAGAGATAATTAATCTCGAAATTAAATTTGATATGAGTTTATCTCACGTTTGGTTGAGATAAAATCGTTGTATAACTAATCCCAGTATTAATTGTCGTTGTAACTAATCCTGGATAATTAATCATGGGATAACTTGTTCCCCAACCAAACGACACCTAAATGGATCAGTATAAATAACTTTTTTACTCTATACATTAACGGTATAAATAACTTGTTATCTTGTTGGAGCAGGGCCGAATTTAAGTGCTAAAATTGGAGCACATGAACACATGGTCGTCTCTCCGTAAAATTAGGTATTTTATTTACATATTTTCTAAAATTAGTATAATACTATCTACATGAACACATACTACAAAAAAGTTAAATGGTGCACTTGATTGAAAGTTGAGTTATTTACCTAGAGGTCTAGGGATCAAGTCTCACTTACTACATTTTTTCCTTCTTTTTTTTTAGTGGTGAACCCATATTTCAGAAATCCTAGATTCGCCTCTGTGTTGGAGTACTTTTGTCACGACCCAACCAGGGGCCATGGCGGGTACCCGGAGCTAGCCTACGGAGCACCACTTGTCAAACCTCTCCCAATCTATCTCGATGGACCATATCGCTATTTCTCAATTAACACAACCAGAACATACGTAATTCTCAGAATAAAACTCATTATGAAACAATCTTCGATTCCTCCTCAAAACATATATATGAATAAGCCTGCAAGGCTACAAAAGGATATACTGAATATACCCTAATAAGGTCATGAAACATATAATATCCACATGTCTACGAGACTCTAACTGGAGTACTGAAAATCATAAGGACGGGACAGGACCCCGCTATGCCCCAAATATGCACACAAAAGAATATACCAATAACTGTAGCTCCGGAGTAGTGGAGTGCTCCTGTATATCTACTGATAAAGCTAGGGACCTGGATCGTCTCCCTATCTACCTGCGGGCATGAATGCAGCGTCCACAAAAAAAAGGACGTCAGTACGAACAATGTACTGAGTATGTAAGGCATGAATAAGATCATAATAAAGAAATAAAGAAACATGAGATAAAGAGATAACCTGAAACTGACTGCCTCTCAAGGCGAAACCATGCATGCTAACTTTTACTTTTAAAACAACATCATAACATGTATCTATATAAACTGCCCAACCATATAGGTACGGTGTAATCATCATTAGCCCGCGTCCGGGCCTTTCACGTCCGGGGTAACCATCTCATGCCGCCCACTACGTCTACCGTAGTGGTGTCTGCCCGGCCAACGAGGCCCGGTGTAATCATACATAAAAATAAGCATGCATGAGAGCCCAATTAAAAGCTACAACTCTATCAGAGTGACGTAAGGTCGGTGACCTCCGATTATCTTATGGAACAATCATCATCATTGCATCTCACCTTGAAAGAACAAGTAACATAAGGTGAGATCATAACAATGAGTGAAATCAAGAAAAATCATAGAATAAGCTCAACCATCTCATAATAGCTTTGCAACCATAAGCTTTGGAATTTCTAGCATTAAAATCATCATCATCATGCTCATCATAGAAAATATCTCATCATTGGTATCATAAGAAACTTTTAAGAATCATGAACTTCTAACTGTTGGGCATAAGGAAGTTATGGAAAATATGGATAGAATCATAACATAGGAATCATGCCTTTGAAAGAAAAGGACTAGCCTTAAAATACCTTCACATCTCCTTAACGACTAAACGTTCTCCTTTCAAGCTCGCGACTCTACATTCAAGAGAATTCGTACTAAGGTTAGGTCATTGAAATCATGATTAAGTTTAAACTAAAGCAACTAAGAGCTAACGGAATTTGGGTAGCATTTCCTTTGTTTCATTGACTTTCTCCATATAATAGACAACTCTAAAACATCTATAGCAACATCCATAATATCATAATCAAGAGGCTTTTTTCAAGTTAAGCATTATCCGATCCTCAAAACTCCTTTTCAAGGTCATTCATAACAATAGCTACAACACAACACCATATTCACTTACATAAAATACTTCCTCAACATCATTAGTAACCCCCTCAACAAGATTATACTCATAGCATACTAAGAATCATGACTCAAGTTTATTTACTACTCAAAAATATCATTAAATCCATATTTGAGCTTCATTTTCTACTTTCTTCCCTCATACAAGTTATTCAACAACCAAATACTCTTAATAACATGAAATGGATGTAAAACTCACCTTTTATCACATAAGGATGAACTTTGGATTGATGTATTTCCCTTGATTCTTGCTATTTAATCTTTGATTTCTCTGGGGTTTGTGTTAATATGGTAGGGGGAAGGTTCTAGAGCTTTCAAGACTTGGGGAAAATGTGGGAAATGAAAAATAAGACAAGGGCCATCTATATATAAAAAGAGAAAAAATTGACCCGACCCGATTATACAACCACTTATACGGTCCGTATAAGTGGTCGTATAATCCCACCAAGGATTACCCCTCTCTGGAATGGTTATACGGACCATTGTACGGGCCGTATAAAATTATACAGTCCGTATAAGTGGCCGTGAAATCCTCATTTTTTCAAAACTTGCTCTCGTCGATTCGTTTGACTTCCAATCCTTGTGGAACCTTCTTGGCACTTGTATAACACTTCATTAACCATCTAAGGAGCCCCATCTAAGGAGCCCTATAGCTCCTCCTCAATACATTTATAAATAAGCATTAGCTCGATTGATGTGAAACCTTCCTAAACACAACTTACATTTCACTTCCTTCGACGAACTTAGTTTCACCAATTCTTGTGACTTCAAAATATTGTAGTACGCACTTAAAGCTATCCAATACTTCCCTTAACTTCATAAGGACTTCATGTTTACCTTAACCTTGCGTTAGTCTATTTACAGCACAACAACTCGAAATGCCCGAGATGTAACAACTTTATAACATGCTATTTGTTGCATTTTTAGATTATCAAATTAGGATGATTATACATAGAACCTGTTATTGTGGGTAATTGTAATCTTATGATATAAAAAAAAATTAGCTACTAACCATGGACAAATGTTAAACTCAATTAAATAGAATTTTAAGTTCTTGCACTAGTAATATATGGTATTTTTTTACATCATTAAATTAAATTATATGCAATAATATATTGGTTACTGATTGTAATACCAAATATTATCTGAAAACCTAAAAGATACATCAAATAATCTACTACAATAAGTTAAATCACACTGATAGTTTTTCAAAAGAAAGTCTATTTACCTATGTGTATAAGCTGATCAACCCATGTAAACAATTAACCTTGACTTTTATTTGTCTACTGTAGGGGGAAAGAGAAAAAAAAGAACAGAGAAAGAACGAGAAAAGGACAAACAAGGTCCTTTAAGTTTGTGGTAAGTTCAAAATAGCCCTTTAAGTAGGCATTGTACAATTTTGATCATTTAAATTTGCCAAAAGTCAACACTTATAGTCCTTGTAAAATATTTACCAAACTCTGTCTGTTAGATTTGACGGAACTAGAAGAAAAAGGAAATTAGCGGAAAATCATATTTAGAGATATAAATTTATATTTATTTCTAGAGTCATGTGCAGCTTTTTGAGGTATAAGTTCTTCTATTTCTTATATCTTTTTTAGTGTTTATTGCAATTTTTTGTGTTACATATGTTAGAATTGCATGGGACTTTGTTGGTGTGTTAAATCTTTTTGGGCAATTTGTAGGAAACTCTGCCTGTGCTGCCCAAATTCTGCCTTACGAATTTTTTTTTTTTAACTGAGCTGGGGTTCGAACCCACAACCTCAAGGTGTTAGGCGAGGGGTAAAACTTAAAGACCACCAATTTGAAGGGCAAAAATTAAAGACCACCCCAAATGAAGGGCAATCCGCACAAAAAAAAAAATCATTTTTGCCATTGTTTTCATCAAATTTAACTAACACAAATTTACACACATCGATTCAAAAAGAGTGTCCACTTAGCCATTTACACACCCCTTAAGAAAATATTAACTCTTCAACAAAAATAGTTAATTTGACTAAAATGTCTCTAATTAAATAGGTATTGGGGATTTGGTCACTTAACATTTAATAATGATAAATCTAAAAAATTAAGATTAATTCTTTCTTGATTTGATAAGTGAACGCTCTTTTTAAATAAAAAAGTAAATGTTAAGTGGACACTTTTTTTAAAGGGAAAAGAGTCAAATATACCCCTCTACTTTGTTTTATTAGTTAAATATTTTTAAAGGGAAAGTTAATAAAAATACCCCTAGCGTTTTCAAACTTCACACGTATACCCCTATTTGGATGAAAATCGCCGAATCCTCTCAAATTACCCAATTTCAAAAAAATTACCCACTTTTTTTGTTGACCCACCCTGCCCGACCCGCCTAGCCTATTATCATCATCAACCTCTAGCTTCATCTTCTTTCATGGAGAAAAAAAAGAAAAAAGCAAGAACACATCCAAATGATAAAATCCAAATGAAGAATATTCTATTTTTTGCTCAATTAAGAAAAAATTTGATCTTTTTATTTTTTTTTTTGTTTTATCATTCAATGTCCTGTTTTTACAGTCTGAAATTGCACATTCATTTGTAAAGCTATTGGTCAATCGTCTTTCAACGCCTACTCTGCTACTCCTACCGTTACTTCTGCAAGTACTGCTGGTGCAGCCAGTACTTGGAATTGGATTTGGAGAAGATTTGGAGTTGGATTTAAAGACGAAATTTGAGGAGAGTTTTGGAATTTTAACATTTGGATGTGTTCTTGATTTTTTCTTTTTTCTTCATGTAAGATGATGAAGCTAGAGCTTGATGATAATGATAGGCGGGGCGGGTCAACAAAAAAAGTGGGCAATTTTTTTTAAATTGGGTAATTTGAGAGAATTTGGGATTTCCATCCAAATAGGGGCATAAGTGTGAAGTTTGAAGATGCCAGAGGTATTTTTATTAACTTTCACTAACGGAGAGTATATCTATATATATATAAAAGGAGAGTAGTCTAGCTTAATATTAAGCCAAGTGGCGTAATATGAACAAACCACTTGACAACAAATTCTATTTGCATTAATTATAAAAGAAGTTATTAATTGTAGTTCAAAATATTACCTAATTTAATAATCTACTACTACTACTATTACTACTAATAATAATCTATATATATATATATATATATATATAAAAGGAGAGTAGTCTAGCTTAATATTAAACCAAGTGGTGTAATATAAATAAGCCACTTGGCAACAAATTCTATTTGCATTAATTATAAAAGAAGTTATTAATTGTAGTTCAAAATATTACCTAATTTAATAATCATCTACTACTACTACTAATAATAATAATAATAATAATTAATAATAATGAACTCACGTACTGTACTCATACGATATTATCAACACATAGAAGTAGTTGTTGTTAATAATAATAATGAACTCACCTAATATACTCATGCGATATTATCAACACATAGTAATAGAGTTGTTAATATAATAACAATAACAACAACAACAACAACAACAACAACAACAACAACAATAATAATAATGAACTCACGTAATATAGTCATACGATATTATCAATACATAGTAGTAGTAATTTTTAATAATAATGAACTCACCTAATATACTCATACGATATTATCAACATATAGTAGTCACTACTAAAAAAACAGTGAAATTTGACCAAAATTTTCGACCACACGAGGTCGAAAAGGGCCAATTTTGATACGCCCAAATTACACATTTATTATCAGGAGTAAGCGGTCGTTGTCAAATATAGAACCCAACAAGGTTGGGGTCGAATCCCACAGAGAATACAGTGAAGAAATAGACTTATCACGTGTAACACTCGACTATTAGTCTAAACTTCGAGGGTAAGGGGATATAATGATATTAGGTTTGATGTTTGATTTCTGACAATTAAATGGTATTGTAATGAGATGTAAACTATTAGAGAGAGGGGGCTAACGTTGCAGTTCCAATAGGAAGCAATGCAAGAGGGTATCAATTTAACCTCTTTGAATGTTGCGATGCAATTAACGATGGATTGCTTAAGTTTATTAAAAGTCCTTCGACCAAATTAATAAATATCATTACTAAGCTTTCTCAAGCCTTAGAATGTGAACCCTATACACATCCAATACGCTACAAGTTAGTCATCCTATCTCTAGCTCAGGCTATTAGATGGGTGTATTGACCCAGATCCTTGCTATCTAACCCTTTTCCTAACTTCCACCTTCTTTCTCAAGCAAGGTGAAAGTGATTAGGCGCAATTGATGTTTGCAACCATCAAAGATGTTAAGGTACGAAGAGCAGATAGAATGCATCATCAACATACAAATGAGGAGTGAATATGAAACCCAACCACATTACTAACACATTTGGTCCCACAACCTTAGCTAGTGAGATTAGCTAGACATTTGCATTAAATGAGAAATAAAGATAGGTAATGTAGTCATAATGCTTACGAAGCTTGTTGTGAAAACAACTCCAAATAGAGTGAAAGATTCTCCTTCAAAGCTTCAACAACCAGGTGTTGACACCCAATTTTGTCCCGCCTCTCCTCCGAAATACCTATTTACACTTCTAATATTTTTGGAAAATAAAAAAAATGTATATATTATATTTTACTATAATTACTAGCCTCTTATCAATACCGGCGTTTCATTATTCTATTACAGTTACTAGCCATCATTATTATTATTATTATTATTATTATTTATTACTATTATTATAATTCACAATTTTTTATCATTTCGACATTTTACCAGCTTACGCACACGCATCGCATTTATCTTTGCATAATTAAATAATAGTATTTATTTTACTATGGATTTTCGAAATATTATTACACGGCTATTACAACGCCATTTTTTATCTGAGCATTAATGATTGAATATTTCATATTGAGCAATATTTTAACACAAGTTATTTAAACAGGCCTTTTATTTAAATTTAGAAGCCAAACTATTTCATGCACTCAGTCCGTATTTTTGATTTATCGGATCCCAAATCAAAGCCCAATCACCTCATAAATATTTCTTGACCAGCCCATATTTTGATCCCAATTTTTTAGACCAGTCCGTGTTTTAATTCGCTAGCCCATTCTTTTAATACCCGGTCCAAAAATCGACCCAGTCCACAAAAGGACCGGGTCCAGCCCATTTTCGTTCAAAATAAAACGGTTTCCCTTCATTTCACTCTTCCACCCGCCGCCTTCACCCCTTCTCTCCCTCATCGCCGCCTCCCCCACGTTACCCCCAATGCCTCTCCACTTACCCATGTCCCCCCACGTTTTTGTTCCCCACTTGATCTTGTCTCCCCCTCCCCCCCCCCCCCCCCCCCGCCCCGCTCCTCTCTCTCTCTTCGTCGAAGAAAACCCTAATCCACCCTATAAATACAAGCTTTCCAGCAGAAAGAAGGGAGGTTCCGGAATCGCGAGGATCCCCTTACAAAAACGAGTTCTTGAACCCAAAAATCGATCATAAAGACAGTTTTTTTTTAATCGCAAAAGAAAAGGCCCGAAAAATTAAAGCTCTGAAAAACCACAAGAAATTCCCCCATAGACGAGATTAATTCTTTAGCTGTATTGTTCGATATCGAGTAAAAAATTCACACCATTTTATTCTGTTTTGCCCTTGGCACCTGTTTGAATTCGAAGGGTATACAAATTTGGGGTTCGTAGTGTTTCGAAGTAGATTTGAAGTGTTCGAGGTTAGATCGAAACCTCCGCCTCACTTCGCTGCACCCGAAGAAGGTAATTCCCCTTTTCCATTTGTTTCACATTTTTTAGTTGCTATTATATATGCTGTTTAGTTAGAATTGATTAGCTTAGTTTAAATGGATAAGTCTGTTTGTATGCTGACATTAGTTCGGACTTAATCAGTCCTGCACGATGGTTTAGTCGCCAAGTTAGTTCTGTTTTATGCCATTAGATAGGTTGGGTATAGTAGGCTTAATTTTAGCTGGTTCAAAATGTGTGAGCCGTGTTCTTCCTATCTAGTTCAAGTTGCTTTAATCATTTTGCATATGAAAGCTTAATATGTGTGAACCTGTTCATGTTGTCAGCATAAATAATTTCTCTTCCTCTAATACTTTAGTTTCAGTTTGATAAAGGAATTTGTCTAGGCATCTCGGCTTGACCCAGTTTTCATGACCCTATAGACTACTTTAACCTGATCCTCTATGCTCACCTGCAGCAGTTAGATACATTAAAGTTGGATTGGTTGATTAGTATAGCATGTTAGATCAACTGCCTTAGAGTGTCCTTTAGATCAGTATTTATATTGAATAAGCATTCCATGTTGATTAATTTGGTTGTCATAACAAGGTTGGTCATTCTATAATGGAGATTAGATGTTGATTGGTTTCAAATGATGTTGGCAGAACCTGCATTAGTTTAGTAGTATCTTGTTAGTAGGTGCAACATTGTGGCTTGGAGCAAATAAGTTAAGTCTGCTAACAAGCCTGTTTCCTGCATGATTCTCTGTGCCATTAAGGTTGGTCATGTCTTATATGGTATTACAGTTCAAAAGCAGTCCTAGACAAGCATGATTTTTACTATTGATTCAACTCTGATCAAGCACATTCCTTTAAGCCCAAGGCATTACCAATTTATGTCAAATATGTGTTGTGTTCATAAATAATATGCTTTCCCTGTTATGAGGTAGTTGAGTGCCCATTTTGCAATAACTCTAGGTGGTTTCGAATCTGCTAAATGGGAAAGTAGTTTAAGTTTTGTCTTTCATTTGCTTAATACATGGTCTTAAGTCGAGTTAGTAACTGTTAAGCATATGTCGAATGAGTTTTATCTAGTCATGAGCATATCTATAAGGTGGTTACTTTGAACACTAACTGATCATATGCTGGTTTAAATGTTTGCTAGCTCATTTGGATATTCAATATGGTTCAATGTAATCATGGTCAGTGGTGGTTTTGTTAGTTGCATCTAATCACGCATTATCTCGCTATTAGTTCAGTTGCTAGAATGGTTAATATCAATCTGCCATTTAACATGTTTAGCTTATTGTCTTAGCTTAATTATCAGATTAGTCTTGTTGTGTTTCCTAGTTTAATCTGAGTTTTTGCTTCATAATTGTAGCTATGTGTACAGATCAGTTCATTTTTTGTACAGTTTGGTTTAGCCTAAATCTATCTATGCCTAATTTAGCTAGTTTGCGAGTCTGTTCAGGTTTCCTCCTTATTTAGTGTGATTGGTAGCTTGGTTGGGCATGTGTAGTCATTTATCCATGACTGTTCAGTTTATTTGCGCTTAAATGTTGCTTAGCTTGATTAAATTGTAGTTAAATATAGTTTATTCAAGCCAGTATGAATCAGTAGAATGATTATGGGGTTAATGTGAAAGCATAACATAGCTTGCTCAATGATTTTGTTTGTCAATAAACTCAGGACCATCATTAAAGTAACTTTTATTTGCTTTTGCTCATCTCTGCAAAGATTAACCAGCTGAAAAATCATTCATCTAACACTTGGAAATACTGCCTTAGGGTTTGAAACTGCTGCTATACTTTGGCATTTTTGTTTGTGGAGCTGCTTGATAGAATTGCAGTGTCTTTGATCCAAAAATGATCAATATGGCACTTAAAGTGTTCATTTGATATCACCTGTTTGTTGTTGCAGTTTGGGTCCTTGCTAAGGCCAGTTTTATTGTTGCTATTTGTTGCTATCTTGCTGATGATGAAAAGCCAGACTAAGCATATTTAGGCCTGAACCAATTTGCTATGATGTTTTGAGACCTGTATTATTGCATTGTGAAAACAGAATTGCTGCTTCACATTTGCCATTAGCCATAGCATTTTGGCCAAACTGTTTCACTGTCTAGGCATGCGCTACTACCACTTTTGCGAAACTGTTACATTCGGGAGAACAAATACTGCACCTCGACATAGTTGATGCCCTTCTGCTTTAAAGAAAATAAACATATGCTACACTAGATGTGATAGTTGCTATTATAACTTTGCTTCCCTCTTAGAAGAAACAGACTGCTATACTTTGGTGAAGCATCACTGATTTGAATAAATACTATCAAGGCCCGATAATGTATACGTGCACACCATGTACTGTTTTGTTTATGGGATATATATGCGTATACACGAGATATACTCAAATATGCATACAATCTACTGGTCTGTTTTTTATTTATATTATACATACGTAATTCTGTTTATCGATTGGATACTAATCCTTTTCTTTTCAAATCTTTTATGCATGACCATCGCATACGAGTCCGAGGGATTCGTTCTTCTCCTGCATTCTGTGTTGGGCTAAAAGCCCAACGTAATCTCCTCGGGCCATTTCCCATCAGGCCTATTCGCAGCCAAAGAAATAAAAGTGGAATTCTGGGTCAAAGCCCAAATAAAAAATAGCAGCAGCAGTCTCAAAATGGGCTGGCCCATCTGATATTGTTGGCCTCTTTTATTTTATTTTTGTGCATTTAACTTGTATTTATGCAACTAACCCTTTATCTTGTTTTATTCTCTTAACTTAGATGAGCTTTAGTATATTAGTGGGGTTTAGTTTAGTAATGGGTAATTTAGTTTAAGAAAGACTAACAATTCATTCCATAAGTTTATTTCTCTTCTTTTTCATGTTAAATGTCTAATATTTATTTATTTGGGAATGATTGATTTTGCAAAATGGTATGACTATATACTTCAAATAAAGGGAATCATATTTTTATCACAAACGTTTCAAAACATTGCTAATATGCAAGTATAAACTCAAGTATATTTTATAGATAACTCTTCAAGTTTGAATCAATCATGCATATTTTTAGCTAAGCATAATTAATAAGAAATAATAAAAGGAGAAAGAAAACTCACTTCCTTTTGAATTCTATTTATAAGCCTAGATTTCTTCCACATTTCTACATTTACATAACATAATTTATCCAAAGTTCAAAATTGCTAAATCTCTTCTCAAAAGCTATTATTTATGGGCAAAGTATCATATTTTCATCAAGTCTCGTCTACGAATAACATTTACTATATTTTCATTTAAAATCTAAGCGACATTCATAAGTCCTATTCTAAACATGGCCTTTAAAGTTTTCTTTTATATTATATTTTCTGTAAACCATATTTTTCACTAATATTATTTTCCTTTTAAAACTTTAGCAACATTTGTGAACCATTGTAAACTTTAAGCATTATATTTACTCTAAATTAATTAACCTAAGTTTGGTCGGATAACCGTAAGTTAACGGATTCTAAAGAATGCCTAACCCCTTCCCTTTAGGATAATATAGAGCCCTTACCTAGAATCACATTGGTTAAGTAAACTATTAACGGAGGTTTAGTTTTAACTTTACCTTAGTTAACATCTAGGTGTCATAATTCACCGTTAAATTAATTAGGTGGCGACTCCTTAAAACAAAATAAATAGGAATCACCAATATGTCATACTCCTAAATCAACCCGGTTAAAAAGGGGTGTGACACCAGGCATAAATGTTTTTTACACAAAAAGAAAATATCAAGTGCCGAGAGTGTCTTTGTCAGAACCCTAGTTAGGTATTTATATCTCCCATAAACGTGCACAAAGTTTAGACAAAAGTACCCCTGCAGATGCAACATGTGTCTCGCATAGTGTGCCGCAAGACAGACATGCGAGACGCATGTCGTGCTCAGCCGCCGCACGTTGTGCTTTTGCCTTCAAGCTTTCCAGAGTACTGGCACACTTTGCGGTAGCATTGTTGTACCGCATGTTGAACATGCGAGTCGCATGTTGGACTCGCATATGGCGCAACTTTCCATTACTCTTCTTCAGAGTTATCTGGCACACTTTGCGTGAGAACTGTTGTGCCGCATGTTGAACATGCGAGACGCATGTTGGACTCGCACAAGGTGCAACTTTTCATTTCCCTTCTTCGGAGTTCTGTCACTCTTTGCGGTATGATTGTGGAACCGCAGGCATGACATGCGATTCGCATGTTGTGCAGTGTGTTCTTGTCCTATTTTGCTTCATTTTGTTCCGTTATGCTTTCCAACTATCTTTTCCTACAAAATGACATAAACACACGAAAAGTAACACCAAAAGTGCTTGAAGATTTACAAAAGCTTAAGAGATTAGCATCGAATATCCTGTAATTACACGGCACATCAACACCCCCAACTTAAACTTTTGCTTGTCCTCAAGCAACTAAAACAAAACCGAGACACAAGACAGGCGTTCAAGCATTTCAAAAACAACATTGGCTGCGATGGTGATAGTGTTCAGTTACAAGCATGTATTCGGGACGTTGAGTGAAACCCAAACGTTTCATTAGGTGGTGCAATGTGTTTCGCTTTAAGGGATTGTCCTCGAATGCTAAGTCGGGAAGCAATTCTTTTATCAAGTTTTGTAATCCACATGCCCTCACAAAAGACCAACGAAAGTCCCGGAATGCAAATATTTACCAGAATAAATGGGACGACAGACGAAAGAGAAGAGAACAACTCACACTCCAAGAATGTGTACAAGCACACAAATACGATGCCATAGGCTTGCCCTTCAAGTATTTCTCCACTAATGTAAACACACCTCATTCGAAATCAGTTAGGACTTGCGGGTAGTATTGTGGGCTTTTGGTTCAGATAGGACACAGTTTGGGTACGAGTGACTTAAAAACCTCTCGGAGCACGACACATTTCAATCAATTTCCACCCTTTTTTCCTTCATCTGTTCATTTCACCCATTAGTCTTTCCTTTATTCAAAACTTCTCTTTTCTATATATATATATATATATATATATATATATGTATATATGAATTTTTTTTTATTTTTTGTTATTTTTAACCGCCAAACTTAGGTTTTTAGCCTGTGTTTACACTTTCAAAGTACTCCGGGAGGTAGGATTCCAATAGATAGATCAAAAGAAATAAAAGGTTAAGGCTTGTAACTTGGTTGCCAAAGAAAAAGGTTAAAGGCCCAAAGAGGTTGACTAGGTAAAATATGCATCGGGTAGGCAATTTTAAGGTTTTAGTGACAATCCAAAGAAAGCCTAACATCCTTTTTCAAGCAAGGCGTCGTTTAGGATTTCGCCTTGATATACTTTCCGGGCAAGTTCTAGATCACAATTATGTACAAGACACGAATGATAAAAACCTCACACAGATAGCACATGAATTACTACACTATTTTCTAATTGCTTCCCAACCAGATCTTCGCGGCCAATACATCCTTATCAGCAAACACTATGTCACTACGTGCATCATGTAAAGAAAATGATTTTTTTTTTTTTTAGATATGCCATAACTGATTAAACTGTCACTATACAAGTCGAGTTGCTTTATACTACTTTAACCCAAAATTTAAAAAGAAAACATAACGATAACAGCACCCCCAACAAAAATATATGATATGTCCCCATATGCATCTACTACACAAAATCAGGAGGTAGGAAGCTCACTGAGACGCCTTAAGCGTCCGGACGAGCAGCCGGAGGAGCAGGACTCGGGACAGCCGGGATTATTTCAAATGGTGGTGTGAGGTCAGGCGATCCGCTCAAAGTCTCCTGAATGGGGTCGGAGGTGCCAATCTCACTAGCCTGTGTGGGATCATCGTCTGTGGCTACGGTCCCAAGTTGCTCTTCTATTGACCTCTGTACCCCCACCATGGTGTCTACATCTTCTCTATCAACTCCAACCGCCAAGGCTTCCTTGCGAGCTCTATCCAACCGCTGATTCTCATCATCATCTGCATACTCACCCTCATCTTCTTCTTCGGCCTCTTCTTCATCCTCCTCGGAAGCAAGGTCGTCCTGCGGCTCAGCGGGCCTTTTGGAGAAAAGCTCTGCTGCTGAGGGTAAGATAGGGCCAATGTGGGATGGATCAAACTCCTGACTCGCTGCACGGGCCTGTGCCAGATCAGCTCGGATGGAGGGTAAGTCCTCCGCACGACCACCCTCGACTCGCTGTAAGCGAAGCTCGATCGACTGCAACCGATCATTTAATTTCTGTTATTCTCTTTTGACCTCTTCAAGGGCTGCAACCTGTGGAGCCAATGCCAGCTCAATGGCATCCTTGATGAACCCAGGCAGCTCAGTCACCAATTTATTTACCTTAGCGCCCGCAAGACGGATCAGACGCATGCCTTCCCTAGGAATAGTGGCCCCCGTTGATGAAGCTGAGGGAGTGGCCCTGGAAGTGGAGGGGGCTGTGTTTGTGGCTGTTGCTGGCTCACCTGAAAGCTCAGGACCCGAGGGGCCGGCAGGAACAGTTGGGCTCGGACGCGAAGTGTCCATAATGTGTGGGTCTAACTCGGTAACTGATTCCCGTGGCTGCTCAGCCTCTTTCCTCCGTCTGGTCCCGGGTTCAAGTCTGGTGATGTCAATCGTTTGATCCGCTATCAAGGGTATATCAATCCTTTCGAACTGAGGGACCCCAGCTTTCCGACAAAAGGCAGTGATCATGCAAGGAAAGGGGAAAGAAGTGTTTTTATGATGAGCCCGTTCGTTAATCTCGTGTTGGATGATCTCTCCCAAGTTCACCGGATACCCTGACATGAGAGAGGTGATTAGAACTGCCTTGTCGATGGAATGCATAGTATCATTCTTGGAAGGCATGATTCTGGAGGATACGATGGACAACCATAACTTAGCTTGAAGGCTGAGGGTACTCTTGTGGATGCTAACTGCTGGGTCTATCCAGGCCGGTGTCCCAGTCGAAATCACTGACGCTGCCCACTCACGATAATCAGCTGGAACTTCCTTTCTTCGAGTGTATTCAGAATAGGCAGGTGGCCATTCCCCCCTTAATTCATCTTCCCGGTGTCCATAAATGCACGAATTTATTTCCTCGACGGAGCAGTCCACCTCAACACCCCTCACCGGCACCCAATTAATGTGATCAATTGATTTTTTGGGTTGCCGACGCACTCGTTTGCTGTTCAACAAAGCCCCATAATTGGCATAAAACTCCCTTACTAACGTTTGACAGTAGTCTCCGGGAGGGTTCATGAACGATTCCCACCGCTGGGCTTCCAGTTTTTGTACCAATCCGGGATATGATGCCCGTAGCCCATTGCGGCTCACTTGTTTCTCCTCATGGAAACCCCGGGTGAGGTTACCATCCTCCTTAACCTTGCACCAAGCATAGTACAGTGCTTTGGACCCCTCAATAGCAAATCGGATTTCATGTTCGGCCTATTCTTTGCCTCCTTGCCAAATCGACATCACTCTCCGGTTCCCCTGTTGTGGCTCTAGCCGGTTGAGAGGACCGTGGTGCACCCTGAGCTGTAGACGTCCCCTCTTCAGACTGAGGGACGTTGGTATCTGGGGCCTTTCGCTTTCGCGTACCGGCTGCTTGCTTCTCCGCTACAGGAGGGGTGTCCTTTGCTCGATTAGTCCTTGCCATCCTGCAATCACACATGGAATACTATAAATGCAAAGTATAAACCAAGCAGAAGTAAAGCCAACAAATGGATTTTTTTTTATGACACCATCTGCGAGTCCAACATGCGTCTCGCATGTTCAACATGCGTCACACATATGATCATCGCAAAACGTGACAAAGAATTCAAGTTTGTATATGCATTGCTGTCACACTTTGCGTCACAACATGCGATTCCGCATGACTGACATGCGAGTCGCATGTTGAACCGCAAAGTGTGACATTCATGTCCCAATTTTGGTGCACCTTCTGTCACACTTTGCGTTAAAACTGTGACTCCGCATGTTTGACATGCGAGTCTCACTTTGTAACGCAAAGTGTGACACCTATGATTTGTCCCTCTAATTCACACCCGTTCACCCGTCCAACCTCGGAACTTATTCCCTTAAGAGGGTTGCACACCGTCTATCATTGGGAAAAGCGACGAATTCGAGCGGGAATAACAGTACGGAATAAGCAATTCAGATGTTTGGGACATTTTCTGAACCATGAAATAGGCAATATCAACACAAGCGACTATTCTAAATTATTTCAGTTCCCCACTAACAACGACCCAACAGGTAAACGAGAAATACTTAATTCTTGGGTAACACACCACATACGTATCTGACACTGACAAAATATCCATCAATCATTGATTTCAGATGTCAGAACAAAGCAAGAAATATTTAGGAACACAGCAAGATAGACATCAATCACTGATTTCATAGGGTCATTAGAGTGTATTTAGCATAAAAAATTTAGCAATAGTATCCAATTCTTACCACCTATCATCAGGGTCAAAGGCGTTTGTACCTGAATTCCACAGAAGATGAAGAAATGGATGCTTTGTCCCCCAGTCAATCTTTAGATGTACACAATTAAAGGGGATTTTCAGTTGTTGATTTGCAATAAGAGCAGTTGGAAGAGAGAGAGGAGGAGATGAAACGGTGGAGAGGGAGAATTGAAACTGATAGGCATAGGTGGGAATCGTTTAATTTTTAAAAGAATTGAAAAGGGTCGGGTCGGGTCAGACCCGCTCCTCACTTACCTTTGGCACGCTTTGCGGCCAATTATGCGTCCCGCATGTTGTGTTTGCGGGACTGCAGTACAAACGCATGTTGTGACAGAGCGTGACCAATTCCGAAATTCTTGTGGCGGCACTTGCGACTACCTATGCGGTTTCGCATGTTTAACATGTGGTTTATCATGTTGAACATGCGAAGGTGCAGTGACACCACAAAGTTTTTTTTTTTTTTTTTTACTTGGGCATGTTCCCTTGATCAGTCCTTGTATAAATCCCATATCTTCCCAATCACTGAAACAACAAAACAAACACATAACAACGTACATGTACATCAGAAATCAAAAACAATCAAAACATAAAAATACAAACTTGGGTTGCCTCCCAAGAAGCGCTTCATTTTTACGTCGCGGCACGACGTGGTGAGTTTTCCTTCATGGTTCATTGAGGTAGATCTCCTCAATACTCTTTGTCTCCAACTCATTCGGGAGACCCAAATACTGCTTAACCCGCTGTCCATTCACCTTGATGCGATCTCCATTCGGACAAGCGATTTCGATCGCTCCATTCAAAGGGGCCGGGCCATTTGGATTTCAATTTTCCAGGAAACAACCTGAGCCTTGAATTAAACAACAATACACGATCACCGGGGCTAAATTCTCTTGACAAGATCTTTTTATCATGGAAGTGTTTCATGCGGGCCTTGTAGAGTGCAGAGCTCGCATATGCTTTAAGTCAAAATTCATCGAGCTCGTTAATCTGCTCCGACCTCAAGTTTGAGGCATCACCCCATTCTAGATTCAACTTTTTCAAGGCCCACAATGCCTTATGTTCGAGTTCCACCGGAAAATGACAAGTTTTTCCAAATACCAATTGATATGGAGACATGCCAATTGGGGTCTTGTAGGCTGTTCAGTATGCCTATAGAGCATCATCCAATTTCTTTGACCAATCAGTCCGGTTAGCATTCACTGTTTTGGAAAGTATGCTCTTGATCTCTCTATTTGAAACCTCAACTTGGCCACTTGTTTGGGGATGATACGGGGTGGCAACTTTATGCTTGACTCCATACTTCTCTAGAAGAGTCTTGAATAATCGATTGCAGAAATGAGAGCCCCCGTCACTAATGATTGCCCTTGGAGTTCCAAACCTTGAGAAAACATACCTTTTCAAGAATGCAGTGACACTTCTTCCTTCATTGTTGGGGAGCGCGATGGCTTCCACCCATTTGGACACGTAGTCTACTACCACCAGAATGTACTTGTTGCTGTAGGAGCTTACAAATGGACCTATAAAATCAATGCCCCACACATCAAACAATTCGACCTCAAGAATCGGGGTCATCGGTAGCTCATGCCTCCTCGAGATGCTTCCATGCCTTTGACATTGATCACAAGCTTTCACAAAATCATGTGCATCTTGATAGATTGTAGGCCAATAAAAGCCACTTTGCAGCCGTTCTTGCACTACTATGGTGTCCACCAACCGGTGATGAGTGACAAGCTTCGATGATGGGCATCATTTCTACTTCGAGTATGCACCTCCTTATGATGTTGTCGGCGCAAACCCTGAATAGATATGGCTCGTCCCAATAGAATTTCCGGGCATCACTCAAAAACTTCTTCTTTTGGTGGAAATTCAAATTCACCGGCATAATGTCACTTGCATGGAAGTTAGCAAAATTGGCATACCAAGGGATCATGTCATGCGACCCTGCCATTACTTGCTCATCCGGAAATGACTCATTGATTTCTAGGCCATCCAATGGACGCCCACCCTCTTCAAGACGAGACAAGTGGTCCGCCACTTGATTTTCACACCCTTTTCTATCTTTGACTTCAAAGTCAAACTCTTGCAATAGAAGGACCCAACGTATCAACCTCGGTTTTGCATCTTTCTTTGTCATGAGGTAACGTAGGGCTGCATGATCGGTGTGAACAATCACATGAGTGCCCAAAACATAAGCCCGGAACTTCTCGAAAGCAAATACAATAGCCATCAACTCTTGTTCTGTGACAGTGTAATTCGTTTGGGCACTGTTCAGAGTCTTGCTTGCATAGTAAATTGGGTGAAAGATCTTATCACGCTTCTGGCCAAGAACAGCCCCCATGGCAAAGCCACTTGCATCACACATAAGCTCAAAGGGTTGAGACCAGTCCGGGGCAATGATGATAGGAGCCGATGTGAGTCTCTCTTTCAGAGCCTCAAATGCCTTCAAGCAAGCATCATCAAATACAAACTTCGACTCCTTCTCCAACAACTTGCATAGCGGGTTGGCTATTTTCGAGAAATCCTTGGCAAATCTTCTATAAAACCCAGCATGCCCAAGGAAGCTACGAACACCTTTAACGGAAATTGGATGGGGAAGCTTAACAATAACCTCAATTTTAACTTGGTCGACTTCAAGCCCCTTTTCCGAAATCTTGTGCCCCAAGACGATGCCTTCTCTAACCATGAAGAGGCACTTCTCCCAATTCAGAACCAAATTTGTCTCTTCACATCGTTTCAATACTTGGGCAAGATTCTGCAAGCATTCATCAAAGGAATCCCCAACTACGGAAAAGTCATCCATGAAGATTTCAATGGACTCCTCAACCATATCGGAGAAAATAGACATCATGCAACGTTGAAATGTTGCGGGTGCATTGCATAACCCAAAAGGCATTCTCTTGAAAGCAAAAGTCCCATAAGGACAAGTGAAGGTAGTTTTCTCTTGGTCCTCGGGGGCAATGGTGATTTGGTTGTACCCGGAATACCCATCAAGGAAGCAATAATAATCTCTGCCCGCAAGCCTATCAAGCATTTGGTCCATGAATGGCATTGGGAAGTGGTCCTTTTTGGTCCACATATTCAGCTTCCGATAATTCATGCAAACACGTCATCCGGTGACCTTGCGAGTGGGAATCAACTCATTTTTATCATTCGCAACCACAGTGATCCCACCTTTTTTTGGCACGCATTGAACCGGACTCACCCATGAGCTATCCGAAATGGGGTACACAACCCCGGCATCCAACCACTTGATTATCTCAACCTTGACAACCTCTTGCATGGGAGGATTTAACCTCCTTTGATGTTCAACGCTTGGCTCACAGTCTTCATCAAGCTGAATTTTATGCGTACAAATACCGGGTGGAATCCCTTGAATATCCGCAATACTCCACCCGATAGCTTTTTTGTATCTTCTCAAGATCACCATCAACCTCTCTTTTTGCTCATCCGTCAACCGGGCAGATATAATCACAGGCAATGTGTTGTTGAGTCCAAGAAACTCATACCTCAAATGTGAAGGAAGGGGTTTGAGTTCCAAAGTAGGAGGCTCAATAATTGAAGGTTTTGCAGGAGGAGTTGCTCGGTTTTCCAAGTCAAGGTCGAGTCTCTTTGGATTGAGGTGGTAAGACCCCATTCCAATCAGTGCATTGACCATCTCCTCAAATTCTTTTTCGTCGTCCCATTCATAATTCATTATCACCGCAGCCAACATATCACCTATATGCTCATGTTCTATGGTTGTCTCCATTGCTTCATCAATTGTGTCAATAACCGACACAACACTCATATCCGCCGGTTGTTTCATTGACTTGCAAATATGGAAAGTGATCTCTTCATCATTCATTCTAAATTTCAGATCACCTCTTTCCACATCCACGAGGGCACGCCCTGTGGCTAAGAATGGTCTTCCCAAGATTATGGGAACTTCAAAGTCAACTTCACAATCCAAGATCACAAAATCGGCTGGAAAAATAAATTTATCCACCCTTACAAGCACATCATAAAGAATACCAATGGGCCTCTTTACGATTCTATCCGCCATAAGTAATCTCATCGTGGTAGGACGGGGGGTGCCCAATCCCAACTTGTTGAATATAGAAAGCGGCATCAAATTGATGCTTGCTCCAAGATCACATAAAGCTTTAGCAAACTTGTATTTACCGATGGTGCATGGAATTGTGAATGCTCCGGGGTCTTCTTTTTTGTGCACCAAAGCTTTGGTGACGATTGCACTACAATGATGAGTGCCCCCCAATGTTTCGATGCCAGGCCTCCTTCTTTTGGTAACTAGATCTTTCATGAACTTCGCATAACCGGGCATTTGTTCAAGTGCCTCAACCAATGGAATATTTATTGAGAGATCCTTTAATCGTTCGATGAACTTGAGGAATTTTCCGTCTTCCGCTTTCTTTGCCAATCGTTGGGGAAAAGGAGGGGGAGGCCTCATAACGGGCGGTGAAGCCCTTGGTACCTCCTCCGCCGCTTCCTTGCTTTCCGAGGCATCATTGATTTCCGGGAGGTCCTTGCTAACGATGGGCTCTTCAATACCAGCCCGCATATTGGTTGGGTTTGCTTCTTCTTCAACAACCATGGGTTCTTCAACCATTTTCTCTTCATCACCCAACACATTCTCGTTCACCAACTCCTTTTCCCCAAATGTTTTGCCACTCCTAGTAGTAATTGCATTGCATTTATGTTCACCATCGTTCCTTGGATTTGCAACTGTGTCACTAGGGAGTGAGCCTTTCTGCCTTTGGTTTAAGATTGCCGAGATTTGGCCAAGTTGAGACTCCAATTGTTTAATGGAGGTGGAGTGTGAACTTACAACTTGACCCATGGATTTAACCTCATCTCTAGTCTCCTTGCAAAAGGTGTCGGTGGACTCCACTTTCTTCAATACCTTTGACAACATATCTTCAATTTTTGAACTAGCGGAGTCGCTATTGGGCGGTTGACCAGAGCTTGGTTGATTTCCCTTTGGAGGGACATACGGATTTGTGCTCCGATGATTGTTGTAATTGCTATTGTACCCCCCTTGATTGTTGTCACGATTATCTCTCCAATTAGAGTGACCTTGTTCTTTGTTCCAACCTTGATTCCCTTGACCTTGCCGCCAAGATCCTTGATTCGGACCTTGGTAGTTCGGACGGGAACCCTCCCTTAGATTGTTGACATAACTCGCCTCCTCATCATACATTTGGAAACATTGCTCATCCGGAGGACCCCCTTCGAAGGATTCCACTGCATTCACCTTTTTGCTTCCGCCACCCATGACATGTTTTGTTAGAAGGTCCATTTGGGTGACAAGTTTGGCCATGGACTCATCTCTCTCTTCCTCCTTCTTAATCATCTCACGAGTGAGCACATGTTTGGAGGAACTTCCTCCACCCACTTCCGAATCCCTAGTGTGCCATGCTTCATTAGTCTCGGTCAATTTATCCAACAATTCACAAACGGTAGCATAAGAGTTATCCATAAGAGACCCCTCTGCAATGTTGTTCGCCACTGATTTGTTGACCGAATCTAGAGATCTATAAAATGTTTGTAGAAGCACACCATCGGGAAACCCATGCTTGGGACAGCTTTTGACTTTCTTTTTAAAACGAGTCCAAGTTTCATGGAGAGCCTCATCCGGAAGTTAACGAAAGTTGTTGATTTCGTCACGGAGTTGTAACATCCGCGATGGAGGGAAGAACTTCTTGAGGAATGCTTCGGTCAGTTCCTCCCAAGTGGTGATGGATCCGGAAGGAAGGTCATCTAACCAAGCCGTGGCTTCCCCCGTTAGGGAGTACGGGAAGAGTCGTAGCCTGACTGCTTCAATTGAGACGCCCGGATGCACATTGGTAGAACAGACCCCAAGAAAGTTCCTAAGGTGTCTATTCGGGTCATCTTTGGGTAGACCACCGAATAGGCCCTTAGTGTTCAGCAGGTGCAGCATTGTGTTGGTTATATGGAAACTCGAATTTCCAATCAAAGGTGGGGGCTGAATTGCAGCTGCATAGCCTGCCCCCACAGCTTCTTCCCCAACCGCTATTGGTGGGTTTTGGACTTGGATACCTTCCTCATCCATATTGCCTGCACAACACACAACAACAAAAAGGAAATAAGAAATGAAATAAAGACTAAGAGTAAAGTTTTACACTAGTTAGTAAATTTCTAGACCGTAATCCCCGGCAACGGCGCCAAAATTTGATACGCCCAAATTACACCTTTATTATCAGGAGTAAGCGATCGTTGCCAAATATAGAACCCAACAAGGTTGGGGTCGAATCCCACAGAGAATACAGTGAAGAAATAGACTTATCACGTGTAACACTCGACTATTAGTCTAAACTTCGAGGGTAAGGGGATATAATGATATTAGGTTTGATGTTTGATTTCTGACAATTAAATGGTATTGTAATGAGATGTAAACTATTAGGAGAGGGGGCTAAGGTTGCAGTTCCAATAGGAAGCAATGCAAGAGGGTATCAATTTAACCTCTTTGAATATTGCGATGCAATTAACGATGGATTGCTTAAGTTTATTAAAAGTCCTTCGACCAAATTAATAAATATCATTACTAAGCTTTCTCAAGCCTTAGAATGTTAACCCTATACACATCCAATACGCTACAAGTTAGCCATCCTATCTCTAGCTCAGGCTATTAGATGGGTGTATTGACCCAGATCCTTGCTATCTAACCCTTTTCCTAACTTCCACCTTCTTTCTCAAGCAAGGTGAAAGTGATTAGGCGCAATTGATGTTTGCAACCATCAAAAGATGTTAAGGTACGAAGAGCAGATAGAATGCATCATCAACATACAAATGAAGAGTGAATATGAAACCCAATCACATTACTAACACATTTGGTCCCACAACCTTAGCTAGTGAGATTAGCTAGACATTTGCATTAAATGAGAAATAAAGATAGGTAATGTAGTCATAATGCTTACGAAGCTTGTTGTGAAAACAACTCCAAATAGAGTGAAAGATTCTCCTTCAAAGCTTCAACAACCAGGCATAAATGTTTTTTACACAAAAAGAAAATATCAAGTGTCGAGAGTGTCTTTGTCAGAACCCTAGTTAGGTATTTATATCTCCCATAAACGTGCACAAAGTTTAGACAAAAGTACCCCTGCAGATGCAACATGCGTCTCGCATAGTGTGCCGCAAGACAGACATGCGAGACGCATGTCGTACTCAGCCGCCGCACGTTGTGCTTTTGCCTTCAAGCTTTCCAGAGTACTGGCACACTTTGCGGTAGCATTGTTGTACCGCATGTTGAACATGCGAGTCGCATGTTGGACTCGCATATGGCGCAACTTTCCATTACTCTTCTTCAGAGTTCTTTGGCACACTTTGCGTGAGAACTGTTGTGCCGCATATTGAACATGCGAGACGCATGTTGGACTCGCACATGGTGCAACTTTTAATTTCCCTTCTTCGGAGTTCTGTCACTCTTTGCGGTATGATTGTGGAACCGCAGGCATGACATGCGATTCGCATGTTGTGCAGTGTGTTCTTGTCCTATTTTGCTTCATTTTGTTCCGTTATGCTTTCCAACTATCATTTCCTACAAAATGACATAAACACACGAAAAGTAACACCAAAAGTGCTTGAAGATTTACAAAAGCTTAAGAGATTAGCATCGAATATCCCGTAATTACACGGCACATCAAATTTTCGACCAAAATTTCGACCACAAGGCATAACAGCTAGAGTGAAAAAAATTTCGACCTCACGTGGTTGAAAATTTTCAACCTCACACGGTCGAAATAAGTTTTCTACCTAAATTACGAAAATGATTTTTTCGACCACCTGAGGTCGAAAAAAAATATTTTTATTTAAATATTAATAAAAAAATTAGACCGCGCGCGGTCGAAAATATTATTTTTATATAAATATTTTTTTAAAGTTTTCGACCTCTTGTGGTCGAAATATGAAAGAATATTAAAAAATCAGAATTTCGACCACATGAGGTCGAAATTTAGCAATATTGTTGCCAGATTTCGACCTCATGAGGTCGAAATTCAAAATGTTTCCCAGTTTTTTGACCTCATGCGGTCGAAATTCTAATTTCTGGGTACAATTTCGACCTCACTAGGTCAAAAATTATTAATATCTAGGTTGATTTTTGACCTAATGTGGTCGAAAATCTGGAAAAAAAAAATTCCAGCATTCAGCTGCTTTTATAGCAGCCCACCAGCCAATCTCATTCATCAACCAAATCAACAATGCAATTCATCAACACATCCAATTCATCAAAGTACTTCTACAATCATAAACTACAACATTTTACAATCAAATTCAACCTCAAATTCCAATTTACAGTACTTCTAATTCAAATTACAACTACATTGATACACTTAAACATCATAAACTTAAACAACCATAAACTACATTCTACAATCAAATTCACCTTCAAAGTACTTCTAATTCGAATTAAAACTACATTCAAACACTTAAATATCATATACATATCCAAGAAAACATAGCAAAATTAGAATCCAAAAGTATACGAATCAAAAACTCAACGCTGGGTGTTAGAGACATGATCCGAATCCTCCTCACTATCCTCATCCACAAAACCATGATCTACGTTGGCCTGTGACCTACGTCGTCTACATGAGAAGGTCGTCTACGATACCCCAATTATCACACACCATCTACACAATAAAAAAAAAAGTTAGAAAAAATTTTGAACGAGACATACATACTAGTATAGAGAAGACCAAAACAGCTTAATTTGTATACCAACTGTATCAGTTATAAAAACTTAGTGGGATATAGGAGCAACATGAATTTGGAACAATCGTAAATGTAGATAATGACACAACCAATCCCAAGGGAGAAGGGGACAGGGAGGATCATGCTTGAAATAAAAACCCAATGCAGTTTCTTCAATATTTAGTTATACACATATCTTTTTACAATTTTTAAAATTCCCAGGTTTTAGGTCTTATGTTTCATTATCCTATAGCTAGATCAGGACAAATTTGCATTAGCTTTATAGTCCCATAGGTGGTGTAAAGACCACTTGCTCAGCTATACTAATCTTCCTTGAAGTTTATCAAACACAACTTTCTAACTATGTCCCATAAGTTAAACTAATCAGCACATGAAAGTTTTAAACAAACAGAGTACCAATCCAACATCATGACTTACAAAATCATGCTAAAATAATTTAAATAACTAAGCTGACCAGCATAGATTAAGCACACCATACCATAGTTCCTTAACTACGTCATTTAAGTTAAACTAATCAATATAGGGATGAGTTAATGTAACGACCCTTGACTCATGGATTCGATAACCAACAAGGTCAAATTTTGGAGCTAGCAAATGATTAGGAGAACATGGATTGTATTTCAAATCATCATACATGGATTGTATTTCAAATCATCAGCTGTTAAAAGGAAAAAATACACTAGCGGGTCAAACAGAGAAATCATTTGAGTTAAGAACAAGATTTCTTACAGTTCAGATGCTTTGATGAACAAGATTAATTGGAATTTCAACCTAAATAAAACCCATACAAATTAAAAGAAAACAACATAGTCCCTTCAACATCCATAGACTTATAGCAATCTATGATTATTATTTTTCCACCAAAGCTGGAGCTTTTACAGCACACTTAGTTACCAAAATAAAATGTCATAAACAAATCTTTATCACCATGACCAAATTAACTCAATGGCATAAAGTATCCCCTGATAACAATGAGGAATAATACCCTTTAAATCAAATTTCATACAGATCAAAACAAACAAAATATATATCAAGAAATGCAGATCAAACAATGTTGTACTTTAATAACAAACATAACAAGAAATAATCCAATAGTACCATTTATTAAATAACTCCAATCAGATCAGATACTTGCGTTGCTTATCAATCAACTTGTAAATCCTCAATGACAATAAAAAGAACTCAAATTCAAACAGATCAAGAAACCAGTGATTTGCCAACCCAATCTCGATTTTTCTCCTCAAAAATAACATGTATAAAAGCAACACTTCACTTTTCTTCTATTGCTATATTACTTCAACTTGACTCAAAAAAAAATTCAAACTTTTCAAAAACCAAGATCTGGTATGCAAATGAACTGAAAAATCCCTTTATTTTCTGTACTAAATAACCAGTCCAATTTCTCGTGGAAAATTAATGAAAAATCGTAAAGGTTTAAAGATTTCAAGAAATGCTCTAATGAAAGAGCAAAAGAATGTGTTTTTTTCGTTTGAAGTTTTTTTTTTTCCTTCTTCTTTGGTTTTTCTTTTCTTTTCTTTTACCAAAAAGCAAACAAAGAAATATTATCTAAATCATCTAATACCTAAAACAAACATTGAACAATCAATAAAGTTAACAAATCTTCTAATTAAACTACAACTATACAAAGTAATGCAACTAATAATGATAAAATGAGATTGAAAAACAAAAACCAAAAAAAAAAAAAAGGACTAACCCAGCTCACTGTTCAATCGGCGGCGGCTGGTGGCTACTCCAGTGGTTTAACTATACGGCGTCGCCTACTTGGACAACGCCGGTGTTGATGGGGTGGTGGAAATTTTGGGGAAGATGAGTTTAGAGAGGGTAAATTTTTTTTGAAAGAGAAGAGGAAGTTTTGGGGGGAGATGAAATATTTTCATCCGCCTGTGTGGGTGTATTATTTATTGAACTTTTTCGACCGCATGTGGTCGAAAAAATTAAGCTAGATTTGACCAGATTTGAATTAATTTTTTCGATCTCATGCGGTCGAAATTTGATTTTTTTTAATTTTTCAATTAATTATTTTATATTTATATAATTTACTTTTGTGCAAAATGATTTTTTTTCATTTATTATTTGTACAAAAACAAATTCGACCTCATGAGGTCGAAATCATATTTTCCCATAAAAAAACGACCCCATGTGGTCAAAATCCTAAAGAAAATTAAAAAAAAAAAATTGGAAATTTCGACCTCATGTGGTCGATTTTTTTTCCACCAAAAAGTGAGGTCAAAATTTTTTGGTCGAAAAATCCCCTTTTTTTAGTAGTGAGTAGAGTTGTTAATAATATTACTAATAATAATAATATTAATAATATTGCTCAATATTTGTGTATTTGAATTTTGAAATGATATAAGAATACTCATATATGACAGAGAATATTCATATGGTGTAAAATGAGTTGGAAAGTTAATCAATCAGCATTCAATTAACATATATGAAAAAAGTTAATCAATTATCACAATCAATAGTTCTAATTTGGCAATACAATAACAATACTTAGTAACAATACTATGTTGTTGTTATTATCACAATCAATAGTTCTAATTTGGCAATACAATAACAATACTTAGTAACAATACTATGTTGTTGTTATTATCACAATCAATAGTTCTAATTTGGCAATACAATAACAATACTTAGTAACAATACTATGTCAACAACAACAACAACAACAACAACAACAACAACAACAACAACAACAATAATAATAATAATAACAACAACAACAACAACAAGAATAATAATAATAATAATAATAATAATAATAATAATAATAATAATAATAATAATAATAATAATAATAATAATAATAATAATAATAATAATAATAATAATAATAATAATAATAATAAGAACAACAACAACAACAACAACAACAACAAAAATAATATTTGTGTATTTGAATTTTGAAATGACATAAGAATACTTATATATGACAGAGAATATTCAGATGGTGTTAAATGAGTTGGAAAGTTAATCAATTAGCATTCAATTAACAAATATGAAAAAAGTTAATCAATTAACAATCAATCAATTTTATATCATCTAAATATGTCAGAAAATCATGTTAGTAAATACCGCCCTTGATTTATAAGTAAATCCAAATTGAACAAATAATTTATTAGAGTTTCAATTATAATAAGAGTTTTACCCTTTTTTTGTAATCATAAATTGTATAAATTGAGAATAAGTTGTGATGAACAAAGTTGAGTAGTACTCCTTCCTTTCCCTACTTTGCTAATTTTCTTTTCATATCTTTTGTTTCAGATTTTTTCAACTGCTGTGCAAATATTTATTTTAAAGACTCAGGTACTGATTTTGGTGGAAAAAGAGGTACGGTCTAGATGAAATGTTTGATCAACTTATTTGTTTACTTTTGGAATTTGATTTAATAATGTTTTAACTTAAAACACTGATGTTTGAATTTTTTGTGGTCATTTCGTATTTCCTTTGCAGTAGTTAAACATTTTGAAGAGCTTTAATGTTTTTTTTTTCTTGATTTGGAGGAAATTTAGTTATTAACAAATTTATTTTGTCTCTTTCGTATAAACTTGACAATTCAATTTTCATATTGTTAATAATAACATGTTGTTTTGTGTCAATGCTCTCATTGAGTTCACAAATGAAGAAGACAAAGCTTAACCTATTATATATTGAAGCCAAAGTAAGTTAAATTTACTTTTTTTTTTTGTTTTTAAAATATATTCTACATACTTAGGGAGGAGCATATCTGGTTCTTTATGAGTTTTAAAGTTGACAATTTCAATTATATATTATTTGTATGATTTTGCATCTTTCGCACACAAGGAGATTTTAGAGAATCAGAGGGAGGGTATAGGATTGCTTTAATATCTAATTTATTTTTATGTGTAGACGTTTAAGAAATTGATTTATGAAAGGAGAAACAAATGGCTTCAACAAAAAAAAAAATTAGTATCATATTGAATAAATTAGTTTTGATGTGATAATATAATAAGATATAAATATTAATATGCTACGATTAGTTTCTTTTGATAGTTCTAGGCTTAACCTCCTATATATATCTTTCCAGTAACACATAAATTAAATTAGGTTTTCTCCTTAAAGTTACTCTTCCTCCAATCACCACTTATTTCAAAATTATGTTTTCTCCCTTTTTTCCCTTTCAAAAAGATTATGTATGTACATTGGTTAAAAGAATCTCCATTTATTTCAAATTATTTTTTTATTTCATTGTGTTTTATAGTGCTACAAATGTATGGGAAATGATAAAGATAGAGTAATTTTTTTGTGTGATTTGATTGAAGAATTTGTTTGTCATCGATTAATGGTGTCATGAAGGTTCTAATTTTTTTTTCTTTTATTTAATATTTAAATAAAATTGGTATAGTCACAATTATTAGATGAATGTAATTTATTTCATGTTACATGTATTTTTCTGCTATCCATCATGTTTAGTTATTTGGCAGTACTTAATTGTTGTCGTAATTTCAAGCTATTATTTGATCTTTTGGTTGATCGTATGTGTTTTTATTATTGTTTAATGATGGTGATAATTTAACTATTAATCTAAATTTGAGAGAAGTATGGATGGATTACCCATAGAAAAGAAGATTGAGGACTTGGTAATTTAGCCTGTTAACAAGCTTATGAAAAATCTTTTTTTTTTTTAATTCTTTTATGTTTATTTTAGAAATTGAGATGCTTGGCTAAAATTTAGGAAAAAATCATTTTTTTTTAAATAATGAAAATATATTTCTGAAGGTGAACTACTGTGCAATTTCCATCCTTAGCTCACTTTTGAGCCTATCATTTGTTTAAAGTATACTTTGAATTAACTTAGATAATATAATTAATAAATCTACATAATATTATTATAAAAATAAATGCAAAATTATAAATAATAATGTTTTTTGAGATTATAATAAAAAATTATTTCAAGAGTAAGAAAATCTATGTTATACATCTTATTAAATAGACAGAAGTGAACAAAAGACAATTTAGTATGAAGTCACATGTCAATGAAACGATATTAAGTAATGGATAATGCAATGACAATAGACAAAATCGTAGAAAAGAGAATTTTTCTAAAATTATTTTTGATAGTGTAGATATATTTGGATAAGATTATTCGAACTCAAACCATAACAGACAAAGTTAAAGATAAGAAATATTGAACAACAAAAGAATTTCAAGCCTTGACAATGTAATGATACTAAGTAATGAATATAATCCCTATAATGATAAACAAATAATACAAACGTCAAAACTTTAATGTAGAAATATAGAGAAATAAGACTTATGTATATATAAAAAGATTGAGTATAAACTCAAATAGTTAATACCCACCGCGCATCATACGAGTACATATACTAATTTAACTAATAAAATAAAATAGAGAGAGATATTTGACTCTTTTCCCTTTCTTTAAACGGGAGGGAGCACTATTTTAAACTTACCTCGAACATAACATAATATTTTTGTCATTTTCTCGAAAAAGAACACTCTGTGAAAACCTAAAGTATATAATAAATCAAGCAAACAAAACAGCGACACGTTTTTCTACTGGAAGCATGGGTAGATCTCTTTAACCATTAACAACGGCGTTACCTGTCTGTAAGAACATGTAACAGAGACACAGTCATCATTACTTCAAACTTAAATTCCAACCTTTTTGGACGTCCAGCAGTTAAACTCTTTAATTATTTTCCAGAGGGTAATTTGAGAATCTACTCCCGCAGTCTCAATTTAAGTGTTTTAATTTGACTAAATACGACATTTAAAAAATAAAAAGAAATATTTGAATCTTATAATCCTAAATTAAAGATGAATATAATGTATGAAAATATTCTTTAAATCTTGTGATTATAAACTTTTCATATATGATTTTGAATTGTCAACTTATTAAGGCCCCGTTTGTCCATGGATACAAAAAAAAATTCACTTTTTTTTTGAAATTTTGGAGTTGGAGTTGGAGTTGTATTTGTGTTTGGTCATAGTTTTTGAAATTGTAGTTTTTGGTGAAATGTAATTGTAGAAAAGTGAAAAAAGTGAAAAAAATTTGAAAAATAAGTTTTTTGAATTTTTGGTATTCCGGAATACAACTTCAAGTTATATTTGGAATTTTCATGATCAAACGCTGATTCCGAAAAAATGTGAAGAAAAAATTCAGAATAAAGTGAATCATTTTTATGGCCAAACGGGGGCTAAATATAATAAGAGATACTCTTTTTGGGATAAATTAGAAAAAAAAAAGTAAGACGCTTAAAATGAGACGGAAGAAGTAATAATTTGCACTTTGAAACGACATCTGAAAATTACCGTAGTTGTTAATCAGGTGTTTGGCCAGATTCAAAATCAACTTTAATTTGAGGTTGTCCACTTCTTATTGGCTTGGTTTTGGACATTGGAAGTCAGGGACGGATCTAGTCTAGCGTTAAATTTACGGATTCATGTTGACTCATTAAATTTGTTCAAATTTTATATTTGTAATCACAAAATCATCAATGGTAAATTCAATTATTACTGTATACTTACTTGAGATTATTGTAAGAACTCAGAAATTTCAAATTTTGAATCCATTTCTATTAAAAATCAACATAATGCTCTACTAACATATTAGGTGATTTCAATAAAAGAAGTCGTTGAATGTCCAGTGAAAATAATAATAATAATTTTTTTTTTCGATCGACATCATTTTAATCGTGAAGAAATTTTGGGAATTCAGCTTGTCGAAAATTTTGGACCACTTTTCTGCTGCTTGAGGTGTTTGAACTGGTTGGTGACATTTTTTTTAACTTTTTGATAGGTACCGTCGAAAAATTTATCAACAAATTTTCAACGAATATCATGACCCAAATGCTGAAAATTCGTCGGTGGAACCAATCCAATCATCTTAACTAATTCAATTCTTTGATCAAATGAATAATCAACAGTGGAATCTTAATAAGTCTCTTATCACATAAAGATAAATAATACTCCCCAGATTCATTTTTATTTGTCCTGTATACTGAAAATAATTGTCTATTTTTACTTGTTTAATTTTAAAAAATAAGAGATAATTTACCATTTCATTCATATTTTACCGTTATTTTTAATTATTGAGTTGGAAAGTTCAAGAAATTCTTAGTGGCTGCACAACTTTTAAAGCACCCTCTCTATCCTAATTTATGTGACACAGTTCGGATTTGAGAGTCAAGCAGTTTAATTTTGACCGTCAACTCGAGCGTGAAATATTTAAGCTTTTTGAAATAAAATTTACATATTTGAAAACAATATAAAAAGTACTATAAGTCACAATAATTGATAATTCAAAATATTAGAAAGATATATGAAAAAATTATGATCAATCTCGAAATTCAAAAGGTGCTATATAAAATGGGAGGGAGTATGTTTTATTGATTTCATTCATTAGATCACTTAGTAATAATTAGGGTGATATAATTAAATTTTCATTCTATTTATGGCTCCTTAAAGAATATACCAAACCATACAAGATAAGTAAAAATGGACGCAGGGAGTAATATATGAATCATCCCCACATAACTAGTCATGAAAGCACCCAAGAGTCGCTACAACGGAGGCAGAGGTATATAAGGGGTTTAATTGAACCTCCTATGTTAAAAAATCTTACAATATAAATAGGGTAAAAATGATTTTTTTTCAATACTCTCTCCGTCTCATATTACTTGTCTACTTTTTTTTTTTAAAGTCAAACTATATAATTTTGACTAATATTTTGAGACATATTTTTGCACCATATTCATATGAGAATAATAGTAACTTGTAGTATTTTACGTGTAGTTTTTAGATATCTAAATTATAATTTTAAAATATTGAATTGATCGAATCTAATTTAGCTATGAAGATTAGTCAACTTGACTCTTAAAAAATGAAACAGGACAACTAATATGGGATAGAAGGAGTATACATAAATGGTTGAATCTCCTTGAAATAAAAAAATCTTTTTGAATTTCCGAATTCCTCACTATTACAGGAAGATCCCGGCATAAATGGATAAAGTGTAAGAAGCTGAAAAGTAAACATAATTTAGCCAGCACGGTAGTAGTGTGCAGGGTTGGCTAAACAATCAAAGTCAGTCCTTTGCTCTATACTGTCCAAGGTTGGCCTCCAGATTTAGAAGAGGGACCTGCGTCACGATCCAAATCTGAAACTTAGGTCGTGACAAGGCACCAACAAGCCACTACTTTTACCAGGCGAACCCTCTATCTAGGCTTTGCTAGAATACGATTTAAACAATATATATTAGTAGCGAGACAATCCCATAATATAAATGCGGGGAAGAGCGAAAATATAAGTTCAATACAAAATTCATAAACACTTGATGAAGGACTCTAGGATACTAGTAATATAATTATTTGGGCATAACCCAATTATATAAACATTAGAAGGAAAAGATATATCTGGAATGGCCTCCATGGACCACGGGCGGAGCCACCTTAGGCGAAGGGTGATCAAGTGCACATCCTTCGCCGGAAAATTACGCAGTGTAGATAGGTTAATGTTAGCTAGTTATATATTTAATTTTGCATATCCTTAACACAAGTGGAAAAAAAATTTGCACACATTTTGCCAAATTTCTGGCTCCGCCACTGCCATGGGCTGATGGTGATTCACCTTAGCTGAGCTGGACTGGAACAATTTGAGATCAAAGATAGACTATGGCACCACTCTCAACTTGTCATGCACCAAAAGCACATTTTTTCTAGTTAATGGAAAGTCAAATATGTTTAATTATATATTACCAGGATTGAAATTAAAATTTACTAGAATTAATAAATGAAGGACCATAACTGGAGTTGCTATTATCCCTAAATAGAATCAGAGCGTAAATTTCTTGGTTATTATTAATGCAGTCTCATCTTGACAATAGTAGCAGCCCTCTTTCTTCTTATTGTCTTGTTTCGTTCAAGTGGGTATGCTTTTATAAATCAAATCAACATTCTGAAAAGTTTAGAGATATTATACTAAACAAAATTACAAATCAATTTATATATGAAGTCGGTTGCAAACTCAGATAAACAACGAAGATTGCGATAAATTAAAAAATCATTAAAGAATATAGTGGAACTCTGATAATTCCTCTAGATACAAATATTCATATAGCCAACCTAATTAGTTTGATATTAAGTAGTTAATTGATTAGATTAATCTAGAGTTAAGTAGTACCACTACTATCTTTTAGATGTACGCACGTTATTACTCTCTCCGCCACAATTTGTGTGACACTTTCGCTTTTTGCGAGTTAATTTGATTAATCTTTGAAGCTAAACTGAATTACGTCAACTCAATATTAAAATTTTGATGTTCAATAACTATACAATAAGTACTATAAGTTGCAATTCTTCTCATGTCAATATGATACAAAAATAACTTTTAAAATGTTAGTCAATATTCACGTAATTTAAATTTCGAAAAGCGAAAAATGTCACTATGAGATAGGGAATCGGAGTACTAACTAATTTTCTGCTTACAATCACAGCATGCCCTCTACTCATACAACACATATTTGAGTCTATAATTCGACATAAACATATTATTATTTTTGCAGTGAAGGAGCAGATAAGTAAATTTCACATATGGTCACTTAATTATCACTTTTTTTCACTAAAGTCATTTAACTATCGTTTCTAACTCAAAAGTCACTTAATTTTCGGTATACTAACACAAAAGTCCCTAAACAACTTTCCGGTGTCCCTAAACCACTTTCCAGTGCCCTTAAACCACTTTATATAGTGAAAAACTCATTTTTTTACTCTATTTTTTTAAAACAAAATTGGATAAATAAAAAATTAACTAAAAGGCTCAACCCGACCCAAACCCAAAACCCATATAAGGAAAATAAATATTAAAGGAACGGAAGTCCACACTTCCCCCAAGAATACGATATTATTTGTTACTCTTTAAAAAAAATGAAAAATTAATTTAAAAGGTTCAACCCGACCCGATCCAAAACCCATATGAAGAAAGCATAAAAATAATCCAATTTTGGAACTTGGACTGAAATTTAGAAACTTTGAGCAGGGTTAAAGATGCTCGTAGGAATTATGGTATTAAGAGCAGGTTTCAGCTTTGTTTTTCTACTACAGTACTACTGACCAAGATAGAGTGATATGCAAATGCAAGCACGTTAGGTGTCCTTTTAAAGTGTATGCTACTGCAGTGAGTAAGACTGATCCAACTATTCAGATCAAGTCTTGTTTTTTAGAGCATACATGTGGAAATGTTATATACCTTCTTCATATGGGTTTTGGATTGGGTCGGGTTAAACCCTTTCAATTAATTTTTTATTTATTAGTTTTTTGTTAAAAAAAAAAGAGTAAAAAATAATATGTATTCTCGGAGGAAGTGTGGATTCCATTCCTTTAATATTTATTTTACTTATATGGGTTTTGGGTTCGGGTTGGGTCGGGTTGAGCCTTTTAGTTAATTTTTTTATTTATCCAATTTAGTTTTTAAAAAAATAGGGCAAAAAATGAGCTTTTCACTATAAAGTGGTTTAGGGGCACTGGAAAGTGGTTTAGTGACTTTTGTGTTAGTATACCCAAAGTTAAGTGACTTTTGTGAAAAAAAATGATAGTTAAGTGACCATATGTGAAATTTACCCTCTTAAAGAGGGAGTGATTAATAAGAATATCTGAACTAATGAATAATTAGAAAACAGTATATGTTTTAGATTATCCAAATCAAATCTAAAATTAACTAATAGAATATCCCACTAAAATTATGATTAGGAAAAGAAAGATGCTTCTAATATGAAGTTAGATTAGCTGTGCTGAATTAGTATAATGAGTCATTAAATATACTAAAGTGAGATTGACGTATGTGGCCCATTAGCTCAGTTGGTTAGAGCGTCGTGCTAATAACGCGAAGGTCGCAGGTTCGAGACCTGCATGGGCCATTTTTATTTTCGTTATTTTTTAATTTTTCCAACAATAGTGAGTTATAATGTCCAGAAAAACAAAGAAAGTGAAGTGGGCTAATGTGGTCCAACAGTGGGCTTTTATAGCCCAAAAAACAGCTACTTCGAGACCTGCATGGGCCATTTTTATTTTCGTTATTTTTTAATTTTTCCAACAATAGTGAGTTATAATGTCCAGAAAAACAAAGAAAGTGAAGTGGGCTAATGTGGTCCAACAGTGGGCTTTTATAGCCCAAAAAACAGCTACTCCTGGTCTTGTGAGAACCCAAAAAGGAAATTTTACAAACATACAAATTTTATACATAATTAGTTTATGTGTATTTTTTTGTATATCGGCTATCATTATTATTGTTTAGGGGAAAGAACACCGCTGCCTCCTGAAAACAAAGTAAGTACTCGCCCATACCCTTCTTACTTTCATACCCCTGAAACGATTTACCCGAAATGCCCCCAAATTATGATACCAACATGGTATATAAATATACTGAGATAGTATCATGTTCATTTATTCAAAAGACACACCTTTCTAAAAAAAACTCTATGATGCCATCATCTTATATACATATATTGTGATTGTATCATTGAGGAATGCTTCAGTCCTTCAATGAGACACTCCTCCGTGATACCACCGTGGTACATAAATATGCTAAGACGATATCATGGAGAACTGCTCCAGTCCTCCATGATACCATCATGATATATAAATATACTGCGATTGTATCATGGAAGAAGGGTTTTGGGCGAGGGGGTACTTGGGTAAATATTCGGTCAGTTGGGTAAGAAGCAAAACTAGTTTAGAAGGGGGCATGGACGGGTAAATAATTTACATTTTAGAGGTATTTTGTGTTGTTTTCCCTATTTTTTATCGAGCGGCCAAATGTGTTAAAAGCCCACAAGGAAATCCTACAAGTCAAAGTCTTTGCATAGTGTAAAGAAATATTTTTACTTAAATCTTATATTGAAGTGCAACTTGCAAGATTTTTTTTCTTTTTTTCCTTCTTTGTTTCTGTTATTTAAGTTGACATAAAAGCCAGAAATCGGACCTCATTGACAAGCTCTTTTCTTTCTCCGCTATATCTAAGAGACAACGAAACCTTTAACTTCTTTTATCGGGAGATAAGGTACTTTTTAATTACTTTTTTTATTGAAATGACTAACCCAACAAGCTTTCAATAAAGCAACTGTAAATAAGCTAGAGAAAAGCACTCTTACTGATCTTGGATACAACTTGGTAGAATGTATTTCAAGAAGGCGACACAATAGATTAATTATCATGATTCATGTCATTTATAAAATTGGGCATTTTCCCTATGTTGCTTCTCACTTTTGCATGTCCCTTCCACTCTGCTATACTTTAAGCATTAGATTATGTATGATTGCTTTTTTCTTAGCTCAAATCTATTGAATCTTGAATAGGAGTCATATGTTAAAACTAAGTTCAATGGTAAGATAAAGTTCCAAATTCATATACAAATGGTCCGCGAACCTCATGTACTACATCTGGAAATCTTGATTCCAAAAGGTCACTATTGATATTGATACCAATCCACACCTAACTCATAATCTTGATACCAATGTGTATGCATCTATAGTTTACTATGATGTGGTTACTCAGCAATAGCCAATAATATGCGACTCTCACAAAACATAATCAATCTCAAGTATACCCAATCTCAAATCTGAATAAAAACACTAAGTTGATAGCCATCACACAATATTAAATCCTCGAAATCAAAATCTTCTGCCCAACCTAGACAACGTATACTAATTTAGGATTGGAACTAATGTCGAGCTCCAAACTGCACCCTAAATTTGTCACAGACCAATTTTACCTAAGCCATGACGTACCTAGCCCCAACTCGGTAGGTGAACCGTAGCAAGCTTTTATAAAAGACATTAAATAAAAAACAGAGTTATAAAGTGTTGTAGTTAGGGGTGGGCGTTTGGGCCATCGGATTGAATATGAAATTTTCGGTTTGGATATTCGATTTTCGGATTGAAGAAATTACAATCCAAATCCAATCCAAATAAATTCGGATTGGATTGGATATTTTAAGTTCGGTTTCGGATTATTCGATTTGGATATTTCGGATTTTCGGATTTGACTCTTGAGACTTAAAGAAAACTTATTATGAACGAAATTCATGTGTTAATCACAGAGGTAAATCTAAATCTTAATTGCTCAGTAAAAAAAGTTTTCTCGTTCAAATTAGGATTAACAAATCCAAATCATGTCCAACATAATAAATCCATACCAAACAAAAGCATTATGGAAAAGTGGAAATGAACAAAATAAATTCTAAGTAATCATCTAGAAAAATAACAACGAACTCTGCCGTGGTCACACTAACGTGAGACTTTTGAGACATGAGAAGTAAGAAAACCCTATATTATATTTGATTTAGTAGAAAATTGTATATTGAACTTAATAGTTTAATAGGTAGAACCTTAGGTACTAATCCATTGGACCTTTAGAAACTAGACTTATTAGTACCGGTACATATGAAATAGGTAGGGCAAGATAAGGTATAACAATTTCGGATTTTCGAATATCCAAAAATTCGTAGTACTAAATCCATATTCAATCCGAAATCCATAAATTTTAAAAATAAAAAAATTCAATCCATAATCCAAATATCCAATCCAAATATCCAAACCAAATATTTAAAAAATTTAAATTTCGATTTGGATTTCGGATTAGCCCAAACTTGCCCACCCCTAGTTAGGGTGCAGAAATGACATAACCCCAAGAACTGGCGATACGAGTAATGAGCAAGTAAATTGTCACCAGTACAACAGTATCTGCATGCACAATCTGAAAGATAGAACAATAATAAAACAGAAATAGAGAAGCATCATATAAGCTCAGCATTTTGCAATAAAACAGAAACAGAGAAGCATCATATACGCTCAGCAATTTGCATGAAAAGATCCATTTTCCATAACTGACGTCATCCATGATGAACAATGTAGCATGAGGGATATAGGAAGGCAGGCAATTATACCACATCTATACTAAGAGGGATAGATAAAATGGATAACCTCAAAAGTCTCAACTCTCAAGTTTGGAATTAAATTCAACAAATAAATAATACAATCTCTGCAAGAGTAGCAAAAGCTAGAGTCTACAATGAAGTAAATCCTAGACCAAAATTAAACAAGTAAATAGATAAATACTGTAATCCAGCTCAACTCGACTCAATCTGTAAAAGGAAGGACCATAACCTACTTTGCCGGGCCATTCGCGACGGAAGGCTTAGCCAAACCTTCACCGGTAGGGTTAAGCTCATCCCAGGCTTCAATCCATGTGACCATGGCATCTGCTAGCTTGGCGAAATAAGGGTCTAGATTGGAAAGTTTGTCCTTGACCTGTTTTGACAGTTCAAGATAGCACTGCTGAACACTTGTGCACTCTTTAGGAAGAGTTGCAGATTGGAAAAATGGAATGATCTCTTCTTGCCAGTAGATGCCTTTGTACTCCTTTTTGAGGTTAACAAAAGGGTTGCTTGCCTTGCTGTGCCATATGTAAGGCAGACCAGTCTTGACACCCAGTCCCAAATGATCACATATAACCTATAAAATAGATGATTCTATGTTAGGATTCTGTCATTCAACCAAGATGCTTCAATACACAACATATGTCATGAAAGGTAGTATTGGGGTTTACTCTGGATGAGACATCTTAAACGGTATCAATTATCATACTCTTAAGTAGCTTTTTATCTTAACACAAGCTAAAAATATAAAACAACAAATGTCCAAAATTTATCCTTGTATTATTCGAAATTTGTTCAATTTTCTCCTTTGTTATAATTTCAAATTATTCATACATTTGTTGTTAGCAAATCGTCTCGTATCTGATCTTTGCCCTTAACGAAGTGTTCATTTTTTAGAGAAAAAGATGTCCAAATTTGCCCCTCAAAATGGTTTAAAATTACCCTTAGGTTGGAGCTGTATTAAGAGTCAAGGTCAAACAAGAGTTTATTTTCCTAACAGCAAGAGTAATACTAGACCAAAATTTAATGGAGAGCAAAAACAATATCACATTCTTGGTCTTATAATAGTTCTTCTAGTTAATGTTGCTTAGAGCCCGTTTGGATTGGCTTATAAGTTGCTTATAAGCTGTTTTCAGCTTTTTTGAGTGTTTGGTTGGCCAGCTTAAAGCCATTTTGTGCTTAAAATAAGCTAAAAAAAATAATTAAGCCCGTTTGGCTTAGCTTATCTAAAGCAGCTTACAAGCTGAAAACAGCTTATAAGCCAAAAAAAAAAAATGTTGGGCTACCCATCTTATTTTTTTTGGGCTTATAAGCTGTTTTTTTAAGCCCATCCAAACAGACTCTTAATCATTTCTCAGGTTAATGTAGAAATCATTGCTGCGTCTGCAGAAAAAATAGATAATATTACCTTGATGCACCAGCCAGCCCACATATCGTCGTAACGACCAATTGGCTGACCATCACCCATGAGGCCAAAGTACATTGCAGGTCCAATAAGCTCACGGTCGAATGCCAAATTCATTCCACACATGGGGAACAAAGTGCCCTTAGGAATTGTCATGACTGCATCTACATACCTGGAAATCGTATAGATGTTAATGTTAACTAGTTTACCAAATCTAACCACAATGAGTAATTCAATAAGCTCTAAGAATGGATTTATGGGAAATATTACCTCGTGTTCCTCTCACGTGGCTTAACAAGTTGAGTAGGTGCATCATAGTCAGGGATGTTGAGCCAAAGGCCGTGAGAAACAGCTGTTTGAGCACCCTCACGCATACTGAAAGGGTATCCACGAACGAAATCTGCACCTTCTCTGTATGGATCATACAGAGTGTTGAAGAAATGCGGAGTGGAAGGACACAGGAGGTTCTTTATGTGCTGCTCAAGTGCATTGATGTCTTTGCCAGATGGATCTTTGGCCACCTATACATCAGCAAGCAACAAGAGTTCAGCACGTGATCAATTAAATAACAGACAAAATCAACTTTCAGATCAAGGGTATTAGAGCCAAGGGTGAAGTCCCTTCATAACAAAATTATACTAAGCAAGTAGGTAAGACAATGTTTTCTTATATGTATAAATTGTTGAATCACCTTGACATGCGAAAAGCTTCTAGTGAAGCAGTAAAGACAGTTCAAAAATTTGCTTGAGGTAGCAAGTTCAAAAGGCTGATGTGGCATTCTTACATTTTTCTAATCCCATTGTAGAGTAGATCCCGGGCTCCACTATTAATAGGAGCAAAGCAATCTAATAGGATTCTCCTATTAAAGAAGTATTTGTGATTGGAAAAATTGGTGGAAAGTGTGACACAATTGCCTAATATATGGGCCTAAGATGGAAAGGCTTCCTCTTTACTACAAAAGTCTAAAGCAGCCCTTAGATATGAAGTCATTATTTGAAAATAGATCTCATTATTGCATGGGCCCAAGTCACATACAAACTGTCAAAACACTCAATTTCAAAAGGAGGTATCATGAAGTGATCTACATAATTACATTATAGGTAACTTCAAATCTCAAATCAGCCAATAGGCCATGTATCAAAACAGGGAGGAGAAAGAAAGCAAAAAGAAAACATGAAGCCTTTAGTAGATCTGACTCAAATACACCAAGATCAAGTTGGTACCTCTATTTTTAAAACTATGCAACCAAAAAAAAATAGCCTTAATAGAACAAAAAATTAAATTAATTGTATTATAAACTACAATGCTAGTCCAGTTAACTTCACCAAAATTTCCATATAGAGAGAGAGTAGCATAAAATGTACAACCACATAAAAATTAACCAAAAGAAGAGATTTATGCTATCAAGGGATTTGCAAACACCATATAGTTGCAGATCAGCAGTTTTTAATTAGATCTCCTAGGTCCAAATAAAATAATGCCCAAACCTAACTTTATTGAAGAGATCCATATAAATTATAAAGCTGCTCAGATAATTTAACACTTTCTTTCAAACCCCTAGTCAAAACCCTAAGTGAGTATCAAACAAAACACAAAAACTCAGCAAGATCCAATTTTTCTTAACACCCACAAAACAAAAACAGATTAATCACAAAGAAGAAAGGTAAAATTCACCAAGTCAAACACAAAGGTTTACACTTGAAACCCCCCAAAAAATTCACCAAGATCTAACTTTTCAATCACAATAAAAAAAAGGGTAAAATTCAGCTAAGAGGATTTAACAGTAATACTCTAGTCAAAACCCCAAGTGAGTACCAAACAGAACACAAAAATTGACACTTAAAACCCCCAAAAATTCACCAAGATCCAGTTTTTCTTGACACCCGCAAAATGAAACTGAGTAATCACAAAAAATATTCACCAAGATCCAATTTTTATTGACACCCACACAAAACAAAACTAAGTAATCACAAACAAAAAAAGGTAAAAAATTTACAATATACTTACAAAGCAATCATCATCAATGGTGTAGATATACTTCTTCTTAGACACCATATAACCAAAGCACCTACAAGCAGAATCCTTAAATGATATACAAGATGCTTTAGGACCAAGAATCCTGTTAATATCATTCCTATTATATAACTCATAATTAAACCCTTCAGGTACATGAATTTTCTTAGAAGGGTCACCATCTTGAACAATAATAAGATGATATGGTTCAAAAAAAGGTCTCCACATCTCCAAGAAATCAAGGTTTCTAATTGTTGGTATCACTATATCAAGCTCATCTTTCAACAATGGTGTTGCTGCTGCCATTGTTACTATTGGATCTGAAGAAAGTGTGAGAAAAATAAGGTTCTTTGAAGTGGTAATGAAATTGTGGAGATTTGTTGTGGTTATATAGAAAGAGAGCTTGTAGTATTGTTGACTTCACACTGTGTAATGCCTGATATTTTGGCGAGATTTCGGTGTTTTATTACCATAGAAACGTGTCAACTGTTAAGAGAATATTAGTACGACAATCTTTTACCGACAAAATACGGAGTATATGTATTTTTTTCAAACACCTTTTCAAAAATTTAAACTAAAGTTGTTTTTGAAAATTCAAAGACTCGATTATGATAAACAGTTAAACACTCCTCTAATATGATTACTTATAAAATTCGTTTTGATCAGTTAATTTTAAATACTCCATCTGTCTCAAATAGGTGTGGTTTTAGCTTAAAAAATTTATCCCAAAATATAAATCACTTTAGAAATTAAAGACTAAAGTTGGCATGTGTTTTTTAACTATACCTTTAATATTAAAAAAGTAGTCCTCTTTAATATTGTTCAATTTAAAAAAAAAAAATCTAATGAATAAGGGTAATTCAGTAAATTATATCTTGTATTTATTATTTTTCCTAATGGACGTAAAAAAAACCTAAGACTACACTTAATTTGAAACGATGGGAAAAGCAGTTATATATGTTAAAATGAAAGTGTTGAAACTGGTAATAAGATTTCTAATTGTGGGTCAAGGTTGGCTCAAGGGTGAGGCAGTAAAGCTATTGGTTAAAGCCCCCAAATTTTTGAGCCCCCAAAATTTTTAAGAATGAATTTTATGATTTTATTTTCTTTTAAACAATATTGAAGATTGTGAAAGGAAGTGCAAAATTTATATAATAAAGAAAGAAAGAAAAATTATCTACTTGTTAACAGAAATATTTTGAAACTTCAGATTGGGCTCTTTAATGTCTTGTTTCGGGTAGTGTTATGTCATTAGAAATAAATAAATTCAGAATGCGGAATATTACTTTTCAAAAATCATTAGATTTCAAAAAATAAAATTTTGCTTTTGAAAAATTGAAGATCTGATTATGATAAACACTCCTCTGATATGACTAATTATAGATTTGATTGATTTATTCCAAAATCTTTTATACTGCACTTAAAAATACCACACGCTATAAATATGTATACATTTGTCGTTACATAGAAAAGCTAAGTATTTGAATTTGAAATCTAAGAGAACATATCTAAGAAGTTTCCCTTTATATGGAATTTACTTAACATGATATATTATTACTCTTCTATGGGTCATTATGTGACTAATAATATGTTGAAGCTTGTGCGACTTTGTGTTAACCTAATTTGCTAAAGTTTCTACAATTTGCTAGTTCATATTAAGTTAAGTAATAAGCCAGAAGTGTTGTACCACAAAATATTTGAGCGATTTACTCAAAAATAATCATATAAATTCATGTAAACGGCATTTATTACTATGACCTTAATCCCAAACAAGTTAAGATATTGTTATTGTAATAAAAATAGAAGTAGAATCAACCGACTTTTTTTCAAAATACTCCCTCCGATCAAAAAGAGTATTTACTTAGTCTTTTTTTCTTGGGTCAAAAAGAGTGCCCAATTATCAAATCAAGAAAGAATCTCTCTATTAAGTGTTATGTGATCAAATCTCAATATCTATTTAATTAGGATAATTTAGTCAAATACTTATCTTTTTTCTAAGAGTTAGTATTTTTTAAGAGTTACATAAATAATTAAGTGGACACTCTTTTTTATTTGAGCGATAGTCACCAAAGAAAAATAGAAGGTTTTGACTTGGTCAGACATTTTTGGACAACGCGTTCTTCATTTTTCATTGAAATTTCTGCAGCTGCCAACGACTTACAAAAGGGGTAAAGTTGACTTCTATTATGGACCTCTTCTTCTTATTTTGATTGGCATGTTTTACCATTCAACAGATTGGAGAAACATTGTCCATAGATCTCGCTTCAAAACTTTGAAATAGTATTTAGGGTTCGTTTGGTTGGAAAATAAGTTATTTCGGAAATAATAATAGTAGGATTGTAATCAGAGGCGGGTTCAGAATTTAGATTCTGTGGGTTCAATCTTAAAATTTTTAGTATTGAACTCATTATATTTTAAAAATTATGGGTTCATATCTACTATATATATAATTTTAATAATTTTTTACACATAAAATTATATTCCGTGTCGAAAGTTGGGGGTTCAATTGAATATCGAGATTGTTTAATTGATATATTTTTATTGGTAAATATTTAGTTGATCATACTAAAAATGAAATATATAGGATATAATATAAAACATGTGTTTGATTTAAATTAGATAAATTGGGATAAACTTTTATTTTCAGTTTTAACCTCGTTTTTGTGTAAAAAGTTTGAGAGAAAAACTTTGGAGAAGTGCAAATATAATATTTTGTTCTTTTGTCTCGGGATTAGTAATACCAAAATTGTAATTTCGCTCTCTCGATTTGGGATAAAAATAATACAAAATTATGATATAACTAATTTCGGGATTGTTAATCCCCGCAATAAAAAACTTAAACAAACATGGGATAAACTAATCTCGTACTTAATCCCATGATTCTAATCCCTTATCGCTCAACCAGACGACCCCTTAGAGATTATTTCAAATAAGTGCATGTTTATCAAATTCATCCATAATTTTAACTTTAATTTTAAAATATGAAATTTGCAGTTTGGAAATCATGTTTAGAAGTTTTCCAAGTTCTTTTAGTCTGTTTGGAAAGCCACCTGGTAATTGGAATTGGTGTAATTACCAGGGTAGTAATTACACAGCCTAGTAATTACATAATATTGTAATTATAACGGTTTGTTTTTCATAATTATTGTGTGATTACAAGCGTGTTGTTTGGTTGCACAAGTATAATTATACAGTTAATTTAATTTAAAAATAAAATTTTAATTATCAAAAATTAAAAATTAACATTTGAAAAATATATTAATTAATAATCCTATATTTGTAACTAATATTGTAAAAAATAATTGATATATATTTTTATTAAATTAATAATATTTTAATTTTAATTAATTTTAAAAATTAAATGCAGACTTTTCTGGATCATGGATGGGATGTTTGACAAAAAAAATTAATATTTATAAATATAGTGCCATAACATTATTTAAATGTTTGACCAAAAATATTTATCAATTAATAGCATGGAATGTGAAATAACAAGTCAATAATACTAAAGCAAATAAATAAAAATAAAAATATAACCTAAATTCAAAATTCAAAAGAAAAAATTTAACATAATACTCTCATGTGAAATTCCAACATAACATAAGTAATTCCAATATAACTTAAGTAAATATATTTCAAAAGAAAGGGAAAATATAAGTCTATAACCTCATTCACAACGAAATTCTACTTTAATAACATCACCTATTATATGTCAAGTTTGTTAATGATTCATTATTTCTAATACTAAGAGGTGTAGTTTCAAAAATTAGAATAATAACACAGTTATGCTAAAAGAATAAAAAAAAATACGAGCAATTACATAGAACCACAAGAAGTAAACGCTGTGAATGAGAAGAAAGGAAATGAAAGAAAATATATTTTTAAAAATACAAATAATAAAAAAGTGAAAACAAAAAAGAAATTAAATAATAGAAATAAAAATGAATTAAAAAAGAAAAAAAGGAACCTTGTAATTACTGGGTGTAGTTACACCCAATTATCAGCCCCCCTTGAGAATTGGAGAGTGTAATAACCCCCTCTCAATTACTCCAATTCCCACCTAACCAAGTAATTCAGGCCAAACTGTGTATTACATCCAATTCCAATTATCTGGTGGCTTTCCAAACAGGCCCTTAAGTTTTCACATAGATATTTTCAGTTATACTTTCATAAACGCAAAGTCAATTCTCAGGTTTTAGGAAACAGATTTGGCACCGACGCCCTTTAACTCGGAGTTATGAATATAGTGTAAACATTTAAGATGTGGAGTATGCATCACTATTACTACTAGTAGTATTAACCTTGCATTTGTTTAAAAAGTTTGGGAGAAAAGCTTTGGAGAAAGGCAAATGTGCATTTTGTTCTTTTATCCTGTGATTATTATTCAGCCTCAACATGGATTAAAAATAATTAATTGTGATACAATTAATCCCGAAATTGTTAATTTCGAAACTGAAAATCCAACTAATCGCAAGATAAACTAATCTTCAATTCAAGGTCGAGATTGAAATCCCTCATCTCTCAAACCGAGTGACCCTTAATTAGTGGTTGTTTCAAATAGGTGTATGTTTATCAAATTTGCCATAATTTTAGCTTTATTATAAAATATGAAATTTGCAGTTTGGAAAACATGTTTAGAAGTTTTCCAAGTTCTTTTAAGTTTTTACAGATAAAATTTCAGTTATACTTTCGTTAACGCAAAATCAATCCTCAGGTTTTAGAAAACAGATCTGGCACCGACTACCTTTAACTCGGAGCTATGAATATAGTGTAAACATTTAAGATATGGAGTATACTAGTACTAGTATTAAGTGCAATTGAATTTCTCATTCACCAACTCAAAATAATAGGGTATGTTTCCAATTAACCATAATAATGTCATCCCTTCAGCGTGCAAGTAATCTAAAAGTGACACGTGTAGAGACATCACTTACCAAGTTTAGCGGTGCCCTTTAATTTTCTTTGATTTTGTTTTAAAAAATGAGAGGAGAAACAATAAAGTTGGGGAAATTACGCTCTATGCCTACTGAGAGAAAATATTTACGCCATACACAATCAAATCTCTCTATAATGGCAGCATTTGTCTGCAAATTTCATGATTGCTATAGGAATGTGCTGTTATGTATGTAGACTGACATTTGATGTTTAGATCTCATTTAACTGTTATAAACAAAAGTACGCAAATAATTATTTTTATGTACTTTATGTGTTACATATAAACGAAAATAATATATTTGTTAATTTTAAAATCCCACTGATTTTCATATCACATTAATTAAAAAATTAAAAACACTAATATATTACTCATAAATCATAGTTGTACCATACCAATAAAAAAACAAAATATAAGGAACATATGCATTTGAAATTAATTGAGAATTTAAATATTTCAAGTTTGACTTAAGAACTTTACAATTGTAGGTTATTTCGTAAATTCCAGTCTCCTAATGATAATATTACGCTTGAATTGACGAAATTTTTTATCCAAACTTTCAGTAAAAGGGAATTCAATAGCTTTCCCTTGAAGACTTTCTAAGAGCTTAACAATTGACTCTTCTATCACAATCGATTCTTCTATCTCACCTCAAGTAACAATTGACTCTAACAATATCTTTTTATTTTTATACATAATATTATATTTCTTACAAAATATGATTACACAATATTTGAGTATGACTGTTATAGAGAAGTAATTTTACAAAGAGTGTACCGCTAGTATGAATGTCATTGTTGTTATAGGTATAATACTGTTATAGAGAAGTAAAATATAACATGAAAAATCGATTCCAGAGAAAATCAGGCCATTATAGTGAAATGTTGTTATAACGAATGACAATTATAGAGAGGTTTGACTGTAGTCCATATTTTGAGCTTGTTTAGTTCATATTTGTATATAAACACCTTTTATATACTATTATACACTTTCAAATAAGGTTGATATATAATGTATAATGCTTTTCTCATATATAGTGTTGTATAATATTGTATAAACTGAAAATATAGCCATGTGGCGTAATATTTTATGTTGGGCTGTATAATTTTTGAAATTTTCCCAAAAAATGTTGAGTTACATTTAAAGTGATTAGCTTTTAGTATGTGTGTTTCAGCGGCAACTGTTATTTCTACTATATTAGAAGCACCGGTTGGTGCTTCTTTCGTCGTCCGTGTGTGGACCCCCCCCCCCCACCAACATAAAAAAAAATTGGGCCCCATATTAAACAGGCCCTAAAAAAAATTGTAAAAAAATAAAAATAAAATTGTGGGCCCCATATTCCACAACATCCCGTATTAAAAAAAATTGTGGGCCCCATATTAAACAACATCCAGTATTAAAAAAAAAAAGTGGAACCCACCACATCCAAACTCACGGGAAAAAAAAGTGGACCCCATATTAACAAAATCAAACAATATTGAAAAAAAAAAGTGAATCCCATATTTAAAAAACAAACAATGTTAAAAAAAAAATGTGGGCCCCGTATTAAACACGATGCGTATTAATAGCAAACACTAATATAATAAAGTTTTAAATACGGAGCACAAACTACAATGTTATATTATTCGTGTTTTGAACATAGTATCTCATATTGACAAAATCAAGCAATATATAAAAAAAAATGAATTCCATATTAAAAAAATAAACAATGTAAAAAAAAAAGTGCAAACTTTGTATTCTTAGCAAACACTAATATAATAAAGTTTTAGATACGGAGCACAAATTACAATGTTATATCAATCATGTTTTGAACATAGTATATATATAAAATAAAAAATAAAAATTGGCCTCATATTAAACAGGCCCATAAAAAAAATTGTAAAAAAAAATAATTGTGGGCCCCATATATATTGACCCCATACTAAACAACATCAAGCAATATATAAAAAAAAAAGTGGAACCCACCATCTCCAAACTCACGGTAAAAAAAGTGGACCCCATATTAACAAAATCAAACAATATAAAAAAAAATAAAAATTGAACCCCATATTAAAAAAAAAATAATGTCAAAAAAGACTTTGTATTCGTAGTAAACACTAATATAATAAAGTTTTAGATACGGAGTACAAACTACAATGTTATATTAATCGTGTTTTGAACATAGTGTATATATATATATATATATATATATATATATATATATATATATATATATATGCATAAAAATAATGCAAATTAATAATGTCAAAAAAAAAGTGCACACCATATTAAAAAATCAAACAATATTCATGTAATTTCCAATATATCTCATTAAGTCAATAATGATGGATTCATTACCGCGTGCGTATCAATCCATTAGTGGGAGCAAATGAAATTATTGTACAGTAACATACTTAAAATACTTATATATTAAAATAAGATAGAATTTAATTACTTTTTCATTTTTTCCTTACCCTAATAAATGTGAAAATAATTGTGGGCCCCATATTAAACACCATGCGTATTTGTAGCAAACACTAATATAATAAAGTTTTAAATACGGAGCACAAACTACAATGTTATATTAATCGTGTTTTGAACATAGTATCCCATATTGACAAAATCAAGCAATATATATATATATAAAAAAAAGTGAATCCCATATTAAAAAAATAAACAATGTCAAAAAAAAAAAATGCAGACTTTGTATTCTTAGCAAACACTAATATAATAAAGTTTTAGATACGGAGCACAAATTACAATGTTATATCAATCGTGTTTTGAACATAGTATATATATATATATATATATATATATATATTATATACATAAAAATAATGCAAACTAATAATGTCCAAAAGGGTGGGCCCCATACTAAACGACACCAAACAATATAAAAAATAAAAATAAAAAAAGAAGAAACTATATAAAGCATGGGTTTAGACCCATGCTTCATCGTCCGTTGTCCCTTTAAAAAAAAAAAGCAAGAAAAAAAGTGGAACTGACCACATCCAAACTCACGGGAAAAAAAAGTTGACCCCATATTAACAGAATCAAGCAATATTAAAAAAAATGTGAATCCCATATTAATAAAACAAACAATGTTAAAAAACAAATGCTTAGAAAATCAAACAATTAAATCAATAATGATGGACTCTTTAGAATAAGGAAAAAATTAATTTCTACTTTGATTCGTTTTAAACATGTAAAATTAATTTAATAATTTGAATTAGAATTATCTAAATCAAAATTTGATAAAAAATAATAAATATTTTACACCGTTAAATTAATCGAATTAAAATTGAAAGTATCAACTGATGCTTAAATATTGCTATTGTTTTATCTCAAAGAGAGGAAAATAGTTTCTTTTTAAACAAGTCTTCTCTTTTAAAAAGTATTAATAAATTTTCGTAGCAAACACGAATAAAATAAAGTTCTAGATACGGAGCACAAACTACAATGTTATATTAATCGTATTTTGAACATAATATGTATATATATATATATATATATATATATATATATATATATATATATATATATATATATATATATATATATATATATTATCATTATCTAAACACAATTACATATACATAAATACACTATAATCCGAAGTGTTGGGCCCGTGCGCAGCACGGGCATAGGCCATCTAGTCTCCCAGAAATCACTTACTTTTGTTATAAGCTGAAAATTAAAGTCCCTAACTAGAAAGAAAAGAAAAGAAAAATGGTTTATTGCAATTCCAAGAGTAGTTAGTAGACACCATAAATTAAATTAAAAAAAGACATAAGAGGTAACTTGGTAATTGGAGGAACTATAAAAAAAAAAAAAATGAGACAGGAAGAAATAAGGGGAAAGAGATAATGAGAAGATTCCAAGATTTATTAAGATTTCCCAATAGAAAAAGTTTTTTCCGTGGAAAAAGGACTCTATCATATCTATTCTTTTTTTTTTTATGAGAAGTTTTGAACTTTTATAAATAAAAAATTATTTTTTTCGGATAAAAATAAAATAATAGCATCTACAATGTAGTTATTAGAAAGTCTTATTTAGGGAGAGATTTTTCTATCAAAAGTTCTTACACTTTCATTTATATTAGTTTTATCATATGTAGGTCAATTGATCAAATCATATTTTATTGCATATTTTAGCATATTTTTCTTTATATCTGAGTTATAGCCTTTTAAGATTTTCTTGATTAGTTTCCGTGTGACTTCCCATTATTACGATCCTAACAACAAAGTTGAGTTACATTTAAAGTGATTTGCTGTTAGTATGTGTGTTTGAGCGGCAACTGTTATCTCCTAGAAATCACTTACTTTTGTTATAAGCTGAAAATTAAAGTCCCTAACTAGAAAGAAAAGAAAACAAAATGGTTTATTGCAATTCCAAGAGTAGTTAGTAGACACAATAAATTAAATTAAAAAAAGACATAAGAAGTAACTTGGTAATTGGAGGAACTATAAAAAAACAAAATGAGGCGGGGAAGAAACAAGGAAAAAGAGATAATAATGAGAAGATTCCAAGATATGTGTGGCATATTCGTAGGAGACACAGTCTAGACAGTCGATACACCACTGTCATGCATTTATATATCACACTCTTTGAATTTACAAGTGACATGTGGAACTATCAGATTTGAATTAAAGCAGTAATCATAGTACATCACACTCTTCGTTGTAATACACAATTAGAGTCCCGAATCTAAAGGGTATAAAAATATACGATATAAATTAAAAGGGGATAGTGAAAATTTATATACCAAAATGGGTATAACGTGAACTGATCCACGTTATACCCAATTTTTTTTTTAATCTGTCAGACAATCACCGAAAAATTAAAAAATAAAAAATAAAATGTATAACGTGGATATTTTGTATAACATGGATCAGTTCACGTTATACAATATCCCATACATTAGGTATATGTTAAAGTCATTTCAGTTTTAGACATGGGCACGAGATGTTCATTAATATCCAATATGTCAAGTCTAAAGAGTGTGCTTCATCTTTGAAGATCATGACTCTAGCTGTGAGTACTCGTACAAATATATTTTGTAAAATGTGGACTGATCCACGTTATACAAAATATATTGTATAATGTGGATCAGTCCACGTTATAATTTCATTAATTTTTTTCTCCCGTTTTATAAATACTTGGTAAGACGTTACCTCTATTTAAATCATATTCGGCTGTGTTTTTAATAAAAATAATTATTGATTTTTTTAATTTTTAAAGCATATAGTTAATTTCAGTGATTAACTCAAATAAATATTTTAACACATACAATAATTAAATATGTGTTATTGATTTTTTTAACACATGCAATAATTAAATATGTGTTATTTATTTTAACATATTTATTTTAACACATGCAATAATTAAATATGTGTTATTGATTTTTTTAACACATGCAATAATTAAATATGTGTTATTTATTTTAACATATCTAATTATTGCATGTGTTAAAATATTTATTTGAGTTAATCACTGAAATTAACTATATGCTTTAAAAAATCGAAAAATCAATAATTTTTTTTTATTAAAAACACAACCGAATATGATTTAAATAGAGGTAACGTCTTACCAAGTATTTGTAAAACGGGAAAAAAATTAATGAAGTTATAACGTGGACTGATCCGCGTTATACAATATATTTTGTATAACGTGAATCAATCCACATTTTACAAAATATATTTGTACGAGTACTCATAGCTAGAGTTATGATCTTCAAAGATGAAGCACACTCTTTAGACTTGACATATTGGATATTAATGAACATCTCGTGCCCATGTCTAAAACTGAAATGACTTTAACATATACCTAATGTATCAGATATTGTATAACGTGGAATATTTTGTAAAACGTGGACTGATCCACGTTATACAAAATATATTGTATAACGTGGATCAGTCCACGTTATACATTTTTTTTTTTTAATTTTTCGGTAATCGCTGACAGATGAAAAAAAAAATTGGGGTATAACGTGGATCAGTCCACGTTATACCCGTTTTGATATATAAATTTTTGGTCATTCTCTTTTGATTTATACCGTGTATTTTTATACCTTTAGGTTCCGGACTCTAAACAATTAGCTAGCATAAAAGGAAACTACTTCGACTAGTAAGCAATAATGCTAGTACTAATTTTAACGACTTTATGGTACATTTCACAAGTATGCAAGAATGTCATCAGTTCATCGCACTGTCATGTCATGTGCATATATGCTCGTATTTTTATTTGCTCTATTACATTTCAGATAGTAACTTCTTGAAGATTTTAGAGTATAGTTCATAAACAGTACCCATTACTGTGTTCATACTCATAGCTCTTCTTTAATTTTTACATATACAGATATTGGTTGAAGTATAGCAAACAAAGACGATTACATTGTCAGGTTAAGATAATTACATGTAAAATTTTATGCTTTAATTTGTAACCTATTAAAATCGTAACTAACCAACTACATGGATTAAACTATACGACGTTGATAGGGAAATTCTTTGTTTACACTCACTACAAGAAAAAATATATTTGGCAACAAAATTATTTTTGTTGCCATAGATTGATTATTGTTGCAAAAAGTACTTTTGACAACAATTTTTTTTTTGTTGCATAGACTTTTCCCAACGGTTGTTATTGCAACAACGTGCAACAACTTTTTTTTTGTTGCCAAAAATACTTTTTGCAACAATAATCAATACTATGGCAACAAAAATAATTTTGTTGCCAAATATATTTTTTCTTGTAGTGAGTGTAAACAAAGAATTTCCCTATCAACGTCGTATAGTTGGGGCAAGAATAAGCAAATCCAAGATACCGTGGCTTCACAACAAATGTAGAAATATCTCATTTGCAAATGGAAAAATGATATGTTAAATGTTAAATTTTAAATATTAGAGGAGTATTACCCATGTTCATTGTTCCACAGCTAATTGCGCATCTTCTGCCTGGTCGCCGTAACATGCACTCACATGCCGTGAAGTGGTTTACAAGTCGTTTGGATCATCTATAGAGGGAAAGCCAAATAAAGATATATATATATATATATATATATTTCATTTTAGGGTTGGAGATCAGAGACTTGTTATAATAAATGGTAAAATATCAAATATACATTGTATTTATAAAGTCATCAGACATAGACTGGATTTTTTGAGATAAGAGGGAAAGGATATTTATAGTCTAAAGGCGAATATTCTCTCCGTTCGCTTTTACTTGTCCAGTATTTTAAAAATATATTTTTACTTTTGTTTGTCACTTTTACAATATCAAGATATGACAATTTTTCATTTTTTGTTTTACCTATAGTATTAAATACTTATTTCAAATTGAATAAAAATATGCACCAATTAATATAGGTACATTAATAAATTATGCAATCCATTTATTATTTTTTAAGGATATGCATAATCAAAAATGAATAAATAAATGTAAACGGAGGAAGTACATAAATAAACGTTTAAACTTGTTCAGATCTTACACCTAGCCAATGACAGAGCCATAGATTTATATAAAGGGATTTAAATAATACGGACGCACTAACATGTCATACATAGAATTTGATAGGTAACCCTAAAGCAATTTTTGAACATTTTTGTCACTAAGGCCAAGCATTTTAAAATTGCTTTTCGTTTTGGTACTTGAAAAAGATTAATACAAAAACATCTTAAATTCTTTCATAAGCTACACTATTCAAATTTGTTAGGAGAAAAAACTCCACGTCCTTAAGTGCATCTTCCTAAATTAGTAAATCTTCTGGATTGCCTCCCTTCAAATATGTGTTATAATGGTCTGCTTAGCTTCCGATAGATATTTGCAATATTCAATAAAAGCATTGAGAGAATGATATTGTATGTCCTCCCCGGCGATAAGCTTGAAAACAAATAAGTAGTCAGTTTCCACTTTCAGTTCTTTATAACCTTTGTCTATTACTAATCTGAGTTCTTGTCTGATACTCCATAATTTTGTAATGAGGTTTGAAGTAGGCTAGTACACCAGCAACAACTTACCTTGATCATCTCGAAAGATCCTTCCAAAAACAGCATCTCAAGTTTGAGGCTTGACACTGACACACTGTCATAAATATTTAGTATTTTCTTTGTTCCAATTTATGTGATACACTTTTTTTTAATCTGTCCAAAAAAAAATGATACGTTTCTATATTTAGAAATAATTTAACTTGAAACTTTCTCTTTTACCCTTAATGAAATGATTTACAGCCACACAAATATCTATAACTTGTTTTAGACTACAAATTTCAAAAGACTTCTTTTATTTCTTAAACTTCATGCTTAGTCAAACTATATCACATAAATTGTGACGGAGGGAGTATAATCTTTCCTACACAAGCGGAAAACTAAGTTATTAGTTTGACCAGTTTAGATAAAAAAGTCTGACGACGAAATGCACCATCGATTTCCAGAGCATAATCACTAATTTGTTTGCATATAAGTTCAATAGATATAGACAATTCATTTCAATTAAATTAATTTCTATTGCTCTTTCAATACATAAAACATTTTTTTTTTTTTAAAAAGTGTAGCACTACATGAGGGTTGCCAGACCTTGTGTATAATATCATCAAGTCATTCAAGCATTGACTTGGTATTCATAGCAACAATCTCCTTTGGTGATATGAACTTGTTCCATATTTGCATAGACTTTGTCAAAATAGTTTTCTGGAAAATATTTTTAGAGAGAAGCAGTTTGTGTTTGAGTAATTCATTGGAGAAATACTTTTTTTTAGTAATTGATAAACTGATTGTTTTTGACTAATTTTTTAAAAAAGTGCTTTCGCGTGACAAATTATGAAAAAGACGTATTAAGGTTCATTTTACAAAATACATATTATTTAAATAAATAAATAATCTGTATAAGAAAGACTTCAATACAGGAGAGTTTCTAAAAGGAATAATATATTTAAAATTGGGGTGGGTCATTTAGTTTTGAGCTTGACACGTGTGTCCTCCATTAAAATAAATGGCAAATTTGTATCAAACTATAACGGGAGGGGTATATTTGGATCGAAAATATAACAGGAGAAGTATAATTAGACCGAAAATATTATCTAAACTATCTGATAGTACAGGGGTATATTTAACCCTTTTTCGTAATTAATAAATATCTAACCTTATATACGTAATATAATTTTCTGGCGAACATGATTTAATTGAACCCCTTATATGTACAAACTAGCTCTGACACTACACTTAGCCACCTAAATTATAATAATGACTTATTAAACGCTTGATATACGTTCTAATTATGTTTATTAAGCACATGTCGTTGACATGACTAGTAACATAAATGTCACATATATTGAGCGCTTGAACATATAACCTTTTCTCTTTTATGTGTCTATTGGTATATTAATGCAAAAACTGAACCTTCATTTTGAGTTTTAATACCCCATTTCATGCTTTGAGACATGGTATGACTCAATAGTATCATTTGGGACTTATAATCATAGTGCGGGAACTCGATGCGTTTTAACATATTTAAAACTTAAAATCATTGTTGTTATAATTCTGAACCTGGTATGTCAGAAATGCTAGCCCCAAGTCGCATTTGCAGAAGCTGAGCTGTAAGTGTCGCTTTTGCGATTGATCGGTTGCAAGTGTGATTGTCTTACCTTTGCAATGGGCTAGGCTATATCTAAGTTCACATTTGCAGAGTGTTGGCCGCATTACGGTGATGGCGTCGCAAATGCGACAATCATCTGGGAGTGTAAAAAGGTTGATTTTCTGGATTGTTATCACTGTTCCATCTTTTTGGATATTTTAAGCTCGGTCTAAGGTTATTTTATAAGAAATTCGAACATACGTTGGGGTAAGTGATCTAAACACTCTCCTATAATTATATCTTGATTACCTATGAATTTGAGCCGTTAAGCATGAATTTAGAAGTGAAATTTAGAGATACTTGGATTACGCCATAGAATTGATAAATTGATGTTTAAGCATGTAAATAAACTCAAAATGAAAATCTAATTATAGATTTGGACTCATGGGGTTAGGGGTTATTGAAAAATGTACATATTATTTCGAAGTTTGACCATGCGTGCTCTTGGTTTTGGGCAATTTGCACGACTGCCCTTATTCGGGGATGGTCTTTAATTTTTGCCCTTCGCTAAAAATTTCTTAGTTTCGGGTTCGAACCATCGCTCAGTTAAAAATTAAAAAAAAATCGCAAGGTAAAATTTAGATTCGCAAGGAAACTCTACCTTAAGGCAGAATTTTGCTACCTTCAAGCAGAGTTTCAAACTCTACTAAAGGCAGAGTTTTGCCTTCGGGCATAGGCATAAGGCAAAACTCTAACTTAAGGTAGAGGTTTGCATTAAGACAATTTTTTTTTTATTTTTTTTACTCAGTTGGAATTTTGTAAAACTCTGCCTAAAGGCATAACTTTTGCCTGAATAGGCCTAATTTTGCTACGAAACTCTGTCTTGCGATTTTTTCTTATTGAGCCGAGATTCGAACCTCAAACCTCATGGTATTAGGCGAAGGGCAAAATTAAAGACCAGCAATTTGAGGGGCAAAAATTAAAGACCAGTGCCTTTGAAGGGCAATCCGCACAAAAAAAATGCATGGTTTTTGGATTGTCTTGTGATTGACCCTGACTAAGATCACATATTAAATTATATACTTGAGTTCAATAGCATTGTTTGACTTCGTTAAGTATTCTTTTGGCTAGAGTTAAGCCGTTTAGATGTTTTGGAGCATGGAAAAGCAATCTTGAAGGGTTTACTTGTAGTCAGACCAATTGAGACTTTAACCTCTATAGGATTTTTTTTTTTCCAAATTAATAATGTTCTGAGTGTATAGTATGTGCAAGGATAACGTATATATGGAGTGATGAGCAGCGATTGGCTAATGAGATTACTTGAATGCTAATTTTTGTGCATTATTTGCTATATATGTATGGTGATTATCTGTGTAAATCAATAAAGCCTTGTAGATGACTTAAATCTGTTTAGATGCTAGAGACAGACATAATGGAATTAAATTAAATTCCATTAATTTAATTAATGAGATTAAAAATTTGAAGGTAAAAATGGGGTGGACTACACATTTTTTCGGGCATGTAATTGGAAAATACCCTGAGTTTGTAAAGTAATTAATAAATAGTTATTAATGTAGAATATCTGGATAAAGTTACCCTCACTAAAATGTAGAAAACTTCAGCATAATGTACCGGAGTTTGAATTTTTAAAAGTAAAACTCTAATACATTGTATCGGAGTTCATGAAAATATGTTGGAGTTAAAAAAAATACTAAAAATTAAGAAAAATATATCGGAGACTCCAGTAAAAATGTCGGGCTTCGAAAATTCACCCCAACAATCATATGGTATAGTTGATCCTCAATTCCATCTTTTTTATTCGCCTTAAAAGATGTGATTTTCTTTGCTGATGTAACAATCAAGTCTCTAGCATGCAATTCCAGGATAATTTGAATCTGAACTTTAGTCTCATGCAAGATGAATCTAGAATTTTTGGAACATGGGTTCACCACTAAAAAAAAAAAAAGGAAAAAAATATATTAAGTGAGACTTGATCCTTAAGACCTCTAAGTAAATAACTCAACCTTTAACCAAGTGCAACATTTAGCTTTTTTGTAGCATGTGTTCTAACAAATAGTATTATACTAATTTTAGAAAATATATACATAAAATACTTAATTTTACGGAAGACCATGTGTTCACGTACCTCAAATTTTAACACTTAAATTCGCCCCTGGTCTCATGGGTTTGAAGTTAATTTTAAACTTCAGTTTCATAGGTTTGAAATTGATTTTTAAGCGACTATATTTACAAAATTTTATAAACTTCAGTTATGCCTTAATTAGGGGTCCAAAAGTCTGCTATCTGCGCATGATTATTAAAGGAAATGTGCTTTTTAGGCTATCATTTTGATTTTGCCTTTAAATTTAAAAGTTGTGCAATACATCCATTGAAAGTTGAAACTGATAAACTATTATACTGTCATCTAACGTCTATAATACTTTAGATCGTGGTTTAGCCTTTTTTTCATAAAAAATTTCAGAATGCTCAATTTTTTTTTTTTTTTTTAGATTGTGTTTACAAGGTTCATAAATTAGAAAAAGAAAATAAAAAAGATAATTTATTAAACAGTTGTCGAAAAAAGAAATAGCCCACCAAAATTTCTGTGTGCCCTGAACCCAGGAGGACTGGGCCTCTATGACGGCAGACTAATATCCAGTCCAATAAGCACTTCAAACCTTACTCCATTTTTTCCCCCTTCACTAACAATAGAGCATTAACAAATAAGGGCCAAAACCTTGAGAAGAATCAAGAATCAATCATCAAGAAGCTGCTATGAACCAACCAGTACAGAAAAACACTCTGTACGTAGGTAAATCCTTAAACCCCCCAAAACCCAAACATTATTTGTACATCTTTTATGTTTTCAATCAATGTTATTTACCATTATTAACAGGTGGATTAGCAGAGGAGGTGAATGAATCAATACTACATGCCGCATTCATACCTTTCGGAGATGTTAAGGATGTGAAGACCCCATTGGATCATGCCACCCAAAAACACCGTTCTTTCGGGTTTGTGACGTTTCTTGAAAGAGAGGATGCTTCCGCAGCCATGGATAATATGGACGGTGCTGAGCTTTATGGACGTGTCTTAACTGTTAATTATGCTTTGCCTGAGAAGATTAAGGGTGGTGAACAGGGTTGGGCTGCTCAGCCAAGTAAGTTCCTTGCTCTTACCCTAAAAGTTAAAGCTACAAAAGAAATTAGGGTTTTTGGTCTCTGTTCTTGTTATTTTGGGCCCAATGATTGCCAACATAGTTATGGGTATTCTGTTTAGGTTATGTTTGATATGAAGAAAATGTTTTCCGTGGAGAACAAATGAGTTTCTTACTTATTTTATAGTGTTCGGTAAGGAAGCAAAAAAAAAATATTGTCCCAAGAGTACAACAACAACAATTTACCCATTACCCAGTGTAATCCCACTAGGTGGGGGTCTGGGGAGGGTAGAGTGTACGCAGACCTTACCCCTACCTTGTGAAGGTAAGGAGGCTCTTTCCGATAATATCCTCGGCTCAAGAAAAGATGCAAGGACAACAATACAACAATAATACTAGGCAGTAATAGCAACAATATAATAAGATAAATGAAGTGAAAGATACAATCAAGTTGTATTAGAGATCTAAAAAAAAAAAAAGCAAATGCACAAAGATAATAATACACCTAGTACGGAAAAGAAATCCTCGTGGCAACCTACTAGCCATCTACCCTGATACTTGACCTCCATACCCTCCTATCAAGGATCATGTCCTCGGTAAGCTGAAGCTGCGCCATACCCTGCCTAATCAGCGGATCAGGCCTACCTTTCCCTCTCCTCAGGCCCACCACTGCCAAACTCTCACACCTCCTCACTGGAGCATTAGCGGATCTCCTCTGCACATGACGCCTCTGCACATGACTTTACTATCTTAACCTTCCTTCCCGCATCTTGTCCACCGCGGGGGCCATTCCCACCTTCTCCTGAATCACTTCTTTCCGAATCATATCTCTCCTGGTATGCCTACACATCCATCTCACCATCCGCATCTCTGCTGACTTCCTCTTCTGAGCATGACCTTTCTTAACTGGCCAACCCTTCGACTCTTACAACGTAGTCGGTCTAAGAGACAATGAACTTGGAATGTCACTTACGAAACTTGTTTTTGGGAAAATATTTTGACCAGCCAAACATGGGAAAATTGGAAAACATTTTTTGGAAAATGTGGAAAATGTTTTACAACGTACCAAACACACTCTGGGAGCTGATTTTGACAGCTGAAGAAGCATGCAACTTAAAGAGCTGAAAACCCCTATTTTATTTTTTAAAAACAAATTACTTACTTCTGGAATGAAATGGATCTGAATAGAGAGGAGTATACAGAGGGTTTATATCTGAACCCAATTAATATGGGATTGAGGCATAGTTAATAGATTGATTGATTGAAGAATTGGCTTTTACTGGTTATGAGGGGTTGTGGGGTTTATGGAATAATTTAACTGTACTTGCTGATGAACAATAGCACGATAACCTGTTCAAAACTTCTGTTTAGTATTTATCCTTCCCTTGTGACATGCCAATGTAGTTTATTATGCACCTAGATAGTTCCACAAATAAGTGCAATACATTAAGGTGTTACTTCTGCAGATAAAACAACTTTTTTAAAAAGGGAAAAACTACCCCCCCCAAAAAAAAAAAAAAAAGAAGAAAGCTCTTGATCCATATTGGATTGCCAATCCTATATTTCTGTTGCTCCTCTTATCCCTTTAGGGTGCCTGTCTCCATAGCTGGCCCTTGTACAAGGCACCTGGTATGATATATGGCTGTCGAAAGGGTGGGTTGGATTAAATTTGGACGGGTTGAAATGGTTTGAGGGAATGAACTGATCATGGTTTAATTCGCTCAAAGTTTCTTAGTTTAAGAAGGGTAGGGCCAAGTTAGGGCTAAACAAAGAGTGATAACCCAACTTAACCAAATTAAAAACCATCTTTCATTTGTTTGTTTTTATTTTCTTAATTTGTTTAATTCTCAAAATAACTTTCCTTTCTTACAGAGAGATAGTAGATAAATACAAATCAAACCAACAGATATTTTGTTTCTACTTTCAACAAAATTTTCTTATGATGGTAGCACAATTTGACCCTATCTTTTAGATTGGTTGACTCGGGTCTTGGTTTGTGCCCAGATTGTCCCATCAAAATTTATTTCAATCCCACCTGCTCAAACATGGGTGGATTGGGTGGGTGGTTACACTTATATGGGTTAAATTCAATGATCTAGTATAATATGTGTAAATTTGATAGATGGAAGACAACTTCGATAAGATATATCAAAGGCATCTTTTCTGGTGCTCTTAGAGGACAAGCAAAAATCATTTTTCCCCTACGAGGTTTCACTTGCAGATGGATTTATAGGCTTGATGTCAGATGTTAAAGACATTGGTTAGATGATAGTGGATAAAGGTTTCCTTTTTTCTGTTCCTTTTCGTTTTCCTCTTTTAGAGGGCTGTTCATTCTTGTAAAAAAAGTAATGCAGAAATATCACGGGCTTCTGTTTCTGATTCAAGAGTGTAGTTTAAAGCGAGATTGGGCATTCCGTTGGATATATGAGTAAACTCCGTGTGGCATTGAGTTGGATATATGAGAAAACTATGTGTCACTTATTCCAAAGCTATCATTGGACTTTTAAACATGACGATTCCTAATTGTAATGTCCATTCTGAGAAGAAGGTGCTCAGCAATTGGAATCCAAAAGTGGTGACTTCTATGCCACTACTCAAGTCTATCCGCTAAAGCTTTTAGAAAAAAATGGAAAAAGAACTAGAAGACAAAATGTTAAATGTTTCTTTTGTTTTTCTTAAAGACCTAAAAATCCCTCCGGGGACAACCTTTAGGACCAACCACAGCCTTTGAGATTCAGGGATAATGGGCCCGCCCCTCCCGAGAAAGTGAAGTTTGTAGATGCACTAAGTACCCTACCAATACTGTAGTTTTATCAATGTGATGTGAAGAGAGGTATTCTACTATCCTGATTTTGTGAATGATTTGTTATGTAGGTGAAAACCTCTTTTTGTTAATTACATCTCTCTTCTGTCAAAGTCTGTAAAACATATTAGCAGTACATTTTAAAGTAAATTTTACCCCAACCTAGTATATCTGTAAGCTATCTGTGTTCTTATTTCTCCTTTATAGTATGCAAATGTGTCCATTTTAAAATGTTAGTGAACAAAGCTTATCTTCTCCTCCTTAGTTGGTCTCCTTCAGAATATTGGGAGCAAGAAGTAAGGAGCTAAAGATCCTTAATTTTGATAATTTTTTAGAGGGTATCTCGTCTCTCTTCACATTCCTCCTTCAAATTTCCCTGAAAGGTGTTTTCCTGAGGGCAAAAATAAATATCAGCGGGTAGGGGCTGCGGGTTCCCATGTCATCAAAAAAAATAAAAAATATCAGTGGAAATACCTAAATCATGCTTGTGATATTTTCTGGTGAGGGAACCTCCTTTACTGCCTTAGCCATAAGCTGGCATTCCCTCTCAAACCATGCGTGAATTTATGTACGGTTGGAATAAGGATTAAAATCTGAATTTGAGGCAGAAACCTTTTTATGGTGGTCATCTGCATGGCAAGTTAAACTGAGTCATTCTCCTTATGCATGCTGTCTGATTCATCATCAAAGTCATGCAGAAGTGCTAAAAGAAATTTAATCTGATTACTTTGATAAAAATTCTCGATCTTCTTAATATGTGTGGTGTCTGATTCATCAACAGTCAAGACCATGGAGTGATGCTAAAGGAAACTTAATCTGATTACTTAATAGAGCTTGTTTGCACTAGTACTCAGTCGGTCAACTTTTGGCATCTCAAAGGAGCTGCCGGGTTGAGATAGTAGTAGGGAAGCTTTTCATTACCTGTCATTTAGCATAGACTAGGCAATATCAATCTGCCTGGTAGCCATATCTTATGCCCTCCTACATAATTATCTAGTTTGTTTAAGTCTTTCAGACTTGATTTTTGCATTGTGGTTGGTGTCTCATTTATGAAGGCCTTTCCATTTGCTCTTTGACTAATTTGCTACTTATATTTGGTTATTCTTCTGATCTTCTGTTTGTGCAACTTAAATTCAGTTGCTTGGTTTGAACCTTCTGATACATGTTAATACATTATGCCCAGGATAAGTGTATTGTCATGTAGCCCAGGGCCTTTGTTCAGTGACGAATATAGTACAACATGTGATGTGTGGTAGGGTGCATGTCACGAGTTATAACCTTGACTGTTTTACCATAAATAAATAAATGTATTATCATGTTAGGTGTATTCTTTTGTTGGGCACTTGTCAAGACTTCCTGTGTGGCATCACGTGTCCTTGAAAGTAGCATACTTATAGTTTGTCTTCTTTCCTTTCGTATTTTATATTTTCCAGCTATGTCACAGATTAATTCTCAGAGAGCCACCTGATAATTCTCTTGATGTCTTTTGTCAACTATCTTTATGGGTGATATAAAGAAGAAAAGAGTTCATTATTTGCCAGTTATAATTTGGAGTTGATTGTGTTCTTTTGACTGCTAATGTGTTTATTTAAACTTCAGTTTGGGCGGACGCTGACACATGGTTCGAGAGGCAACAACAAGAAGAGGAAATGAAGCGGCTTCAAGAAGAGCAGAAGGCTGCAATGCAGGTAGCAGAAGACTTGCATAGAAAAAAGATGGCTGAGGATAGAGAAGGTGAAAAGGATGAAGAAACAGAGACGAAAAACGACCCCATGGCAATGGCTGAAGCTGAGGTTTTGAAACAGAATGCTAGTTAGTCATTTCAATGGCAAAACCGGTTCCCTTTTTTGGGATTCATCAGATGGAAGTTTGAGGTACTCGTTATGCATGTATAGATGAGCAATTTGCACCTTCTTATTACTTGTCCTGTAGCTTAGCATGTTGTGCTTATTTACTGTTTCAATGCCAGTATCTTCAGATTTTATCTTATGAAGAGTTGTCTAACTCTGTATTGTTGCGGGATATTGTTTCTGCTCTTCTATTGCATCTGCTTGATGGGTTTGTCGCTTAGTAACTGCTGAAGTTCAACTGGTTTTGAACCCACATAAGTTTATATAGACTTGCAACTTTAGAAATCTATTGATAGCATGTAGTTATGCAAAGTATGGATCCAAGAAGGGATCTTAAAATGGCAGCTTACAGCAATTAGAATTTCTAGATTTTTGATATAAGTTATTGTTACTTGATTGAAAAGTGAAAAGGAAGAACCAATATGTTAAGAAAAAGTTAACCTCGTCTTGTTTTTCAAAAATTAAGTAATGGAAAGAATGAATGAAGGACCTAGTGCATCTCTTTGATCAACACTTCAACTCAAAACCTTTGTTCTGCCCTGTAATGCCATCTAAACTTCGGGTTATTGCACATCCTGGATTACGACTTAGTATGATAAAAGAATGTGCCAAAGATTAAATGGATGTTTGGCAATTAACTACTAATCTCCTCCTTTGCTAGCAATGCGCTACAGCGGGGCAATTTGATTATATTGGACATTGTGTAATTGGTCTACTCTGTTTCACTCACAAACTAGTTCGGTTCGGGTTATACAATCCTTAAGAATAGTTAAGATAGTAATACTTTCTATTTTTGGCAAAGGTGAGTGATCTTAAATAACAAAAGATAAGTTAATTTATTGATATAAAAGAATGAAAATGACTTTGTTCGCCCACATACATATATATACTACTCCCTCGGTTCCAATTTATGTGATATTATTTGACTAAGTACGGAGTTTAAGAAAGAAAGTAAGACTTTCGAAACTTATAGTCTAAAACAAGCCATAAATGTTTGTTTGGTTGTAAATCATTTCATCAAAGGTAAAATGAGAAGTTTCAAGTTAAATTATTTCTAAATATAGAAATGTATCATTCTTTTTGAGACAGACTGAACAAAAAAGGGTATTACATAAATTGGGACAAAGGGAGAAATAAAAAAAACCTTCCGCGCCCCCAACCTAACCTTTCATACAAACGGGTGTAATCCTTCATAGTAGATCATTGTGCTCTTTCTGAAAAGCTACATAACTTAAACTATCAAATCCCAGTTACGGATTTATATTTTAACCCTCGCTATAGAAACCGAGAAACTGCTCTAGAGCCTACATAGTAGGAAAACGAAGACAAAAATATTTGTGAATATTCATAAGCGAAGGGATAAAACAATGCACAATTTAATTAATCGAATGCTTAATGTGCTTAGCTTATATATAAATCAAAATCAATAAATGCGGGACCAAAAATTTCTTTATTTTCTTCTCATTTTCCTATGACACCCTACTGCATTCAGGAGCATAATGGTGTTGTTCTTGGAATAGAAATTAATAAGTTCACGAGCCAAAGGTTTTATTCCGAACTCAACTATCACTTTAATTACAAGCTAGCAAACTACTTTCATGTGAATGCCCAACTACTTAATTAAGAAAGAACTAATAGCATTATTGATTGGAAATAGTTTTTTAGAGGCTAATAATGTGTGTGAATATTTGAAAACGGACTTCACTTCTTAAACAGTCACGGAACTATTGGGAATAAGTGAAAAAAATATACTTTTCTTTCTTTCTCTATCTATTTGACTCAAAAGGTCTCTCTCTCTTTTTTTTTTTTTAATCATAAAAGTGACTCATCTTTTGTTATTTCATTCAAAAGGTTAGTACTCAAGCGGAAAGTGATATATCCGATCACTTTTTTAATGACATGATACTTGATTTTTAACCCCCAAAAAAAAAGAGAAAAGAAAAACAGTAAACCCAGCCCATTTAAACCAAAAACTTCCTATCTAACCTAATACCCGAAACGTAAAATCTCTTTATATGCTAAATGAATTCCCAAAAATTCTTTTATATGCATGCTAAACAAGTTCATTTATCTGTCAAAAAATGATAAATGCTTGGGCATAACGGGTAAAAGAGAGTTTTAAAGCATCATCTGAGATGGTTTAAGACTACAGTCAGACCTCTCTATAACGGCATCCGCATATAACAGCACCTCTCTATAACAGCTAAGATTTTTTGGAATCGATCTTTTATGTTATATTTTACTTCTCTATAATAACATTTTACTTACAACGGCAACAACCAACTTTATGACAGTACGCTCTTTGTAAAATTACCCCTATATAACAACTATCTATTTTTTCAAGTAATATAGTAGTTAATTATCTTTACAAAAAATAGAATTTATATGTTCATATCTTAGAGATTTAAATTTTAAATAATTTGTTGTTTTTTACAACATTAAAAACAAAAAGCATAGGTTTTGTACATGTTTTTTTGCCTATAACAGCTACATATTATTTTAATGGCAAATGTTGTTATAGGTGTATAACAGCAACTCTCCATAACAGTTAAAATATTTCGGACTCAACGACGCTATTATAGAGGGGTTTGACTATATTAAGAAATATAAATAAACGATACATTACAATACGAATGTGCCAAATGTTGGTTTTGTGACCTAGTTGTGGGCCGTGCAGGATATTTCCTGTTAGCAGTAAAATTCGGATATGAAACATAGCCATATATATTTAATCGCCCAAAAAACCAATTACACACTAAGTTTGTAATTTTGGACCTTTTTAAGCATTTGTTTAACATATAAAGGGATTTTACTTGGGTATTGAGTCGGATATGAGATTTTTGGTTAACGTAAGTTGAGTTCAATGTTCTTTTATTGACTTAAGAATCAGGTATCATGTCATTCAGAAGTATTTGAATGTATCACTTTCCTGCTTAAGTGACCTTTTGAGTGAAATAGCAAAATGTAAGTGATTTTTCTTAGTATATAAAAGAAAGAAAAATGTTCTTTTGAGTCAAATAGTAAAAGATGGGTGACTTATGACATAAAAGGAAAAAAGAAAATCACATATTTTTAATAAATCAAGGAAAGTTTAAACAATAAACTCTTTCAAAATGTAGCCTCGAAGTTGTAGAAAAACGTTTTGTTTCTGAAATAATTTATGAACTGAACTTTTTCTCAGATCATCACAACGAGTATAAGTCAGTTAGCCTTAGGCTTATAATTGACATAAATCCCATGTCTCTTACTGATATCACCATGTCACAGTTCAAGATCTTGAACCTTTCGCTTGGACACACCATTTACAACCTTACTGCTATGTTTTTGTACTAAGAAATTTCATATACTCCCTCCGTCTCAACTTAGTATTTTAAGATTAAAATTTATATATTTGAAAACTACATGAAAAATACTATAATTTGCAATTTTCTCATATCAATTTGGTGAACAAATACATCTTAAAATGTTTGTAAAAAATCGTACAGTTTGAATCTCGAGAAACGAAAAGTGTCACTAAAATTGGGACAGAGGGAGTAGCTCTCGAAGTGTGATTTCACATATGTTCTGGAAAAAAAAAACTCCTACTATATTTGGTAAACGGAAATCTCATATTTCGTTAATAAATATGAGTCTTAGTTGATATATATATATATATAAATGTTTTTTCCCCTTCATAATATTGAAGAATACATGGCGCATCATACAATAATAAGTAAAAAGCTATAGCCCGACTAGCAGAATCCATTATTATTTCTTGAGAGAGACATTCACTTGACTTTCTCCAGTATTTATAATATTGAAAGATATATGGCATATCATTATTCAACGTCCCACTGCACAACTACGCAGTGCTCCCTTACCCTGACATTTACAACAAATCCAACAACCTTTACAATCACTTTTGGTAGAACAAGATTTACCGCAAGTCATAAAACCATCAATTTGTGGGAGCAATCTCCTCTTAAGTCCTGAAAGTTTTTGATCAACATCAGCGGTAGCTAACACTTGTGTCTTCGAGAAATTTGACATATGAACTGAAACATTTCACCATAATAATTATCACAAATCACATTAAGAATGAAAACCTCGCGCACAAAAATACATGCTTAATTCATGCATATGTCTGAAGTATATATGTTCATATTTAGGTACATATATAATCACGAGCACAAAATTATAGAATTGCAATATATAGATAAATGAGATAGAGATACTAACTAGTGGCCGCCATAACAAGTATAGCAAAAACAAAACCAAGCTTGTGCAACACCATACTTGAAGTAATTAATATTTCACTACAAGATTATTTGTGTGAATATCTCATAACTTTCCAAGCATCATCATATATCTACACTTATGACACACTTCTTGCGATGACCTCTTTTTCAGGATTCCTTTTAGGATTAGCTCTCCCCTTTCTTACGTACACACCATCTCCATTTTCTCAATTGCATAGTTAGATGATTGACATATGTCTTATTTTTAGTTTTAAGGCTTAGATTGAATTAACTTAACAAACATGTTAACTATAATCACTACTAAAAAAACAGTGAAATTCGACCAAAATTTTCGACCACAAGCGGTCGAAAAAGGCCAATTTTGGACCAAAATTTCCACCACAAGGCATGGTCGCAAACAGGTAGGGTGAAATTTTTTTCGACCTCACGTGGTCGAAAATTTTCGACCTCACGCGGTCGAAATAAGTTTTCTACCTAAATTACGAAAATAAATTTTTCGACCACGTGAGGTCGAAAAAGTTATTTTTATTTAAATATTAATAAAAAATTTCGACCGCACACGGCAGAAAATATTATTTTTATACAAATATTCTGAAAATAATAAAAAAATATTTTCAGAATTTCGACCGCATGAGGTTGAAATTTAGCAATATTGTTGCCAGATTTCGACCTCATGAGGTCGAAATTCAAAATGTTGCCCAGATTTTCGACCTCGTGCGGTCGAAATTTTAATTTTTGAGTACAATTTCGACCTTATGAGGTCGAAAATTATCAATATCTGGGTGAATTTTCGACCTCATGAGGTCGAAAATCTAGAAAAAAAATTCCAACATTCAGCTGCTTTTACAGCAGCCCACCTGCCAATCACACTCATCAACCAAATCAACAATGCAATTCATCAACACGTCCAATTCATCAAAGTACTTCTACAATCATAAACTTCACATTCTAAAATCAAATTCAACCTCAAGTTTCAATTTAAAGTACTTCTAAATATCCTTAAAACTTCATTCAAACACTTGAACATCGTAAAGTTAAACAACTATAAACTACTTTCTATATTCAAACACTTAAACATCGTAAAGTTAAAACATCCATAAACTACTTCCTACAATCAAATTCACCTTCAAAAGTACATCTAATTCGAATTAAAACTATCATTAAAAAAAAATACATATCCAAGAAAACATAGCAATATTACAATCCAAAAGTCAACGTTGGGTGTTACAGACATGATCCGATTCCTCCCCATTATCCTCATCAACAAGAGCATGAACTACGTCTTCTTGTGACATAGCAATATTTTCATATTGATCTTTTCAAACAGGGTGCAAACACATCCTACATTGTAAAGTTAGATCAATTTATCGAAATGCAAAACATGTTATCAACACAATTCATAAAATACCTAAACTTGTTTTGAACAGTTTCTTCTTTAGCTTGTGTTGCTGCTGCTTCTTCTTTAGCTGGTGCCCCTGCTGGTTCTTCCATGAAAATTAATTAATTAATTATGTATGGTATCAATTTCCTAAGTCATATATGCAACTTTTGATGATACCCAACAGTCAATACTATTACTAATGATTCCAAAGATTCATTAGTAGTGGAGGACATGTGCTTGAATTAAACTCAAAACTGAAGAATTTTAAGAGAATCTTTAAGAATTGAATATTCTATTCCTACTAACTAATAAAAGAATGTACTGATTGAGAAAGGTACATATATAGAATATAGAGATCCTTAAGTATCCAATGTTATTGTAGAGATCCGAAAAAGAGAAAAGAAACGTCCTTTAATTAACAAATACAGCTGAAAAGTGTAACAAAAGCATAATCAGAAAATCAGCATAATGAATCAAAATAGTACTCCTACTACTCCCAAATTAATTAAATAAAAGAAAAAGAGTGAAGAAAATAATAGCAAAATTAATAATCTTGCCTTTCATTCTTTGTATACGCCTCTTGATTTCGTGAGCACAAGCCTCACAATGCATGTGAACTTTCAGAACCACTGTAATCACCTGGGGCTGCAAAAACAAACATACAACATCAATAAACAAAAAACCCAAGACACAATGAGAGACCTATATTTGTATTACAAACAAGAAAAAAGATGTTTTACTAAAAAACATTCTGATATGAATACCTTAAGCCCAATGCTCTATGGATTTCCTGCTTTATACTTAGCCACTGGTGTCTCTAGGAGCCGGAAATTCGTTAAACTACTAACAAATTCAATCTAAAGCAAATCTAACAAATTGATCCGCTAGCTATAAGGACACTGGAGTTGAAAGTTCCTACCCTTCCAACAAACAAGCACCAAATCTACCAACATAGGAGGATCACAACAAACAATTTTTAACACAAGAATAGCCATAAGGTCCCTAACCTTTTGTCTTTTAATAGTTAACCACAAGCTTTCATAGTTACACCTTCCGAGAAAAGAGTAACTAAAATTGAAAAAGAGGGAGAACATGAGAGAAAAGGAAAAACTACACTGATAAAAGTAGAAAGAGAAGACATTGATCAGGACCCACAATTTTGCAAGCTCATATTTAAACGTGGATGACTAGACTTCAATAAATTTGTAAGCAATAACTTCCATTAATTTCGTCATTCCTTTTCAGTTTTTCTTTTCCATCCAACAAAAATGAGATAGACTAAATCCAGTTTAATAATCTGAACCACCTCTTCACCTTACATTGTAACTGGAGAATAGGCACAAACGTCATGGTAGTTTGACAAAAATCTAGGAAGTGCATAGCTAGTACACTTGATGAGTATTGACTCAAAAGGTTCAAGTTGTGGACTTTACTTGCTTGGAGGTAGCATAGCTCTGCTGCATCTGCGAGGCAACTATATTGCAACACCAACCAACAAATTTAAACACCAAAAAGCATAGTGAAAGCAATCCTAGAACTGCTTATCAGTAAGCAAACAAGCAACAACTATTATGCCTCAGTCTCAGACAAGTTGGAGACAACTATTTGAATCCTCATTAACCATATTCCTCATTTAAATTCATCTCAAGTCAACATTATACATAATAACAATAAAAATGAAATGTACTAGAAGTTCTCTTCATTTCCTACTGGCATAAGTATCTCTAATAGGACTAAAAGACTCTTAGAAAGAGTAGGACCTAAAGTAAACGTATTAACACGACTAAGATATATTCAATACTAACCATAAGCATTTCTATGCTTGCTTAGTGGAGGAAATATTAATTCTTTCAGACACCATACTGTCGGTTAAAAAAGAGTAGAAGAGATCTAATATCCATCAAGTTTCAAATCACAAGCAAACTGACCCACATAGATTTCTATACAAAAAAAAAAAGAGATTAATAAACTACTTGAAACTGCAAGACATTAGTGGAGGGATAATTATATTGCAGAAACCCACAGAAACATACTAAAAACAATGTCAAAGCAAGACTCAACTCTAAACTCAACGCTTGAAGCATTATCCTTAAAAACACCACCAACAGCCATATGAAAGTACACCACATACTGCTTTGCAGAACACTGATAAAGACCACAAATTAATTCTCATGGTTATTTTGCCTGTAGCTGTCCAATTAAACAACATAATCAGTGTTAACTTACTACTTATTTCTTTCATACTAGTGATGATATTTAAGATGAGATCTGTAAATTCAAAATTGAACATGATTAGTGAAGATTAATATCGACCCCAACTTGTTTGGTATCGAACGTTGTTCTTGTAGGGAGAATAAATAAACATGAAATCAAACCACTTGCATACACTTGCAATTCCACCTCTTCCAATTTATTCACCTTGCTGAAGTTGAAAATAACGTACACTATCATGGTACAGAAAAGAATTTTTTTCTTTAAACTTGTAAATGAGAAGGTTTAAATTGTACCCAAAAAGAGGACCAAGACTCCAAGAGGCATGCATTACATGGCCATTTTCCAATATTTCCAGGATATATTATTCGTTGCAAAAATATAAAGATGAACAGGATACTTAGCTTACACAGACTTCCTTAACTTTTCCTTTTTGTTCAATCTATAGGCCAACATACAGGAAATGAGGAAAATAAAGGAACAGAGAAAAAGGTTCTAAAAAGATATCATCAAGAGCTTTAGATTCCATAACTCACCATGTTTTCAGTAATAGCATTTCTGAGGCAAATTTTAGTGGATCAACAGAAGGTAAACTAATAATGGGTAGACGGAAAAGATAACAACCTTCTTAAGCACTTGCTGCTCCAATGGAGAAAATGCAATAGCCTGAGAATTGGATCTAGTTTCCTCACAACTTACAGATGTATCACTAAGCTCCCCAGCTACATCACTAGTCAACTTGCTTCTGTGGTTCCCCCTCTAAAAAGGTTGAAGGACCAAGAAATTAGAACTACCACACATATCATAAAAGATGCAAAAAATAAACAATTAAAGAAGGTAACTGGCGGACAGCAAGGGCGGCAACGGAGGACAGGCAGTGGTGGGGATGGGGCGTCGGCGGCGGGGAGGGGTGTGGTGGGGATGGGGCGTCGGCGGCGGGGTAGGGGTGTGGTGGGGGTGGGAGTTTGGGATAAAATTAGGTTTTGGTATTTTTGGTGAGAATTGCACGATTGATGTGGGGGAGTACATTAAATTTTTCAAATTTATTATTTTGACCGCGTGCGGTCGAAATAATTAAGTCAGATTTGACCAAATTTGACTTAATTTTCGACCGCATGCAGTCGAAATATGTTTTTTTTTTAGTTAATTGTTTTATTTATATAATTAAATTTTTTAAAATGTTTTTTTCATTTATTATTTGTACAAAAATAAGTTTCAACCTCATGCGGTGGAAATTTTATTTTCCGTTTAAATATCGACCACATGAGGTCGAAATAAAAAAAAAAAAAAATCTGAAAATTTCGACCTCATGTGGTCGGTTTGTTTTTCGACCAAAAAGTGAAGTCGAAATTATTTGGTCAAAAAACCCTATTTTTTTAGTAGTGAGTTAAGGCTTTTATTTGGGAAATCATATACAACACCCCAGAAGCCTTATCCTAGAAAACTTATACATTAAATTAAAAAAACCTTGCCTAATTTTTTTTTTGTCTGCCTTAATCTCTACATACATGAACGAAAATTTGTTTGTGAAAATTGGTGTCCCAAATTCTTGTTTGTTACTGGCAGAAGAATTAAAATGTAGATTCTAATTAATCAATTCCAATCTATATGATTCAACCACATCAAGTTTAAATTCGATTTGAGTTCAAATAGTATATTGTTACTCTAATTCTTGTCTTTTCTATTTTTCGGCACCGAAAATTTGTGTTTTACATATGCGTCAGTAAATTACTAGTATTACTTTACTGAATAAGAAGAAGAATAATAATAATATAGAAATGACACTTGTGGTGTACGAACACTGCAGTTGATTATTGTACAAAATGTTGTGTAAATTGTACTAAAAAACTTTGGCCTATTTTATTGGTGAATAAACACATGGATTCCACTTCTCTTTTAGGTAAACCACGTGTAGCTATCAACAGTATTTGGGCCTTATAACTGTCTCTGTAATTATCTAGACTAGATCACTTCTTCGCTACTTCTTCCTTACTCTGCAATTTTCCTTCGCCACTGCTTCAAAGTGCTATCTCTCTGTTTGGTTTGTTTTTCCAACTTTCCTATTACTTGTTGATCTTTCAGTGTTGAATTTATATGTTTTCTGAGTTGTTTCTCTCTATTCGTCTCTCTTTCGAAGAGTGGAATATTTTCTTTTGATGGTCTTCGATAGTGTAGATTAGAATCCATGCATTTGTTCGTTTTTTGCTGATCGATTTGTAAATTAAAGCAGAGAAGAAGCCAGGTTTGACATTCAAATAGATGTTCCGTCAGTCATGATTTTCCTCGCAATCTCTGTATCCGTGGTCTGAGTTATTGGAAAACACCAGTTTCCATTCTTTAATTATATATGCTTCATTTATTCTAATTTAATGTGAGTTAATTTTATTTCTCTTGCAATTTCACGAAGAATTGTATCTTTGATAAAATGATGATCTTCCTTAGGAAGTTTCTATCAGCAATATATTGTGCTTATACTCTGTAATTTTAATTTAGGCTTTGTACATGAATTGCGTATGTTTTCTGAATACTGTATCACGAATTTCACGTGTTCCCAGTATGTACCTTGCGCAGATTAAATCAATACTCCTAGTATCGTTGCTGGTTTTCAGAATAGGCAGCACGATATATAGCTAATTTAAGCTCTCTCATTATTCAAAATTTATTTTTCTTTTTGCCTTATGTAACGCTATCACGACCTAATTTCACGGCACGACCTAATTTCACTAAGCCGTGCGGGCACCTGCCTTTCCCACTTCAATAGGAGAAACCTTAACTCAACATTCACAAATAATAGAAAATAGTGAAAGAAGTAAAATAGCGAAAGCGTCACAAATATAATATAAATAAGAAAATGCGGAAGTAAATAAAATTCGCCCCAGTATCTGGTCTGGTCATACAAGAGCATCTAATTAAATACTACAAGTCTGAATCATAATAATGCATAAGTAGTCTCAAAGTTCATGTCTTAGAATAGAAATAAAGACGTAATGATAGAAAGAGTCATCGGGCAGCGAACGTCCTCTTGCTCACCCTGAATGACTCGAATCAGCCATCCTCGAATATCAATCACGAGGAGTAGAAGTCCATCTCACCTAGTACTCTGCATTCATAAAAGAATGCAACAAGTGCAGGTCAGTACAAACAACAAGTACTAGTAGGTATCATAGACCGATTAAGAATAGCTAACGTATATAAAGACAACAAAACGAGATAAATACATAAACTAACAAGTACGAGTCAACACGAATATATATCCACAGAACAAGTCATCTCCTATGTTATAGCATCTAAACCCAATTGTGCCAAGTCTCAGCATAATCAATTCAAACCAGTACATCACAATAGTATCACAACAAGTTATCACCTATGTTATAGCATCTAAGGCCAACTGTGTCAAGTCTCAGTATATCACAATGGTATCACAATAAATCACAGGAAGCCAAATGATACAATGCAATGCAATAATGTATGAAGTGTGAATGCAATGCATATGCACCGTACACATGTACTCTGATGATGGAACATCACATCTCGACAGCACAACCCATGGAGGATCGGCGAAGTCCATGTACTCTCACGATTCCGGCAACAACCTCGGCAATCGCTACCAGCACTCATACCTCGATTCCTGGATAAACATCGAACATCGGTCCTCACGTCACTCTCATCCAACTGAGCCCAGCTCATAACAGTGTTTCCTTGTATATCATCAATGTATCAATAGTATATCATGAGAATGCGTGCAATGTATGAGTTCAATGTCAATAATCAAATCAATCTCAACAGTACCACACATGGCACACAAGTAATATCAATAGTAAGGCTACACAATAAGCCATAATGGAATCACAGTTCTCAACAGTACCTCCCAGGGCACACAACTAATATCAATAGTAAGGCTACACAATAAGCCACAATGGAGTCACAGTTCTCACCAGTACCTCCTAGGGCACACAAGTAATATCAATAATAAGGCTACACAATAAGCCACAATGGAATCACTATACTCATATTAATATCAATCAAGTAAAGTACCGCAGTATCATAGCCATGATATATCTCTAATCACCAATATCCGATGTCTAAATGTGGCAACGAGCCAATAAGTAAATAGAAAAAGATAAGTCAACAACGCAACGGGGTGGCTAGTAAGTCAACAACGCAACGGGGTGGCTAGCCCCCAAATCACACAACAAGGCCCAATCTAAAACAATATTCAACCCAACTTCATACCCGAAGGTTTACATGCATTCTCCGACAATATCATCTAAACATATGCTTCGCTAATCGAAGTCTCACCATAAGGTAAACCATAACCTACCTAGAAGGCCGAACAACAAAGTCTCCAATAATCAAACCTTAGTCTTACCTTTCCCTTGAGCCTCGAGATAATGAAAGTCTAAATAAATCCGAATCATGGAATTAGAATCAAGAAGGACATCATTCAAACCCTACTTCTATTCAAGACTTAAATTCAAAACCTATGGAATAGGATTTATGAACAAGAAAGGTGAAATTAGGAATCTAAAGATCTCAACATGAAATTAAAGCTCTAGGTGATCAGTTCCCATTAATATCAAGCTAGAAGAACCAACAATTTACTCAAATTCGGATTTTAGGCAAAACCCCCAAATTTGGGTATAAACCCTAACTCCTAATTCAACAATTAGACCTTAATCAAGAAGTAAACATGTTACTATAGCTTATATTCATTAATTCCATGCTAAATAAAGCTAACCCAACAACTAATTTCAGATTTATAGCCAAGAAACCCATTAAAACCCACTATTAATACTCAACTTATTGATGAACTTAGCATGAACCGTGAATTTCTATGGTAATTTAATAATCAAGGAATGAAGTATAAGGTCCGGGAAACTCACCACAAAGCTTAGCCTGTTCAAGGACTCCTCTCCAATAGCCTTTAGACGAAATAGGGAAATGTTTAGAGACTTAAGGGTTTTTATCACTTAAACCATTCAGCTACTCCCCGTCATGCGCTTCAGCGCTTAGCTTGACCGCTTTGGCGCTTAGGGTACTGCTTCGGTGGTCCCTTGCAAATGGTCTAGACCGCTTCGGCTGTCGGTCCCACGGAAGCGGACACCCGTAGACCAGAAAACTGTCCAAGTTTCATGAACTTCATCTGAAGTCCCGACTAACACTCGATACCGTCTGCTAACAAATCAAATATGAAATTATATATAAAAACGCGCTACGAACGCACTCCTGGCCTCAGAATTTCCATCGAGGATCTCGTTGACAGAGTCAACCCCCAATACCTCAAAACTAACCTTCCAACCCAAGTCCCAAAATGCACTCAAGTGCATTGGGAACTGAACCAAATATGCACACAAGTTCTTACAGACCGTCCGGACCTCTCGGAATCGACGGATTCCCGAAAAAGGTCTGTTTACTCAAAAGTCAACTTTGAGTCTCATTTTTTGCTTTTAAGCCAAATTTTCCCAAAACTTACCCAAATCAACTCAGATGACCTCGAGAAGTGTGCCAACATTCTTCGCGGGTCAAATATAAGCTAATAAGGGTCGGAAATGCAATAACGACCAAATGGGTTGTTACAAAAGCTTTGAATAGTGATTGAACTTATGAGTCCACCGAAACAGTCTAAGTGACCTGGTCCCTGAACTGTTTTCACACATAAAGACATAAAGTAAATAAGGCAAGATATTTACGTGTTAAACTCCTCACTCAAGGGATTAAAAATCATGACCTACCCCAGTAGGATTTCCACCTTCACTAAACTGAGCAATGTTTCAGATTATAAGCTTTTGCAACCTAGGAATTAGACCACTAATCCCTCCCCTTACAATAACTCTATTGTAAGCACACTCTTGACTAACTCTAGTCAAGCACCAAACTGATTCAACTAACTCTAGCTGAGCCTTAACACCACTATGACTAACTATAGCCAAGTGTTTACAACAAAAGCTTGATAAAAACAAAACACCTACAAAGAAGTGTAGGTTTACAATGTAGAGACCACAAAGACAAAGACTAGACAACTCTAGGACTCAAAACATCTTCAGTTTTTGGGATCTGGTCCTTGAACTTGTCTTATCTTTGTTCTTGAAAGCACCAAGAGAATTGTGGCGGCTGCACTTGTGTAAATCAGGATTTCTAGGTTTTCAAGTGATGGGTTAAACAATGCCAACATGTTATTTAAATAGGAACTCAAATGAGAGCATGTGAGGATCATGTGAGGGCCATGTAACCTGGATAGAGACGTTACACTGGTTTTGATCACTACTTCTGTGGTACTTTATTCATGGTGTACCAGGAGGAGATAACTAAAGTCCAAAGCCTAGTTCAGAGCATAGTCCCATTCTATTGTATACTTGGTATTGTTTCCTCGACAATACTAAAATTGTTCTTTACACACATTTGGATGATCCACTACTTTGTGAAGTCAACTACTATCCCTTGCGTACAAAAATGTACCTTAATGCATAGCTGCCATGGTGGATGTCTCTTGTGGTCATGCTAGCTAGCTTCAACTTGGTCTACAGGAAGCTATACATTCGAGAATAGACATTAGAGATGATGGACAAGGAAGCATGTCGGTGTTGCCTTATCTTCGAACGTGGTATCTTCAGTATGTCTCTAGAAGAAATGTTGGCTCAGAAGGGCCACCACTTGGTACTGGTAGGGCACTTACATTAGATTCCATTATGCTTAGGGTCCTTAATACGGAAATTGAAAGGGTCGATGGGGGGCTTATATGGGTAGGATCCTTTCATGGTAGTTGATTTAACTTCTATACTGGTGTTCTCTACTTCAAACTCATTACCTTCTCCAAGATCATGTGATCTATGGAAGTTCTCAAATCCGTAGTGATTCGTGTAAACTTCTTAATGCCTTTATGGAGCATTGATATCAACAAATTTTTAACTTATTTGAATTTCAATACCATGGCAGAATCTGTAAAATTCAATTCAGATAACGCCTGAAGGCAACTCTACTGCTATTGGTGACAGTGTACTGTCCTAAAAAATCTGCTGATGTTTCTGGGAAATAGAACTGAAGGACAAAAATAAGGTACACATCTCATGATTCCGTGATATACTGTGGAATTTTACAATTTTTCTGCTGCACTGCAATAATTTTTACTGTAAAAACTAAGTCATTCTTTCCGTAGAAACCGATAGCTCATAATCCATGAATAAGTGGCAAATTTTCTTTCAGTATTTAGCAAGTACAGTTCATACGAACAAATAAGTATTGTTTAACTGCTATGCTTTTGGTTCTATATTTGTAGTATAGTACTAAGTTTGGAATTCTTAGTGAGCCCCATTAAGCCAAGCTGTACATATTTCTAAGAAAAGAGCTTGCAGAACTGATTCAGACAAAAGAGAGCTACTTCATTTTTTGTTTATTTTTATTAGTGGGTTGCTATAGGATATAACCAATCCTTGAAAAACTAAGGAAAACAACACTGTTACTTGAAGTACAGTGGTTAAAAAGAAAGATACATAAATAAGGATATAGATCGTTCTCTCTCTCAAATTTGAGTTGTGAAAATTGCGTGGAGCAGAAGGTTTGGATTTCCTAAATATACCTGGATTTGAAGAGAGTGGTTAGTCAGCCACGTCCTCTTCAATTTCTTGGTATATTGTTCCTGAGGAAACAACTATCGAAAGACAACCTCATAGGTTAAGGAAAGAACTTTATCAAACAAATGAATTTGGTTGATCTTAAAGGTACTATGCTAATTCTTACTTCGAGCTCGCAAGTTAGTAGTTTTTACTGTGAAAGTTGTCTTACCTCTCAGGTGCCGTATATTTTATATTTTGAAAATGGAAAAGGCAGAACTAACTGCTTAATTGCTGATATAAGTTTTAGGAGTGATACTCTTATGCTGCACAGACTACAACAACACACACTCTCAAGTAAAACTTCTGCATTGTGACTCATTTGTCCTCCTAAGAGATTTTTATTTTCTTTCATCATTCTACTTTATGTATAATTTCAAGATGATGCTTATGGATTAACTGTACTATGAACGTTCACTTTTTAATTTTTAAACATTACACACACACACCTAAGGATTAAAGAATAAGGAGCATTTTTGGATAAATCGATTAGCAAAAGGCATCCTATAACATCATAGTAAGCTTAACAACTAATTAATTCATTTAGCGATATCAAATTCCAGTTGCAACTTTAGTGACAAGGTAGAAAATGGTACTCCCTCCGGATCAAAAAAGTGTTCACTTAGCCTTTTTTTCTTGGGTAAAAAAAAGTGTCCACTTATCAAATCAAGAAAGAATTAATCTTTTTTTTCTTTTTCATATTTGCCTCTATTAAGTGTTATATGATCAAATCCCAATAATTATTTAATTAGGGGTAGTTTAGTCAAATTACCTATTTTTGTTTAGGAGTAGTATTTTCTTAAGATGTGTACAAATGGCTAAGTGGACTCTTGTTTTGATCCGGAGGAGTATCATTTTAAAACAGAAAAGGATTTCCCTTGCTAAGAATGAAAAGATTTACAAGAGACGTTGATCTAAAATTTGTGTCAGTTCATGATTCTCTGCATTCAACAACGTTTAGATGATTTTGCACTTTGCAGCTTAAAGTGGCCAAATAGTAATTACATGCTGAATTGTTTTTATCCGTCATAGATGGTTTCCTTTTTTATAGCCCACAGAACGAAATTCTATAGACATGGATGTCACTGGCTTCGTTCTATAAATGGGAGATGAGGCATTGATTTATTCAACACCAGCTTAAATTTGATCGAGAAAGAGGATGAAGAAAGTAAACAAGTTTACCAAGGTTCTTGTATGATGATTAAAGCTATATTCTGGAGTGAAGTTCCAAGCTGAAGAGCCAATGTGGGAAGCGTAGAAGGCCATGGAAGTTTATGTAAAAGTGATCCAGTTGCAACTGCTTTGATTCAAATTCAAGAGGAATAATGCAGTGTGAAAAGAAACTATATGTTCTTGAAACTCTATAAACGTAGAACATATTATCTGCCCTTTCTTTTATATGGTAGAATAAAGTAGAACATATTATCTGCCCTTCCTATTTTTGTTTAGGTAAGGACAGATATGTCTACGCTGTATAATTTTTCGGCGAAGGGTGTTTGGTTGAACACCCTTGCCGGGCTGTGGCTCCGCCACTGTAGGTGAAACACTAATAGTTGAGTGTCTTCCATTATAAAACATAGAAAATGAAAAAAATCACCTAAAATGGTTGGCTGACTTTGTAAGTAAAATACCAATAATTGAGCGTCTTCTGTTATAAAACATAGAAAAGTTACTTTCTAAGAAAATTATCATTAATTGAGTGATCATATAATAAACTCCAATTTATGATATGAATTAGAGTTTGTGTGTATAAAGTTCCAAATTAGCAACAATTAAAATTGAAAATTCACAAAGTCAAGAACTAATGACACCTGTCTAGGAAAAGCTTTTTCGAAAAATAAATAAAAAATAATTCCAAGACAAGTTCAGTTAATCATGTTGTAAATGGCTGAAATGCCACAGAATTTACCATTATGAACACCGATTTTCCAAGATGGAGTTAGCAATTGGTAAATTAAATACTATTATATATATACATATTAAACAAATCTGTTGTTGTGCCTCCATAGCATAGTGGTATTGCGTTCGCTTCGTAAGCGAAAGGTCGCGAGTTCGATCCTCGCTGGGGGCTTTGTTTTGTGTATTGTGGCTTTGTTTTGTGTATTGTGTGTATATCTCTCGTATATTTTTCTTTTGTTGAAAATTGAAATGGAGTTAATCTCCTTGCAAACATATACTCGTTCCAATTTATATGACACTTTTTCATTTTTAGTCAGTTCAAAAAAGAATAACACATTTTTATATTTAGTAACAATTTAACTTTAAAATACCATTTATCATTAATGGAATGATTTAAAATTACATAAATATTTAGACCACAAGTTTCAAAAGTCTTCCTTTTTTCTTTATAAACTCCGTATCAAGTCAAACACCTTCATATAAATTGGAATGAGGGAGCACATACTTTTAACAAAATAACACAAGAAAGAGGAGACATTTGTCCCATTTTAACAGGATGATCTCTATAGCTAGCAATGTTGTATCTTATCGGGCCAATATATATTGGGTCTCACAAGGATAATTTACTCCCTCTGTTTCAATTTGTTTGTCTAGTTTTAATTGGCACGGAGTTTAAATAGTAAAAGAAAAAAGTCTTTTGAATCTTGTGGTCTTAAATTAAAGATATATAGAATGTGTCAAAATGCTCTTTAATCTTTTGATCATAAACATGTCATGTAGAAAGTTGGAACTAAATAATTTCCAAAAAGGAAAGAGATAATTTTTTAAGCGAATTGAAACGGAAAGTATCACAGACAAATTGAAACAGAGAAAGTATTAATTATAGGGTCGTAGGGAAAAGTGGTGAGCTCCACTATAAAGTGGGGAATGAAAATCACTACAGATACCGTTTTAAACACATGTTGACCTCTAAGCTCCAATCAACTTATGTTGCATGGATCCTTCATTCTTTGGCTAGACTATCTCCACCAGTGACATACACAGAATTTTTGCTAAGAGGTGTCGACATTTAAAGAAGTAAACAGATAAAAAAATTAGAGGGACGAATGAATGTTAGAGTTTTAAGTTTAACTTGGCTAATTCAGTTCAAACTTGGGTTTCAAGTAATTTAATGTCAAAGACAATTATGCAAAAGTTAACCGTAGGTTGATCGGTGTATTTGATCCTTAGGGCCTAGGGGTAAGATTTTGGGGGTTCGAGTACTAAGAAGCATGCTATATTTTAACAATTACAAAAAGTTTTTTTTTTTTTTTTTTAAAAGAAGAAGCTATAATTCGCTGCGAACAGATTCAAACTCTAGGTCATCGCTACACTAGAGACATGCCTAACCAATAGGCCATGGAGCATTTTGTGGTAGGCAGTGTCACTTTAGAATAAATGTAATGATATTCTGTTTTTCAGACTAGTATATATATACACAAATACTAATTAAAAGTTGCGACGAAGCAGTGTCGGACAACACCCCTTACTATAAGGTGTGTCCGCCCCTGATCTCCACTTCTCAATGCTTTCTCAAAAATTATAAGCAGGTGTTTCACCATAAGATTTGGGATCCCAAAATTTGAAATTGGTGTTTGTTTATGAAATCTGTACAAAATCTCAATTTCACATCATGATTTCAAATTTCAAACTTTTCAAAAAATAGGATTTCAAATTTCAAGTTGTGGTTTCAAATTTTTTTAAATGTAAACTTGACCAATAAGTTTATATTTTGTAGAAAAAAACCCACCCATCATTTTAAATTTTAGAAAAAAGACTCATACTCGACATGAAAAATTTATTCTTACTGTGTGGAATGATTATATTAAAGAATAACTAGTTATTACTATCGTTGGTTCTTTGGACTAGTGGATCTTTGTAAAATTTTGTGTATTTGAAAGTTTGTAATAATATGCACTGGCAAGCATTTATCTATAAAAGGAACATGGAAATATGCGATTTATTAGTGCCGCACCTTAGGATATTTCGATACCTCGTTTTTAAACTATGGTCTGCTCATTTGATAAGATTGTATAAGAGTTGAGAAAGTTGTGATAGTTTTCACAAATTGTGGGTTTTCATGTTTATAAGAAAATACAACTTATGAAATTCAAATTACATGTCCAAATAGAATTATACCTTTCCTCTTAACATAGCCAATCATTGAGGGAACTGGTGAGTGGGTAACTAGTTGAGCTTGATCAAGCCCAACAACAAGCGATTTCTTTCAAAGTGTTCCCTACACAGTGTCTTGGTGAAGATGTCTGCTACCTAGTCCTCTGTTTTGCAGAACTTCATAACAATTTAGCACAACAGCAAGCAGCAGCCACATACTCAGCCTCAATAGTGGAGAGAGCCACAGAGTTTTGTTTATTTGTACCCCATGAGATCAAGCATGACCTCAGAAAATGTGCCATTCCAGATGTGCTCTTCCTATCCACTAAGTACCCAGCATAATCAGCATCAGCATATCCAATCAAGTCAAAATTGTCTCCTGAAGGATAAAAGAGGACCAGGTCTGGAGTTCTTTTGAGATACCTCAAAATTCTTTTTGCAGCCTTCAAATGAGATTCCTTTGAGCTTGATTGGAACCTTGCACACAACCCAACATTAAAGACAATGTCAGGTCTACTAGCAGTTAGGTACAATAAAGACCCAATGATACCCCTAGACATGGTTTCATTGACAGGAGAACCAGGTTCGTCCATGTCTAACCGAGTAGCAGTGTCTATAGGTATATCAATCGTCTTAGCATTTTCCATTTCAAATCTTTTCAGCAGGTCTTTGATGTACTTTTGTTGACTGATCATGGTGCCTTTTGAGGTTTGCTTCACCTGCAGCCCAATGAAGAAATTTAGCTCACCTATCATGCTCATCTCATATTCACTTCCCATGAGATTTGCAACTTCTTCACAGAGGGAGTCATTAGTGGCACCAAAAATGATATCATCAAGATAAACTTTCACAATCAACAGGTTTCTCCCTTTTTTTTCCAGAAATAAGGTGTTATTAATTTTTCCTCTTGTAAAGCCATTTTTAAGAGGAAACCTTGATAATCTCTCATACCATGCCAGAGGAGTTTGCTTCAAACCATATAGAGCCTCGTCAAGCTTGAACACAATGATCACGATACTCATGACTTTCAAAACCAGGAGGTTGTTTGACAAAGACTTCCTCCTTTAGATATCCATTAAGGAAGGAATTTTTTATATCCATTTAGAACATTTTGAATTTCATATGAGATGCAAAAGCAATAGGAATCTTGATTGCTTCCATTCTTGCAACAGGAGCAAAGTCTCATCATAGTCTATTCCCTCTTCTTGAGCTATTACCTTGTTCCTTGTAGTGTTTTCCAATTCATCAAGATTATTTCAGAACACCTACTGATGTGCCGCGGAATGTGGCACATTCGACGCCTTTTTACTATGAATTTTGGTTGTTTTCAAGTAAGTCTGGTTCTTGTTAATATGTTTTGTTGTGTTTTAGGAAAACAATGGCCCAAAAGCAAAAAGCAAAGAACAAAAGAAAAATTGGCCAGAAATGAAGAATCGACGTTCCGTCGATCAGCCGACGAACCGTCGATAAGCTCGATTTTCCAGTGATGACAAAGTTGAAGACGACAAAGGACGGAAGCATTGACAAAGCGTCGAACTGATCGACGATTCATCGTTTGTGTCGTCAAATATCTCAACAAGAGGAGAAAAAGACGGAATACTCGACGGAGCGTCGAACTGGTCGACGTCACCGTCGAATGGAACACATTGCTGAAGGTACAAAGGACGGAGAAATCGACGGATCGTCGAACGATTTACGGTCCGTCGATCTTGCTATCAGGGGCAATTTTGTCAGTTGCTGCTGTGCGTTTTTGGAGCCTATTTAAAGAACATTTTAGGTTTTTCTTTGCAGCCAGATTTTATTGTAAAGACTTAAAAAGTTCCATTGGTGGGTGAGCATTGAATACTCCCCTTTTGGAGCTTAGTGAAGACAACAAGATTCCATGTTTCCATTATCTTTATTACACTTTGTAAGCTTTATGTCTCATTTATTGCTTACTACTTTTGAGACCATAATGTGTGAGTAGTTTCTTTAATCAAACTTGTGGACCCAAATGATGGGTGCTATGTAATGGGTATCTAGCATTGTATTTATATATAATGGGTTGTGATGTGTTTTATTATTTCTTGTATTCATTGTTCTATAAGTAGTTGCAAAGACTTGTTCATGCACAAACCCTAGTTTATTTGGAAAGATGAACTAGGGTGTGATTTGAAATAATATAATAAGGACTCGAGGCGCTAACCCTCGTTTAATGAACTCGCTTAGGGATAAGATGAGTTCTACTTGGCATATTTAATCAACCTTATTTTTAACTTTTCTGCATTTGGGAAAATCATGAAAAGAAATACTTTCTAACTATTGAAAAATATTAGAAAGTGTATTAGAGATTAAGTGCATACATAACCTCGACCCATTAGAAATATATCACATTGACACCCATAGCATAACATCTAATCATCACGGGTACACAACTTTGGTTCTCCAAATCCAAACAAATTCCAAACACTTCAAAATAGCAAATACAAACCAAATCTCTTTTCAAAATAATCGGAATAGGATTAAAGCCTTTAAAGACTAGTATCGCATACAATTAGTAACCTTTTCTCTCCAAATTCCCTGTGGGATTCGACCCCAACCTTTTTTGGGTTACTATATTTGACAACGTTCGCTTTACACCATTAATAGGTGTAATTTGAGCGTATCAAAATTTGGCGCCGTTGCCGGGGAATACAGTTTTGAAATTATTGATTGTTGTGTACTCTTCTTTAATTTTTTTTTTATTCCCTCACACCTTGTATGCTGTTGTGGTGAACCAGGTGAGCATGACAGGAAGACAGAATCGGAATCCAGGAAACCAAGGTGGACTCCAAGTGAACCCACCTGCACCAGAAGAGGATGAGGATGAGAATATATTTTCAGAATTCATCAATGAAGCTGATTATGCTTCTGCAGTGGTTCCTCCTAGAACTGGGAATGCTACATTCAAAATTGATAGTTCTATCTATCAGCTGCTGAAACTTGAAGGTTATTTCTGAAATTCTTCGGAGGATTGTCCACTTTGACATTTGAAGAACTTCTTGCATGTGTGTACTCAACAATCCCAAGGTGTTGTTTCTGCTGATGCACTTCGATTACGGGTCTTTAAATATTTCTTGGCTGGCCAAGCAAGGGAATGGTATGAAAAGCTCCCCAGCAATTCTATTCATACTTGGAGCGAGTTAGCCCATACATTTTTGAAGAAGTGGTTCCTACCAAGCAAAAAGGCTGAGCTTCGGGATAAGATCTTTGAGTTCAAACAACTTCTGGGGGAACAATTATATTCAGCACGGGAGCGTTTCAAGTACTATCTAGCTCAGTCTCCAACTCATGGGTTTCCGGATGCTATTCTAACCGAGAAGTTCTACAAGGGGTTAGATACAATGAATCAAATTGCTGTCAACACTGCAGCTGGGGGATGCTTCGTGGACAAATCATTTATCAACATCACCAGGTTGCTCGATAAGCTCACCATCCACAATCAAGCGTGGCACTCAAATGATAGTGAAATCTTGTCATATGGTAGTCCCTCTGCTACCGCGGTGGCCAAAGAAAATCATGAGCGAGATCATGCTTTTGCTCAATTGCAAACCACCGTGGATTTGTTGCCAAAGAGGCTTACGGAGAAAGAAGCTAAAAGTGTTAATGTTGTCGAAGAGATACCATCTCATGCTCCCGGGATGTACCAAGTCTCGGAAGAAGCTTATCTAGAGGGGAAGCCACAACGTGAGGATGCTAATTATATCGATCACCCTCAAGGGGGTTATAAAGAAATGGAGACCCCAACAACAAAGCAATCAATATGGCCGAAATGAATATGGTGGTTCGGACAGGAGGGATTACAACAACAACAATTATGGTAATCGGAATTCCAATACCTATGTTCCACCAAAGGGCCGTACGTCTAACTCTCAAAATTGGCGAGAAGGTCCTTCCAATGATCAAGGGACTTCTCGAATAGAATCTATGCTTGAACAGATATTGGACAACTAGCATAAGAGTGACAAGAAGATGGAAAATTTGACCGAAGTGGTAGGCTCTCACACCGCTTCGATTCATAAACTTGAGTCACAAATACGAGATCTTTATCGTGAGCAACATCCACCACAAAGAGGGAGCCTTCCTAGCGACACAATTCCGAACCCAAAGGGTAGTGGAGGCGATCACATTGCCTCATGCAAATCTATTTCTACTAGAAGTGGAAAGATCTTTAATGCGGTAAATCAGAGAGTGGTTGAACCTATCATTGTCGAGCCGATTGTTGATGAGGTTATTGAAGAAGAAGTTGAATAAGAAATGGAGGCACCAATTGAAGTGCCTATTCTTGTTGAGAAAGAAAAGGAAGCACACCCTATTGTTCTCAAGGGTAACAAGGAGCCAAGTGTTGAAGAAGCTACCGGTGGTAGCACCCTAAAGAGAAAGGTCACGGGAGAAATTAAACCCTTGACCCAAACATATAAATCTCATCCCCCGTTCCCACAAAGATTGATGAAAAGAACGGAGGATGCCAAGTGCCAACACTTCTACGACCAATTGAAAGGGTTGTCAATGAATATCCCATTTCTTGATGCATTCCAAGAAAAGCCGGGATTTGCTAAATACTTGAAAGATTTGCTGACTAAGAAATGACCAATCAAGCATGATACGGTGGGAGTCACCCACCGTGTGAGCGCTATTATTTTGTCATCAAAGGTTGAGAAGAAGGGAGATCCCGGGGCTTTCACGATTCCTTGCACCATCGGTCGTCATGATTTTGCTCGTGCTTTATGTGATAATGGGGCTAGTATTAATTTGATGCCACTAGCCATATATAAGCAAGCCGTTTTGGGAACACCTAGACCAACGAGCATGCGTCTCCAAATGGCCGATAGAACCATCAAAAGACCGGTAGGGGTTGTTGATGACATCCTTGTTAAAGTGAGGGAATTCTTATTACCGGAAGATTTTGTCATCCTTGATTGTGCGGTTGACAAAGAAGTCCTAATTATCGTGGGAAGGCCATTTCTTGCCACCAGGAAAGCTCTATTGGACTCAGAAAAGAATGAAATAAAATTTCGGGTCAATGATGAAGAGGTAACTTTCCAAGCTAGCAAGGGGTTAAAATTGCCAAGTGCTTATGAGAGCATTTCGGTCATTGATTATTTTGATTTGGTAGACGAAGCGGTGGATCATAAGTTAGAGGAGGAGCACTTTGACGAAACACTTTCGGCTATTTTGGTGAACTTCAAGGCAGATGACATGAAGGGGTATATTGAAACAGTTAATTCTCTCATTGGCCGGGGTTCGTACTCTTATGAACCGAAGAAATTATCTCTTGATCTTGATAAAAGAACCACTCCTCCGACTAAGCCTTTGATTATTGAGCCTCCAAAACTTGAGCTCAAGCTACTTCCCTCTCATTTGAAGTATGCTTTTCTTGGCCCAGATAATAGTTTACCGGTTATTCTCTCATCTTTGTTAAATGAGGAACAAACTCAAAAGGTGCTTGAAATGTTGCGGGCTTATCGAAGATCTATTGGGTGGATTATTGCGGATATTAGGGGAATTCCCTCCGGTATTTGTGAACATAGAATCGAACTAGAGGAGGATAGTTCATCAAGTGTAGAGAATGAAAGGTGGCTAAACCCTCCTATGAAAGAAGTGGTCAAGAAAGAGATAATCAAACGGTTAGATGCGGGTATTGTATACCCAATTGCAAATAGACCATGGGTTAGTCTGGTGCAATGTGCGCCAAAGAAGGGGGGCATCACTGTTGTCCCTAACTCCGAGAATGAGTTGATTCTGTCACGACCCAACCCCGTAGGCCGTGACTGGTGCCCGAGCTGGGCACCCGTACTTACCTGTTTACCAACCAACATAGTCATATCTCATTCTTGTTTAACATATAACAATTAACACAGATTTTTTTCTTTTTCCGAAACAGCCGCATATATCATACACATCAGACCAAAGCATAAATACATACAAGCCGTTGAGGCTGTCGGAGCAAACCGCATACGTAACCGGACAACAACGACCCACGACCCACATATATGTCTACAGGCCTCTAACAGACATAACATAATCATATGACGGGACAGGGCCCCGCCGTACCCCTGAATATACACATACATGTACATGGCAGAAAGGTATGTACCAAAAGATGGGCTCCGGGACAAGGGAACACTCCGGAATAGTAGAACAGGTAACCTAGACCGCCGAATCTCTTACACGAGCGTCTGTACCTGCGGGCATGAAACGCAGCCCCCCGAAGAAAGGGGGTCAGTACTGAATATGTACTGAGTATGCAAGGCATAAAATACGGAAAATAGAAACGTAACCGAAACAACGGTGCAAGAAAGTAAGTGCAATAGTCAGAATACCAAGATACTTATTTTCCGTACGTACATCATACTTACCGGTGCCATAGGTTGGAAAAGTACCAAAAACGAATAAATCATCTAGAGTGCCGCAGTGATTACTTCCCAAATACAGATCCTACGTGCTGGCGTCATATGTCTCCATATACATATTCGTATAACCAATCCATATATATACATATCATATACTGCCGTGGAGCGTACGGCCCGATCCATACATACATACCATATTGCCGTGGAACGTACGGCCCGGTCCATAATATAGAGTACACTGCCGAGGTACGTTCGGCCCGATCCGTAATATAACATATACCGCCGTGGAACGTACGGCCCGATCCATATAAACATATACTGCCGTGGAACGTACGACCCGATCCATAATACCACATACACTGCCGAGGAATGTTCGGCCCGGTCCATAAATAATATAACATATTGCTGCGGAACGTGCAGCCCGGTCCATACATATCATATACATACCGTCATATCATCTCATATCATATCTTATCATATCATATCATATCATATCTTCAAACGTGCTATCATACTTACAGACTCCTTTTAGAACATTTTCCATGAAGGTTAGGGACATTAAGACTTACCGAATTCTTTTAGAAACACAATTCTCTTACTTAAATCAAATATTTATCCGAATACTCGTACCAGACCATTTATGTCAGATTACACACCCATATCAGAATATTCATATTAGAACATTTATAACAAGATACTTACATCAAATACTCATATTGAAATACTCGTATCAAAATGCTCATATTAGGATAATTATATCAAAGTGGGAAACACTTATATCAAATCACTTATCGGATTGTTTATATCGATATACTCAAATCAGTATATTCGTATCGGAGTTTCTAGATACTTATCTCGGAGAGTGCATACGAATCAGAACAAACCCGGAACGGTAGCCAAAGGTTTTCCTTAACTATTGTACGGAAATGAACCAAATAGGGCAACACAATTAGGTCTTGGGGACTGTGGGCCCACCCCGGGTCAAGTCGAGGTGGCGGACATGAATCACGGACATTTGGGGTCCATGGAATCATACATGGAAGTTTCGAAGCGATTCGATTACATTTACAAAAGTTTCGGACATTTGATCACTTTTCAACAAAATATGAGTTTTATAGTTCAATTCAATTGAATGAATAGTACTTGATTTCAAATTCGGATTCCCATGAACAGGATTGCCCCCGGGGCTCAAATATCGACTTGGTATACCTAAGACATGCCAAAAGAAGGAATGAGGTAGCCTTACATACCTTTCGCGCTTCTTACGCTTGCCCAATCTCAAATCCCATTTCCTTCAAAATCTACAATTGGCCACAATTACCAAATATTAATTATAAGCCCTTAGGAATTGAATCTTAAGTTAACACCTTTCTACAGAAATTTGGGCAGGATCTCCCCTGTTTATATGCCTAGCCCGAATTTTTAATTCAGCAGCCAACAACACAACAACAATACCAACATCAATAATATCCTTTCCATATCGACATATTCCATAAAACAGCCCACATGCTGTTTTCCAACTTTTCACAACTAATTAACTCAGTATACAATTATTTAATCGCGTCTTCTTCGTAAATAAACTAGTATTAACACAAATAAGAAGAGATTCATACCTTTATCCTTTTAATATTGCTGTATCTTCACCTTTTCGCTAATTTTTTTGGCCACCACACGCCTGCCATATGATTCTGCAGTGAAAACTATACGCTATGCGGACTGGAATTGGGAAATTATACCTGGTTTGGGCTAAAATTTGGTGGTAGGAAGTTGGGGAATTTTCTGGGATTTTTGGGGGGGTTTTTCGTGGGTTTGGCTGAAAATGAGGGGGTCTCCCCCTCTTTATGATTGTTTTGGAAGCTGCCAGAAGCAGCTGGAAAAGTGTTCAGCGCGTTCGCGCTGGCACTGTTTTTCTGCCTGGACCTTCGTTCAGTAAAACGGTCATAACTTTTGATCCCGATGTCGTATGAGGGCCCACGACCTATGGTTGGAAAACTAATTCAATTATCTACAACTTTTATTTCTGGGTGTTTTCCCAAATTCCAAACTTATAATGCCGGTTTTGTCCCTAGAAGTCAGATCATCCGAAAATGTTTCCTTAAATTGTCCTTTTGGAGGGCTTATGCCCATTTTTGGCTTATGGGTCCTTCTTATGACTTGCTCAACTTTCAATATACTACGCGTATGTATCTTCATATGTCCTTTTTAAAATTCCAACGTGTGGGCCCCACTTAGCTTGCAGCCACGAGGGCTTTTTCGTCAATTAACATATGAACTAATTTACACCATATGGTCTCCAAATGTCATATATATGCTATTATTACCTTCTTATAACACAACCTTCATTCCGAACTTGATTTTCAAATTTTTGTTCAGCGCGTTCGCGCTGTATTGGCCCTATGGCCTTCTGCGCGTTCGCGCCACTTGCTGGCGCGTTCGCGCATACCATTTTCCTGGCTCGCCCATCCAATTTGTAATGTCCATATCTCCTTACCCCGATGTCCGATTGAGGAGCGGTTTGTTGCGTTGGAAACTAGACTTCCCGAACTTCTCTTTAAAATTTTGTTTTACTTCAAAATTTTTAATACACTAGAACATATCATTTCTTCCTTTAGACCAAACTTTTGTATCAGACCTTGCCTAACTTTCTTCCAAAGCCTTGGAAGCTTAACCTCCTTGATCCTGGTGTAGCTTTACTCTTCATTTGGTCCATACTAGGCCATCTACAACTTTGGTAACGCAAAATTTTTCCGGGGCGTAACAGATTCCTACAAGGATAGTCACCGGATGGAGAGTGTGTATGGACTATAGGAAGCTAAACACCGCGACTTGTAAAGACCACTTCCCTATGCCTTTTATTGATCAAATGCTTGATCGGCTAGCAGGAAGATCTTATTATTGCTTTTTGGATGGGTACTTGGGGTATAACCAAATTAACATTGCATTAGAGGACCAGGAGAAAACCACTTTCACTTGTCCTTATGGCATTTTTGCTTTCAGCCGTATGACCTTTGGCTTGTGCAATGCCCCGGCTACTTTTCAACGGTGTATGATGTCTATTTTCTCGGATATGGTGGAAGATTTCTTGGAAGTCTTCATGGATGATTTTTCTGTTGTTGGTGACTCTTTTGACGAATGTCTTGCCAATCTCGGTAAGGTATTCAAGCGGTGTGAAGAAACCAATCTTGTACTTAATTGGGAGAAATGTCATTTCATGGTGAAAGAAGGGGTTGTTCTTGGCCATAGGATTTCCGAGAAGGGTATTGAGGTAGACCAAGCAAAAGTTGATGTTATAGCCAAGCTCCCTCCACCAATCTCTGTCGAAGGGGTTCGTAGCTTCTTGGGACATGTCGGTTTCTATCGGCGGTTCATCAAAGATTCTTCCAAGATCGCCAACCCGATGTGTAAGATTCTTGAAAAAGAAGCTAAGTTTGCATTTGATGAGAAGTGCCTTAAGGCATTTAATGAGTTGAAGGAAATGCTCACCTCTACTCCAATTATTGTATCTCCGGATTGGTCAATGCCATTTAAGCTCATGTGTGATGCAAGCGGAGTTGCTATTGGTGCGGTGCTTGGGTAAAAGGCACAACAAAATCATGCACCCAATTTATTATGCTAGCAAGACCCTCAATGGATATCAAATGAATTATACCATCACCGAGTAAGAGCTTCTAGTCATTGTCTACGCGTTTGAAAAGTTCCGGCCCTATCTACTTGGATCCAAAGTGGTTGTTCATACGGATCATGCGGCCTTGAGATATTTGATGACAAAGAAAGATGCAAAGCCACGGTTTATTCGTTGGGTATTGTTGTTGCAAGAGTTTGACGTTGAGGTCAAAGATCGAAAAGGTTGTGAAAACCAAGTTGCGGATCATTTATCTAGACTTGAGGAAGCTGGGAGACCGAGTGGAAATCTTGAGTTAAATGATGTTTTCCCCAACGAAAGACTCTTGGCTGTATCTTGTGAGGTTGCCCCTTGGTATGCAGATATCGCTAACTTCTTGGTGACGGGTCTTCCCCGACGACATCAAGGCTTATCAAAAGAAGATATTCTTGAGAGATAGTCGTCAATACTATTGGGATGAGCCCTATGTATTCCGAACTTGTGCCGACAACATCATTCGGCGATGTGTGGCCAAATCCGAGGCCATGGAAATCTTAAAAGCTTACCATGACTCTCCCGTGGGGGGTCATCACAGTGGGAACCGCACAACAGCTAAAGTGCTTGAATGTGGTTATTATTGTCCCACCATTTATCATGATGCAAATTTGATGGTGAAATCTTGTGACCAATGTCAACGGCAAGGGTCAATTGGGAGGAAGCACGAAATGCCAATGAATTTTGTCATGGAGGTTGAGCTATTTGATGTGTAGGGCATCGACTTTATGGCTCCATTTGTGAGTTCTCGTGGTATGTGATACATCCTTGTTGCGGTTGACTATGTGTCCAGGTGGGTTAAAGCTGTAGCATTGCCCAACAATGATGACAAGAGTGTCACCAAATTTCTCAAAAGAAACATATTCACAAGGTTTGTCACTCACTTTTGCAACAAGCAATTCGCTAATCTCTTGGAGAAATATGGAGTGCAGCACAGGGTGGCAACTCCTTACCACCCCCAAACTAGTGGGCAAGTCAAAATTTCCAATCGGGAGATAAAGAGCATTTTAGCCAAAACTGTTAATGCAAACCGAACTGATTGGTCATCTAAGCTTGATGATGCTCTTTGGGCTTATAGAACGGTGTTCAAGACACCCATTGGTACTTCTCCTTATCAGTTGTTGTTCGGTAAAGCTTGTCATCTACCTGTTGAACTTGAACACAAGGCTTTGTGGGCATTAAAAAAATTGAACATGAATTGGGACGAAGCAACCAAGCTGCGGTTATTTCAAATGAATGAAATGGATGAGTTTCGGTATCATGTTTATGAGAGTGAGAGTTTGTACAAAGAAAGGATGAAGCACTATCATGATGTCAAACTTCTGAAGCGAGATTTTCAACCGGGTGATTCAGTGTTGCTGTTCAACTCAAAGTTGAAGCTCTTTCCGGGCAAGTTGAAATCCGAGTGGTCCGGCCCTTTTACTTTGGTGAGTGTGTCACCCAATAGGTCAATGGAGTTACAATCCGACGATGGGACGCGTACTTTCAGAGTGAATGGCCATCGGGTAAAGCACTACCATTGGATGGTTGATGAAGACAACATTGTTGATGCTCACCGGTTAAAACATGGCACCGGATCTTAGCATAAAAAATTGCAGTACGTCGTGCCGCGACGTTAAATTGTGCGCTTCTTGGGAGGCAACCCATGTGCATTTTCGAAATATATTTTTATTCCGTTATTTTTTATTATTGTGTTGTTTTAATGTTTGTTGATGTGTTGAGGAACCTAAGTGTTGAACGCAGAAATTTCCAGGACAACAGTTACACAACACACTCGACGAAACGTCGATCTAATCGACGAGACGTCGAATGCACCGTCAAGTGGATCGCATGAAAGATTGGTCATTGGAAATAAGGCCAAATCGACAAGTTTGACGCTCCGTCGAACTGATCGACGGGCGTTCTTCTCTCTTTTTCATTTATAAAAAAAAAAGGGAGGGGGTGTTCACTCGACGGAGCGTCGAATTAATCGGCGCTCCGTCCTTTTTACCACGATGGTTCAGAAACGTGGGTTTATAACCCACGTCCGTTCCACTGCTTCAATTTTTTTTATCTATAACGTCTTTCTCTCTCTCTCTCTCTCTCTCTCCACCTCTCCATAACCTTTACCCCACCCACTTCTCCCTTTCCTTCACCACCCCACAACCGCCACTCCCCCCCTTCCCTACTACTCTATCCCTCTGTGTGTGTGCTTCTTCGGGTGTTTTTCCATTCTAAAGGGCTGAAATCATATTCATTCTATTGTTAGGTATGTGACTTAGTGGATTGTGTGCTCCCTTATGTTGTTTGTTTTTGCATTCTATGGCTTGTGTTGCATATTTTTTATTGTTTTCATTGTTTTATTTTCGCCTGGGATGCTCATGTTTTTTGCTGGGGGTGGTTTGTTGGTTTGTTTGTGGTTGATTGGGTCATTGATCTTTAGCCAAGTCGGAGGGCATTACGACAAACACACCTCATTCATGAGATTGTTGTTGTTTTGCCCACCAACTGTTCGATGAAATGCCAAAGTAAGACATTGTGTGTCACGATGGCTTGGAGGGCATTACGACCATCAAGTTGTTTTGCCCGCAAAGTGTTTTCCCTAGTCTAACCCAAGCCAACATGGGGTGAAGTCTGAGTAACCCTAAAATACGTGACGATTTGCACCTCTGCCAAAGAAATGTACGGAATCTGTAGTTTTAGCATGCGAAAACATTCGATGCTCAGTTCGACGGCCAGTCGATTCAATCGATGGACCGTCCTACTTAACGTCAAATGAGCCTTATCAAAAGTTATTAACAAACAACATCGACGGTGGATTCGACGACCCGTCGAATCGATCGACGGGGCGTCTTTCCCACCGTCTTTCAGTTGAAATTTCCAGTGGCTAACAAGAGATTGACGGGGCATCTTTCTCACCGTATTTTAGTCAAAATTCCAGTGGCTAACAAGAGATCGACGATGAGATCGACGGCTCGTCGATCAATTCGACGGGAACTTCGACGCTCCGTCGATCTGTTCGACGACTCTTGTAGCACATCGACGGACCACTGGCAGCTTTAACATTATCGCATGTCTTGTACTTTTGTCTGATTCTGTTATGTTTCTATGGTTGTCTTAACAATGAAATGTGTTCTTTTCTCACGTATGCCTCCAAAGAATCCAGTAAAGCGGGGTGGTCCCAGAAAAGGCCGGGGTCGGGGTCAAACAACCCTTACTCTTAGGGATGAACCCTCTTTCTCTGAACGTTAAGCGGTAGTCCTAACGACTAGATCGAGGGCACATAACACCACGCCTCAAGCAGAATCACCCACTTTACTCTCCTCTCAGTCTACATAGGGGACTTCATTCTCCACATACGCTGATTCTAGCGATGCAGCAACAGAACAACCAACAGCTCCTGAGGGAAATTCAGATGAAGAGCAAGAGCGGCTGCGGCTGCAAAAGATGGAGATAGCTGCAATCCGCTTCCCCTATGAAGGGTGCTGAAAGTACTATGTAAAAGGGGTCACTACAGTCAGCGGGGGTAATCCGAGGAGAAATATTCAGGAAGAAGAACAAATCAGTATGAGCGGCTTAGAGAGCTACCCTCGGATTACTGATCTCATCCAGCACTATCATCTTGAGGTAATCACACAGCCTCTAGGGGATTATTGGCCGACCATGGTTCGGGAATTCTATGCTACCTACAGAGTAATGCTCGAGCAACGGCACAAGAACAAGAAAGCTTTGAAAGCCGCCCCTCCATTAGACACAGTGTATGTTCGGGGTATCCATGTTGACATCTCAGCCCGCACAATCAACAGGTTTTACTTCGGTGATGACTTCGTGGCACCGACCACAGTGGAATATGATGATAAATTTGAAAGAAGGGCTGAGCAATCTGTACGGGAATGGTTTGCGACGATGATGGCTAGAGGGTCGGCGGACCAGGCCCCATGGGTGAAAAAACGTTGCTGCCAATATCCATAAGGCAGATATCAGCTTGCAAGCTAAATTTTGGTGGAATTTCGTCATTTATCGGGTTCTGCCCACGGGAGCAGATAACATAGTCACGCCGGACAGAGCAGTGGTTGTGGCTGCTATGCTATCCAGGTACCCAATGAACTTGGGTGATGTGATCAGTAGAGCCATTCGGGCACGCGTACCGCAGGAGGCGACAACCTTGGTATTCCCGTGCCTTATCACGCAGTTGTGTAGGTTGGCCCAGGTGAGGCACATTGATACATTTGCAGCTACTCTTCCCGCAACAAAGGTGTACGACATCACACGGAGTAGGGATGAGACCTTCCGTACATCTCAGGCCACCAGTACTTCATTGCTAGAGCTCATGGGTGAGCAGGCTAAGCATATCATGGATTCAGTACCACAGGGCACAGTTGATATAGGCACAGAAGGATTGTCCACCACAGAGGCCTCCACACCATCTGTAGCTGATGCTACCCCTTCTTCTAAGGCACCACCTCGGCCTGCTGTTCCATCTGCATCTCCTATTCCTCGGTCAGTCACAACATCAGCTTCCGAGGATCTCTTTGTCCTCAACAGAGCCAACTTCAGAGAGTTTGCAATCAAGGCAGAGCGTGCTGATCAGCAGGTGACTCGGATATTACAGCAGTTGGGTAGGTTTGTCCGGAAAGAGATTGCACCGGAGTTGGAGCCTCTTCAGCGGGCTATGAAGAGGCATCATGCTAGAGTCAATGCACGACTTGACAGTTTAGAGATGCGGATACTCACTATTGAGAAGAAGAGTGAGTCTGGTACTTCGGGAGAATTGAAGACCGAGCTCGACCAGCTCCGAGCTGAGATTGCGGCCTTTCGGACGAGAGAGCTGGTTATTGTGGATGACCCGACACCACCTGCACCAGTCGCCAACATTTCCGATTTGATCCGAGTAGTTGACTTGGTGACTGAGGATGAGCCTAAGGAGAGTCGCAAAAAAAAAAGAGGCCTGTCACATTGGCTGATGATGAGGATGAGGAGGAGGTCAATGAGGATGAAGACCTCGAGCTTCAGGAGGGTATTCGGCCGTCGCGCCTGGACACGAGGTTCACCGGCGCATCGTCCAGCACTAGTGCTATCCCAACACCAGTCAGGCCGATCACGATAACTCCTCAGGACCTGCAGCCATAGAGCCAGTCAGCTCCACCGCTTTAGTCCACTGAGCCAACAGCAGAGAGGGCCCCCATTCAGTCTGCTGCAGAGGAGACACCTCAGCAGCGACAACAGGATTAGAGTAGTTCAGGTCGGCACCACCACCATGGGGTGATGGTATGGTTTTTGATGCATTGGGGACAATGCATCCTCTTTTTGCTGGGGGTGGGGTAACCTGATGTACTTTGTAGTATTTATATTTGTTAAATTTTGATTAAAGTAATTGTGACTTTCATGGTTGTTGCATTTGAACTTATGGCATGAATTTTGGATGAAAAAGGATATTTATGATGTGTTTTATGGATTGATTTGAAATTGACCCCTCCGAAAGTTTATTGCGTATCTCAGGTTGTAATGAATTGACACGTATGGTTCTTTCTGTGACATCATAGATATTAGAGTATGGATGAATTGAGTGTTCAAATCCTTATGCCATTGTGAGTGTGAGAACTTCTTGTGTTCATTGTTAGCATATGTGGATCCAGAACTTGCCTGGTAGGTCGCGCTATATTGCTTAGGATAGTCGGTTGTGAAGTGATCATACGCTTTCCTTCTAAAATAGTCATGTCAGCCTTAAAAAGTCCAAAACTGGTTCTATATGAATATCACTAGTTCCCACGTTGAGCCTTTGTCTTTTTCTCTTGATTAGCTGTAACAAACCTTTTCCCCATTTCATGAATTCATTCCATCTTTGCACCCATTCCCTCCTTGACAATACTAGAGAAAAGAGACAAATCGCCTAAGCTAGGGGTGGTATATGTGTGAAGTAAAGGCCAAGAGCCTAAAGCTGGGGGTGTGTGAGTTGCATAGTCGAGAATTGGATGTGATAGCGGATTAAATTTGAGAAAAGTTTATAAAAAAAAATATATTTTCATGTATATATATATATATATATATATATATATATATATATATATATATATATATATATATATATATATATATATATATATATGTATATATATAGTTTTATAACAATAATAATATTGTCTCATAAAAAGATTGTAAATTCTAGTAAGAGTAAAATCACATCTTAGTCATGAGTTGAAGAATGAATAGATTGGGCATGAGAAGAAAGGTCAAAATCTGTAGTGTCGAGGAGGATGAGTCACAAATTCCCAAATGAGTATCCTACCGGTCCCCGAGCCTACATTACAACCCAAGTATAGTGATCACAACTGAACCATCTGAAAGTGTTAGGCAATGAAATTAAAGGCAAGCATATGGTATCTGCACTTGTAAATCATGAACTTCTTTGTGAGCGCGAGTGCTTTCTATTCTCATCCATCCTTGTCCCGATTCTTATTGTAAAATTGTGCGTTGGACATTCTCTAATCTAAGTGAGGGTATAATGGTGAATACTCGCACGCATAAATGCTTATAATAATGTGATGTCATCGATTGAAGCGTCGAGGTCAATTCTAATAAGTTTGTTTTGAAAGAACCCTGTTTGGGAATGAGGAAAGAGGGAGTTGATTTGAAAAAATGCACATGCCGGTAGTGATGAGCAAACACCATTGTAGTCATTTTTACTTTATTTTTAGCATAGTTGCAATTTTATTTTGTAAGTGTTTTGTCTGACTTGCTTGAGGACAAACAAAGATCTTAAGTTGGGGGTGTTGATGTGCCGGGGATTTGTGGCACATCCGACACATTTTTACTATGAATTTTGGTTGTTTTCAAGTAAATCTGGTTCTCATTAATATGTTTTGTTGTGTTTTAGGAAAACAATGGCCCAGAAGCAAAAATCAAAGAACAAAAGAAAAATTGTCCAGAAATGAAGAATCGACGTTCCGTCGATCAGCCGACGAACCGTCCTCTGAAGCGTCGATAAGCTCGATTTTCCAGTGATGAAAAAGTTGAAGACGACAAAGGACGGAAGCATCGAAATGATCGACGATTCGTCATTTGTGTCGTCAAGCAGGATCTCTCAACAAGAGGAGAAAAAGATGGAATACTCGACGGAGCGTCGAACTGGTCGACGTCACAGTCGAATGGAACACATTGCTGAAGGTACAAAGGACGGAGAAATCGACTGATTGTCGAACGATCGACGGTCCGTCGATCTTGCAATCTGGGGCAATTTTGTCAGTTGCTGCTATGCGTTTTTGGAGCCTATTTAAAGAACATTTTAGGTTTTTATTTGCAACCAGATTTTATTATAAAGACTTAAAAAGTTCCGTTGGTGGGTGAGCATTAAACACTCCCTTTTTGGAGCTTAGTGAAGACAACAAGATTCCATTTTTCCATCATCTTTATTACACTTTGTAAGCTTTATGTCTCATTTATTGCTTACTAATTTTGAGACCATAATGTGTGAGTAGTTTCTTTAATTAAAGTTGTGGACCCAAATGATGGGTGCTATATAATGGGTATCTAGCATTGTATATATATAATGGGTTGTGATGGGTTTTATTATTTCTCGTATTCATTGTTCTATAAGTGGTTGCAAACACTTGTTCATGCACAAACCCTAGTTTATTTGGAAAGATGAACTAGGGTGTGATTTGAAATAATATAACAAGGACTCGGGGCGCTAACCCTCGTTTAATGAACTCGCTTAGGGATAAGATGAGTTCTACTTGGCATATTTAATCAACCTTATTTATAACTTTTCTGCATTTGGGAAAATCATGAAAAGAAATACTTTCTAACTATTGGAAAATATTAGAAAGTGTATTAGAGATTAAGTGCATACACAACCTCGACCCATTAGAAATATATCATATTGACACCCATAGCATAACATCTAATCATCGCGGGTACACAACTTTGGTTCTCCAAATCCAAGCAAATTCCAAACACTTCAAAATAGCAAATACAAACCAAATCTCTTTTCAAAATAATTGGAATAGGATTAAATCCTTTAAAGACTAGTATCGCATACAATTAGCACCCTTTTCTCTCCATATTCCCTGTGGGATTCGACCCCAACCTTGTTTGGGTTACTATATTTGACAACGTCCGCTTTACGCCATTAATAGATGTAGCGTATCATCTACCTAGTCCCAATCACTGTTCTGTCTGAAAGCCTAGGGACCAGGTGCCATACCTTGTTTCTCTCAAATTGGTGAAGCTTTTCTTGCACAGCAACTATCCAGTCAGAATCTTTCAATGTTTCCTTGTTATTCTTGGGTTCAACTTGAGGTGGGAGGGATGAGAAGACAATAATGTTTCTCGCCCTAGACTTAGTTTGAATACCATAGTCTAAGGGAGTAATTACATTGCAGAGAGGATGAGATCCCTTGTGCTTCTAGTTGGATAATTGAACTTCAGTATTCGAGGAACCAGGTTCCTCCATATTTGATTCATCATTGACATCAACAGGGGCATGACTTCCATCTCTTGTCCAACCTTAGGAGTATCTGATACAGCATCAGCTACCTGATCTTCAGCTTCAAGTGGAGTAATAGGGGGACCAGGTTCCTCAGTGCCTTCTGGAGATTCTGCTACATCTTTTTCATCACTCTGTTTGATTTGATTCATTAATTCAGTCTTTCTATTTGAAATTTTGATGGCTTCATCAGGAACTTTTGTAAATTCACCATCTTTAGCTTCATCATTGTGTGCCTCTTTGCTACTCAAATCATTTAAATCATCGAAGATCACACATATCCTTTATTTGTATGCAAGCACCACATACTTTGTGATCTGAGAACTTGATTTTTTGACATCGCAAGCACCAGGTCCTCCACGATCTTAATGATAATCAAGGATAAATACTTGCATGTCTTGTTTGTCTGTGTCTCAATTTTGCATGATTACCAAGGACACAGGGATATATTAAGAACACAAGGTTATGTTAGATCCCACAAATATGAGGACCACTTCACAAGTTGTGCTTCACATAAAAACACATAGTACATGTTCTCAGTTGCAAGGGAGAATGTCTTGCTAGTTTTTCCAGTGCTAAAAATTCACTCATTCTTTTCATTTCCAAACGACATCCTCCCTCCTTGGTAGGCCTGAGTGAGAGAAATTCATTCATTTAGTTATACGCCTTGAGCAGCCTCCATCCATGTACCTTTTTGACTGCTTCCTCTCACTCAAGCCTATCGGATGGATCACTGACTGAGTTTAGGAACCCAAACTAGATTGGGTCCCTTGGAGTGATGGAGAGGATGAATTAAGCTTCTTCTTTTTCCCCATGCAGACAAGTCAGTTTTTCTCTTGTGAGGACTAGGTCCCTTCGCTCTCAGTCTCTTTTCGACAAAATCTTCATTTCTCTTAGGGGCTTGAAATTTGAATTTTCATGCCCTTTTGAGATGGCCAGTCTGACCACAATAAGTGCATAGCCAACTTTCAGTTGTAGAGACAGCCTTGCTGTGGGGATTGTTGGGAATTTTGGTCTTTTGAAAACCAATGTTGGTCTGTCTGCTACACTATTTGTGTACATAGATGCAATTGAGGACCAGGTCCACTATAGTGACTCATCTAGCTTGATTTTCATGATTTTCAGCTTCTCCTGAAGCTCTTTATTCTTTGCCAACTCAGCCTCGACACTCATTTTGGTTTGCTCAAGCTTACTTCCAAGCTCAAGCTGAATCTTACTTTCCTCCTCTTTTCCTCTAGAAGGTGTATCCATCAATTTCTTTATTTAACTTTTTAGCAAGGAATTTTCTCTACTAACTTCCTCAACCTGTTCCCTCAAGTTTATAATGCATACTACCATGTCATCCCTTTCTTGTTCTACTTCGTCAATCTTCTCAGTTAGAGCCTCCCTTTCTTTAATGAGACCATGATGCTCATTGATTAACATGTTTGCTAATGAGAACAATTTTCTATGAGAGTAACTTTTCATTTTTGTTTGAACAGCAAGAAGGTTACCTCATCCTGCTCACTTCCATCATCAGTGTCATATTTTTCCATGAGAGCAAAGATTGAATCGTATATTGAGGTTTCATCATTGACAGCCAACATGGATGTGTCACGTAAGTCATCTTCATCTTCAGATTCACTTGTGAAATCTCCCCATGCAGCCAAGCCTGCTTCACCAAGTTGTCTGCTGCTTTTCTTCTTTTGAACTTTATATCAGGAACCCAGTTCCTCTTTACTGCTTTGTCAAATTTGTTCTTGTAATGGTCTTGCTTGTGGAGAGGACATTCTTTGATGAATGCCCATGTTTTCCACATTTGTGACAGCAATCATATCCCTTGAGATTTTTGTTGTAACTTGCCTTCTTCTGGAGCCCACCATTTTTACGAACCATTTTTTTTTGAAATCTATTAGTGAGATATGTCATATCTGACTCATCATCACTTGAATCACTCTTACTATCAGCCTTGAGAACCAGGTTCTTCTTTTTCCTTGGCTCCCTCATTTCCAGATGTTGTTTTCTTTTGAGTTCATAAGTCTTGAGATTACCAGTGAGCTCATCAATGGTCAGTTTTTGCAAATCCTTGGCTTCAGTGATGGCATTTACTTTACTTTCCCAAGAATTTGGCAGTACAGTTAGTAGTTTGCGAACCAATTTGTTTGTCACAATTATTTCACCAAGAGAATGAAGTTTATTTATGATGGAGGTGAATTTGATATGCATATCATGAATAGACTCACCATCATTTATCTTGAAAAGCTCATATTCCGCGATAAGCATGTCTATTTTAGACTGTTTCACCTGACTAGTTCCCTCATAAGCGGTTTGAAGAGCATCCCAAATCTCCTTTGCCGGTTGGCATGATGAGATGTGATTGTACTCATCAGCCCCAATACCACACACAATGATCTTCTTGACTCTGTAGTTCTTTTCAACAGCCTTTCTATCAGTCTCATTATATTCCTTCCTTGTTTTTGGAACTGTTTCAGCTCCAGCCTCATTTTTCTTCATAGGAACAAAAGGACCATCACAGATAATGTCCCATAACTCGGAGTCCTCAGCCATGAGATAGTTATGTATCTTTGTCTTCCACCATTTATAATATTTACCATTGAATCTTGGTGGTCTTGTGCTAGATTGTCCTTCTTCTAAGTTCGGTGGAGCAGCTATGAGAAAGATCCTTTCTAGGTGTTAACCTTTTAGAAAGAACCCGCTCTAATGCTAATTGATATAATATATGAGTCCATCAAACAGGATAGAGAACCAAGTTCTCTATCTGTTCCCTCAAGTGAAAACAAAAAGTAAATAACACAAGATATTTATGTGAAAAACTCCTTGCTCAAGGGATTAAAAACCACGACCTACCCCAGTAGGATTTCCAACTTCACTAAACAGAGCAACTTCAGATTACAACCTATTGCAACCTAGGAATTAAACTCTTAATTTGTACCCCTTACAATACCTCTATTGTAAGCCCTTTACAATAACTTTATTGCAAAGACACTCTTGACTAACTCTAGCCATGAACACAATCACACTTGACTAACTCTAGCCAAGAACATAAACTGACAAAGGTTGTAGATCTATCCTACTTTTACACTTCTTGAAAGTCGTGTAGGAATACAAGTAAAGAACAACAGACAAAGATTTAACAACTAAAAAGAACCTAAGACATAGACATTGAATACTGAACTGGTTCATCTTTGAGAGAGCACTTTAGGAGCAACGACGGCTGTCTCTTGAGAGTAAATATTCTTTTTGATTTCAAATTATTAGGTTAAGCATTGGAACATGTTGTATATATATTCGGGAGCATGTGAGAATCAGGTGACAATGGATAGGAACATTTCAACCTTTGGTTTGGCCTCTAGCACACTGCAGTTGTGCTGCTACGGTTGCCAGTTGATACAGTGCCGCAGCTTTATAGCTGTAGAGTTGACTGTACGACGTGCAGGGAGCTGATCAAGTACCTGATCCCTATCTGATTTCTTGAGAGTTTGGCAAATCATCAAAACACAAAATATCATATCTTATCACAATACTATTCATTATTTTACCAATGGAAGTCATTAGGGATTGTATTGGAAGCTAGCTCTCGTGTCTCTTCATATGTGATTTCTTAATTTTTTTGTTTGCTCTTGACAAGGGACGTGGCGTTTGTTTAGACAATAGTTGATTTTTTTTTGTTTTGTGAATTTTTCAACTTCATTCAATCAAACGTTATTTTGTAAGAATATTAACATAATAAAATTAAAAAAACATGATATTAGGATATAAAAACAATTTAGATTAGCAGCGATAATTGCATGTGTGTCCTTTTGAGCTATATATAAATGATCATTTTCTTTATTGTCCTTTGTTAATACGACGGGGTCAATGGACCAATCAATACCAATATATATTATAAAACTAGGCATAGATAAAGTGATGTAGCACATCTCTATGCAAGGGCGGAGGGAGGAAGGGCCAAGGGGGTCATCCGAACCCCCTTTGGCGGAAAATTACACTGTTTATACATGGTTAAATTTTTTTTTTTTATATATATATAGTAGACGTTGAACCCCCTTTGCCTTCTTCGTGTGTTTACTTTTTCATAGTTTGAACTGCCTTAGTGAAAATCCTGGCTCCCCCACTATCTCTTTGGCTTCCATTGCTATTTATCTTTTTTTGTCAAATTTTTAACCTTTTTCTCTTATATCGCCCACAAAATATTTGATGAAAATTAAAAGCACTCTATCAATAAGTCTATAATTATTCACATTCATTGCTTAATTAAAAGGGAAAGGTATTTAAGAAAATTAATTCTTTTAAGTTACTTGCTGCGGCATTCCTTTTGGCTCATTTCACTTCTATTCTCATTATGTGTCTCATTAATTATATCTCAATGATGTACCACATCAGTTACCAAAGAACTTTACCTATTGGTCTCCCCACTAAAATAAAATGTCTCTTTAGCTCCCCCTATACTTGTCATGGCTTCAATTATCCCTATATAATATTTTACTGAATTTGTTGGGGCAGACTCTGTCTTCTATCAATACTAGATAGCAGAGCCTGTGCTCGCACGGCCCAACATATATTTATAATTTTATTTTTATGCAATTATAAAAAGAATTGATATATTTTATAACATTTTTTGAAAGTCATATATGTAAAGATAGAAATTTTGGGATCACTGGTTAAATAATTTGTACCATGATGTTATTTCTTTGTTTCTGTTTATATGACTTTATTTAAGAAAAAGACTAATAGATACTTTTTAAACTACGCGTTAATCAAATTTGAATAAGAATTTCAAAACTTATTGAATTTTTAACTACTTCTAAATACGGAAACGTCATTTGAACTACCATTACCTTAGGCCAAAACGGGAAACTTTTTATACATATGGTGATTATGTATATTGTGTCATATAACATGGGCATAGATGCGGTATAATATTTCTATCCTTTTTTTTTTTACTTAACCTATCATAAGTATGTATTAATAAATTATTTTGGCTATTATGGTGCTCTGTATATAATTAGAAACTTAAGACATTGGAAAATGCCTTTTGAGAATGTAATACCCATCTTAGTTTCTTTTTAGGTTATTAAACAGTACTGCAATAAACATCCAAGTAATTTATTTTATCAGTTGTAACAATATTCAATTAATTTGATTATAGAATTACAGTTGGTGAGGTAAGATATCACTCATGGAACTACAAAATGTAATCAGTTGTAATAGTAACTTTTAAAAAATGAAGGTTGATAATATTGTATTCAGAACTACTTTTGAAAAATTAATGCTTACATGTACTTTCTCTGTCTATTGAATATTAGTACTACAAGAGTACAAAAAAAGCTATGGAGATTGGAGGGAGAGGTAAGTAGAGACTGTCACATTAAACTAATGCAGCGTGTGGTATAGAAATTCAACTGAATGAATCCAGCATTATTGACTTAATGGTAGATACTTTGAGAATTATATGGATATTACTTAATTTTTATTTTTATTTTTTGATATTGCTTATTTTTTAATATAGGGTCTACGTTTTTTTTATTACTTGATTTTTTTAAAATATGGAGTTCACTTTTGTTTTTTATATTACTTATTTTTTAGTACATGAGTTGGACGTGGACCTCCAAACTCATGCTTATATATGGTGACTGACGACGATCCTATATTTTAACTATATAGAAACTCATGTTTCTATATAGTTAAAACTAGTGGGCTGCACGGGCCCAATATTTGGATATTCTTTGTTTTTTGTTTATTAAATTGGAAAGCAATGTTAAGGATTGTATATTTAATATTCTCCATTCAAAAATTTGTGTAAATACATAAAAATCATTATTAATTAATACAACGCTCGGTTGTTCTTTTTTATTTTTCTATTATATATGTATAAGTTATGCGAAAATGTATGTGTGTATGCGCGCGTGCGCAAAAGGGGAACAATAAGTTTAAAAATAAGCTAAGCAACATGTGATAATCGGCTAGACTGTTAATATGTATAATGCCAGTATATTTAATGTGAATTCAAAACGTATCTTTATTAGCTAATTTTAATTAATTCTAGAGTTACACATTTTACATTTATTTTTTAAATACGAAAAATTTGCTTTTTGATTTGACTGTACAATTATTTTGTTTAATTTTAAGTGGGAAAATTAAGTAATTAACTCCAAGTTGAACCTTAAAGAAAAAAAGAATATGAATAATCTTGAATGTTCTTTCTTAAATTCTTTTAAAATCTGTACAAGTTTTATGCCTAACTTGAATTTTACTTAGTTTTAACAAACTAAAACTTGACAAGATCTTCTAATCCTACCATACAACAATAACATACCCGGTGTAATTCCACAAGTGGGGTCTAGGAAGGGTAAAATGTATGCGAAACTTACCTCTATCTTTGGAATAGAGAGGTTGTTTCCGATAGACCCTCAGCTCAAAAGAAATGTAACCGATGCAGAAACTTTAAAAAAAAAAAAAAAAAAAAAAGGGGACGACAAACATAGTAAATGTACAAAAATGCAGTAACATATATCAATACACATTAGCGAAATCTAATCCTACTATATAAATTAAATTAATTTCTTAACACACATATATATATATATATATATACACACACTCAAGCCGACCAAGCTGCTACTAATGTCTTCAAAAGATCACACGGCCAACAAGGCCACAACAACAGTAGCAGTACCAAACTATGGCCGACAAGGCCACATATAACATCTATACATATAACACCTGTCTATGAGTCTCTGAGAGTAAGCATGAATGTAACGCAGCGGTCGGGACAGGGCCTCGTCATACCCAAAAGATAGAGATAAAGCATATATATCGTAGCATACCAAAATCGAGCAAGTCCGAAATAAGTGGAGCCTGCAGACTATCCGCTGAACTGTGCCTAATCAGATGGTACTCCAACTGCTTGTAAGGACCTGATATATATATCTTAAACTACAAAAAGAAACAAATGGAGGAAGTTTTAATATAATCAAAGACTTCTTATATAGTTAGAAACACCCAGGGAAAAATTACTAAAGTTTCACAACTTGACATAAAACAATTAACAGATTCAGAGCACTAAACAAGAGTTAATAATCGAAACAAAAAATTCAATACATCATCCAAATGTCAAAACCCTACCGAAGAACTTCTCGATAGTAGATTTGTTCCATTTGCTGGTCTTTTTCCTACCCAGTGCCGGAGCCATCACCCCAGCAAAGGTGTTCAAACAACACCCTTAGCCGAAAAATTAACCGTGTACACATATCAATTATTACGAATTATAAATATATATTACATATTGAATATCCTTTAACATATATATTACTCATTGTGTCCCAATTTATATGATATTTTCGTTTCGGGGGATTCAAATTGCATGAATTTTGACCAACCTTTTAAGTTGTATTTTTTCACAAATTGATATGAGAAAAGTTGCAACTTATAATATTTTTTATGTAGTTTTCAAATATATAAAATTTAATCTTAAAATATTGAGTTAATCTAATTCAATTCAGCTTCAAAGTTTAGTCAAATTAACTTTGATAAGCGAAAAGTATCACATATATTGAGATCCACATATACTGAGATGGAAAAAATATATATTACTTCTTCAAAATTTGGACACTCGAGCAAAATTTCTGGATCAGCTGTTCCTACCTAAAAAGCAACGTAAATAAAACATACACATATAAACCTCCTAATATTTTAATTATCTATACAGGTTAATAATAAGGGGATAGAAATATTAATTAATGCGTATTCTACTTAGGATGTTTAAGGTTATAATTTGAAAAACTTATAGCTATACAACTATTACGATAATTAGATGTGAATTCAAAAAAATTGCTCCTTTCATTTCAATTTAAGAGTCTTACTTTTTTTTTTTTGTCTGTCTCAAAAAGGGGGAATCTTTCTATATTTAGTAAGTTGACAATTCAAACATCATTCATGATAATTTTATAACCACAAGATTAGTAAAATATGTTGTACATTATACACATCTTAATTTAAGACCACAAGATTCAAAAGTCTCTCTTTATTTCTTAAATTTCGTGTTTAGTCAAACTAAAACACTTAAATTGAAACGTAGAAAGTAATTTCTTATGGGATAATACCACCCATACATCTAACTAATTAATTCTAACCCAATTATTAGTTTATTGCCCATCTATCCCTATTTGCCCACTCGGCTACAACTATGCCCTCCGATGCCGGGAAAACCCCCACCACGGCCAGCCTTCGACGCAATAACAGAAGCTCACCCCGAGCTTCGTCCCTCACCCTTCTCTACAGTGGCGGATCCAGGATTTTCATTCAGGGTGTTCGGAAAAAACAAAAGTTAAATATACACTGTAATTTTTTGCTGAGGGTGTTCAAAAGTTAATATATGCACATAAATACAGAAAATTTACCCTATATATACACTGTAATTTTTTGCCGAGGGTGTTCGGATGAACACCCTCACTTAAACGTGGATCCGCCCCTGCTTCTCTATTAGTTTTCGCTATCAAGCCATGAAAGTCAGATCTGGCCGAAAGGTTAATCTCCGAAAACCATGAAAGATTAGATCTGGCCGAAAATTTTCAACTCCGATGGTTCATATTTTGACTATTCTTTCTGATCTGTCCGTTAATAGTTGCATGCCATCTTTTCATGTATCTCCTTACTTAATAATTCTTCTATATGGAAGACCGATGGAAAAAACATTCGACACATGGATTTGTCATCTTTTTTGTGCCCTGGTTAGTTATTGTGATTATATGATCCTGAGGTAATTTCTTCCCAGAAAATCTATCCCTTTTTAAGGACTTTTCAACATTTTTGCTTTTGTTTTAGTAACTTTTACGTAGACTATATATTTATATTAGAACATTCAGTAATTGTATATATCTATTTAAGTGCGAACCCACTACCAAAGTAAGTTGATTGTCCAATGGCAAGAAAGAAGGGTGAAACCCTTGTGCGTCTAGGTGTGGGTTCGAGCCCCACCTTCCGGCATCCTTTTTTCCCTTGTTTGCTAAGCACATACTATGTACATATACTTCTTCCCTTCGCTACACTAGTTTGCTCTTTATACAATAAAGCTATATAAGCATTTTTTTTTAATTTTTTAAAAAGCTTTATTTTTAAAAACATAAGATTGACAATTAAAAATGCAAAAATAACGTTTCACTCTAAAACAAAAGAGGCTCTCCGTTTCTTTCACAAACATCAAACCAAAAATTAGATTTCTACAAAGACCCAAAACCTATTTAGTCTTTTTCTTCTTCAAAACTACAAAAGTTTTTGCCCACCAGCCACCTGTCCTCTGCCGAAGTCCAAATCTTCGGCCGGTGACAAATACGTACAGGAACTCTTTCAATTTGTCGCTATTTTAAATATATTAAATACCGATATTTATACGTTAGTTTGAGAGTTGTTAATATTAGCTTGAGATTGTTGTCATGTCTTAAAATTTTGAAACCCCAAATCTCAAATTCTGGCTCCGCCTCTAGCCGGTCCTTTCAGATATTGTCAAGATAGTGTTGGTGAGATATGAATTTGCAGAACTCTTGTTCCCCCATGTGACGGTCAATTTATTGAGTAGAAGAGACGTAGTTGTTTGATCTGCTCCGCTGGAGCTCTTTTGATGGATTTTGCTACCACTTTGTTTCAAAATTTGTTAGAATTCATATTTGGTACTATTGTATATGTTCATAACTTTATATATAGCAATTGAACATATACATTAAATATACACTGTAATTTGAGTTAGTTTTATGTGTTTATACAAAGCATATACAGTTTTATGTGTTTATACAAAACATATACATTATATATACAAAATATATTAATGTAAATATATAGCTATACTTCGTATACACGGTAATTTGAGTTGATTTCATGTATTTATACAAAACATATACATTATATATATTCTCTACTATGTTGCACATTATTCCCAATCAATTATTACCAAAAAGAAATGTTAGGTAATATTACTTGTAATTACATTATAGTTGTTTTATGAGGTACAAAAATGTTATTAGACAATAATTTTAATAGTGAGGTAAAAGATGTTATTAGAAAATAATTTAACATTCTCAATTTTATACATTTTTTTTTTTTGGTAAAAGGATTATCAATTTACATATTTCCTTCATCCAACAACAACATACCCAGTTAATCCCACATCGTGGGGTCTGGGGAGGGTAGAGTGTACGCAGACCTTACCCCCACCTTAGATAGGGAGACTGTTTCCGGAAGACTCTCGGCTCAAGAGAAAGCATAAGAAAGGTCAGATACGGGCAAACACATCAAAGCAGTTATGAAAATGAAAACAGTGAAAGTAAATAAGTCATTATAAACCATTATAAACCATCAGATACTCGCAGAAATCAAGAGACAAGAAACTATAGAGCAACATAGATACTCGTAAGAAAGGATAAACGCAACTACTTACTAGCCTTCTACCCTAATATGAGTCCTCCATACCCTCCTATCTAAGGACATGTCCTCGGTAAGCAGGAAATGCGCCATGTCCTGTCTAATCACTTCCCCCAATACTTCTTCGGCCTACCTCTACCTCTTCTGAAACCGTCACTGGCCAACCTCTCGCACCTCCGCACTGGGGCATTTGCATCTCTCCACATCACATGCCCAAACCATCTCAGCCTCACTTCCCGCATCTTGTCTTCCACTGAGGCTACCCCAACCTTGTCTCGGATGACTTCATTCCTAATCCTATCGCTCCTAGTGTGCCCACACATCCATCGCAGCATTCTCATTTCCGCCATTTTCATCTTCTGAACATGAGATTTCTTGATTGGCCAACACTCCGCCCCATACAACATAGTCGGTCTAACCACCACTTTGTAGAACTTGCCTTTAAGTTTCGGTGGCACCTTCTTGTCACACAACACTCCAGAAGCAAGTCTCCATTTCATCCATCCTGCACCAATACGATGTGTGACGTCATCATCAATTTCCCCATTTCCTTGTATAATAGACCCAAGATACTTGAAACTATCTTTCTTCTGTATGACCTAGGTGCCAAGCTTCACTTCATCCAATTAAATATAAATATATATCTTACTCCTACAATAGAAAGACTATCAGATATTATATACTTATATATAATATACTTATATGCAAGTTTTGTAGTCCTCACATTTTTGCTTGACCATTCATGTTGTACCAAGTGTGTTCTAATTGTTGCATTTTGGTTGGTTATTCTCAATTCTTAACACCAATTATTTTTCTTAAGTTCATTCCCTCTTTAATTTGTATATTGATATTGTAATAATTTTTTTTCTTTTTTTTTTCTTTTTCTCTTTACTCCCTCAGTTTTATATTATAGAGCAAAATTTTGAACTTTTATACTTAGATCAAAATAAATATTACTATTATATATAAAGGACAACTAAGAGGCTTTTGTAGTCCTCACAAAAGCTTTCAATAAAATGTCAAATTTTTCAATTAATTATTTCTAGATCCTAATCTTATTTTTTAAAATCAAATTTACTTTTTGTTCTTAAGGTCTACTTTTCGAAAATTGTCGAACCTTCTACCTCATTTTTTTTCCTGTTTTTTGGGTTTCTATCCGATGCCCGGTATTCGCATTTGAGCCCGATTAATCCAGATAATTCGCATTTTGTAGCGCCTATTCGGGGAAAGCGCTCCCTCCAAAGATTTTTTTCATACCCAAGCTCGAACCCGTGACCCCTAATTAAGGGATGAGCAGCCCATCCGCTGCACAAATTTTATATTTGTCTTAAAAGTTCATTAACTATGTATAGATTATTAATGAACAAAATAACTTTAAATAAATTAGGATCCAGAGCTCATGACCGTCAAATTCAGACTCTGCATTTGATTAGAAGTAAATAATTTCATCAAAATGAAAGTTAAAATATTAAAGAAGTGAAATGAAAGTTTTACTTTTATATATTGAAAATATACTTATATGAGATTTAAATATTATTAACATAAATGTTATTTCTTTAGTTAAAATATCTACTTAGACTTCAGAGAGAATCAAGTCCTTTTCCATCTAGTAGTATTTACGGAAATATGTTGTAAAGTAAGGTTTTGGACCTTAATTAGGTAATGTCTATTTTAGTTGTAATATGATTAAGTCTAAAAAGAAATTCTGTAACGTTCTTTTAGGTATTAGGTTTAGTCTATTTGGCCAAGTTTATTTTTCCTCCAAAAGTATTTCTTTTTAATAAGTGCTTATTTTAAAAAAAGTGAGGTTTTTAGCCAAGCTTTTGAGAGAGAATAAGTGTTTTTGGGGAGTAGTAGAAATAGTTTTTCAGAAGCTAAAAAAAATAGCTTTTGCCCAAAAGCACCTTTTTGAAAAGTATTTTTGAGAAAAATACATATAGAAACACTTTTTAAAAGCTTAGCCAAATACTAATTGCTGCTCAAAAGTACTTTTAAAATTAATTGATCAAACACAAACTGCTTTTAGCCAAAAATATTTTTTAAAATAAGCTGTTTTTAAAAGCTTGGCCAAACAGGCTATAAGTATGTTGAAAACATGATTAGAACTTATCAAGGATATAAAAGTCATTCATTATTAGAAGAATATTTTGATCAATCAATATTTCTATTTGTGCTTTTAAAATAATATATAGATATATTTATATTTTTATATACATATATAGCTATACAAATAAATACATTATTTATACACTTATCAGCTGTAAATTAGATGTGTGGACTGTACTGCTATTTTTCCATTTTAAAAAAAAAAATTACGTGAAGGAGTAAAACTCATGATTTAAGATTTAAGGCGGAATGGACACGATAGGGAAAGCAATTGAGGATAGGTCACAATCAAGAAAAATGGTCAGCCAACAGCAATAGAACAGCAAAACCTACAGTATCATTTATTTGAGATTGAGCTAACATTACACGTATCTCAATGTTTTGTACGTGTCCAAGAATCTTTTAGGAACAGCCTTCGTCAAAATCAATGACGTGTCCTAGCATATATCATCCTAAGAAGATCTCATCTCTTCACTTTATGTCCTTTTCCCTTCAATAATTGTGCTCCTTACACATACACACACATTTCATTGGCAAAAAAATAAATATTTATACTAAATCAATAAATCACAATAATATATGTTTAATTATACATAAGGGTAATTATCTTTTTTTTTTTGGGTAGAAGGGTAATTATCATTTCATAATTAATTAGTGTATCTATAACATTACTTCATGATACTATCTGAATTTGACTTTATATAAGTACAGGGTGCTAATAAGTATTTACCTTCTCTATTAAGTAATATGTAGGGTCTTCTTCTTCAACGTCTATGAATTGTTATTTCTGAAAGAAAAATTAACAGAGAATAAAACAAAGAACGGCTTAAAGAGTTATCGCTCGTACATTGATTTTGAAAAAATACAAATGATTCCTTTTAGGATATAACAAAGTAAAAATATATTTGCAGAATTTTTCAATACTACTCATTGGGAATCATTGTTTATATAAGCAATCATCAATTCCTTTCAGCAAAAATAAAATAAAAATCAATCTTTTTAAAAAAAGACGTATTATTTCATAAATAGACACATCTATTTATGAAAAAGTTAAAATTCAAATAAACTAATTATAGATTTTATTTTTTTAAATACTCCCTCCGTCCATATTACTTGGCCATATGTCCCAAATTACTTGTTCACTTACAAAATCAAGATAAAATTAATTAAATCTTTTTCATCTTACCCTTAGTATTAAATGTTCTTGAAATTAGTCAATATTGATTAGAATATATTTGTTGGACAGAGATAAAAGTAAAATTATAAAATATATCTTTTATTTATGATTTTTTACGAAACGAACAAAAGAAAAAATGATCAGGTAATATGAGATGGAGGGAGTAATATCTTATTTATGGTGCGACCCGGCCCACGCCCCAAGTGCAAGTCCAAGTCTTTAATTATATAATACATCTTTCACTTAAAAGTATGTGTACTACTCTATCAAAGTAAACAAAAGAAGAGAACAAAGACTTCAAGGATCTTAATGAAGCTGTCACCACCGACGTGGGAAAGTGCCAATCAATTCCCAACATGAAACAAACTATTCTAACAATTTTTAGCTTTAAGAATGTTGATGAATTTTCAACAATCTTCATATTTTATTGAGTTTTAAATTAGTTCAAAATTTATCACTTTTGAAAAAAGGAAAAAAAAAAAAACATTCGTCAATAAGATTGGAGAATTAAATATAAAATAAATAGCAAAAGTAAATAAGAGACAGTCGGTCCTAATTGGTAATATTTCTTTTGAGCCAATCGATATTATTCAAAAGTCTATCTATAAATAAGTTGGAAAACAAAAAAAAGGATTCAAATACTCAGTGCACCAAAACTAAAATTTGTTTAAAATATTAATATAAATTGCAAGAAATTCATACAAGAGTTTCTCTCTATTATTATGAGTACTTTTAGAATTGTAATTCAGAATAATCAAACTATAGGTAAAACAATTACGGTCAAAACAATGGAAGAAAGAGATAGCGTAAGGTCAAATTAACCTCTCTATTTTTATTTTTTATTGAAAAAAGAAAACAAAATGATCGAAAGGAGCTAGTGACGAGGATATTGGTTTCAGATAGTGACATGGAAATGTTTTCTTAAAAATCGTTAGTCAAAAACGAAAACAAAGGTTATTATTGTTAGTTTAAAAATGAGGGATTTATCATCCCTTTATTCTGATTACTATTTCAATTTTGTGATATTTGTGTTATTATTTTAAAATTGATACACTTCAAAATTTAAAAATAATGGGCTTTCGGTATCTGTTTTTTTTTCTTTCTAGAAAAGAGTTAAAATGTCCTTAAAGTATGCAAAATTCATTCCTCCGTTAATAGTTTGGCTTAATCATATCCCTGTTAATTCGGCTATAGATATCCGTATTTCACAGAAAACTTAACATAAGACTAATAATGACATACTTGGACCTAAACACATACATTAAGAGTATATTAGGTCCAATTTAGTTCCTAACTACAATTATGCAACAACTTCTAAAGTTGCATTTATGAATTTGATTAAATTATAGAGAAATTTTTAACCAATTTAAGGTATCACATAGGCACATTGTGAGCTCTTTTTAAGCAACTTAGCATGTCATTTTGAACAATTTAAATTAGAAATTTTAGGTAAAGACACAATAAGCATAATGTCATAACTATCAACGACAAGAAGGGAAAAATATAAAGATTGGTGAAAATAAGATCGCGTCTAATTACGCAAAGACTACTTTTATTAATGAATAAGACAAATAGATTTAGCAGTAAGAAAGGAAAATTTATTACATTATAAATTTTATTGTTGTATGACAATATGGTTGTTGTGTCTTTATCTGAAAATTCTAATTTAAATTGTAAAAGATGACTCATTAAGTTGAAAATAATAATACATTTACACGTGGTACATAACCTAGGGCCTGCCACGTGGATAGAGCTGATTGTCTTTTGAATAAAAGCAAATTGCCTATTGGTCCCATTATCTTTTACTCCCTCCGTCTCATATTATTTGGCCATTTTTTCCTTTTGCACGCCCCTTAGAAAATTAAATTCTCTCCAATAAATACATTCTAATCAATATTGACTAATTTCAAGAACATTTAATACTAAGGGTAAGATGAAAAATATTTAATTAATTTTATCTTGATTTTGTAAATGAACAAGTAATTTGGGATATATATTTATATTAATGTGATAAAGTAATATGGGATAGAGGGAGTATCATGATGATGAAAACTGATGACAAATATATTTGAAAGGCCAAATACATAGAAAGTATCATAAAATTAGCATTAATTTTCGTGTTGGGTAAAATCCGTGTCCGGGATAGTTTTCGCAACCGGGAGCTCGGAGAGACCGGGAAGACCTCCGCAACTGGCATCCACTTCCACCTACTCGGGTCATATAAATATATCTCGATCAGAGTGTTGTGGCAGAGCAGCATGTGGGTTTATAGTCTGGTCACATCGTCTGTTAGGGTTGAAAAGGCTTGTTTTGGTTTTTGTATAGATAGTTTATCGTGTAAGCTAAGCATCTTCAGCTCTTCTCTTGTGAACCATCTCTTATTTTCTCTCTAAAGCAATATACATCCGGGCACGCTGATTTTCTTTGGATATATATATGTCTTGCTTGATTTTATCAAATTCTTAAGCTCGGTTCTTTCAATCTAATTCTGAGAATCACAAATATTAATCCCAAAAGGAGAGTTTCCGGGATTGGATTCGACCTACTTGTCACTAAATCCTTAAAATACAAATATCTAACTGATTATCTGTTTTCGCTGGAAAACAGTTTGGCACCGTCTGTGGGGGATAGACAGCTGTGGAGTCGTCCTGATTTATAGTAGAGACTTTCGAAGAAACTCGATCTCATTTTAAAGTTTTTTAGCAGTAACGTTACACTGAGTCATGCCTGAGTCAGGAAGCAGCTCGTCAGGAAATAGTATCCCTGACGAAAGGAAGGATCCACTGAGCTCGCGGCCGAGGGAACAACAAAATTCGAACGCGGCCGAGGGAACAACAAAATCCGAACAGGGAACGTGACCAAGCGTCGAGGGAGCTGGAAGAAAGAGAGTAGGCAATACCACCCTTAACAAAAGATCGCGGCAAATCCCCTGTCTAGGAGGGCCATCTCGAGCGTTCACTGGAAAGCAGGGAGACGCTCCCAAGAGGGCGTTATTCCAGCAAAAAAAAAAGCGCCTTCACCCTGTGGTAAAAGGGATATATGAGAAGGAGGCACCCCTCTCGGATGCCACCCTGGCCGCGATCCTAGCATTTAATAGTGCAAGGATAAAACGTATGGAAAAGCTTTAAAGCTCTTTGTCTGGCACGGCACTGGCGAAACGCCTTTGAATGACCCTGATATCACCAAAGCACTGGAGACCTCTGCGGTGTACATGGAGCAAGCAGGGACGGGGTTGACCGAGAAAAACACTGACCTAGCCAGGCTCTCAAAGCTAGAAAAACAGCTCCATGATCGGATGAGCCAAATACTAGGGGCTCCCCCTATCCTGAAGGGAGCTAGAGTAGGGAAGTACAGAAAAATACCTTAAAAATCAAGCACGGCCCCTGCACCCATCCCTAGAAAGTTCAAAATGCCGAAAATACCAAAATACGATGGGACCACAGATCCGGAGGAGCTCATAACAACCTTTGAAGTAGAAATCACCGGGCATGATCTCGTACAACACGAGATCGAATAAGTCATGTTGAAAAAATTTAATTAAACGCTCATAAAAGGAGAACTCTCTTGGTATACTCTTTTACCCAAAAATTCTATTGATTCTTTTGCTGCTCTTGCAGACGCCTTTGTAAAAGCTCACGCGGGGCACGAAAAGTTGAAACACATAAAGAGGACGTCTTCACTATCAAGCAAAGGAAGGATGAATCGCTCCACAATTACGTAGAGAGGTTCCAACATGAAAGGATGACCTTACCTATCATTTTGGAGGACTGGGCGGCCGCGACATTCGTAGATGGTTTAAACACGGTGGCTCAGACGCATCGAAGAAACTGAAGGAAAGCTTGTGTTACACCTCGGAAGTTTTCCCGTACTGGTATGACGAGTGTATGGTGTTTCACTAAGTCGGGAATGGCTAATTATGAAATCTCGGAAAAATAATAAAGTTGCAGAGAAATTCACTGCCAGTGGTCGTATATGGCACTATACGAACCGTATAGTGGTTTACGGACCGTATAGTGCACTCGTCCTTCAACCTGCCAAAAATCTCAACTTTCTGGAATTTGTTGAATATGGCTAAATACGACCCAGTTTACGGCCCGTAAACTGGTTTACGGACCGTAAACCAGGTCGTAAACTGCCCTGTCCACCAGCCAGACTCTCTGTTTTGGAGAATGCTTAAATACGATCACTGGGACGGACCGTAAATCAGAATACGGTCCGTAAACTGCACATTACGGTCACTGTTCATCCCGACAGAAATTCATTAAACATTAGCTTTTGAGTTATTAAAAGGAACATTTGGCCTCATTTTATTTCATTCATCATTCATGCAACTCAGGAAACCTCCAGAACTTTCCAAATACTCCATCCACAAGAACCCAAGAGAATCAAAGGGGATATCAAGTCCAACAACACTAAATCTATGAAACCAAGTGCAAGAACACATCAAGGCATCATCTAAGTCAAGAAATTCCCAAGAAGATGGAACTAGGGTTTTGGCTAATTGAAGTATTTCCGCCTAAGGATCATTCAACCATCATCCAAGGTAAGTTTCATGACTATTCCATGTTGTTTGAGGTATTGGAAAACATAGACACTTGAAATGTAGAAGAACATAGAAATGGGTCATTTTTGAGTGAATAGTGACACAAATGAATGATAGTGGAATTGAACTATGATCATTGAAGTGTCGTGAATTCAAATACGTTATAAATGATGTTTATATCATGAAACAAGCACTAAATGCATGAAAACGCAAGGATAAGATAAAGGTAGAAATAAGGAAAACATTGGAGGAAAATGATGGATTTTGCCAATCGTATGTAAATGACGAATGTTGAGTACGATATTGATAGTAGAATTATAAATGTTGGGAGTGATATGAAACATGAGAAAAATGGTATGAACGATGGAAGAGTTGTATGACTTTTCCTAGAAGTTGCGATACGTTCTTGTAGTTAATTACTAATGCTGATACGGATTCTCTTATGAAGGTAACGACGTGATATCGACGAAGAATAAGTGAACGACATCTTAGCTAAGCGACCAAGGTATGTGAGGCTAGTCTTTCTTTCTAATGGCATGAATCTTTTGATGTAATTTCCTATTCCCTTCATGAGTTCTCACTTCCTAAGAAGTTAAAAGCCTATACCTATGAATGTCCATATGAGATAAGCTATATGATACGATGACACTAGAATGATGATGATGTTATTTCTTGCCTACACTCACCTCATGTACTAGTCCTTTCAAGGTGAGTCATAATGTCTATGATGACTTCATAATGTAATCGGGGGATCACGACCTCACGTCACCCCGATAGAGTAAAGTTGATCATGAGTCATGTGTACGCATTATGATAAGATAAGCATGTTATGATAAGCATACTATTATGAGCATTCACATTGAGCATGTCATGAGCATTTCACACCGGGCGTAGTTGGCCGGGCAGACACCGCTTCGGCGGGCGGCGATACGGATACACCACGGCCTACGGGCGTGGGCAGACACCACTAGTGGGCGGCATGAGATGGTACCCCGGACGCGGGAGGCCTGGACGCGGGCTAATATTATTGATGATTACACCGTTCCGACATGGACTGGCAGCTTGCATATGATGCATACATGTTATGATGATGAGTATGAGTACGATAGCTTGCAATACTGCATTTATGATTATCAGTCAGATCCATATGTTTTATGTTGATGTTTTCCTTCTTTATGTATGCCTCTCATACTCGGTACAATATTCGTACTGATGTCCTTTCTTCGGACGCTGTGTTCATGCCCACAGGTAGACAGGAAGGAGAGCTTGGCCCAGGTCATCAGTAGCTGTCAGCTAGAAGATAGCACTCCATTGTTCGGAGGTGCTTGTGATTACTCTCTTTTGATGTACACTCCTATATGTATATTCTGGGCATGACGGAGTCTTGTTCCGTCTATGTATTCCTTATGTTAGTAATGGCTCGTAGATACTCAGTGTGGGTTAGATGGTCTCACAAAACGGTTTTCTATGTATGTATATTATTTTGGCGGCCAATAGGCCAATGTATATGCAGCATGTATGTTTTAATTTTATATGATTTTCCCACAATTAGTATGAAAAATTCATAAGAGAGTATTAAGTGAGCAGAACAAGCAGTAGAAAGAGCGGTGCTCGGTCATCTCTCCGGGTACCCGTCGCGGCCCCTAGTCGGGCCGTGACAAAAGTGGTATCAGAGCAGTTCGTTCTAGGAAGTGTCTACGAGCCGTGTCTAGTAGAGTCTTGTTTATGGTGTGTTGCGCGCCACGCTAATAAACAAGAGGCTACAGGGCATTTAGGAAAATGACCATCTTTCTTCTCATGAGATCGTGCGATAGAGCCATGTCTAGGATTATATTATTCCTAAAAGTGCGTTATGGTTTCAGAAAAATGCCGCCGAAAGGAAAAGCTACAGCTGCCCAGAAAGGCAAAGCTACGACGAAGAAACGGGCAGAAAGGGAGCCTCCGGCGGAGGTAGAGGAAAGTGAATCGCAAAGTGAGGCCGCACCCAATGTAGAAGAACAAGGAGGAGCCTCAGATCCGATTCCTCCACCGGGTGCCTCGGGTCAACAAGTGTCTGAGGCCATCCATTTATTGACCCAGTTGGTTGCCGTTCAGGCACAACGACAGAATGCGGGCACAAGTGATCGTTCTGCTAGTACAAGAGCCCGTGACTTCCTTACTCTAAATCCTCCAGAATTTTTCGGGTCAAAGCCGGATGAGGACCCACAAGGTTTTATCGATGAAATGCTGAGGACGTTAACACTTATGCATGCTTTTGATACTGAATCTGTAGAGTTGGCCTCTTATAGACTTCGCGACGTGGCGGTACTATGGTATAAGAATTGGGTGATAACAAGAGGGGATAATGCATCACCTCCCGTGTGGCAAGAGTTTGTAGATGCCTTTATTCGTCACTACTTGCCGCCTGAAGTCCGCCGAGCTAGAGCGAATAAGTTCCTGAACTTAAAGCAAAGGGGTATGAGCGTCCGAGAGTATAGCATGCAATTCAACTCATTGGCCCGATATGCTCCGACTATAGTGGCTCACATGGGAGACAGAATCTATAGATTTGTGAGTGGGTTGGGGCCACATTTGTACAGAGATTGTTTAACGGCCTCCTTGCAAGACGGGATGGATATTTCCCGGATACAGGCCCATGCCCAGAATCTTGAGGAACGACAACGACAACAAGGAAGTGATCGTGATGGTGACAGAAGACAGGGTAAGAGGGCTAGATCTATGGGGGAGAACAGTGAGTATAGAGGGGGACCAAGACAGACACATCCCAGGCACTCAGGTCAGTCCGCGACCAGCGCGCCCCCCAGATTCCCAGACAGAAGGTCCGATCGTTCTTTTCAACCGAGTCAGGGAAAGAGCTCGGGTGCCTCAGATTCTCAGTTTAGGGAAGACCATAGCCATAGGAGACCTCCAGTACCGCGATGTACCCAGTGTGGTAAGCTACATTCTGGACAATGCCGTCAGGGTACCAATGCTTGTTATACCTGCGAGCAAGTCGGTCATATGATGAGAGATTGCCCCTCAGCGGGAGATAGAGCTGGGACTCAGCCTACAGGTTCAGCAGTGGGTTCTTCTTCAGCACTCCCGACTGCACAGACTCCTCAGACTACAGCAGGCAGAGGCAGAGGTAGAGGGGGAGCATCCACTTCAGGTGCTGTTCGACCCCGTGTGTATGCTTTAGCTGGGCGACAGGATCTTGAGTCTTCCCCAGATGTCGTCACAGGTACTTTGACTATATTTTCCCGTGATATGTATGCGCTGATTGATCCGGGTTCCACTTTCTCATATATTACTCCCTATAGTGCTGATTGTATTGGGGTGAGACCCGAGCCGATTAAACCTTTCGAGGTATTCACTCCGGTTGGTGATCCTGTAATAGCGAGGCAAGTATATAAGAACTGTGTGGTCATTATATGTGATCGTCAGACAAGGGCTGATTTGATTGAACTTGAGATGATAGATTTTGACGTAATTATGGGTATGGACTGGTTGGCATCGTGCTATGCTAATGTTTGTTGCCTGACAAAGGTAGTTCGATTCAAATTTCCGGGAGAGCCCATACTCGAGTGGAAGGGTAATACAGTTTCCCCAAAGGGTAGGTTTATTTCCTACCTTAAGGCAAGGAAGATGATAGCCAAGGGTTACATTTGTCATCTAGTTCGGGTTCATGATACGGAAACGGAAGTGCCAACTTTCCAGTCGGTTCCGGTAGTGAATGAATTCCCAGATGTGTTTCCCGACGAGTTACCAGGTCTTCCTCCAGAAAGGGAAATTGATTTTGCCATCGATGTATTGCCGGACGCCAAGCCTATCTCTATTCCTCCCTATCGAGTGGATCCAGCAGAGTTGAAGGAGCTAAAGGCACAGTTGAAAGACTTGCTCGGAAAGGGTTTCATTAGGCCCAGTTCATCACCATGGGGAGCACCGGTCTTGTTCGTGCGGAAGAAAGATAGGTCGCTACGAATGTGTATCGATTATAGACAGTTGAACAAGGCGACTGTGAAGAACAGATATCCCCTCCCCAGAATCGACGACTTGTTCGATCAATTGCAAGGTGCTAAATGGTTCTCCAAGATAGACCTGAGATCGGGTTATCATCAGGTGAGAATTAGGGAAGCAGATATTCCCAAGACTGCCTTCAGGACAAGATATGTTCACTACGAGTTTCGAGTAATGTCGTTCGGGTTGACGAATGCCCCGGCAGTGTTCATGAATTTGATGAATAATGTGTTCAGGCCGTTCTTAGACCTTTTTGTGATAGTGTTTATCGACGATATCCTGGTATATTCTCGCACAGAATCAGAACATGCAGATCATCTAAGAATTGTTCTTGGTGTTCTTCGAGATCGGGAATTGTATGCAAAGTTTTCAAAGTGCGAGTTTTGGCTAAATTCTGTTGCATTCCTGGGTCATATTATTTCAGATGATGGTATCCGAGTCGACACTCAGAAAATAGAAGCTGTGAAGACTTGGCCAAGGCCTACGACGCCCACAGAAGTTCATAGTTTCCTTGGGTTAGCAGGATATTATAGAAGATTTGTAGAGGGCTTCTCATCTATTTCAGCCCCGTTGACAAGGTTAACCCAGAAATCGGCTAAATTCCAGTGGAGTGATGCCTGTGAGTGTAGCTTTCAAGAGTTGAAAAACAGGTTGACCTCAGCACCAGTGCTAACACTTCCAGAAGGATCAGATGGCTACGTAGTATATTGTGATGCCTCCGGTGTGGGATTAGGCTGTGTATTGATGCAGCATGGGAAAGTCATTGCATATGCCTCAAGACAGTTGCGAAAGCATGAACAGAATTATCCCACTCATGATCTTGAATTAGCCGCGGTCATTCATGCATTGAAAATATGGAGACACTACTTATATGGTGTGCACGTGGACATCTATACGGATCACAAAAGCCTTCAATATATTTTCAAACAGAAGGAGTTGAACCTGCGGAAAAGGCGATGGTTAGAATTACTGAAGGATTACGATGTGAACATTCTGTATCACCCAGGAAAGGCGAATGTAGTGGCAGATGCACTTAGCCGCCGATCGATGGGTAGTTTATGTGGAGTTCCTTCGGAAAAGCGAGAAATGGTTCGTGAGGTCCATCGGTTATCAAGTCTTGGCGTACGGCCAATTGATTCAGGAGATGCAGGTATTAGCGTTAATAACCCCACAGTTTCATCATTGAATCTAGAAGTGAAGGAACGACAATATGAAGATCCTCAGTTAAGCCATTATCGAGATCTAGCTCATGAAAAGGGAAAGTCTCCATTCGAAGTTTCCATAGAAGGGGTCCTTAGATATCAGGACAGGTTATGTATACCGGATGTGGCAAACTTGCGCCAACGGATTTCAGAGGAAGCACATTATTCCCGGTATTCTATTCATCCAGGTGCAACCAAGATGTACCATGATCTTAAATCGATATATTGGTGGGATGGCATGAAGCGAGATATAGCAGAATTTGTAGTCCAATGTCCGAATTGCCAGCAAGTAAAAGCCGAGCATCAAAAACCAGGAGGCTTATTGCAAGCAATGGAAATTCCTACGTGGAAATGGGAAGAAATTAATATGGATTTTGTGGTAGGATTACCCCGTACGCGAGGGAAGTGTGACTCTATATGGGTGATCGTGGATAGACTCACGAAATCAGCTCATTTTCTCCCCGTTAGAACCACATACTCAGCGGAAGATTATGCTAAATTGTATCTCAAGGAGATTGTACGACTTCACGGTATTCCTTTGGCCATTATCACAGACAGAGGGGCGCAGTTCACAGCAAAGTTCTGGAAGTCCTTTCAAGAAGGTCTAGGTACCCAAGTCAAGCTCAGCACGGCGTTCCATCCGCAGACCGACGGACAATCCGAGCGCACTATTCAGACCTTAGAGGATATGCTACGGGCATGTGTATTGGACTTTGGCGGTAGTTGGGATGAGCATTTGCCTCTTATTGAATTTGCCTATAATAACAGCTATCATTCCAGCATTCAAATAGCCCCGTATGAAGCCTTATATGGAAGAAAATGCAGATCTCCAATTGGATGGTTTGAAACCGGAGAAGTACAATTGATAGGCCCCGACTTAATCCAACAAGCGGTTGAAAAGGTTAAAGTGATTCGAGACTGACTATTAACAGCTCAAAGTCGCCAAAAGTCTTATGCGGACAACCGCCGACGGGATTTGGAATTTCAAGCTAACGATTGGGTATTTTTGAAAGTCTCGCCAATGAAGGGAGTGATGAGATTTGGTAAAAAGGGGAAATTGAGCCCAAGATACATCGGACCTTATAAAATTATCCGTAAGGTGGGTCGAGTAGCCTACGAATTGGACTTGCCTTCAAAACTCGAATCAGTCCACCGAGTATTCCACGTGTCGATGCTCCGCAAGTGCATTGGAGACCCAACAAAGATTGTTCCAATCGATGACGTGCAAGTGACGGAAAAGTTGACATACGAGGAAGTGCCCATTTCCATTTTGGATAGAGAAGTACGAAAGCTCCGGAATAAAGAGGTTGCTTCAGTCAAAGTGCTGTGGCGGAACAATAATCGGGAAGAAATGACCTGGGAAGCGGAGGAGAAAATGAAATCTACGTACCCCCATTTGTTCCAATCCCTAGAAGAAAACCAAGACGAGACGTTGATGATGTAAGCTAGGTATGTTTTAATTCCATGTTTTTAGCCGTGTGTGGCTATAAATGTATTGATGTTATGATATAGCCCGGTGAGGCGAAGATATTGTGGGTTGTTGTAATAGAAGAGTAGTATCAATTTACAAAAGAAACTCTGGCGAAATTTGTCTAAAATCCCCAAGTGTCGAACATCCGAGGACGAATGTTCAAAAGGGGGGAAGAATGTTACACCTCGGAAGTTTTCCCGTACTGATATGATGAGTGTATGGTGTTTCACTAAGTCGGGAATGACTAATTATGAAATCTCGGAAAAATAATAAAGTTGCAGAGAAATTCACTGCCAGTGGTCGTAAATGGCACTATACGGACCGTATAGTGGTTTACGGACCGTATAGTGCACTCGTCCTTCAACCTGCCAAAAATCTCAACTTTCTGGAATTTGTTGAATATGGCTAAATACGACCCAGTTTACGGCCCGTAAACTGGTTTACGGACCGTAAACCAAGTCGTAAACTGCCCTGTCCACCAGCCAGACTCTCTGTTTTGGAGAATGCTTAAATACGATCACTGGGACGGACCGTAAATCAGAATACGGTTCGTAAACTGCACATTACGGTCACTGTTCATCCCGACAGAAATTCATTAAACATTAGCTTTTGAGTTATTAAAAGGAACATTTGGCCTCATTTTATTTCATTCATCATTCATGCAACTCAGGAAACCTCCAGAACTTTCCAAATACTCCATCCACAAGAACCCAAGAGAATCACAGGGGATATCAAGTCCAATAACACTAAATCTATGAAACCAAGTGCAAGAACACATCAAGGCATCATCTAAGTCAAGAAATTCCCAAGAAGGTGGAACTAGGGTTTTGGCTAATTGAAGTATTTCCGCCTAAGGATCATTCAACCATCATCCAAGGTAAGTTTCATGACTATTCCATGTTGTTTGAGGTATTGGAAAGCATAGACACTTGAAATGTAGAAGAACATAGAAATGGGTCATTTTTGAGTGAATAGTGACACAAATGAATGATAGTGGAATTGGACTATGATCATTGAAGTGTCGTGAATTCAAATACGTTATAAATGATGTTTATATCATGAAACAAGCACTAAATGCATGAAAACGCAAGGATAAGCTAAAGGTAGAAATAAGGAAAAAATTGGAGGAAAATGATGGATTTTGCCAATCGTATGTAAATGACGAATGTTGAGTACGATATTGATAGTAGAATTATAAATGTTGGGAGTGATATGAAACATGATAAATATGGTATGAACGATGGAAGCGTTGTATGACTTTTCCTAGAAGTTGCGATACGTTCTTGTAGTTAATTACTAATGCTGATACGGATTCTCTTATGAAGGTAACGACGTGATATCGACGAAGAATAAGTGAACGACATCTTAGCTAAGCGACCAAGGTATGTGAGGCTAGTCTTTCTTTCTAATGGCATGAATCTTTTGATGTAATTTCCTATTCCCTTCATGAGTTCTCACTTCCTAAGAAGTTAAAAGCCTATACCTATGAATGTCCATATGAGATAAGCTATATGATACGATGACACTAAAATGATGATGATGTTATTTCTTGCCTACACTCACCTCATGTACTAGTCCTTTCAAGGTGATTCATAATGTCTATGATGACTTCATAATGTAATCGGGGGATCACGACCTCACGTCACCCCGATAGAGTAAAGTTGATCATGAGTCATGTGTACGCATTATGATAAGATAAGCATGTTATGATAAGCATACTATTATGAGCATTCACATTGAGCATGTCATGAGCATTTCACACCGGGCGTAGTTGGCCGGGCAGACACCGCTTCGGCGGGCGGCGATACGGATACACCACGGCCTACGGGCGTGGGCAGACACCACTAGTGGGCGGCATGAGATGGTACCCCGGACGCGGGAGGCCTGGACGCGGGCTAATATTATTGATGATTACACCGTTCTGACATGGACTGGCAGCTTGCATATGATGCATACATGTTATGATGATGAGTATGAGTACGATAGCTTGCAATACTGCATTTATGATTATCAGTCAAATCCATATGTTTTATGTTGATGTTTTCCTTCTTTATGTATGCCTCTCATACTCGGTACAATATTCGTACTGACGTCCTTTCTTCGGACGCTGTGTTCATGCCCACAGGTAGACAGGAAGGAGAGCTTGGCCCAGGTCATCAGTAGCTGTCAGCTAGAAGATAGCACTCCATTGTTCGGAGGTGCTTGTGATTACTCTCTTTTGATGTACACTCCTATATGTATATTCTGGGCATGACGGAGTCTTGTTCCGTCTATGTATTCCTTATGTTAGTAATGGCTCGTAGATACTCAGTGTGGGTTAGATGGTCTCACAAAACGGTTTTCTATGTATGTATATTATTTTGGCGGCCAATAGGCCAATGTATATGCAGCATGTATGTTTTAATTATATATTATTTTCCCACAATCAGTATGAAAAATTCATAAGAGAGTATTAAGTGAGCAGAACAAGCAGTAGAAAGAGCGGTGCTCGGTCATCTCTCCGGGTACCCGTCGCGGCCCCTAGTCGGGTCGTGACAGCTTGAGGGAATTCCCGGTGAAATCTTGGAATGAATTGAACAACTAATACACATCTAAGATGAGGATCGAGGATGATCTCAGAGCAGAAAGCCGAATAGAAGTAAGAGGAAGGCCTTAGGACAAGACCAAGGTTACCCTCCCATTTAAGCAGCGGGGCCCGAGGGATTGGTATGAGCCATGTGTGACTCGTCCCCCACCGAGGAACAAGGCGCAAAACAATAGGCCACATTATGATCAGGGCCAACCCAGGAGTGACAGGAATGCACCGCACTATAGATCGCCCTGGGTGGCATCCTACAACTTCAACGTGGATGTTGGAGAATTGGTCATGGCAATGAAAGATACGGTAGAGGCCAGGTTCCCAACGATTATCAGATCTAACCCCAACCTGCGAAACGTGGATTTGTGGTGTGAGTATCATGCTATTTCGGGGCACTCGATCGAGGATTGCAAACATTTTTGTAATGAGGTCGTAGACTTGCTCCGGAGGGGATATCTGAAAGAGTTCTTAGACAACCACAACAAGTATGATCGGGGAGAAGGGGCCAAGACTTCACGCATCAGGCAAGAGCCGCAGGAGAGAGTCAACATGATCTTCAGAGGAAAGGTAATAGGAGCGGTATCCTAGGAGTTACAACAATGGGATCTGTTACACCTCGGAAAATTTTTCGTTGATGCATAAGTGAATAGGCTAACGAAGAGCACGAGTATAAGGTATTTCAATAAGTAAGGAATAACATTTGATGACCCTAATTAAGATTTCAAAGACATCCGGAGTAAGAAGAGAAAGATTGCCAAGTGAAGGCAAGACTTACGATGTGTATCGAAAAGGAATTACGAGTAATGAGTTAATGATGATTTAATGATGCTTTGGAGAAGAGTTATAACGTCCCTTAGATTGTTAATGAGGTGATAAACAAGTGTTAAGAAGGTTCCATAAGGATTGGAGATCAAAACGAAGTGACGAGAACAAGATCAGTGAAAGGATGGGCTATACGGTCGATTATATGGTCCGTATAATGGTTCGTAGAATTGTCACAGTGAAGTCCCTCACTGGTGAGATTATACGGTCACTTATACGGACCGTATAAAGTTATACGGCCCGTATAATGTGCCGTATAATGGTCACAGAGGCAAGATGTAGAAGAGGTGATTTTACGGTCACTCATACGGACTGTATAAAATTATGTGGCCCGTATAAAGTGCAGTCAAATGGTCACAGAATCGAGTGGTTAAAGGGGAGATTTCACGATCACTTATACAGACCGTATAAGTGTCAGTATAATTTCCCGACGGATCAAATTTGTGTATTAATAAGGGACCAAGTATTTTTCATTTCATTTCCCTTTCACACCCCTTCTCTCTAAAACATCTCTCCACACTTATCCCACAAGATTTCAAGAGATATTAGTGATCAAATACATCAAACTAAGTGAATCAAGTGTAAGAAACCCATTAAAGTTCATCCAAGGCAAGAAATCCAAGTGAAGGTGAAACTAGGGTTTTTCTCAAGTGAGGAGTTTCCACCCAAGGTTCATTCCTAAACCATCTAAGGTAAGATTTATGGTATTTCCATGTGGTTTAAAGTATTTGAAAGTTGAAACACTTGGATTGAAGAAGGATATGGAAAAATGGGTCATGAGTGTGGGAATAGTGTCTTTTTGAGTAATAGCTTGGGTTGAGTTATGATTCTTGATATGTTATGAATATAATAATGTTATAAATGATATTGAGAACATGGGATAGACATTGTATATGAATGAATGTAATTGTGTGTTATGACCATAGATAGGGATGATTGGAAGTGAATTGAGGAATATGGATAATGTGGATGAATAATGACTATTGTTATGATATTGTGAATGTATTATTGACATTTGGGAGTTGATATATGATATGGAGGAAGTTGTATAAATAAAGGAGATGCTACCCAATTTTCTCTAGCTTTAGTCATGTATGCTAGCTATCGATTTTCTAATGATAGTATAATTTTAATGAAGGTAGAAACGTGAGCATTGAAGGAGAATGCGCAAGTGATAGAATAGTTGAACGGAAAGGTATGTAAGGCTAACCTTTCTTTCATAAGGTACGGTTTTTTGGCCAAATATCTAATCTTCTATAAGCCTATCTTGTCCTCCAAATGATGCTATCTTCAAAAGCTACTAAGCTCATGATTCTCGATATGTTACGATTATACTAAATACCTCATATGACAAATAATCCTATAAGGATAGATGTAACGAACGACGATAATAGTGATAACGATAATGATGACGACGATAATGGTAATGATGATAATGATGACAATGATAATAGTAATGATGCTAAAGATGCCTATGAGCTTTTACGTATATGTGCCTATGTATGGCTATTATGGGACCCCGAGCTTATATGGCCGGGTAGAATATATGAATATAAATATATATATATATATATATAACGCGCGTGCACCACTGAAGTGGGTACGGATAACCCTGAAGCCTTGGTAGGGCCAGGTATGTGTAACCTTGAGCCTTGGTAGGGCCAGGTATGTATGATAACCGAACCTAGCCATGGTCGGTTACGCGAAACACCGAACCTTCGTGGTCGGGTATGCTATGTAAATGCTATGTATATGATATGGATATGTTTACGATATAGATATGAGTATGAATACGAATATGATATGAATGTGAATATGAATATGTATATGAATACGACTATGCATACGGAATGTGAATAAGTACAGATATGAATACGGATACGGATGTATGTACACAATCTCTCGCATTAGAAATGGAAAGTCCCTATGAAAAGCAAGTAAGTGCTTACGACGACGATACTATTATCTCTCATCATATGTTATTTCTTATGTTGCTTATTATGCTTCTATAATGATATTGATCATGCTTTACATACTCAGTACATTCTTCGTACTGACGTCCTTTTGTTTGTGGACGGTGCGTCATGCCCGCAGGTGGCCAGGGTGACAGGCTTGATCCATAGCTATATTTCTCAGGGACTACATAGCGGAGCTCCATTTCATTCGGAGCTATAGGTTTTGGTATTGATTCTTTTGTGTACATAATTATGGGCATAGCGGGGTCCTGTCCCGCCTATATGATATGACATACTCTCCTTAGAGGCTCGTAGACATGTGTATATGGTTAGATGTATTTGGCCTTATCGGCCTATATTTTGGATATCATTTTGTTAGCCTTGTCGGCTTATGTACATTGCTATGGGCATTGCTATAAATGGTGATATGTATATATGTATTGTTGCCAATGGAAATAGTATAATTGATAGATAGAAAGTATGATTTAGTATGTGACTCACCTAGATGTAAATGTAAAGGTATGTTAAGAGGTGTCCGGGTGGGTTAGCACCGGGTGCCCGTCGCGGCTCTCCTGTTAGGTCGTGACAAAAGTGGTATCAGAGCAGTTCAGTCCTAGGGTGTGTCTACGAGCCGTGTCCAGTAGAGTCTTGCTTATGGGTGTGTTGCGCGCCACACTTATAAACAAGAGGCTGCGGGAATGTTAGGAATGATTGACCTTCTTTGTTCATAAGATCGTGCGATAGTGCTTTGACATAAGAACTTCTTTTTCCTTAACCATGTGTTATGTATTTCAGAGATGCCTGTAAAGAGAAAGGCTACGACAACCCAAAAGGGCAAGACAATGGCAGAAAAGCGGGTTGAAAGAGCACCGCCAACAGTTGTAGAAGAAAGTGTGTCCCAGAATACGGCTCAATCTCAGTCCTTCCAGTCAGTGCCTGTTACTGAGGAGCGTGAGAGAGCCTCAGGCCCCTAGCTCTAGCACCTCCGGCTCTTCCACCGGATGCTTCAGGCCAAGATGTAAAAGAGGCCATTCATTTGCTTACTCAATTGGTTGCTGCCCAGACTCAGCGGCAGAGTATAGGGCAAAGTGATAGGGCTGTTAGTGTAAGGGCCCGTGATTTCATTAGCTTGAACCCTCCGGAATTCTTTGGATCAAAGCCGAATGAGGACCCTCAGAATTTTATTGTGGAATGTTGAGGACGCTTGGATTGATACATGCTTCGGACACCGAATTGGTAGAGTTAGCGTCCTATAGATTGAGGGATGTCGCGATCCATTGGTACACGGTTTGGATGGATTCACAGGGAGCCAATGCGCCTCCCTTAATATGGCAAGAGTTTGTAGATGCTTTCCTCCGACATTGTTTGCCTCCAGAGGTTCGGCGAGCTAGAGCCGATAAGTTCTTGAATTTGAGGCAAGGAAGCATGAGTGCTTTAGAGTATAGTCTCCGCTTCAATTCTTTGGCTAGGTATGCTTCAGCCATGGTAGCGGATATGGGTGATCGAGTGCACCGATTTGTGAAAGGCCTAGGGCCACATTTGATGGATAGGTGCTTGACTGCGTCCCTTCAGGACAATATGGATATTTCACGCATTCAAGCCCATGCTCAAAATTTAGAAGAAAGCCTACAGCACCGAAGGAGTGAGCGTGAGTATGATAGGGGACATAGCAAGAGGGATAGATCTTCGGGTCTGATGAGTGAGTATACAGGCGGGCCCAGGCAGCAGTTCTTGAGGCATTCAGGCCATTCTATGACTAGTGCGCCTCCACGGTTTTTAGGCCAGAGATTCGATAGATCTACTCGTTGGCCGAGTCAGTGTTTTTTGGGATCTCAGTTCAGAGGTGATTCGGGTCAGGCGAGGCCACCCGTACCACGATGTTCCCAGTGTGGGAAGTTACATTGGGGTCAGTGCCGATTGGGTTCAGAGGTCTGCTATTCATGTGGTCGGCCAGGCCATATTATGCGTGATTGCCCCTCAGTTGGTGGTAGAGGTAAGACCCAGCTTTCAGGTTCGGTAGCCAAATCTTCGTCATCTGTACGCCCTATGGGGACAGGTTCATATACGCCAGTCGATCATGGTAGAGGCAGAGGGAGAGTCCCCAGTTCTAGCGATCCTCAGCACCGTATTTATGATTTGGCTGGATGCCAAGATCTTGAGTCCTCTCCTGATGTGGTCACAGGTATATTATCGGTATTTTCTCACGATGTATATGCTTTGATAGATCCGGGCTCCACATTGTCATATGTTACTCCGTATATTGCGGGTCGGTTTACAGTCAAATCGGAGTCGATCAAACCTTTTGAGGTGTCCACACGCGTTGGTGAATCGGTAATAGTTAGCTAAGTATATAGAAACTGCATAGCTGTGGTTTGTGATCGTCGTACTATGATTGACTTGCATGAGTTAAAGATGGTAGATTTTGATGTTATTATGGGCATGGATTGGTTGGCTTCTTGCTATGCCAATGTTGATTGTAGAATGAAAATGGTTCATTTCCAATTTTCGGGAGAACCAGTTTTAGAATGGAAAGGTAATACTGCGTCACCAAAAGGTAGGTTTATTTCCTATTTAAAGGCAAGAAAAATGATCACAAAAGGATGCATTTATCATCTAGTGCGGGTTCAAGATGTAGAAGCTGAACCGCCGACTCTTCAGTCAGTTCCTGTAGTAAATGAATCTCCGAATGTGTTCCGGAAGAGCTTTCAGGCCTCCCTCATGAGCGGGAGATTGATTTTGCTATCGATGTGTTGCCAGACACCAAGCCTATATCTATTCCTCCTTATAGAACGGTTCCCGCAGAATTGAAAGAGTTGAAGGAGCAATTGAAAGACTTACTTGAGAAAGGCTTTATTAGGCCTAGTTCATCCCCGTGGAGAGCACCCGTATTGTTTGTCCGAAAGAAAGATGGTTCCTTGAGAATGTGCATTGACTATTGGCAATTGAATAAGGTGACGATTAAGAAGAAATATCCTCTTCCGAGGATTGATGACTTATTTGATCAATTATATGGTGCCTAATGGTTTTCAAAGATAGATTTGAGGTCCGAGTATCATCAAGTGAGAGTTAGGGAGAAAGATATCCCTAAGACAGCCTCTAGAACAAGATATGGCCATTTTGAGTTCCGGGTGATGTCGTTTGGACTAACTAATGCACCGACAGTGTTATATCCCGCATTTTGCGCATTCGGATAATTCAAGACAATTGCGGGAGGTTGAGTGCAAGCCTATATTTTAACCTTGATTAGCACACAAGTTGTTTATAAGAGTTATGGATGCGGAAATATCGAGGAAGGCTAGGGTAAAAATTGGAATTTTGGAAAATAGTTTCATGAATTACAAGAATTTGTCACAAAGTAATTGGGCTTAAAAATCAAAAAAAAAAAAAAAAAAGAGAGAGAGGCCCAACACTTAAGGGTGGCCGGCCATGGAGGAGTAAAAAGGGCCCAAGCTCATGTGGTAAATTAATTCATGAAATAAATAAGACAAAAGGGCCATAATTCAAGAACATTCAAGAGAAAACACAAAGAAAAGAAGAAGAGAGCAAAACTAAGGGGGGGTTTCGGCCATGGAGGAAAAAAATGGCCCCCTTGAAATCTTGTCCAAAAACATATTTTCTCCTAGCATTCCTACTAATTTAAGGGTCCTCTTCAACGTGGCATAATCGTTGAAACAAGAAAACCACTCTTTGTTGCAAAATCACAACTCTAGCTAAGTGGAGAAGTTGAGAAGAAAAGGTAAGATTTAATCTTCTTTTATATGTTATAAAGGGTTTGTTTATGTTGTAGTATGTAGAAATGGATAGAATTCATGAAAATATGGAAGTTTGCATGGTGGTTGTGTGTATATGCATGTGGCCGTGTATATGTATATACTGTGTAGGCAAGATGAATCAATTTTATGTAGCATTCTAGTTGTGGTTGTTATGGACTCTATATTGAAAATGGAAATTTGATGATTTTGGTTGAAGTTGTGAATGTTGGATATGGGCCGTGTGTGTGTGTGTTGTGTGTAGGGAGGATGGAACAATTTCTATATAGGATGTTAGTTGATGTAGTTAGGTATTTTGTGATGGAAATGAGAATTTGATAACTTAAATTGATGTTGGAATTGTTATGGGCTGATTTGGAAGTTAATGTGACTCTAGTATCATTTCTTGTATTTATGAAAATAATGTAGTTAACATGATAATTGTTAATGTGGTTCATGAATTTGGAAGACAAAAATGTATTGGGATTGTCATTGTTGGAAATTGGAGAACTCGGGTGGAGTATGGTTTTGGTGGAAATGTTGGAATATTGTGTAGATTGTTTAAAATATTCTTGAATCATGTTTGAATGATTTGGAATTAGTAAATGAATATGTAAGCGTTGATAATGGTTCGAATGTACGTAGTTGAATTGAATATTGATGAACTATGTAGAAAAAAAGATTACTTATGTTAGAATGCATTTTGAATGGATGGTTGATGTTGTTAGTATGATACTTGGTATTGTTGTTGATGTTTTGGCCGAGTTAAATTCTCGGGGTTGGTGAAATTACAGGGGATATGCTGCCCAAATTTCTGTAGACAAGTGTTACTGAAGATGGAATACCTAAATGCTTATGGTTAATGTTTGGTATTTGTGACCAATTGTAGATTTTGGGAAGTTCGGAACTTGAGTTTGGATTAGCGTAAGGAGCGAATAAGGTATGTAAAACTCTACTTTTTCTTTCTTTGGCATGTCCTAGCTATGATACGAACCTCGGGGATAACTCTACTCCTTAAAATCCGAGCTTAATTTTGACCCTTATTCATTCAATGTAATTGAATTAGGTTTTGTTGGAAAAATATGTTTAAACACCTTTTTACTCCAAAAAGGGTCTTGCGTCATAAAACGTTCATAACTTTCATAAGGCCTAAAGTCCGTAATTTATGTGCGCCACCTCGACTTGACCCGAGGTGGGCCCACAATTTCCGAAACCTTCTTGTATTGTTCTACTTGACCTATTTCCGTACTATTATTAAAAGAAACTTTTGGTTATTGTTCCGACTACTAAACGATAGTTGTTTTAACTATTCCATTGAATCCTATGATATTTTGATATGTACAAGTAATCTCAGCATTCTTACTTTGACATAATCCGTCGTAACATCTGAAAGGTACGTACTATGACTGTCGTCTGATTCCCTTTCTAATGACCTATTGTTCGGACTATTCTATCGAGTCTTTCCAAATATTTTATGATGCATATAGTTTCTCACTACTCTACTCGTGGATGCCTCAATGCTTCCTTCACTGAGCTCGGGCCAGGATATGTTATCACGCGTATTCCACTGCATTGTTCGCCGTGCCTCGATGTGAGGGGGCAGGTATGACATGTACATGGGTTGTGGAGTATGCTGTGCCATGTACATATATTCTGATATTTGATGATATGATATGGCCATCTGATATGTTATGATATGTTACGGAGCTATTCCCTACTCTGGAGTATGATGTGTTGTGGCGCCAGTGATGGGGTGGCGATCACGTTCTGTTCACCGAGCCCCATAATGGGGCCGGATATGGCATATGTTCTGACATGCATTACCTATGTTTTATGAGTAAGCATTTTTGATACTTCGGTTATTGCACTTATTTCCTGTACTCCCTGTTCAGATTATGATTCTGTTTATTGTATCTCATGCTTTTACATACTCAGTACCTACTCCGTACTGACCCCCTTTCTTCGGGGGCTGCGTTTCATGTCGTGCAGGTACACCCAGATGATGTGAAGTTATTATAGAGGATGTTCCAGCAGAGTTGGCAAGCTCCATTTGCTCCTGGAGTGCTGCCGAGTCAGGGTTTGTATGTTATGTTTTTCCTAGATTGATGTTAGAGACTTTGCAGACAGAGTCGTGGGTATAGTATGTCAGTTGTGTAAGCGGCTTCATCAGCCGATATGTCATTCTGTATCATGTATTAAATTCTATATGATCACAGATCCTGTTTGATTTGGAAAGCATCGAAAAGAATATTTTGAGAGCTTATTATGTATTTTATCTTTATTTGATTTTAATAGTCTACTAAGATTATGTGCGCCCTAAAGGTCTGTGGGTTCGCTCGGCTCTGGATGTGGGGTCGGGTGCCCATCACACCCTAGTGGAATTAGGGTGTGACAAACAGTATTTATGGATTTGATGAACAATGTGTTCAGGCCCTTCCTAGATCTATTTGTGATTGTATTCATCGACGATATCTTGGTGTATTCTAGATCCAAGGCAGAGCACGCGGATCATTTGCGTATTGTCCTTAGAGTTCTTCAAACTCGAGAGTTTTTTGCCAAATTTTCTAAGTGTGAGTTTTGGTTGATCTCAGTGACATTTTTGGGACACATTGTTGCAGCCAATGGTATTCGGGTAGATAGCCAAAAGATTGAGGCCGTGAAGACTTGGCCAAGGCCCACAACTCCTACGGAGGTTCGTAGCTTTCTGGGCTTAGCAGGTTATTACAGGAGATTTGTTGAGGGTTTTTCTTCCATTTCTGCACCACTCACAAAGCTAACCCAGAAATAAGCTAAGTTTTAATGGACAGATGCTTGTGAACGTAGTTTCCAAGAGCTAAAAGATAGATTGACTTCTGCCCCAGTCCTGACACTTCCAGAGGGATTGGAAGGTTATGTTGTTTATTGCGATGCTTCAGTTGTTGGGCTAGGCTGTGTGTTAATGTAACATGGTAAGGTGATTGCGTATGCTTCAAGGCAATTACGGAAACATGAGAAAAATTATCCAACCCATGATCTAGAATTGGCTGCACTGATTCATGCATTAAAGATGTGGAGACATTATTTATATGGTGTCCATGTGGATATTTACACAGATCATAAGAGCCTTCAGTATATCTTCAAGCAGAAAGAGTTGAATTTGCGACAACGATGACGGTTGGAATTGCTAAAAGATTATGATGTTGATATCCTATATCACCTCGGAAAGGCAAATGTTGTGGCCGATGCTCTTAGCCGTATATCTATGGGAAGTTTGTATGATGTACGACCAGAGAAAAGAGAAATGGCTCATGAGCTCTAACAGTTAGCTAGCCTAGGAGTTCGAGTAGTGGACTCAGGTAGCAGGGGAACTACCATTCAGAATTCAGCAGTCTCGTCGCTAGTAGCGGAAGTGAAAGAGCAATAATACGAAGATCTCATGCTAATGCATTACATAGATACACTCCTTCACAAAGAGAAGTCATCATTTGAGATTGCAGGAGACGGAGTTCTCCGATGCCGAGGCAGATTATGTGTTCCTGATGTGGTAGGTTTATGCCACCAAATATTGAGAGAAGCCCATTGCTCCCGTTATTCTGTCCACCCCGGAGCAACGAAAATGTACCATGATCTTAAATCTATATATTGGTGGAATGGGATGAAGAAAGGTGTAGCAGAATTCGTAGCTCAATGTCCCAACTGTCAACAAGTGAAAATCAAGCACCAAAAACCGGGCTGATTGTTGCAAGCTATAGAAATCCCAACTTGGGAGTGGGAAGTAATTAACATGGATTTCATTACAGGCTTACCCCGTTCTCGACGTAAGTATGATTCTATTTGGGTAATTGTGGATAGACTCACGAAGTCAGCTCATTTCTTACCAGTCAGAACGATATACGTGGTTGAAGATTATGCAAAACTTTATGTTAAAGAGATAGTGCGACTCCATGGTGTCCCAGCATCTATTATCTCTGATAGAGGAACTCAGTTTACAGCTAATTTTTGGAATTCCTTCCAAGAGGGTTTGGGGACTCAAGTAAGCCTTAGCATGGCATTTCACCCGCAGACTGATGGACAAGCTGAACATACCATTCAGACTCTTGAGGATATGTTACGGGCATGTATGATAGATTTTGGAGGTAATTGGGATGATCACTTACCCCTTATTGATTTTGCTCATACTAATAGTTATCATTCTAGCATCGGAATGGCACCGCATGAGGCTTTATATGGGCGAAAGTGTAGATCCCCAATTGGGTGGTTCGAGCTAGGAGAGACTAAATTGATAGGGCCATACTTGGTCCATCAAGCCATAGAGAAAGTTAAGCTCATACAAGATCGGTTATTAGCAGCCCAAAGTCGTCAAAAGTCCTATGTGGATAATCGTCGAAAGGACTTAGAGTTCCAAGTGAAAGATTGGGTATTCTTAAAAGTGTCACCGACGAAAGGTGTAATGAGGTTTGGCAGAAAGGGGAAGCTTACTCCCCGGTACATTGGGCCTTATGAGATTGTGCGCAAGGTAGGAAAAGTGGCCTATGAATTAGATCTACCTCTTGATTTGGAGTCAGTTCACCCAGTTTTCCATGTCTCGATGATTCGTAAATGTGTTGGAGATCCTACTTGGATCGTGCCAGTAAATGATGTTCAAGTGACAGAAAAGTTGACTTATGAAGAGGTACCCATTTCCATATTAGATAGGCAAGTACGGAGGCTTAGAAACAAAGAAGTGGCCTCAGTTAAGGTTTTGTGGAGAAAAAATAACCGAGAAGAGATGACATGGGAAGCGGAAGGAAATATGAGATCCAAGTACTCACATTTATTTCAGCCCCTAGAAGAGATCCAAGATGAGCATCAAGATCATAAGGTATGTATATTTTATTTTTATGCATTTGGGTCGTGTGTGGCCAAATTCTACTGTTATTATGTTGTGGCCCTGTGCGACATTGTTATTATGGGCTGTTGTGATAGGATGGTAGTGCCGTATTACAGGGGAAACTCTGGCAAATTTTTTATAGAATCCCTGAGGACTTAACATTCGAGGACGAATGTTCTTAAGGGGGGAAGAATGTTACACCTTGGAAAATTTTTCGTTGATGCATAAGTGAATAGGCTAAGGAAGAGCACGAGTATACGGTATTTCAATAGGTAAGGAATGACATTTGATGACCCTAATTAAGATTTCAAAGACATTCGGAGTAAGAAGAGAAAGTTTGCCAAGAGAAGGCAAGGCTTACGATGTGTATCGAAAAGGAATTATGAGTAACGAGTTAATGATGATTTAATGATGCTTTGGAGAAGAGTTATAACGTCCCTTAGATTGTTAATGAGGTGATAAACAAGTGTTAAGAAAGTTCCATAAGGATTGGAGATCAAAACAAAGTGACGAGAACAAGATCAGTGAAAGGATGGGTTACACGGTCCGTATAATGGTCCGCAGAATTTTCACAGTGCATTCCCTCACTGGTGAGATTATATGTTCACTTATAGGGACCGTATAAATTTATACGACCCGTATAATGTGCCGTATAATGGTCACAGAGGCAAGATCTAGAAGAGGTGATTTTGCGGTCACTTATACGGACCGTATAAGATTATACGGCCCGAATAAAGTGCCGTCAAATGGTCACAGAATCGAGTGGTTAAAGAGGCGATTTCACGGTCACTTATACGGACCGTATAAGTGTCCGTATAATTTCCCGACGGATCAAATTTGTGTATTAATAAGGGACCAAGTATTATTTCATTTTATTTGCCTTTCACACCCCTTCTCTCTAAAACATCTCTCTACATTTCTCCCATAAGATTTCAAGAGATATTAGTTATCAAATACATCAAACTAAGTGAATCAAGTGTAAGAAACCCATTAAAGTTCATCCAAGGCAAGGAATCCAAGTGACGGTGAAACTAGGGTTTTGCTCAAGTGAGGAGTTTCCACCCAAGGTTCATTCCTAAACCATCTAAGGTAAGATTTATGGTATTTCCATGTGGTTTAAGGTATTTTAAAGTTGGAACACTTGGATTGTAGAAGGATATGGGAAAATGGGTCATGAATGTGGGAATAATGTCTTTTTGAGTAATAGCTTGGGTTGAGTAATAATTCTTGATATGTTATGAATATAATCATGTTATAAATATATTGAGAACATGGGATAGACATTGTATATGAATGAATGTAATTGTGTGCTATGACCATGTATAGGGATGATTGGAAGTGAATTGAGGAATATGGATAATGTGGATGAATAAGACTATTGTTATGATATTGTGAATGTATTATTGGCGTTTGAGAGTTGATATATGATATGGAGGAAGTCATATAAATAAAGGAGATGCTACCCAATTTTCTCTAGCTTTAGTCATGTATGCTAGCTATCGATTTTCTAATGATATAACTCTAATGAAGGTAGAAACGTGAGCATTGAAGGAGAATGTGCAAGTGATAGAATAGTTGAACGGAAAGGTATGTAAGGCTAACCCTTCTTTCATATGGCATGGTTCTTTGGCAAAATATCTAATCTTCTATAAGCCTATGGTGTCCTCCAAATGATGCTATCTTCAAAAGCTACTAAGCTCATGATTCTCGATATGTTACGATTGTACTAAATTCCTCATATGACGAATAATCCTATAAGGATAGATGTAACGAACAACGATAATAGTGATAACGATAATGATGACGGCGATAATGGTAATGATGATAATGATGACAATGATAATAGTAATGATGCTAAAGATGCCTATGAGCTTTTAGGTATATGTGCCTATATATGGCTATTATGGGACCTCGAGCTTATATGGCCGGATAGAATATAAGAATATATATATATATATATATATATATATATATATATATATATATATATATATATATATATATATATATATAGAACACGCGCGCACCACTGAAGTGGGTACGGATAACTCTGAAGCCTTGGTAGGGCCAGGTATGTGTAACTCTGAGCCTTGGTAGGGCCAGGTATGTATGATAACCGAACCTAACCATGGTCGGGTACGCGAAACACCGAACCTTCGTTGTGGGTATGCTATGTAAATGATATGGATATGTGTACGATATAGATATGAGTATGAATACGAATATGATATGAATGTGAATATGAATATGTATATGAATACGACTATGCATACGGAATGTGAATAAGTACAGATATGAATACGGATACGGATGTATGTACACAATCTCTCGCATTAGAAATGGAAATTCCCTATGAAAAGCAAGTAAGTGCTTACGACGACGATACTATTATCTCTCATCATATGTTATTTCTTATGTTGCTTATTATGCTTCTATAATGATATTGATCATGCTTTACATACTCAGTACATTCTTCGTACTGACGTCCTTTTGTTTGTGGACGGTGCGTCATGCCCGCAGGTGGCCAGGGTGACAGGCTTGATCCATAGCTATATTTCTCAGGGACTACATAGCGGAGCTCCATTTCATTCGGAGCTATAGGTTTTGGTATTGATTCTTTTGTGTACATAATTATGGGCATAGCGGGGTCCTGTCCCGTCTATATGATATGACATACTCTCCTTAGAGGCTCGTAGACATGTGTATATGGTTAGATGTATTTGGCCTTATCGGCCTATATTTTGGATATGATTTTATTAGCCTCGTCGGCTTATGTACATTGCTATGGGCATTGCTATAAATGGTGATATGTATATATGTATTGTTGCCCAATGGTAATAGTATGATTGATGGATAGAAAGTATGATTTAGTATGTGGCTCACCTAGATCTAAATGTAAAGGTATGTTAAGAGGTGCCCGGGTGGGCTAGCACCCGGTGCCCGTTTCGGCCCTCCGGTTGGGTCGTGACAGGATCTCTCTCCCACCTGAAAAGGAGGGAGAGGTCACCCGGAAGAATCCATCATATTCAATTAAGTAGAGGAAAAAGCCGTCTGCGCACTGGTAATATCCTTACGAATCTTGAATTTTAACATTAAATGTGTGCTCATCGATCTAGGTAAGTCCATGAATATAGTACTCCTTCGAGTACTCAAAGAGATGTAGGTGGCAGAACGGGTGATCTCGGTGATAAAATTCTGACCGGATTCAACCTGTCAAGCGAAACCACCCAAGGGTAGGTCAAACTGGTCACTCATGTAGGGGGATATCCTTGGAAGCTCTGTTCTACGTTCTCGAAGGAGAAATGCTTTACAACTTGGTCCTAGGTAGACCCTGATTGCATGCCATAAAGACGGTCCTTTCGACTTACCATCAGGTCTTGAAGTTTCCCACCCCGTGGGGGATTGTAGAGGTCCAGTGAAGTCCGGAGCCCAGCCAAGGAGATGTGACCCTGACAACCATCGAAGGATAAATGCAAGATAACAACCGCTAGCAATTACAAAACCCTGACCCCAAAGTCCAATCCTCGATCGGGCTCAACAAACCAATGGTAAAAACCTCGCCCCCGAAAGACGTGACAGATAGAATACGAACAGGATTTGTTGCATTAGAAAAATGGATGCAACGAGAACCACAACAGAGCAGCTGGAGTTAAGCCTGTCAAGTTGGTTGGGCCGGTCTGAACTCGGCCCAATAAACCCAGCCTACCATCGGCTCAACCCAGACACAACTAAGAGGTGTAAGGGGACTGGGCTAGGTGGGATTTATTAGGGGGCTGGGCCAGACAAAGTCGACAGCCCGCTAGCCCGGCCCACCAGTAGCCCGGTTGATGGCCCATCGGGGCACTGGCCCTGCCCTGTCCAACCCACTTAAGTACTACATTTATTACTAATAATAAATATTTTAAAAATATTGTATCCCAATAAATTAAGAGTCTCTTTATATGGAGCGCTTTAGTTTTTTTTTTTTAATTGTATTTAAAGCTAGACAATCTTATTTTCTCTACAAATATACCTTTTATACATTTTCAGTATATATTAGATTGAGATAGTTTCATATAAAAGTAAAATTCCATTAGCATGTCATATATACTGTGGAGACATAGATTATATCAAATATAATACTCCCTCCGTTTAAATTTACGTGAACCTATTTCTTTATTAGTCCGTGCTAAAGAGAATGATCCCCTTTCTATATTTGAAAACAACTTACCTTTATGCAATGGTTTTTAGCCACACAAAATATATATGACTCATTTAACACTACAAGTTTGAAAGTCTTCTCTTCTTTTTTAAACTTTGTGTCCAGTCAAATAGACATATCAACATCTACATAAATAATTTAAAATAAAACTTAAATTGATAACATTGTAAATTCAAAACATAAAAACATGAAGGGCGAGATATTTCAAATCAAAAGTTCAAAACATACTAATTAAACGGCTAACATCGATGGACAAATTTAAAGAAGAGATAAACTTCAAAGTTCAATTTCGTGCCTTTTCATAAGTGCCTATGCAACACACCGGTACACCCTCCCCCCTCCCCCAATAGGCTAATACCCGGCGCTCCAGACTTTTGGAGATATATGTCACCACTATATTGACATTTAACATGTTCCTCATTTACTCGCTCAAAATGCATCCACACCGCACTTGAAGTTGATCTTTGAACTCGAGAAGAAGGTGTAAGTGGAGGATTATCCATGGATGTTGAAAGTAGTAATTGACGAGGTGTGTATAGGATTTTCTGCTCGTACTGAGTAAAATTCTAGTATAGTTTATGATATCGTCCCACAGAGATTGGACAATCTAGGCTATAGACTTGTAATAGTTTGACTACTATTTGAGAGAATCAGATTGATGAAAGGTGAGTCTGAAATTATAAATTACTTAGATTAAAGCGAACAACTTCCGGAAGATTTATAGTTTAAAAGAGTTGGGAATAGTTGAACTCACTTGACATATCATTACAATAAAATCTCAGTTTCTACGCATATTTTGTAAAGAATAATTGCTTATTGCTAATACAATTATATTTATACACTAAGAAATAAATAATTAATTAACACTGCGCGAGGTTATGTCAATTAATTGACTTAAGCTTAGTGATGATTAAACTGAAATATCTTACCTGAATTGTGCTCAAGGGTAGTAAAAAGTTCTTGAGAATATTTTTACTAAAAAACAATAATCATGCCCACAACAATTCCTGCGTGAGAATTAAAATTGAGGCAAGCAAAATTACAGACTTGAAATAATAATCTAACTAAAAATTACTCTCACTCTAATATTCTATTCATCAGTTATTATATATTAATTTTTCTCCGTGAGAATTAAAAAATTAATATGAGAATAACTTAGATATAAAATATATAGATGTGATAATAATGATTAGAAGATCAATATTCCAGCACACTATGAAATATAAATTGAAGATTTCAAGCTAAGAATGTATTGAAACCGAGATGAAATTATAATTATATCAAGCTTCATCAACTATCCCAACAAAAAGAAATTACTCCATTGTGAAGTAAGAAAAGCTAAAGAGAACTTCCAAAAGACTAAGCATATTTTCAGAAAAAGACTAGAGAAAGAGACCAAGAGTAACTCTTTTCTTTCGAGGAAGCTTAGAACTAGATAGGAAATTGATACAAAGTGGGATGCCCCTTTCTTCTACAACATATGCCTATTTATAGAAAAATTCCTAGAAGCCTTGGTGAGACATTGCAAGAGAAATTCAATATAATAATATTTCCTCGATGAGAAATTGGCATGGCAAATTATCTTGCAATCTTGAGACATTGGCATGGCAAGTTATCATGCAATCTTAAGAATTTGGCATGGCAAATTATCATGCAATCTTGTGAATTTGGCACGATAATTTATCATGAAATCTTGGTGAGAATTTGTCATAACTTTATTTCTCTTGACTTTGTGTAGTCTTTGGTGAGGTTGTCACAGATGCATCCTCCTTTCTTGGCTTTTAGTTCGTGCTTTTTCTCTTTTTCCATGCATTCTTTTCCTACAAGATTTGTTAGAAAAGTGTGAGAATATAATATAAATTATTAATATTTTATTTTTAAAATATTATATTTTTATATTTAAATTACATGAATAATTTATACCCATCAGTAATGTACACTAGTTGAGTAGCAAAAATAGATAAAGAGAGAATTCTGTGAAAATGAAGAAGAATGAAGGGATATTTATAGTTTAGAAATATGACCAAAGTGTAGTTTATTCATAAATTTAGGGGTTTAAATAAATTTGGCAACAACTAGTTTTTTAAATTTACAACGGCTAGCTTTTTGAATTTGACAACGACTAAACTTTTTTTTAGTTTAGCAATTTTATCATTAGATGTAAATGTTAATTTTATTATTATTATTAAATGTAATTTTCTATTTTAGTATTAGATTTTTAAAAAAAAAAAAAAAAACTCGGCCCGGCCCAATTAGTCTTAGGTGTACCAATCCGGGTAGGGGCTGGGTCGGACACCCTTTTCCCTCCCCAAGCCTGCCCCCCATGCCGGCACCGACTGCCTCCGTATGGGCCACGTTTAAATGGCTCGGCCCGGGCCACTTGACAGGCTTAGCTGGAGTTGATTATTTGCCGACCTGAAACACCGGAGGAGCACCTATACTTGGGCTCGAGCTTGCACCTTGGGTCCCGAAAAAGATACTTAACTTTTTAATAGATAGGTTGAGTAGCTTCACTTGGTCAGGGGTAGATACTGCAGGTGTCCCGGCGGAGCTGGCCATCTACAAAGTAATCATACACTTGGACAGTCAGCCTATAAGCAAAAATGACACCCAGTATCTGCTAAGCGTAGCCAGTTCGTCAAGGAGGAGGTGGCCAGACTTATTAAGCTAGAAGCAATTCGTGAGGTAAAATACACTGATTGGTTGGCCAATGTGCTGGTACTCCCTCAAAATCCTAATGGCTTTCAAATGTATTTAGATTTAAAGGACCTGAATAAAGCATGCGCGAGGAGCTCGTACCCCATGGCCTGTCTCGATAGAATTATCGACTCGGTGGTCAGGTACGAGTTTCTCAACTTCTTGGACGTTTTCTCAAGGTTCCACCAAATTCAGTTGGATCCGGCTGACCAAGAAAAGATCTCATTCATCACGGAGCATGGTACCTATTATTATACTATCATGCCGTTTGGCTTGAAAAACGCAGGGGCCACCTTCTATCAATTGGACGGTCGGATGTTTGAACACCAGCTGAGCCAAAATGTGGAAGTTTATTTGGATGACATAATTGTTAGATCCCTGGGAACATAGGAACATATAGAAGCTGAACCCGGAGAAATACGCTTTCGGAGTAAACTCCGGCAAATTCCTAGGGTTCGTTGTGACCAGCAAGGGGATAAAAGCTAATCCAAATCATATTTGAGCAATCGAACAGATCCTGGATACACTAACTAATGCCCGAGAGGTGCAACAACTGGTCGAAAAAGTAACAACGTTGGGGAGGCTTATATCTCAATCATATGAGGGCAGCCAAAAGTTTTTTGACGTACTAATCTCTGTAAGCGTTGAAAGAATTGAAAAGGTACCTATCTCACCCACCATTGCTCGTGAGCCCGGAAGGAGATGAGCTCTTACTAGTCTATCTGGCTGTCTCTGATATCGTGGCAAGCCTCGTGCTAGTCCATGAAGTGAAAGGTACGCAATCACCTGTCTATTATATTAGTAAAGCCTTGATCGAGGCTGAAGCTCGTTACCCGCATCTTGAAAAACTGGCCCTGACTCTCGTAGTCACGGCCTGGAAACTAAATCATCGGGAAATACGAGGCCAAGGACGATCGAATGTGGGGTACTACCTGGGCAAAGTCAAAATGCTGCTGGCACGTTTCGAACGATGAAAAGTCACACAAATCCCTCGATAGATGAATACTGAAGCTGATGCCTTGGCAAATCTTGGTTCCTCGATCGGCATAACGGAAGTGGAACCATACTCCGTGGTCCACCTCTAATATTCTGTCCTAAGTCCTGCCATACATGAGGTAAACACCACTGTCCTGACATGGGACTGGCAGAACGAAATAATGAATTATCTACAGAATGGGACTCTCCAGAAGACACCAAAGCGGCAAGAGCTCTGAGAGTCAAGGCAGCACAGTATTGTATGCATGAAGGGGAGTTATATCGCAGGTCATACCTGGGTCCCTTGGCCAAATGTTTGCGGCCCGCCGAAGCGGAATACGTTATGAGGGAAATACATGAAGGTAATTATGGGAACAACGTCAGGTAAGATTCGCTGGTCAAGAAAATAATAAGGGCCGAATATTATTGGTCCCGGAGGGATGGAGATGTTAAAAACTTCATTCAAAGATGCGACAGATGCCAGCGACACTCTCCGATGATTCATCAACCCACTGAACTACTTCATTCGGTCGTAGCCCCATGGTTCTCCTTTAAAAGAGGTATGGATATCGTAGGCCCGTTGCCAGGGGCTGTGAAAATTGTAAGGTTCTTGTTGCTACTGACAGATTATTTCACGAAGCGGGTAGAGGCAAAGGCTTTCGGGAAAATTCAGGTGAAAGAATTGATCGACTTCATCTGGGATCCCATCATATGCACGTTTGGGGTACCGAAAGAAATAGCTTGTGACAATGGCCCTCAATTTTTGGGGACAAAAATCACCGAATTCCTGGAAGGGTTGATGATCAAACGAATAACATCTTCCCCATACCATCCGTGTGTAAACGGACAGGCAAAATCAACCAACAAGATCCTGATTTAGAATATCCAGAAAAAGTTGGAAGACGCTAAGGGGAGATGGCCGGAAGAATTACCTGAGGTACTGTGGGCATACAAAACTACTCCTAAAACAAGTACGGGTGAAACCTCATTCTCTCTGGTGTAGGGGGCCGAGGCCCTGATACCTGAAGAGATCAAAGAACCAAGCATCTGGTACACCCAGACTATGGAAGAATCTAATAATAAGGTGATGGCCGTTGGGTTGGAACTGCTGGAATAACGAAGAGAAATGGCCTTTGTGTGTATGATAGCGCAGAAGCAGAAGGTTGAAAGATATTTCAATAGAAAAACAAACTTGAGGCATTTCATGGTTGGGGATTACGTCTTCCGGAAGGTCACCCTCGCAACACGGGAGGCCAATGCAGGTAAGCTAGGGCCTAATTTGGAAGGTCCATACCAAAGCATGGGGATTGCTGGCATAGGATCGTACCAAATCGGGCAGGAGCATGGAAATGAGTTAAAGAATAGCTGGAACGCTAGCCATCTCAAGAGATTCTACCTTTGACAAGGATGGCTGGTATAATTGTATAAATACATTATTTATTCTACCCTAACTTACTTTCTCTCCAGGACGGGAATCACTCTGAAAAGAACTACCTGCTTCCTCTTTCCTAACTGTCGGAAGGAGGACCAAAGACACGTGTTGCACTCTTTTCCTTCACCTAGGTTTTGTTCCAAAGAGGTTTTACTAGCAAGATTTTTAATGAGGCAACAACACAAAAACGTGTCGCATCGATAACAAATCGGAGAACCTAGAAAGAACTCTATCAGATGTTGTCAAACCCAATACTTGAATCCTCGATGCCCACAAATGAGTACCGGGAGGAGACAATGGGAATCGAGCAAGCTGAACAAATGCACAAGGATTAGGACTGTCGGGAGAAAATGAACGCTAGCCCTTGTCTAGCTTTCCCCGCCCTAATATACTGTACTAAGATTTTTGTAGTTCAATCAAACAGTCTATTCATGTAAACTCCAGGGAAAGTGAAATAAGAATCCTCACTTATTTTTCAGAACACTCACCAATGAGGTATCTCGCAAAAAAACAAAAACGTTCGGGGCAAAACCAAACTCGGAAGCCATCGGCCCCGTAAATATTGCTTCAAACACACGGCACAACCTTTAGAGCCTTCGAGCGTGCAGGTTCCATGTACCTTAGTGACATTAAATACGTTGAGACGTCTTCCTCATCAACATCGAAATCCAGGGCCCCCTTCTTTTATTGCGAATAAGATGAATAATTCCTGATCGCAAAAAGTGTTTTCGGAAGTGGCACACTCGGATTGAGTTAAAAATGATGAATTCAAATACAAAATGCTAAAGTGAAAAAACGTGTGCACCGGTCATCAATTTTTAAGCTCAAACACCGACACTCGAATATAAAGATAGTTCAGGTAGACGGGCATAGCGGTCACGCCCCGACAGCTAAGTGTTAAAAATAAAAGCCAATAAGATTAGTTGCAATCACTATTGTTTCCAACAAATCGCATGGCAAAGCGTAAAAGAAATCAAATAAATGCAATTACACGCATATATTTATATATGTAAGTACTGCGACAAATATTTTTTCTTTCGAGCACCCAGGCTCGGACAAACATTTTGAGGGCACACAGGCCTATATCCAACAAAGAAAACTTAGAAAAGAGCATAATCACAAGTACGCAGGCTCGGACAAAAAGCAGACTAAGGGTACATAGACCTCTTCAGTAAAACACAAAAAACAAATCAAAAGGCACAGCGGCCGGAGCAGTCTTAACCGGGCACAAAGGCCCGTAGAGCAGTAAACATAAGATAAGCAGAAGGAGCAGTGCCTTCATCATCCGAAGAAATAGAGGAAGCATGAGAGGAGGAAGGGGTCTGATCACGGAGGTCATCCATAGCAATATCGGTGGCCCCCACATCCACCTCTACATCCGTCAGAGCAGAATCGATATATCGAATGCAGATCTCTCTAATATCTAGAAGAACATTGCATCGGGTGTTCAGCACGATATAGTCCCTTAATGATTAGAAAAGTGCTGATCGGCAGCCCGGCGCTGCTGCAGTCGGACATTACGGGCTCTGAGTCGTGTCTGGAAAGCCTCCAGCACTTGCACTCTCCCTTGGGCAGCCGACCTCTATGCTTCCACCAGAGCTACCCTCTTCTAAAGCTCTTGATGGGCAGTTGTTAGGTCCCGGAGGGCTCCCTCTCGGGCAAATAAAGCCTCTTTAGCTTCTCTCCGCTCGGAGTTCAGAAAAGATTTGCGGGTCATCAACTCGAACAGATCAGCCTTCAAGCGGGAGTTCTCGGATTGCAGCCTCCTCACTTCTCTGGATGAATAAGGTGAGCTTCTGACCATCTCGAGAACAGAAGTAATGGAAGCATGACCCGACGAAGAAAGGCGGGCGGAAGAATGAGAAATTTCAAAAGGAACAAAGTGACAAACTTAATTAAACAACATACTTGGAGGAGCAGTCCCGCCAGGTAAGAGAGAGGAGCTTCCAAATCAGACTCGTCTTTCTCCCTCCGGGGGGCAGAGTGGAGGGACCGGCCTTACATCGCTCGGGGCCCTTCCGAGATTATCAACAACATGCTCGAAATGCCCTTTTTCTCCTCTATCAGCACTCCGCCTTCGCCACCTTCTTCCATATTCACCACTTCCGACATAACTTTGTTCAGTATTGTAATAGTCGGGGATGAGATCGCACCCAGGAGTCAATTCCTCAGGAAGCAGACACGCCTGCATTCGCGGGAAGCCTTCATTTTTTGCTAGTAGTAGCCAACTCAAGATTGGTTTGGGATTTTTCCCGATAAGGGGCCCTCCGAGACGATGATCCTCGGACAGGTAAGCCTGCGTAAAATACATATGAGGAGCAGTACCTAATACCGGGATAAGTCAAAAATGATAACGGGAGGGGAAAGTCTTTGTTAAAAACTCACCATGACTTTTTCCCCTCCAGCGGTCGGTAGATATACTCCTCCAGGTCTTCTCAATCCCAATAGAGGAGCACTGGAGGTTCATCACCCAACTTAAGAGACCAGGCATGTGGTCTAGCTCCACGAGGACCGCTGTAAAGAAAAATAAAGCATAAGTAAGGGAGGCGAATCTTCAAAGGAAAAGAAAGAAAATGTCAAAATACCCACAAGCACAGTTCCATAACTTCGGAAATGGCTCTGGAGAAGTGCTATGTAGAAGATTGGTAAATATCATGACGAACCTATCATTCCATCCACAGTCATAGTCATCCTCGACATTAGTGATGAGACCCCAAACGCTTCGAGAAGCCAAATGCACCATTCCCTCCCAGAATGCGCGAGAGGAGTACAGCTTGACCAAGTGATCAAAGGTAAAAAGTAGGTTTGCTCGGTAGGCCAAGTACTGAATGCATTGCACGATCCTCTAGACTTGAGGGGCTAGTTTCCATGCAAAGCTGGTAGCGGCTGTATAATTATTCAATTACATGGTGGATCGGGAGAGTAAAGCCAATAGTGAAAGGGTACATGTAGACAGTCGATATACCGATGGAATGGTAGGAGATGTTGGCGTTCCTGGGAACCAAGCGTATCTCTATTCCGGGACCCCAATTACAGTCCAGACGTATCTGATCGAGGCAAGAGCTGGTAACTAGGGAGCGAATCGTTATGAGGATTCCAGTCGGCAGCTAACACTGAAATCCCCCGAGCAGTTGAGAAGTAGGAGATGATCTCAGCAATGTTGGAACCCAAGTCTATCTCTTAGGCATCGGTAGAAGGGGAGCTAAGGTTTTCATGGTCAGGAGTAGTTCTGGGCCCCCATGGGTACCCCCGCCACCTGAGTAACGGCCAAGTGTTGCGATGAGGAAGATGAAGTAGACATGTTAAAGAAAGGGTTTTTTCAAAAGAATGTCACAAGTTAAAAGATATTGCTATGTAAACCCAAAATGGTAGTTTAAATAGGGGGACAAGGCGATTTTCACCTAGATTGGCGAAACAGTGTGTCTTCACGTAACGTCAGATACCTGCCTCTTAAGCGACGACGCCGAATGAGCGAAGGGGCGCATTAAATGCAACCCGAACAAGGTGTCCAATCGTGTTGGGGAGTCGCAACATTTAGCTAACTTCCCATGTGAAATTTGGACAAGCCCGCTTTTCCCCTTCCCGTTGTCATATTCATAAAGGGACCGGAAAGTGGGGGACTATCTATTTTGGGTAAAATCCGTGTCCGGGATAGTTTCCGCAACCAGGAGCTTGGAGAGGCTGAGAAGACCTCCACAGCTGGCACCCGCTTCCACCTACTCGGGTCATATCAACGAATCTCCATCAGAGTGATATGGCAGAGCAAAATGTGGCTTTACAATCGGGTCACATTAGTCGTTCGTTAGGGTTGAAAAGTCTTATTTTGGTTTCTATCTTATGTTGTCAATAAATTGATGCGGCGACACTGTTAGCCCAAAAAGAGAATTATTGCAGGTAGAGATCTGGCGAGGTTGGCCCCCTCCATCTATATTTTTCAAATTTCAATTCCAACCATTGGAAAAAGAGATATATGTTGACATTCGTCGAGGTTCATCGTGTTTCACAGCAAACTACATCCCTGACATGTTTTTCATTCACATGTCTTCCAAGAAATACTTGGAGAAAATTGACTTTTTAAAGAAAAATGAGAACGTCCAACCATAATTACGGGTTAAAGATAAGAGACAAAATCAGACTATAGCATTACCACAATAGGTAAAGCTTTTTGACATCGCATCAGATAAGTTTTTTGATAGCCACAAATTTAAATACTTTAATAATTCTATTTATACCAAAATGCATAATTATAATTCAAGAAACACCACAATGTCGGCCAACCAGAAACTCTTTAACAATAGTGAGGTGGCGGAAAATTGAAAACCCTACAAAGCTACCTTGGGTATGACTCACCAAATTAATGATGGGCCAAACGAGGTCCACTATGCTTGGCTTATGGGTTATCGACCACCCCAAATTAATGTGAGACCCCTAAAGCACCCCACCTAACCCAATGGAGGAAAATATACAACTAGTTGTCTGAACACCAACATATATCTTAAATCTCTTGAGAATGTTACCAAATTTGGGTACCTCACACCTCAAGAAAATATGTCTGAGGACAGAGATAAATTATAGTAAGTCAACTGAGGTCATATCATTTATGGACCCACAAAAATTACAAAAAAACAATAGCTCCCGAGTTACTCGCAATGCCAGCTCTTTATCTTCTCGAAAATAAAATCAACATACCCCTCTCCTACATAACTCCTCCCCCAATCAAAATCTATATTTTTTTCAACGCTAATAAAAATCACTGTAGGCTAGTCGATTTGATGCTAACCATACTCGAAATGAATTTGGGTGGATTCAATTGGTGATAATGAATATGTTCCTATCACACCAGCATACCTTCAAAAGAGAATCCATTTAATATTGCCAGTTAGAGTAACTAATTAATTGATAATCAGTTTGTCAATCTCAACCTCGACAAACGTGTCGTCCTTGCATTGTCCGTCATCGATTTGAAATTCAAGAGGAAGCATATATAGTTACTCCACACGAAAGAGAAACATAGTCGGAATAGACTTTTACATACCCTATTAAGGATTTTTTTAAATAATGGAATATGAAATGGAGTTGATGAATCAAACCAAGTGTTGGTAATGATTGATCTAGATGTAATCCCTAAAGCTAGTGATAGCAAGTGGAGTTCTCAAACACTAGCACAAGGCTTATGGTATACAAAAAGATATGGGTGAAGATTCATATATTCTTATATTTAGGATTCAAAAATAGATCCATAAATACTCATATTTCAAGCGACGAATTTTAAGTGGGAGGGTGTGTTCTCAGTCTTCACCAGACAATAATATTAGAAAGTCGTTAAGATGATACAGAGGTATCTTAAAGGCACAATAAGATATTTCTTGTCTTGTCAAGGATTTGAGAAGGAGATTTAGATTAGGGAAAAGCTAAATATGAGTATATTCTTCTTGCTAAATAATGGCATCATATTTATTATTGAGTAGCAAGATACAATCATTATCCTTATGTACAAGGGAAGTTGATTGTGTATGTTAAGACCTAAATCGCAGGGCCATAACGGGCACCCGGGCCCTACCTACTGAGCACCGCTAATCATACTTCCATATCATAATCATAAACAAGAGTGGACCTCGAGGGTCATCCGATGGAAATCTGCTAAATCATAAGAGAAGTATGCTGAATAGGAGATGAGCCTGAAAAGACATACTATATGACTATGCTGGACTAAACTGTGCAAGCCTACAAGGCCATCATAAAATACTATACAACAAATATATTGGCCGAGGGGGCCATACAACATCTAACTATACCATGGCTGTCTACAAGCCTCTATTAGAATATATGACATAATAAGATCGGGACACGGTCCCGCCATACTCGTATGCACACAAAAGTATAACGTACCAAAAACACAACAGCAATTCCAGATCAAGAGGAGTGCTCCAATATTAGCTGAACAATAACCTACAGGGGCGGATCGTCAAATTGTCTACCTGAACTTGCGGGCATGAAACGCACCGCCCCCCAAAAAAGGAACGTCAGTACGTACAAAGTACTGAGTATATAAGGCATGAAAATAACATGAAAGAGATATAAAAGTACATAAGATGAAATGAATGCAACCTATATGTCTGAACTGCCTCTGAGGGCCAATGATATGCATAAATATTGTGCATACATGCATAGGGGTATCATATCGGCCTCTGTGGGCATTATCATCATCATCATTATGTGACCAGCTGATCAGGTGGTGGTGCGTATATAACGTCGCCACCTTCCCCATACCCCATATATATATATATGGGTATATAGGTATAGACCTATGACCCTTCAAGCGTTATATACGCGTATAACGACCTTACGTCACTCCAACAAACTCAGGATGTACTCTTATCATATTCATGCATTGCATTATATAAGGTCGTTATACCTCCGAACAACATTATGAGATAGCATTTCATTAGCATGTAACTCTCTGAATCATACTGAATCTGAAGGAAGACGTACTGAACAACATTACTAGAACATGAATCAACATGGAACATCTCTAGCTGCTAAGAATGGATTTCATTATAGAGTAGCGTTATGTTTACGTTTCGTTCATAAGGATTATACCCAAAAAGAAGGAAAGTTAGCCTTAACATACCTCAAGTCGTCAATCAAAATCCCAAAATGAAACTGTCGAGCTAGTATTCCAATCCCTTAGTCACTACAGCACACCTAACAGTCAACAACATAAAAACAACCTCATATAAGTCTCTTTAATGTCATATCTCTACTCACCCCAAGATTTACATCAAAACGGCCCAATATACGCTTTGTATACAATACTTATACACTTTGATCTTCCAATTATACCAAGTATAACATCCTCAATACAATCTCAACAACAACTATTATCCTTCCAACTAGGTTTTAGCTTAAAAACACATTTACAACATGATTTAAGTTAGATTACATCTCAACATAAACTCAAATTCGTATTTGAATCTTCCGTCCAACTCCTTTCCTTCCAAACCTAACAAAATCATCATATAAACTCATAAACATGGAAATAAGATGGAATCTTACCTTAAGAACTCAATAACACACCAACTCCAAGAGTGTTTTGCCTTGAAGTATCCTCCAATACCACTACCAAGAGGATAAACAAGCTTCCATAATCACTTTAGAACCTCTAAACACTTGATCTTCGCTTTTGATCTTTGATTTTTCTTAGGGGTTTGATAGATATGTTGGAGAGAGCTGAAGATTAGAGATCATGGAAAGTGGAGAAAATGATAGAAAAAAAAAATGAAGGGTATGCGAATTATTATATAAAAAAAAGAGTTGCAGCCGACATAAATACGGCCAAAAAGTATGAACCGTATTTCTTGGCCATAATTCTCAATATAAAAATTTCTCTTTCTGCCTAAGGAAATGCGGTCCGTACTTGAAATCGTATATTTTTGTACGGACCGTATTTTGCACAGTACTTCTTGGATTTGTGATCTTTCAGTTGAATTGGAAGGAAAACTCTCTGAACTTGAATTTACATAGGTTATGAATTTCATAACTACTCATATGCTAGAAAATAGACCTCCCCAAAGTTAGACCAAAAATCATGTCCAGAATTCTGTCAAATTGTTTCAAAGTTCTGACAAACTTAATTTCTTCAATTCACATGATCCCAGAAGTTTCCAATACCTACTAAACATGATATTAAACTCTTATACACTCAAGATAGACATTTCTAATCCCATATGACTTCGAAGGTCACTCCGCTCTCTGAATCTATAGCAACCAACTCATGGGGAAACTTAACATATAAAAGTACGAGGTGTAACAATGACTTCCAATAATTGTCCAAGAAGTTGTTTGCACTTGAACATCCTCTGGTAATACATTTTAGTGAACATGTTAGGCTATTGAACTAGAGACAATCAAGTGTCACAGTCATATCTCAATAGTTTACATATAAGATCCCAAAATCTGTCAGAAGATGAAGTATATTGATATTAAGTTTAATTTGGTGTCAGAGACATAGTTGTACATAGAGAAGTGAACGTAAAGTACATCTCTACGCATCACTTGGTAATAGACTTATTAACAACATCCATTGCATTGTTTCTTATGAAAGATATGACATCGTTGGGTTTGCATAGTGATGATGTATTTATATTTCCTAATTTCTTTGGATCATGTTCACATAAAAATTGCATTTTGAGGTAAATGTTAGTTGCTGTCTAAAATATTTATTGTCGTTCTTTCATATACATAAGATGCTTTTATGTTTAGAATATAAATTTCAAGTGTATGTATGTCAGATAGACAAAAAGATTGGCCTATTCACACGAGCAATCATCTCTATTATCTAGATGACAAATAAAGATGAGACAATTATAAATGTATTATTGTCAGATGTGTTAACAATAAAGGCTCAAATTTTATAATACAAATGTCATTTTTTTATGGTTATTTATGTCTAGTTAAGTTTTATAGTCTGTGTTAATGCCAGATGTGAGTTCTAATGGTTAAAATGTATGAGTATATTTGGTGAACTCAAAGTTAGACATGATTTGTCTGACCTATCGTCTTCACAATATTTAAATATGCAAAAGACTTACGCTCCACATGAAAGGAGTCAATAATGTGATACGTGATTCGTATCACGTTATAAAATGACCTATAAGGGAGATACAAGTTTAATCTCTACTTGTTATTGTGTGAAGTCCTTTAAATTATGAGTTATTTTTCTCTTTGTATCCTCATGACTTTGATTAGTTTCTTAAGATTCAGTTTGATTTTTACTTTCTTAGGGTGTTGCGAAGATATCATGTATGATTCGGTCTAGCAAAACATTTCTAGAAAAGCATATCAGACTTAGATCGAGAGATTCATGAGATGAGCAAGATCATTAAGTGTTATCACATTAATTGATGAACTAAAAAATGATACAAAGAGATTGTGAGAAAATGCGAATGTGATAAATGATCTAGGGTATTGCATACGACAATATACTCAAAGTTCCGTAAATCGAGATGTTATATATTCCTAATAGATGTATAGCAATTGAGCTTTTGAAAGATGCACATGGCCTAGTCGTTATATATGAACGTTATAAAATAGGATTGAGAGCTGACCTACCATGTGCGATTGGGAGATGTTGGAAATGCGTTTAGGCACCTATGTGGGTCAATCTAAAAGGGAATAAATAAAATAATAGGAGAAGAGATACAACTCTTCTCAAAGGATGTGGCACTTAAGATATATACAAGAAGTTGTTTTGTTTATATAAGACTCTTCTTTCCCAAAAGGTGCATGTTTCATTTTCTTCATCTAAAAATCAAAACTAATTCTCTTCCAAAAGATAGAAAAAAACTCTCTTCTTCTCCGTGAAGAACTACTGTGGTAGATTTCTACGAAGATGAAAGCGAACTTCACTGAATACCAGAACAATTTTCTGCAACATGCACGACTTAGATTGTGAACTATATGGTACAATTTATGTTCTTCATACATGTAATTGTGTTATGAACTAGTGAATTTTGGGTCAACTATGTGTTCATATGGTTAAGTGTTTTCCTTCGCATAATATTTGAAAGGTCCACATAAAATGCAGAATCCAAAACCACTCTATTTAAGAATATTGGCCCCAAGGAGTCTAACGCACCCTGTGTTTAAACACTCCTTCTCTCCTTCCTCAAAATCTTGGCTTCTTCTCAGACCATCATGGACAACGATAACTCACCGAACATAGAGTATCGGAACCAAGATCAAACACTGACCTTTGTAACAACCCCTTTTCCACCAGACCATGTCCCAATATTTTGACTGGAATTAGGTCTCTAAAGTCTAAATTATCTCACTTTCAACCTCACTATAGAGGGGCAACCGGTTTGAATCATTGTTCAGAACCCGATATACCTGGCCCAAATAGTCATGGACAATTGAATCAGGGTTTTGAAACATTTGACCAACAACTGCGGCTATCAATGCTTCTGCAAGCCCGGAACAAAAAATTAGTCTCGCACCTAACCTCCCAAGCCCTTAACACTCTATTGAAACAGGTCTTAATTAACCATCCACTCTCCATTAATAAATCTAGACTTGCTGCCAAATAAACCCACAATTTTTTAATGGACTGCTTTGAATAAGACAAACTCACCCCCTTACTTATCACCTCAACCATAGGTGAGCTCAGTCCTCTTAGAAAACATAAGCATAGACAACCCTTTTATTCTGGAACAGTTGCGAGCAACCAAAAAAGATCTGAATTAATCTTAGCAGACGTAGAAATGCCAAAACCAAATGTGATCAGCCATGCATCGAAGTGGTTATTGCCTTATGTTCTAAAGACCTACTCAAATTCAGATTAGGTATCAAAATCCCTTCAGACCCAAACAAAAGCAACAATGCCATAATCCTCAACCCTACATTAAAGAGGATCAACTCCAACCAGACTAAGAATGCCCCTTTAACACCAAAAGGAAAGGGGTAAAGGGATAAAGAGTGACCCGACCATACCACTAAAATTTCTGATGAACTTTATAATCTGAAATGTGAGAAGTGATAATAATGGAGAGTTTAGAAGACACAATGCCGACTTGGTGGCTATTCACCAGCAAGCAATGCTAGTTCTGCTAAAGACTCATATGACAAGAGACAATAAATTTTCTTCTAAAATGTGCTTAAGAGTGGAAGATAGAGCAAAATGATCTCCTACTTTATTAAATTAAGTGTAATTATTAAATTTGGTAAGGCTAATTTTCTTTTATAGTATTCAATTTACGTTGTGATCCACACATAGATTACAAGTCAAGATAATTTTAGTAATAAATTTATGTCAAAGAGATTTCCTTCCATACCTTTAAGTTGAATAAATTAAGAATATCTTTTCTACCCGTATACGGTAAAAACCGGATATGCGTTAAACCGGTGAGACCCGGAACCTTGGGAAGAATGGGACAAGAACGTGCATGAAGACTTTCATTCTGAACCGGAGGAACGCTCGGACCGAGGCCAAGGAAGGGCTTCATTTGGTCCGGTTTTCTTCATGGCCGTGTTGGTCGTTGCCGTTGGTGCGTTTGGTCGAGGCCGTTAGTCCGTTTTTTCGTGGCCGGTGGTCCGGGAGATCCATTGCGCGGTTGTCACGCGTCGATAACGTCCTGCCATGTTCAACTGTCAATCGTACGGGTGTCAGATCGTACGGTCAACCTAACCCCACCTAATCCAACTCAGAGCTTTTTCATTATTATTTTATTTTTCATGTTGTATGAAGCCCATGGGGCAATACTATAAATAAGGGGCATTTTCTTCCTTTTAGGGGGTTGGCTCCTTCATATCAAGAACACTTTGTAACAGCAAAATATATACAAAATCCCCTTCTCAAACATCTGGTTCGGTCCATATTTGTTGTGCTTATTTCTTACATTTCTTGAATCAAGTAACACTCATATATTAACAAACATACAAGTGCATAGCAGACCACCGATTATTAGTTGCTTCCTCAAAGTATATCCATATATTTCTTTTCTCCATCAAATAGATTGAGGCTTAACCACATATCCTATACCTACTCACAAATTTAATTGATTATCCAAATTCGGGGTAAACAGTACCATTATTTATACATATCATTTGGCCACCAAATGCTTCATCCAAGCCAAAAAAAAAACTCAAATTCTTTTATCATGGCATCAACATCATCATCAACAACAGCTGAGATCATAAGGATGGTGACGCTGAAAACGAGTGACAACGGAAAATTCTATCTTGAAGAGTCATTGGCCTTTCAGTTTGAACTTATCAAGAACATGATAAAAGAGGAAGGCTTGTCTATCATCTCACTTCCTATCATGGTCAATACTGAGGCGCTCATTAAAATCATAGAGTACCTTAAGAAGAATGCTGAGATTACTGCCTCGGACGAAGGATTCAATAATTTCAAGAAAGAACATCTGAATATTTGTATCGCTGAACTTTATGACATATTAGTGTCAGCACATTACTTGAAGATAAAGGATTTGGTGGATATTTGTGCCTGGGCTATTTATGACAAAATTAAGAACAAGAGCATTAAGGCTATTACAGAGATGCTTGAAATTGAAAATGACTTAACCCCAGTAGAGGAGGCTAATATAAATAAGGAAACTTCTGGGGCCTTTGAAGGTGATGAGAATGATAATACCATCAACTAGGGTTCTTCTAATAATATTTGGTGAACGTCTTTTTATTTTTGAAATAAAACTTTATGTTATGAAAAGGTAAAATAAGAAAAACTATCTGAAATAGTGAAAAGTGCTTGATGGGATTCCATTTCTTGAATATTTTGTTCAATCATTTGAATGTTATAGCTATTTTTGTCTTCATATTGGTTCAATTGAAATTACTCACAATAGATAATCTCTTCATTCCTCGAAACTATTTATCCGAGGACATATATGCTTTAGCTATTTTTTCTTCATGTTGGTTCAATTGATATTACTTATAATAGATAGATTAGATTTCTTTCTTGTATTAACCCAGCTAATATCATTTGAGTTTTCATAATAAATATTTTTATGCTAATAAAAGAGACAAAACTAGGAAGCAACATTAGGCATATCCAGAATTTGAAATTTATGAGTACCTACATCGATCTCAAATTAATATAAAGTTATAAATACAAGTGTTTTGGAATGACTAAACCGAAATCGCTCTTTTTAAGACATCTCTTTCGAAATTAATCATAAATAAATAAATAAATAAATAAAGGCAAGACTTTATTCAATTGCCTTCTTTTTCAATTTTTTAACAACCCTCTAAGTCCTCTTTTCAAACAAGATATACCCTTTTAGCCACAAATATTCATATCCGCTGGTCAGTCGTATTTAACGGATTTCCCGAGGTGCCTAACACTTTTCTCGGGAGATTATCAAAACACTTACCCATTTTTTAGGTACTTTTCAAAAGGTTTTCAAAATTAACCTTAAGAAATGGTTTCCTAAATTGTTATTCAATCAACAAAG